>NC_134717.1:48155000-48776406 GCF_049634645.1 Pelodiscus sinensis | reverse complement strand
CTGTGCATTACATCTCTCGCTTACTGATTAACTCACAACAGAATGAAAGGCATGGAAATGAAGTTTTTCAGACCTTTCCCATGTCTGAAAACTATCTAGAAAATAGTCACAGTGGAATGTTTTGTGCTAGATGGGACACCATAGAGACATCGCTATATGCAGAACAGACCCAACTTGGTGGAATTTTACTGTGCCTTGCTCAGTCTCAGAACACCCTCTCCAATATGTTGCAATCATGCATTGTCTCCTTTTAAAGTATCAATAAGCAGTTCAGAAGTATCTAACCTTATGCTGTAGGATTGTGAATGGAAAAAGAGCACACATCACACAAAGAAAAACTTGCTCTTAGTCACACAAATCGCTCTGCATGTGAAATCTCACATGGGTATCAAACTATGCAGGGATTAGCCAATATAATAGGACAAATCTGATTCCCTTATGTAACATAGATATTCTGTGGATTACAGCAAAGGTTGTAGGCCATCAACCACTATGCTGTATTATCTGACACTGATACAGTGCCTGATGGATTTAGGGAAATTTAGAAATCTC
This sequence comes from Pelodiscus sinensis, assembly GCF_049634645.1. Taxonomy (NCBI): domain Eukaryota; kingdom Metazoa; phylum Chordata; order Testudines; family Trionychidae; genus Pelodiscus; species Pelodiscus sinensis. The sequence continues at coordinate 48,775,854 of NC_134717.1, read as the reverse complement.
TCTTCATTTTAAAAAAAATAGACATAGTTTAAAAAAAAAGCCAAACAAACCTCGAACTATGAATAATCTCTTATGTTTTTCCATTTATTAAATATTTGAAAGAATGTTCTATACAAACTAATTCTATTACTTGCGTGTGTAAAGACTAGTCTGGAAGAAAATCGGCACATATTGATCTGAGGAAGTGGGTCTGGCCCACGAAAGCTCATCACCTAATAAACCATCTTGTTAGTCTTTAAAGTGCTACATAGTTCTGTCTTTTGTTTCAGCTAAACCAGACTAACACGGCTGCATCTCTATCACTATTCTGTTATGTGAGAAGTATCAGAGGGGTAACTGTGTTAGTCTGAATCTGACTTCTGACTTCTCATTGTTATATGAGGACACTCAGATCAATTTAAAAATGTTGGCATCCATTTTGCTTTCATCTGTAAATTTGTGATTTTAAAAAACATTCAAACCAAAATATGAGTTGTGTCTCAGTTTTTTGCACTGATGTAACTAAATCAATTTTACACCAAGTTAAACTGGGGCAATTTTCTCAAGTAGACAAGGCCAATAATGAAAACCTGTTTTCAATATGCCCCAATTTTGTACCCATCTGAACTTCTTGGAAAAATCACTCTTCTTCTGAGAGTCTCCAGGAAAAAAAAAAACCCACAGATGATATCATCTTTTGGCTCAACAGCCGGAGCTCAGAGTAAAGTGGAAGCCAGAACTCAAATTATTTTCTTTGGGGAGGGGAAGTTAAAATCAAGCATATACATTAAAGAAATACAGTCTCATGAGTTTAAAAAAAGGAGGCAATGATAAGAAATGTAAGAAAGTAAATTAAGAAACACAGTGTCAAATGACAACCTTGCGAATAACTGTTTAAAAATGATTAGACTGCAAGGCCACTTGTCACACATTGAAGCCTTCATACATGAAATATGCTCTAATTTCTCTCCTTAACAATTTGTTTATGAATGCCCACTTCTGCTGTTGTTAGATCCACCTTGTTAGAGGCAAAATTTCCCTCCTTTCATTCCTAGTACCAGCATCCACCATTATAAAACTAGCCACTGTAAACCAGCAGGATATTACAAGATGCTCACTTCCATCCACTGAGACCAATGAAATGTGAAGATCAAATGTTAAAAGGCATTAAAAACATACATCTAAAACCAAAATTGATCTTGCCATATGTTTGAGGTTTTCACCACATGGCACCATCAAGTAAGAATGTACTTTATTATATAGAGGAGAAGATAATTTTCCCATATTACTGAAGCCTTTCCATCATTTCTCTATGAACAGCTGGTAGCACATAACCATTACTCACACTTTGTTATGCTCCTCCATCTACCTTTTTCAATTTGCACATGTTCACTAAATTTTCTGTCATAAAAATGTCTTGTTTGCTTTAAGCGGTAGCCTGATCATTTTCCATTAAGCCTGTAACAGCAACCTTGCTCTAGCTCCTGTTCACGGCATGTCAACTGCTATTCTTTAGCTTTGAATACTAGATGGAACCAACTAGATCAATAAACAATAAAATAGGTTTAAATGGAAATCTTTGGGGACTCAATTTAAATATAATGTGGTAAACAGTATGTACTATTTACTTCCTTACTACACTAGTACACGAAATTTACACTTAAAAATCTTTGTCCCAATAATTAATATTATATGTTATCTCCTTCCTGAAAACAAAGTATATTGTTTGCAGAGAGTTGGGAATCAATCCAATTATGGAGCCGAAGACACAGCTTTAGTTTGTGACATTATCTCCTCCTACACAGAGCATATACCAATCTTGTAATGAAAACAGACAAGAGTCAATGCTGACTGAGGAGCCACCATTATTATGTGTGAGTCCACCTTCAGGACCTGAAAACTACTGAATGGTTAGGGAGAGAGCAATTACTGTGGAAAGTGCCTAGCTGTACAGCTTCAGTGGAGCCTCAGGAGACCTGAGAGAGATCACCTAGCAGAGCAGAAGTACAAGGCCTCACCGTAGAAAACCCTTGTCTGCAATAGTTTCCCTGAGATTTGTGGTTCTGGGGATGAACTGCATGGAGTTACATGAAGATGGGTTGCAGCATTTGTCCCAATCTGCAACACTGGGGACTATCATTTGATTACATATTATGCATGGAACTCGGTGCCATACGAACTACCTGATCTTCCTACATTAGAGATACATTTATGAAAGTTTGTGATTTGGAGATGTGCCTTGGAGGTGGAGGTTGGGAACACTACAGATGTTTGTTAGTTTATTTTATTAAAGTTTTATTCCTTTTTCATTCATTGACTTGTTATTTAATGAACCCCAAGATCATTCTATGTTTACTTAGACAAATCTCCCATTAACTTCAATGGCTGTAGGGAATAGCTGTAGCTGATTACTACCGCAGGAAAAGGATTGGCTATAATCTTACTTAAATGTTTCATATCACCATATTATACTCCTTATCACTGGACAGCAAGCTTATATTTGAAATTATTTTCCACAGTGGTGCTCCCATCTTTTGTAATAATACATAACTAAGATTAAGATGTATTGAAACACAGCTCCACTTCTTCAAGAATTTCTATTTCCAGTTCACCATGAGTCTTAAAAACCCCCTCTAAGATCAGGCATAGCAAAAGGTGTTACTCTGTATTTTGTGGTGCAAATAATGTCTAGAAAAGGAGAAAGCAATCAAAAAATAAAATCACAAGGGGAAAAAAAAGACCTTGGAGAAATATAAACATTAACTACAGCGCCACCAAGTGTCAACATTAAAAATATCACATTCATAAATCTAAATTCTATAAACTTAGCCCGGAAGTGAGCTGTGCCCATGAAAGCTCATGATACCGTTGACATGTTTTGTTAGTCTATAAAGTACTACCAGACCAGTGGTTGTTTTTTAAGTTTATCCTGTACAGACTAACTCAGCTACCCCCTGAAGCTTCTAAATTCTATAGGGAGCTTAATATTTTGAAATGTATTTTTAAATTTTTGACACCTATATTCATATTTAGACATCTGTATAACAATGGCTTTTTTTCAGATATGCTTAAAATAGATGTCAAAGTTTGAAAATCATGGTGTTTATGCCTAATCAAGGCAATATACATATTTTAAAGAAGACTGTAAATCAGAATGAATAAGAGAATACAGTTTGGGAGAATTTGGGATTTTTTGGACTTGTGCAAAAGCTCTAGACCATTATTTGGTTCATATCTTGAATTGGAAACATTAGTTCTTCTGTACCTGGTTTCTGGAGGGGTGAGTAACTAGATATCAACTTTTTTATCATTTTATCATACTGGAAGGGCATAACAAGTGGGGTCCCTCAGGAGTCTGTTTTGGGACTGGTCCTGTTCAATAGCTTCATCAATAATTTAGAAGATGATATCGAGAGTACGATTATTAAGTTTGCAGATGCTACCAAGCTTGGAGGGGTTGAAAGTGCTTTGGAGGATAGACTCAAAATTTAAAATGATCTGGACAAACTAGAGAAATGGTCCGAGGTATGCCTTGTGGGATGAGGTTTACCGGGGAGGTCGACAAATGCCTTTGATGTAGACCGCGGAGCATCCAGACTACAGTGCTGTGCCGTAAAACAGCAGATTGGCACAGCGCAGCAGCCATTTTAATTTAAATGAAGTGGCGATTATTTAAATCGCTGCTTCATTTGGGTATGTCTAGTAAACTAATCTACATGGCTTTGGCGACAGAGCCATGTAGTCTAGACATACCCAAGGAGAGGAGCATAAAAAAAGACAATGAATAATGAAAAGCAAGGAACTAAAGAAATGTGATAAAGTTCTGCACTTACTCACTTTACTTTGGCACATCCCACTCAACTTTCTCCATCTATACCGTGCTACTTAGAGCATAATCCAATGACCACTATGTACTATACATTTGAGAGAGCTTGTCAGTCTGTGAGTGAGTCTGTCTTTCTGCCTGCTGTTTGTTCAAAAACTCCTCCTAAAATGGCAAGATCACCATATTTGGTATGAAGCTTCCTCTTATCATAACTTAAAGCAATGTAAGGGCTTGGTTGTGCCAGGAAAATGGGACGTGCCTGGAATGGGATTGCTTCTCATAAAATCATACAGAAAAGAGACAGAAACAGGCAACTGAAAGGAGCTGGCTGGGGGTGCACCCCACATTTGGCAGTACAACAGAGGTCATGGTATGGAAACCATACGTGGAAATGTGACTGTCATTGGTTGCTGGTAACCTTATGTCTTTTCCTGAAACACTTATGGAGCAAAAGAGTCCCATTAGCATACAGCTTTTAAGCTCTTACCTGTACAGGGGCTTAGAGCTGGGTGTAGCAGCAAAGACATAACAAACTTGCTAGCGCTGTGTGAAAGGGGAAACTGAGGCATACCACCTCAAGGCATTGGTAGGTAAATGTTAAGACACCTACGCATTAAAAGATATTGCTATTACATTCTGAAGACACTGTTCCATCTTATATTTTCAGGCAATTGGGGGACAGGAACCCAGAACTGGAAAAACACCTATGAGTGACAACAGAGTTTGGCAACTGTCAAGGCTGTTCCCCACTCTAGCACTTTGAGTATAGAAGGTGAGGGCCAGCAAGAGACTTTAAAAACACCTTGTCTCTATAGGCTTCTGCTTAAAAACTTCCTAAGGTTTCAGATTCCCTGAACTTGGTGAAAAAAACCCACCTTTCTTCTTGAACCCAAGAAGAGTCACTTGGGAACTTCTTCCCGAAGAATACCCTAAGCTCTTTTACCACCAGGGAGCTTAAAAAAACAAACAAAAAACAAAAACGAAACCGGAATCTGAAATAGTTAACTTCCCAGGCTTAGGCATGCATACACAGACCTCCTATTACCTTCCAGAACACAAGAATCAGATCATAGTCTTACAAAGGTGATTTTATTAACAAAACAAAAAGGTATACTTTGTAAAGCAGACTTGATTGCTAGGTGTTAGAGAGCAACTGAAAAAACCCTGGATTAAAATGCAGAAAATTACTCCCCTAGGGTTCAGCTTTAGGTTACAGTGTAAAGGAGGAGAGCACATGGACTCAGTAAGGAGGAATTTAACCAAACTACAAAAACAAAGAAAATAACCAGATCATATCTAACTAACACCATTCCCTATCACTTACATATTCATATCTTCAAGGTCCAGTCCATTTCTCGGTCCAGTCCATATAATCAATATTCTTGCCTGATTCAATTCATCTGCCCCTTCCTCCCACAAAAGAACTGCAGGATGCAGATTCCCTTTCAGTTCAAATCTCAACACTTTTTTCCCATTGGTTCTCCTGGCTCCCTGCCAACACTGCCTGGTTACCTAGGTTTAACCCTTTAGTTACTGAATGATGGGATGTTTAGAAGAGGACAGAAACTCTCCCATCTATCACAGTGACACTGGATGGTTCTGTAACAAAGGCCAAGTGAATTTCTGAATGCATTTTCTCCATACTGGTCTCTGTCCAGCCCCTGGCTGTAATCTAACAGGGGTCAGGTGGGGATGATGATTCCTCTCCCCCCACATTTTGTGAAAATTGGCTTGTGAATATAACTATACATAAGTCAGAGATGCTTTGGACAAAATACCTCCTGTAACATCAAAACTGATAGGTTACAACCTGCTGGATCTATGTATCCTATTTTGGTGCCCATATCATTCTTATATGCGAAGTTAGAAATATGGAGTGGGAGTCTGTTTATGGTTTTACATGTGTTAATGAGAACCTTTACTGATGCCCTAGAATCCTGATGACTGGATGATCAACTCGATGACTTGTAAACAGCCTTGTTTGTCCAGTGAGTCTGGAAGGTGGTTGGTATGGACAGACTTGTGATTGTATCACTTGCTGCAGGAATCCATCCTGAACCTGGTATTTTTCCATGGAAGCGGGAGATGGAAAACAAAGAGTTCCCGCCCTGGGGAAAAGACTATTTAAGCCATGGCAAGTAATCTCCTTTTGTCTTTGGCTGGCCTAAGAAACAGCCTGGCACACCCTAAAATGCCACAAAGAACTTTAAAGAGGGCTGGAGACCCAAGTCAGAATAAAAGAGTTTGTCTCTGACTTGAAGATTATGCTTGAAATGAGAACAGCTCCTTAGGATAAGAATCTACATGCAATAAGTTCCTTACTGAATTAGAACAAGTTATACATTCTCTTTTCATTTTAATTTAGTAACTGAATTTGATCTGTCTGTTTTCACTTGCAACCACTTAAATCCAAACACTTTTGTTTACTATCAGGCCAAGTGTAATAATAGGGACAGCAGCGGCAGCTGGGGGGGGACCGTCCCAAGGGGGGATCCCCCCCAAGCGGGCTCCACTCTTGTCTCAGGGGCAGTTGGCGCGTGTGCTGCCCCCTCCCTGGCAGATTCCGGACGCCGCGTCCTCCCCCTTTCTCTTCCTCCCTCCTCCTCCAGGCCGCCCGGACATACCCAAGGCCCCAGCGCTCCTGCCTCTCCTCAGTCCAGTGGCGGCCCCTCCCCTCACCACCACCACCTCTTCCCTTCCTGCCTTGGCCCAGACTCCAGGCCATGTGGACATGCTCAAGGCCCCGACGCTCCTGCCTCCCCTCACCACACCCCCTCTCCCCTTCTCTTCCTGCCTCCGCACGGACTCCCTGTTTGCTCCAGCCAGGAGGCGGGCTCGCTCCACAGGGGGGCAACTCCCTCCCTCCTCCTCCCCAGCCTCCCCGTTCCTCTTCCTCCCCCAGGCTGCCCAGATGAGCCCAAGACCCCGGCGCTCCTGCCTCCCCTCACCACTCCCCCTTCCCTTCCTTCCCTTTCTCCAGCCGGGTCCAGGACCACTCCTAAAAGCGGAGCCGCTAACACAGCAGGATGGCCAGGATTGGGCCCCAAGCGGGACACGGGGTCAGCATACCTGAGCGCCAAGTGAGTCCGCAGCACGGGCATGAGCTGCCCCAGGCATGAGGTGGGGAGGTAGGGTTGCTGAGCCCGCACTGCATGCCATTGTGGTATGAAGTGTCCCTGGAACCCTGTGCCGTCACATGACAGGCGGCACCATCGGATAAAACGGAAAGTCAGATAGTGAAAGTCGGATAACTGAGACTTTACTGTAAATAATTATTCTTTGGGAGAGGGAGGACAACAATTGTGCATCTCTCCCTTTCATTGATAAAGAAAGCTTACCAGGTAAGTTTTACCTGTGTAAAATTTTTGCTCAGAGAAAGATAGATTTATTTGTGGGGTTTGGTCCCATTTTGGGATTGGTTTCCTGGGTACAGAACTCTAATCACCCAGGACTGAAGTGCTTCAGTGTCTGCATTGTTCTGCAGGGGGCGGTAACCCCAACTCTGTGCCTTGTCTGGGAGAGACCAGAGGATCTGGCCCAACAGGACAGGGTGGCCAGGAGCCCCAGAGAGCAAAAAGGGAAGCGTCAGCGACATGATCAGCACACTAGGGAACAAACCCAAGGGGACTTCTGTGACTGCACCTTATCACAGAGACAACAAGCAAATACAAGAGAAAGCTGAGGGGGGAAAGGGGAGGAACACAAGATAACAATGAGCTGAACATGACAAGCAGCTAAAGGGTGCTATTTTCTGGGAGATCTTTCTTTGCTGGCTTTCTCTACTATAATGCAGTTTTACTGCAGAATTATACACCTCTCTATTAAGTATTTCCAATGTATATGCCCTATATTTGGATCTTGAAAATTCCATTTTCTGGCCAGATGTTGACATATCTGGAGGTTCCCTTGGGGCTTTGGATCACACAAGACAGGCATGCTAATTTGTCTCTGCAGCAGCTCCAAGGGAATTATTTACATGTTTCTCCCTTGTCAACATGTCAGAAAGTACACATTAAATAATTCTGCCATCTTTTCTCAGGTGAAGGAAAACAAAGGTAATGATTGACAGACTTTATATTTTCAAACAATATGAGTTAGTTCCTCCCTATTTGATTTAGTGTAAGCAGGTACATGACGGAGATGATATGGGAAACACATCTCCTAGTTCTTGTTCTGTGATAGTTTTGCTAATCTCAGTGCCTGAGTAGTTTATAAAATATGGTTTTACTTAAGATTTTTCATATTTATACTAACACACTTTAATCAGCAAGTTGTTAGATATTAGGGAGCAATCTTTGGCTGATATAAGCCATGGCTACTTTTACACCAACTCAGGCTCTGGACCTGGTAGTGCAGTGAGGGTTTTGATCATTTCAGTTAGCTTTCAATGAGGCCTTAACTCTTTAGACAAATCAGTATAAGGCTGAGCAATAGCTCAAACACAACCTTAGGCATTAAAATGTCATTAACCCCGAGTCAGATTATAGTAGGCCCTGATAAAGCAGCTATCGCTCCCCAGTCATCAGAAAAGCCATGCATTTAACCCACCAGGAAAAAAGCTATGAACATTTCACAGCTTTTGAGAGACCAAACCTGTCTTAGTGGCTCATGGAAGGAATAAAATAACTGACAACACAAATGTTCCTTTGGACTGCAATCAGGGACAGCCTAGCCTTTCAGAAGAAAAGTCAATGTTTTCTAAAGCACTTAAATCTGATTTTCAAAAGTGAGTTTTTCCATGTAGGTGTCTGATTCCTGAGATTCCTTTTCATGAGATATTTGAACGTAAGTACCTACTGCTATTGAAAATAGAACTTAGGCCCCTAAGTCACTTGGGTGCTTTTGAAATGTTTACCTTAATTCTTATGTAAAATTAGAGTTCACAGCCTTTTACCACTGAGATGAGATCACAACAAGCGAAGCCATATTGGACTCACTATTTTGGGGATGTAATGTATATACACACACACAATATAAATAGTGCACACTTCATTGAAATGAAGCCCTTCAGAGGAAACCCATGCTCCAAACCACAAAGCACCCAAGAGCATTATTTTTTCAAGGGGTCCCACAGTATTTGCATGTTGTTTTTCACTGCTCGTTTTCTTGCTTTTGCTTTCCTGGTATTTTCCACCGGTTTCTGATTTGCAAAAGAAAAAGATCTGTTCATCCTGGTTCTTTCCCTGTCGTTGTACACACATTGGTCCCCATGCAGAAACCCTCCCTCACATCACTAGGTCCATGGAGGACAATGGATCTAGACACCTGATCAAGCCCTATGTCTGTTGATCATTAATCATTTATTTATTGTGCATTAGAATGTAGGCAAGTAAGTGAATAATAAGTAACATGGTTAGAAAAATCACACACAGGGTTTTGACATATGCATTTAAAACTCCATTGATTTATTTATTTTAGGTGTCAAGATGTCCCACTATTGAACATAACAGGCACACAATAAACACCAGTTTGTAACCTTACACTAGGTAACAAGGCCAACCCACCCACACGTAGCTAATAGTAACCAGGAAGGAAAATCAGAGAAGGTGGAAGTTAGTTTAGATTCAGAGATAAAATAAGCAGGTGCATCCTGGTGCACAGCTCTGGCAAGAGCTGGCTGAGCTGTGGCAAAAGCCAGCAGAGAGCTATTTAAGGAGTTGGCTGGGACCCAGTTTGCAATAGGACAGTATCTATAAGAAATATTAAGTTATTTCTATTTAGATTCATCTGGCAGACATGGCCAAAACATCCAGAGTTACAACTGGAAGGATAACAAAACTAAAGAGTTTGAGAAAAGAAATAAATATACACGCTGCTATGCACATTAGTCAATACTCTGACTAATGAGGCTTAGGGAGAAAAATGCCTACTGCAGGGTGTTTTGCATCTTCCTTTGAAACACTCACCACTGTTAGACTGTGTCTAGACTACATGCCTCTGTCGTCAGAGGCATGTAGATTAGACACATAGGCAAAGGCAAATGAAGCTGCGATTTAAATGATCGTGGCTTCATTTAAATTTACATGGCTGCCGCGCTGAGCCGACAAACAGCTGATCAGCTGTTTGTCGGCTCAGCGTGCTAGTCTGGACGCTCCCCTGCCGACATCAAAGCCCTTTGTCGGCAGCCCCGTTATTCCTCGTGGGATGAGGTTTACCGGGGCTGCCGACAAAGGGCTTTGATGTCGGCAGGGGAGCCTCCAGACTAGTGCGCTGAGTGGACAAACAGCTGATCAGCTGTTTGTCAGCTCAGCGCAGCAGCCATGTAAATTTAAATGAAGCCGCGATCATTTAAATAGCGGCTTCATTTGCCTTTGCCAAAACAACAAATATACATGGTTCCGTCGATGGAGCCATGTAGTTTAGACGTACCCTTAGAAACAGGACTCTTGCCTGGATGACCACTGGTCTGGCATGGCAAGTCCTATGTTCCTATCTCATGAATTTCAGGAGTTTAACAGCTTGCTTTGTTGACTGTGCCCAAAAAGAATTTTACAGCCAAGAAACCTTCACTGGACAGGCCTTATATCCATCCCCAAGGTTATACAGGTTGAACCTCTCTAGTCCGGCACTCTCTGGTCCTACAACATCTGTGGCTCAGCATGATTTTAGTTAGCCAGATATCCACTTATTGTTTCCCCTGGTCCCACAAAATTTGTTTACAGACACCAGTCCTGGCTCTCAGGGTGTGTCTAGACTACATGGCTCCGTCGATGGAGCCATGTAGATGAGGCAGAATGACAAAGGGAAATGAAGTGGTGATTTAAATAATCACCGCTTCGTTTAAATCAAAATGGCCACAGCGCTGTGCCGATCAGCTGTTTGTCAGCACAGCAATAAAAAGGGCCACCACACTGTGCAGATTAGCTGTTTGTCAGCACAGCACGGCAGTCTAGAAGGGGATTTGCCGACCCCAGAACCCTTCGTCAGCATATCCTTTATGCCTGGTGAAACGAGGCTTACAGAATCTGACAACGGAGGGTTCTGAGGTCGGCAGATCCCCTTCTAGACTGCTGCGCTGTGCTGACAAACAGCTAATCGGCACAGTGTGGTGGCCCTTTTTATTTAAATGAAGCGGCGATTATTTAAATCACTGCTTCATTTCCCTTTTTCGAGTAAACTAATCTACATGGCTCCGTCGACAGAGCCATGTAGTTTAGACGTACCCTCAGTGTTCTGTGCTGTTATTTAGCTCTAATTTACCCTTAAATGTCTTCTAAGAGCCCAGTAAGCAATGGAAGTGTTGGTAATGCTACTGGACAATACTGACCTGCCATGATCCGCCAAATTCTCTGGTTTGGTACCACTCAGGTCCGAAGGGTGCCTGTCTAGAGAGGTTCAACTTGTACTTTTCAGAAGAGCCCATTCAGATGCACCTATGTCCGACAAAGAGCTTGACAGAGGCATGTCTTGAGTTCTAGTGAAAGGGAAGAAATTGACATATTATACAATGAGATGAAGGCACAGACATAAAAAAATAAGACACTTGCAAATCTGAGGACTGGCTTTTCCTTCTCTCCTGCCTTACCCATATATCTTCTTGGAGAGCATAAGCTAGATCTTCATCTGGTATATGTCAATGTACCTTCACTGAGCTTCTTAGAGCCTTTCTGATTTGTACCAGCTGAGGTTTTGGCCCCAGGGTTACATGATAAAGAACTATATAGCAGTGCTGGGTTCAAATTCATTGGCTCTGTGATAGTCCTTGAAAGAGATAAATAATTTTACTGCATTCTAAAGTTGGTAAACTTTCTGAAACCTTTATTTATAGTAAAATACATCTTCCTGTTGAATCTTTTACTAAGCACGGCTACGTATAAGTACAAGGTCCATTAGGTCAGACTGATTTCTTGCAGTGATTTTCTAGCTGTCCTGAAGATGGAGCTACTTGCTTAGCTAACTTGTAACCTCCACCCATACTGTTCACCTGCCTGGCAGGAATCACTATGATTTCCAGCAGGTCTTCAGCATCATGTAAAGATTTACATTAAATATGGGCTAGAAATCAAAGCTATAAGTTCAATATAATAATGAAAAAAATCTAATTACTAATTCAATTGGGGAGTTTAGTGCTGGAGGACTTGTTTGGGGTAAGGAAGGTTGATGTTTAAGTATCAGCTCTAGTGCTCAAAGTGGAAGTACACACGCCACAGATTTTATTAGCATTTATGGGGAGTACTAAATATGAATTTCAAGCAGAAGTAAAGCAGCACATGTTGAATTTGTTATATTTTTTATTACCAAAGACCTTTGAAATGGAAAAATTAAGTTCCCCAGGAAAGACAAACTTATTTTAATTGAGTTTTTGTATCCTGATAGGAAAAGCTCAAAATGTGGTATTCTAATCTGAACAAAGACATTCCAAATTAGTCTATAGAGGGATGAATGATATTTTAGACTGATTTTTTATAAAGCCAGATGAATTAGCTTGGTGCTTTAAGAACCAAAAAATCCAGCTACATTCATTGAATTAAAAATGCAGGAACAAGACAAATAAGTAAACATTGCATCTCAGAAGATTTTCTTGTAAAATAGAGCTTTGACAAACAAACTAAGCTGGCAGCAAAATATTTAATGATGCCACTTACATATAAAACTGAATGAAAACAAGAATGGACTTTAAACAATCATCTTTATGCAAGCTATGCATGATAGCACTGAAAGTAAGATTGGTTTTAGTTTTCACCCATTCAAATAAAAACTGCAAATTCACTTTAACAGTATTCACACCCAACTTAAATAGCTTTCTATGTCAATTGAGCAGCTTAAGTTGAAACAGCTTATTTTGGCTTTTAGCGCTGTCTACACAGCAGGAAGTCCAAGTTAGAGCACTCTTCCTTCAACTTCCCTTACTTCTCATTAAAAGAGGGTTACAGGAGTCAGAGTAAGAAGTCCGCCAATTCGCCTTTATTTTGACATTACGTCGAAATAACTGCTTGTAGTGTGGATGCAGACTATGTTATTTTGAAATAATGTCAGTTATTCCAGAATAACACTGCTGTGTAGATGTACCCTTAGTGACTTATGCAGCCATCCAGTCAATGAATGGAACAAATACCATATGGCCTAAATGCTCTATCGTGCAGGCTAAACTACAAAGAGTAAATAAGCCAAGAAATGCTGAATACTTCATGAGCAATCAATAAGCTTAAATTTATTTCCATAAATATTCAGTCATTTCAAAGAAAAATAACAAAAGTTGCAAACTTCAAAAGCTTTATTTACAAGCAGGAGAAGGGACTAAATTTGTCAAGTAAATTGTTTGCTGTGTATCGTTCACTTAGCTTTAGTTGAGAGGTATTTCCTAAAGTAATTTATTTGTACTTTTGATAAATCAGTTTAAACTTGAGGCAGACAAGGTAGATGAAGCAATATCTTTCATTGGACTAACTTCTGTTGGTGGAAGAGACCAGTGTTTAAGCACCAAATAACTCTTCCTCAAGTCTGGAGAAGGTAACCAGCTGTGAGAGCTAGACATAAGTCAAGACAGGCACCTTCCTTGTCTCTCTCATATCCTGGGACCAATGGGATTGTAACAACACTGCAAAAAAGTTTAAAGATGAACGGAGAACAAAGAAAAACAGAAGAAGGCATTAACACTCTTTAAGCGAATCAGAAAAGAGGAAATAATCTTCTTAGGATAGAGAGAAAATCTAGACCAATGACAAGATAAATATAAGAAATGGACAACAGATGGCCCAACTGCAGAACACATGGCTTGTGTAATTAACCTTGGGACTTAGTGATGATGATTAGCAATCTTTACCTATCACTTATTCCAAAACAAGAGACGCGGGCTTTATGGGCCTTATCAAAAACCTGCCTAAAGCAAATACAAGAATCCTACTGGCTGAACCTCTGTAATCCAGGACTTCCTGGTCCAGCAACATCCCTCGTGTGGCAGGACTATGTATTTTCCAGAACCAGAGAGTCCCGATGCAAGGCTGGCAGCTGAGCTCTCTGTTTCTGGGCTGCCCATCATGGTACAACTGGACAGCCAGGCACAACCCAGCAGAGCTACATGGTGGGGCCAGGAGCCCAGTGTGCCACAGTGGCAATGCTCAGCAGGGCCAGAAGCTCAGCACTCCACAGAGGTGCTGTCTAGCTGAGCCAGGAGCTCAGCACACAGGGAGCTGGACTGCTCGGTGGGACCAGGAACTCAGTGCTCCACAGCAGGGCTGTCTCACAGGGCCAGAAGCCTGGCACACAGGGAGTTGGGTTGCCCGGCATAGCAGGGAAGGAGGTGGTGGGACCAGTAGGGCAGCAAGGCTGGTGGCAAGGAGAAGCCAGCCAGGAGGCTGGCAGCTGATCCAGGGCTGTGGGGAGCAGGGGAGCCAGATATGACCTCATCTGGTCTGGCAAAATCCTTCATCCAGGACCAGGGAGGTCCAACCTACATTGGCTTCAATGAGCTTTGGATAAAATTGATGCCCTTTGAAAATGTATTGAATTTCAAGGGAAGTTACATTGTTTGAAGAAGAATTGGGCATCTCTTTCTCTCCATATAACCTTTAGATCATATTTCCTAGTTATCCTCTGCCACTAAAACCTGAAAGGCTTTAAATTTAATCTGTCCATCTCTTGTGGCTATTGGATTAGATTTTCCCAGGTGCAAATTCCCATTACTCCTTTGACATTAGTCAGTGATAGTCTTGCAGAAGATGCTATTCAGAAACTTGTGCAAGTGATCATGTTGCTAAGAATGAGTGTAAAGTCAAGAGAAGCTTATGTTTTACTATTTTTAACATTTGCTAGAGCTGGTAAAATTTTTAAGGAGAATTTTTGCTAATGTTGGTTGAAAAATTCTTGCAATTTTCCATTGAAATTTCAAACTTGCAGTGTTACACTACATGTCATGAGACAGAAATATGCCATGTCACCTGTGTGTCCTTTCAAGCATCTCACATTTTGAATACTAATACTCAAAAGAACTTCTCAAAAATGAACTACAGGCCAATAATTATTTGAAAAAATTATCCAATACATCACTTCGATAAATGAAAAAAATTGAATAAAATTATAGTTGCATGTAGATAGTCCGCAAACCAAAAATGAGGCAAAATACACTAGATAAGTAATCCTTTACACATTACTTTCCATTATATTAGGCATTGAAACACTTTCTCAAGATAAATGTAAGCCATCAGAATGGGCTATTGAATTGCTTATATTTTCCAACAAGTTCATACATTCAAAAGATTTTTTTTTCAATTTGAGTTCTCCAGTTGCTAAGGCCTATATATAGAAGAACCTTTCAATTCCATCTTCTGTTAAGAATGATCATCTGGAAGACATGTAATTGGGGCAGACTTTGGGAGGAGAGTAAAAACTTTGGGCTTATTCAGAGGTTTCATAGTAATAAATTATGAGATGAGATAGCACAGAATATTGACAGAGTAACCTATTCCATGCCTGATACTTGGAAGCAACTGGAGCTGAGAGGTGAGCACAAGTAGGTTGGCATAAACACCACTAATAATGGGAATTTCAAGACAGCCAATCCAGGATGCAAATCGTCTGTACAGATCAAGTGGACAGTTATTCACATCCCTAATCCCTATTGGCAGTGGATGCTCTACATACATGTATGGAATTTTCAAATCTGGCTCACCCCGCATATTGTTTTCCTGACCCTGCATACTTCAATAGATGCATTGATCTGAGACTGTAAAGGAAACATTTGCACAGCTTCTTTCCAGTTATTATTTAATGATAGTGGTACATTATTGTATTTAAATACCTTCAGCACTTATAAATGCTTTGATGATTTGTTGATTAGTAGTGGAGCCTTCAAGTAGTGATTTGGGATAGGGACTAGCTATGGTTCTGGATTGATATAGTACCTAGCACAAAAGGATCCTAGTCCAGGAGTTTGGCTTCTAGGTGTATAATATATTCATCATAAACCATATGTGCATACCCATGGATATGGACAATGTTTTTCCACTCTATATATGTGTATGCGGATTTTTCATTCAAATGGGAACAGATGGGGGCATAGACCTTTAATAGGAGCCTAGCCTCTTTTCCCCCCGCCCTCCATTTTTCCTCAGCATTTTTATTTCCTCCATATAACATCTGTTTAGAACATAAGTTAGGGCCTTCTCATTCCTCCAAAACTAGCAGAGTTTGAGATAGAAAGAAGAAGGGGGGCTATTGCCACATCCTGACTCCTCAGAAGCAACTTCAGGAGGCCTTTCCAGGGAATGGGTTCTGTATTGGGATGGTGAAGGAGACAGAGCTGCTCTCTGCATTATCCCTAATCTAGATCCACTGGGTTCTGACAGGGGCAGTATTAATTTACCCATTAATGTTCCCACTATTGGCCAGTCTAGTGTCAAATACCCCAAAAGGAGTATTTGGAGAACCAAGATCAGTGGCAAGTTGGGGACAGATGGCACTGTCGGGCTGCACAAAGATATGGGATCTCTGCATGAAAGGCCCAAAGCCATCCAGATCCTAAGAAATCCAGTCATTTGCCATGGAAAGCTTCTGCCATTTCAGAGGGAGGGAGAACCAAAATCCCATAAGGAAAGAAGAGAAGGAAACTTCATGAGTGAAAGACTGTCCCATAAAAAGATTACACCTTCATGGGGAATGGCAGTACCATAAGTGTCAAAGACAGGAGCCCATTCAAGATACATGAACACAACAACATTTGGACAGGACTGTTCTAGGTCTGAGAAAAACAATATATATGAAAAATTGGTGGCAAATATCATTTGGCTGTATTTCTTGTTGCTTTCCAAGTGCCAGACCTTGATATAGGGCTCAATTTTCTGCATTTGAAGAGAACAAGGATTGATTACTATGTGCAACACTTCAACAGTGCCATTCCACTGGAAGCTATTCACCTTGGGTGCATCTAGACTGGCAAGATTTTGCACAAAAGCAGCTGCTTTTGTGCAAAAACTTGGAAGCTGTCTACCCTGGCCACTTGAATTTGTGCAAGAGCACTGACGTTCTAATGTAAGAATTCAGTGCTTCTTGCACAAATACTTTGACGCTCCCACTCAGGGATAAGCCCTCTTGCGCAAGAATATTTGTGCAAGGGGGCCAGTGTAGACAGGCACCTTAATTTTTTGCGCAAGAAAGCCCGATGGCTAAAATGG
The DNA here is from genome assembly GCF_049634645.1 of Pelodiscus sinensis. Taxonomy (NCBI): domain Eukaryota; kingdom Metazoa; phylum Chordata; order Testudines; family Trionychidae; genus Pelodiscus; species Pelodiscus sinensis. The sequence continues at coordinate 48,758,940 of NC_134717.1, read as the reverse complement.
CCATCGGAGCTTTCTTGTGCAAAAGCGTGTTTATACTGAGCACAGATGCTTTTGCGCAAAAGCACTTTTTGCGCAAAAGCATCCATGCCAATCTAGACACTCTTTTGCGGAAATACTTTTAACGGAAAAGCTTTTCCATTAAAAGTATTTCCACAAAATCATGCCAGTCTAGACGCAGCCATTCAGTATTACTGTGCACCAGAATACAGCCAGGCAGAGGAGGGAGATATCTTCTGCTGAGGAGAGTAGCCGCTTTCCTCTGCCTACAATGAAAAGGCAATAACCTCCTATTGGTCGGTCATTGGTGGCAAGTTGCGGAACTTCCTCTGTCCAAATTGTGTACCTATATGCAATGTTGTTCAATCAGAATCACAGCACATATTTCTCCAGCTGCATGGCACACAAGAGCTAACAGGCTTGGTTGTCCTATTTCTTGCACAGCTCCTATACTTGAAAAAAAAGGAGGTATGCATTGCTGTCAACGGCACTGAAAATCCCCTTGCCAAGGGCCTGTCCATACTAGAGTTATGTCCAGATCAGGATAAATGGTCACGTTTATGATTGGCTTAGTTCATGCAAGCTGTGTAGCCTGGCTTAAACCCACCTAGGCCCTCTATGTCCACACAAACTAACTTGTATCAAAATACAACTTACCTTGTCCCCAAAGGAGTTTTCAAATGTGTTAATTAAACTTAGCTAGCTGACTGTCTTAAAAACACATGACCCCGACTATATAGAACTAATATAACAAACTGTTTTGTACTCTTACAGTCAGCAGATCATGTTACAAAGTGCTCATGCATGATCTGTAGGATAAGGATTACTTGCTTCAATTACTCAATTTCAAAATCACAAATGAATTCAAGGAAATTGTGCACTACTTGTGGACATACTGGAAAAGCAGCAATTATTTTTGAATTAATTATATGCCCAACTCTAGCTGAAATGATTATTGCCAAGGGACCATAATTAGATACGTTTGTATCGTAAAAAAATAATTTGATTATTTTGGAGAATTACAAATGTCACAGTGATGAGGGGCTGCTATTTTTTGTGCACCCCAAGAAGTGGAATGCAGTTTCAAAAACAAAAATAGTTGATAGACATATTGAATTCCAGGTTTCAGGAATAGTTTAATTGGAGTCAGTGGAATTTTTCTTAAAACTACAGATAAACAGAACATTGTGTAATTCACTTTCATTTCACATATCTCCAATTTGTGTTGATTTTATATTATATAGCATAGAATGAAAGATCATTTGTTGTTACAAGACAGAACTATTAATGTTGTTTTTAATCATTCTTTGTTTAGAAGTCCTGAAATATTAAAGAGCAAATAAATTTAAAATAAGATGATGCTTTGCCTGACAAGGCTCCAGAAAGAGCATTCACAATTTCCCTTCATTGCTAAATTTTTGAATCAGTAACTATGAGGGAGAAAGAGAGGAACTACAAGTGGACACTTTGGACTAGGACTGAATATGCCAAGTACATTCTGCAACTGTAGAGGGGAAATGGTAATACGCCAATGTGCAATCCTAAGAGATACTGGGCCTGTTTGTCCATTGTCTTGCTTCTTGTTTGTTTTGTCTTTGACACTGCAAAAAAAAGTAAGAGATTTAGCAAAAAACAACAGCATTAAATGATCAAATGGAGCTACAAGAAAGCAAAATATAATGGGACTTACTCTCTACCGCTTTGCATTCACTCTGTACAGCTGGCTGTGAAGTGTTACCAAACCAGAATTCTCCACTCTCATCGCTGGTAGAAATTTAACACCCTCTTTATTCTCAATTTTGTAAGTGACTACACAGGATGCAAGATAATGGAGAATATAGGGTTGCCACCTTTTGAATGGCTTGTAATTGAAACCACAAGGCCCTGCTCCTGCTTTGCCTCCCCTCCTCCCCCCAAAGCCCCATCACCACTGCTTGCTTCTCTCCTCCCTTCTTCCCTTGGGGTTGTCACTACAGGCAGTCCCCGACTTACGCGGATCCGCACTTACGAACGGGGCTTTCTCGCCCCGGAGGTCGAGGTGGCGGATTGCTACCTGAGAGCTCCGGGGCGAGAAAGCTCCGTTCGTAAGCTGCTCCGGTGCCCCTGGTCTGCTGGAGACCGTCTCCAGCAGACCAGGGGCACCGGGCGGGTTCCCGCGCTTCTGAGGCTTTGCCAGAGCAAAGCCTCAGAAGCGCGGGGAACCGCCGCTGCTGCCGCTTCAGTCCCGGTGCCTGTGGTCTGCTGGGGACCGTCCCCAGCAGACCACAGGCACCGGGACAGAAGCTGCAGCCGTGGCAGGGTCCCGCGCCTCTGAGGCTTTGCCAGAGCAAAGCCTCAGAGGCGTGGCACCCCGCTGCCTCTGCGGCTCTGCTCCCCGTGTCCCTGGTCTGCTGGGGGGGGGGCGCAGCTAGTGTGCTCCCCCCAGCAGACCAGGCTTTTGTTTTGGACCCTGGGGCAGAGCAGCTCGGGCGCTGCCGATTGGTCCTGCAGTGCCGCTCTGGGCACTACTGGACCAAACCGGCAGCACCCCAGCTGCTCTGCCCCAGGTCCTGATTCAGCCGCTGCTGGTCAGTTTCAGCAGCGGCTGAATCAGGACGTCTGGGGCAGAGCAGATGGGGTGCTGCTGGGTTGATCCAGTAGCGCCGAGGAGCGGTGCTACTGGAGTAACCCAGCAGCACCCCAGCTGCTCTGCCCCAGGCGTCCTGATTCAGCCGCTGCTGAAACTGACCAGCACTGACTACAGGAAGCCCAAGGCATAGTTGCTCTGCCCCGGGCTTCCTGGAATCAGCTGCTGATCAGTTTCAGCAGCAGCTGACTTGGGGACGCCTGGGGTTCTTAAGTTGATTCTGTATGTAAGTCAGAACTGGCGGTCAGTTTCAGCAGCGGCTGAATCTGGATGCCAGTTCTGACTTACATACAGATTCAACTTAAGAACAAACCTACAGTCCCTATCTTGTACGTAACCCGGGGACTGCCTGTATTGAAGTTCATCTGCCCACACATCCTATGAGTAAGAAGTACAGTTTGTGCACACAGGAGGGGGAAGTCTCATTTACATGCATTAGAACATCTTCATTTACATACACACATTTTAAGTGGTAGGTTTGCTTCACCAACACACCCGTCCTGGTGAACAGAGGAAGGGAGCTCCCTCATTTGCACGTGCAGTTGGGGTGAAAGTAAGGACTCTCCCTACATTTACACAGATGCCCAGACTGGGGAGAAATCTTCCCTTATTTGCACTAATACCTAAGAAAGGAGTAGGTCCCACCCACTTGCATGCACAGTGAGCATGTGGAAGGAACAGGAACTGATGCTCTCCCATTTTCAGCACATTCAAGCTATGTCTAAACTACAGCCTGCTGTCGGCAGAGGGATGTAAATGAAGCACTTCGAAAGTACAAATGAAGCCGTGATTTAAATATCCCATGCTTCATTTGCATAATCACATAATGGCGCTCTTTCAAAAAAGTGCTATTTCGAAATTGAAACCTCAGTCTAGAAGCAGTTCTTTCGAAAACGGGGTGCTTTTTCGAAAGATCCTGTAAACCTCAAAAAACCTCAGAAAATGAGGCAAGGAGAGGTGCACCCTGTTCCATTTGTTGCTCACCTGTCCAGTTCCTGTACCTTGCCAAACTCCATGTTGAGAAACTTTCCCAACTTTCCCCAGTCATCAGTTGGAAGTGGGTGGGATAGGGAGGGATGCAGATTGTGATTGGATGGGTAGGAAATACATCAGGCTGTGACAGGGAGGGCTCTGTCCCTCATGAGGCTGGAGAGTGGATAACTCCCTCAGTAGGTTGCTTTCACATTGACAGTGAACAGTTTCCACAAATGAAAAAAATGGACATCAGGACTTGCATGTCTGGGTGCCATCTACCTAGTGAAAATCCAGTCTATCCACCTGAAAACTGGATGGGTGGTAAATCTAGGAGAATAAAGACAATTATTTTAGTATGAATATAATGAAGTAAATATTATAATTAGGGCGTTATCAAATTCATGGCCATGAAAAATACATCAAGGACCATTAAATCTGGTCTCCCCCATGAAATCTGGTGTTTTGTGTAATGTTACCCTATGCCATACAGATTGCATGGTGAAAGGGAGTATTTCTCAAACTGGGAAACTCACAACTCAAAATGAGGTTGTAGGAGGACAATCACAAGGTTATTTTAGGGTGATTATGCTATAGCCACCTTTAGTTCTACATTGTCTTCAGAGCTGGGTGTTCAGAGAGCATTGGCTGCTGGCCAGGCACACAGTTTTGAAGGCAATGCCGCCCCAGCAGCAGCACAGAAGTAGGGTGGCAAAATCATACCATTTTACCCTTACTTCTGCTCAGCCATCTTCAGAACTGGGCAGAGTGTGGTGACTACTGGCTGAGGGCCAAACTCCGAAGGCAGCAAAACAGAAGTAAGGGTGTCAATACAATACCAAGCCCTCCTTACTTATGAACTGCTGTTGGTGACAACCCTTCCTTCAGAGTTGGACTCCCAGAGAGCAAACTCCACTCTCCAGCTGCCAAGCTCTGAAGGCAGCACAGCCACCAACGCCAGTGCAGAAATAATGGTCACAACACTGCAATCTCCCTGCAATAACCTTCTGACCACCCTACAACCGTGTTTGGGTCAAGATCATTGCAGTTACAACACAATGAAATTCTAGATTTAAATATCTAAACATAATAAAATCATTATTAAAATCCTATGCCTATAAAATTGACCAAAGTGGACCGTGAATTTGGTAGGGACCTAATTATAGTGAATTTACAGTGGCAGACTAACAAAAAGCAAGATGCTCACTGCCTCTTATAAGATTAGAGAGGGGAACAGAGATGTAGTAGTAGTAGCAGCAGATATTTACATTATGATAGTAGCATATAACTGGGGCATTGGTTTGGGAGGTAACATTGGTTCAGCTGCCTCTCTTGGAAGCTCACAAAACATCATGTATCAATGTCATAAAGTTGAGGCTTTACGGGTAGGACAAGGTGTGTAAGGGATGGCAGAGGCAAGGTGGAGACAGAAAACCACCACTTCTCATGACACACTTTTCCCTGAACCCAGAGGGTATCCACACAGGAGATAATGGTGCTCTGTACCTGATCTTCCTCTCAAAAAGGGAAGTTTTCACAGATGAACATGAAAGATGCACCAGGTGTATCAGAAGCAATGCTATTGGGGGAGGCTATGCGAGATAAACAGGCCCTTCATGGGATTAGAGATTCCTGTCACAGTAGATCATCAAAATACACTGGGGTTGGAGGCAATTCTCCATGCCTCATCTATCTGGAGGCCTTATCTAGATTAATAGGATTTAAAAAGTATTATATTAGAGCATGCAAGTTAATAAATATTAACCAACATTTAAACATCTAGTGTAGACAAGGCCCGTTGACTTAGGCTTTAACTTGATCTTTGAACACTCAAAGGTAATGTACAATTTCTACACTAGACTTTTAAAATGTAGTACCTGTAGTTAGTATATCTATATATATAAAAACATTTTTCTGGACATGCAGCAGAATGACATGATCATGCTCTCTGACCACAAAAGTTGCTAGAGATGGGGGTTCTTGCTCTCTGACCACGAAAGTTGCTAGAGATGGGGATTCTTGCTAGAGATGGGCGTTCTTGCTTTTACTGCTTCTGAAGGGATGGTATCTACATGAAATTTCAGGAATTATGTTTTGTTCATGCTGAGATTATATTTTAATAGTTTAAAAATAAAGATGGATCTAGTTTGCTGATTATTTCATTAGACACACAGATTTGTGGATTCTCTTGTTAGTCTTGTTTAACAGATATATTTTCTTATTTATGATTTTTCTCATTTCTGACTAGAAGGGTATGCAAAGTTTTCTCAGACAGGAATTTCCAAGAGACAATAGATACTGGTCTTTAAATATTTTATATTTCAGTAAGTAATTACTGCATATTTATGCTTGTATTATATGTGGGCCCAGTTCCATCTCTAACACACATTCAACTCTCCTTGAAATCAGTGAGAAACTATACCTCAGTGACTGATCCCTTGCAAGCTGTGTGCAGGAACCAATCCTGGAACAAAGTTGGCAGTGTATTGTCTTTGTGTTGCCCCAGTGAATGGAGGTGAAAATAACAAATGGTGAATAGTACGTGAGGGATAAAGAAGAAACAGCACAAGAACACAAAACTGGAGGCACAAGTACAAGAGAAATGAGGCATTACGTAAAAAGATGGCAGAAGGAGATTCTGCACTGAGACCATTCATATAAGAAAATATGGCAGGGAAAAGAGAGATGCTGGGGAAAGAAAGAACTAGCAGAGAACCAGAAAAGGGAGAAGGGGAGAAAACTAAGACAGAGAAGGATGTTAATACAAAGGAGAAGTGTCACATTTATACTAAAAATAGTAAATAGCAATAAAACTAGTAATAGCTGTCAACTCAGAAGAAATTTTGTGAGTAATGCCATACTCACAATAGAAAAGAAGCAAGCTAGTGAAAAAATATAGAGAAAGGACTGACAGATAATAAAAGCCCAAGACCTGGTACTTTTGTATATGATGGTACATTTACTGTTACATTTACACATGCCCAATCATACTACCCATTGTTCCAGCTACTGAAACCAGTAAGGGTACATCTACACTGCATGGCTATTTTGGGATACTGGAGGAATCTCAAAATAGCTACCCTGAATCTACACAAGCCACCTAGTAGTTTGAAATATTTTCAAAATAATGGGTACACCATTTCAGCATCCTGGTAATCCTCATTCCATGAGGGTTAAGGGATGTCTCAAAATAGCATGTTATTTCTAAATTTGGCACTGTGTAGACGTGCCAAATTTCAAAATAAGCTATTTTGAAATAGATTCAAAATAAGATATGCAATTTTCATAGCACAAATTGCATATCTTATCTCAAGTTTAGTGTGCTGTGTAGACATACCCTAGGAGAAATCCATACTCCCCATGGAAAAGCCACTAAAGCCAGAGGGGAGGATTTGTCTGAGGAACTCCCTTGAGCTATTGCCTCCAATTTTCTGTCAGGCTGCAGGAAGCTAGGATTCATCACAAAGTGTGGAGCACTCCCAAGCCTGTTGGATCTCCCCAGGTAAATCCTCAGAATCTCAAGGAGGCACAAAGACAAATATATGGCAGTACTGTGGTTCATCATCATCTCCTGGCTCCCCCGGTGCCCTCTAGCTCTTAGGCTAGGCACCTTCCTGGAGCAAGACTTCCAGAGAATGCTAGACAGAACTTGCTTCTGGAACTACCTCTTAATATTGGTACCAAATCATTGAAGGCTTTACTCAAAAAAATAATAACATTTAGGGCTGTATGGCCTTTTACTTGGATTTCTTTGAGGGCTGGGCTAAGGTAAACAATGATCATCCACACGCATATCAGAACACACATGAGCAATATGTAGGATCTTAGAAAATGGACGGTGTTGATGATACCAAAGATAACTGACTTCTCTTTTTTCATGGGCTAGACAAAACCAGGATACGGGGCCTGATTCAAAGTTCATTAAAGTCTATGGGAGTCTGTTGACTTCAGTGGGCTTTAAAGCAGTTCCATGAAGAGCCACATCCATGTTATGACTTAAGAAATGAGCAGCAACTACCTATGCTGTTTGTTACATAAAGTGCACCTAATACCACATCTTTCAAATGTTTTATACCGATTTTGTTACCTGCTCCTTGGTTAAGACACTTAGGTTGTGTCTAGACTACAGGGTTTTTTTTTAAAAAAAGTGGCCTTTTTTTGAAAAAATTTCACCTGCATCTAGACTGCAGCTGCATTCTTTCAAAAGTAAATCAAAAGAATGCGGCAGTTTTTTCGGTAGCACTAAACCTCATTTTATGAGGTAAAATGCCTTTTTTCAAAAGTACTTTTCTTCTATTCCAGTGGATCATTGATTTAGCATTCTTTGTTTTATTATCAATGCATATCTACAACAGCCACACTTTGAATGTGATTTAGAATCACCTTGTATGTGCCAGAACAGTGTTTTGGTAACAGGTTCAAAATCCTTTTGAGGGAGAAGCTCAAACAGAGCTATTATTTTTGCTCAGAATTCAGTCAAACATTCAGATTGTGAGTGAATGGAAAGGGTAGCATAAATGTGTTCAGATTTTCAATAATTATCTCTTAAGAATGGAAAACAAAAGCATTTCCTGTAAAGGCAACACTAAGAAGATTTCTATTTCGAGGATATGTAATAACTCATATTGAGGCAGCATTTTAATCTTAGCAGAGCTTTAGATAATCTGCTGGCACCTGTGTTTGCTCCTCTTGCATCCCATTATAGCTCTTAGACTTAGGGCCAAAGGTCTGACCTTGCAGGCAATACTTGTGGCAACAGTCCCATTGAAGTCAGGGAGACTCTAGCCATGAGCAAAGGAAGAAGGATTTGTTCCTGAAAGTGTCACCTATGAGGAAGTCGTCCCCTTGTTCCCCTCAATTTATGGCCACTGGATCCTTTTGCTCTTCTTTCTTCCTGTACAGGGTTTCCTGTGATTTGTGTGAAAATGTTGCAGTGATTATTAGAGGAAAGTAGAACCTGTGGTATCAGTATAGAATATAGTGGTATCAGTATAGAATATAGTACATGTACACATGGGTAATGCATAAACAAGACTAAGACTGTTCTAGTAAATCAGCTGTGTATGTATTAAGTAGGATGATGATTTAAAAAATTACCTGACAGCTTTCTGTAACATGTGTCTATTGTATTAAACCTGCATCTTTCTCCATATAATATCTATACACTCTAAAATCTAGATAGTTTTATAGGCTGTAGGTATGGGGTAGGAACTAGCTGTCATGATGTGTAAGCAGGTGCTTAGCAGGATGCAGCCCCTTCTCTATTGGGGCCTCTAGGCTGTAGTGAAATACAAATACTTAGAAACAATTGCATAACCCAAAGTCCAGCCCATCAAGTCTGGAGGAAGGGGAGAGAAACAGAAAAAATATATGTATGTGTATAGTTTATAATGAGTGTGTATGGGGGGGAGGGGGGGGGGAAGAGATTTGGTGGGTTTAGTAATGGGCTCTGTAGAAGAGCACAAAATGCAGATGATGGAAGGGAAAGAAAGTCTTATGTCTTCTACCTATAGTACAGTTTTGCTCCTTTAAAAAACTGAGCTGCATAATTTTGAAAAGGTTAAAATAAGGTCACATTTATCTAATTATTTGAGGCTTTAATTCCTGATTCCCTTTTTAAAGTATGCACCCTACAAAGGAAGGTGCGTCATTAAGGAAAGGAACAAGTCTTGCTGGGGACAGAAAGCAATTTCCCGTAGCAGGTGCATATAGCAGGTGGTACACAGTGTACCTGCAATGAAAAGGTAGATTTAGTCTAAGATATTATTTAATATGGAAACCTTATTGCATCCTGAGCCACTACTGGGGATGTGCCAAGAAATGGTGTCTGCAGCATGATTTATTACGTGAAAATACCACCAAACTAATCAGTAGAGTTACTAATTAATACAAATCTGCATTTTTGCATAAGCAATTAGTGCAAAGAGAGTGCAATGAAAGAGGAAGTTTGATTCATTTAATCTCAGTGCCTATTCAAGCGGAAAGACCCACCAGGGCAAGGCACTAGGATCTACATTTGGATTTTTGTTCTTTTGATTAGTTAAAGGAACTAAAAGGTCAAATTATCAATATTTAATTCAAATGGAAATGCATTTGTTAAAGAGGAAAGAAAACATTTTATTTAAACAAGGTGAGACTCTGGGGGTAAATGCTGGGATCAAAAATAATTAGATTTTCCAGTTACAACAGCATCTAAATCCCGTCTGATAAGAATCCTAGTTCCTAATAATAGAGGTGGTTTGACACCAATAGCACAGACTGTTGGCAGTCCTTAAACTCTAGCTCAGGCAGTTGCTGGTCTAACAATACCATCCAGATATTTGTTTTAGTGGCACACACTTCTGTGATTTGTTTTGGAGATTTTTAATCAAGTTGAATGATATTTTAAATCTATTGTGATTTCATAATTATATGCACTTGACCAAAGGAATCGCTTAGCAAGCTGATAATTAAACCTTGGTTGTGATGTATTTTCCATTAACTAAATAGAAGTTTACATTTATAAAATTAAAAAACTACCACATTTAACTAGGGAGGGGGAAGTGAGAAATAGGCCATTTAAATTAAAACATTTCCTCCTAGGGGCAAAAACCTACCAGAAAAGAATTTAGAATGTGTATTAATCTCTAGCAGAGTCTTAAATACATTCTAAAACACTATACTAAAAGATATTAATAGATTCCAGTGTGAGCAATACATGTATATTTTTAAAACCCATGGGTCTATTTAAATGATATGCAAGATAAAACGGGCTGTATCTGAACCAGAAATACGACAATGTCATTTTGATTTGGACAGTTTGCACTGTGATTGACTTGTGTAATATTTTCACTTCTATTAATGTGCAGCCTTTTGAAGGAAATAAGATGGGGACCAGACATTTAACAGAAACCGGGAATTAAAGTTGTGCCTCCCTTTAAAAGTGTACGCACAACAAGGAAGGAAAGCCATTAAGAAAGTAAACAGCTGAGGAGGGGTGAGGTATAGTTTCCCGGGCTGGATCCGGTAACTGACCCAGGGAGCTGGCCTTGGTGCTGATTTACTCCCCATTTGCTCTCTTCCGAGTTTGTTGGCCAAACAATTGTCCAGAATGTGAATTAACAAGGACTATTTTGCTCACTTTCGAGGAACAATTACAAATCCCAGCCTACTACTGAACGCTTGTCTTGGGAGATCGTCCTTTGTCTGTTACCTGGCTCTCCGTTCCCATTCGGACTGCAATCTGTTTCCGAAGGCTACTGTAAACAGGTGTGAGACCTTTGATCAAACCATTGCAAACAGGGGATGCCTCCAAATTCCTAACCAATATACAAAGCCCCTCTAAATCTTTTTAATGAGCGGTACGTGGCATCATCCACCAAAGACTGAGGATGGCGAGATTCTATATTGACAACTTTTTTTTTAACCCTCATGTTCTGTCCTTGTTTGATCGTGTTCATTGTTTGGGAAGAAAGCAGAAAATGTAAATAACAAATACAAGACAGACAGGCAAACCAGGCTGTTGATATAGTAAATCACTCACTAAATTATAAGCAAGGCTTCCTCTCTCCAATAGCTTAAAGCTATTTGGGGGGGGGGGGAATCCTTTTTTCCTTCGTTCTCACAGGTGCAATATGAATCAATTATCTTAATTAAGATAATGCAGCAAACCCAGGAGATTTACTTGGGATGGATTTTTCACTCTGGACAACTGCGAGGCATTTTAATAGCATTTCCATGCCTTCTTACCCCTCTTCTAGATCAGCAACACACACTTCTCTGCATTTACGAAAGTATTTGCTCTGGTACACTGTAGTTGATTTGTCTGGTTTTTTTTTTAAAAAAACAAAGCCCCAGTGTTACCGAGTCTGTAAATCTTTCGCCTTGATTGTCTGCTCTGTGTTAGCTGTTAACCTAGTAGCTCAGCTGAGGTTCAGAAATGGGAAACCTTTTTTGGTTTTTAAGGAAAGAAAGGTACCTCCTTGGGGGAAATCACAGCCGTGCAAAGAAGCAAGCAGACGAGCATTGCAGGACTCAGAAGTCCAGTCCTGCCCTATTGTTTCCCCAGCCAGACTACCCTCTGCCCTGCCTCCCCCCGCCCCCCGCCACCCCCATTGCGTGCCCTCAGCCGGTGATTTTTCCTTCTGCTCCTGCTGCCGAAGTAACCGTCAGGCCAGGAGCAGGCGCCAGCAGATGAGCTGCAAACGGGCAGCAGAGGGGAGCAGATTTGGGACGTTGCATGGGAGCAGTGAGCCATGAAAGGGGCTTTTGTTGACAACGCGTGCGGTTCGCGTGCCGCTCTGGCGACCGGAGCTCCAAGCCCGGGTCGTGGCGGGGGGGGGGGGGGGAGAGATGAAGCAATCAAGCCAGCGAGTCCGAATTGGAGAGAGGAAGAGAAGCCAGATGGGGAAGGAGGCTGAAAGTCGGGGGGGGGGGGGAGGAGACACTTAAACGTGATCAAACATAGAGATTGCGAGAAGAGAAGAGAGATCGGAATCCTAGAGACTCATTTAAGGCAAAACGAGAGTCAGAAGCAACAAAAGCAGAGGGGCAGCCGAGTTAGTCTGTAACAAGACTTAAGAAGCAAACAAGTTAAAGAATAAAGCAGAATGGATGGGAGCGAGGACAAGATAAGAATAGCGGAGGGGCAGACTGAACCAGGGAGTGAGTGGCAGCCAGGGTGAATGTGAAACTATCTACAATGGAGAGAAAGCTCCCTGATTCTCCGATTAGTCTGCCTGTTGGCCTCAATCCCTGTCCAACTGCACCAAAAAAACACATTCTGTACCTGCAGTCTTCAGATCCTCCCCGTCCTACTTGTCTCCTGCCCCTAATTTAGCAGTCAGAAGCAGCCAGCCTTCCATATCAGACCCCAATTATCGTTGCCTAGTTTTGACGAACTGGGGGACTCAGTTTTCCCATGTAACCCGGGAAAATATAAAATATTAAGGTAGATATGTGTGTAAAATATGTCTGTTGCTCATTGCAAACCTCACCTGACTATAGTTTTCTACGGTTTCTTATTGGGCTTTTAACCTAATCCTGAGTCTATGTTTTGATCTCCTGTCTAGTTTATCTCGAAGTTGTAAATTTTAATGTTGAAGAACAAGATCACAATACAATTTAAAATATTTCAGAAGCCAAATAAAAACTATACCTAGCTTTCCCTAACCTCACCCGAGACGTTAAAAACTAGTCCATCTAAAGAGGACAGAAGTATAATTTGCATTATATTAACAGGTTGAAAGTAGACGAGAATGCATTCAGTTTGATTATTTCTCCAGTCCAATCGTCCAAATGGACCTAAAAGTACAATGGCAAAAGCAACAACTCCTAAACCAAAAAAATCCTTCAACATTCTGTGGATCCGAGAATATTTCTGCCTCAAAATAAGAACGATGAAAACTGGGGACAAGTAATGCAAAGGAAAAGACTTCAGATTAGGAAGCAGACAGTTCTATTGCCGCGTTGTTTCCCACAGAACAGGTTGGCCGAACGGCTATTTGAGATTGTATTTGCAAATGTGCAAAAGACGCACCACCTTTCCACACTAGGCGAACACGGGCTTATGTAATATGAGAATTATTTAAAACAGAAACGTGACCAGGTCCAAACTGGGTCCCTTAATCATCCTTAAAATAATTAGCATTGTCCGGTATGAAATACCAGATACATATTTATTACACATTACTAATGTTGAACTTGAAACAATCTGCACACAGAAAATAGATTATGGGCAGATGTCCTTCACAGATCGCTATAGTCAAGACAAAAAGTCTTATTGTGTTGTTTTATGTTTACCTATAATAAGCACGAAGAGTAGGTAGAGTCATCAGTGTGTTAAAATGTTGTTTTAAATAACCATAACAAAAACCCACTTTTCAAATCTGTTCTTGAAAGGCAGAGTTATTGGTTTCCCATTTAAAGCTACACGACGCCAAAACAGATTATTTTCTTTCTTTCCCTTTAGTGATTAAATCCTTGGATAATGTGTACCACTAATAAAGCTCCACTTGTTAACCATGCAAGCCAGGATCCTTCCTTGTTAAAATGCTTCCCAATCAAACTTGCCAATGTTTGCGAACTCAAGAGATCTTGTTTAAAGCCTTTGGAACAATTGCCTATAAATGGCCTTTTAAAATACAGCGTTGACAATTGATTTTAAATAAGTTGATTAATTTAGAGCAGAAATGGGAGGAAAGTATGCATCACTAACTCCAAACCATGGGAAGAGAGCTCCGATTCTATTAAGATTACCAGCCTTCAAGACTAGACACCACCATCGACGCAGAACACCTTAATTACTTCTCCGGGGTGGTAATTTCAATGTAAAGATATATGCATGTTAACAATGTGTCCATCTTAGCCCGCTGGTAAGGTGGACGCATTAATAAAGGGGTCTGAATAGTAGAACACAGAACGCTGCTCTTGTTTTCACTACACATTACAGATTTGCACGTGAGCTACTGAATAGTGAGGAGAAGGCACCTAATGTTGCTTTCAAACTATAACTAAACAGCTTGTCATTCCTCCCCAAATAACCAATAAAGCAAACACCATTCTGGTAAAGTATTAACAGAAACTCTCACTAGTCCCTAGGTATCATATTTACTTTACTTACATCTTTTAAAATATTTTCATTTTCTGCTGACAAAGTTAAACTCCTTTTAAACGTGCAAAGCCTGATTCATGACACAAATAAAGGAGACTGTAATACTTTTCAAGGAAATGGACACACTGACCTGGCCCATGGCCTTTTATATAGGTAAAAAGGTATATAGGCATAGATGATAACAGAAGGCAATAATACTTCGGTAGTGAAATATAGCATTAATACATGTGTTTGTTTTTGTGAGTCCCTGTGGGGGTGTGAACAGGCGCACTAAACTGGATGAAAAGTGCCTAAGAGGAATTTCTGGTCCTTCTGCAAGTCAATCTTTTGAGTTGTTTCCATCAGTGTGTCATTGCAATGATTGATATTTCATATCTAAAAGATCTTTCAACGTTACTCAGCTGTGTGTTCAGACTGCCTCTTCTTCCAGTAAGGAAAACAAATACGCTAAGATAGGAAAGTGCTAAAAGGTGCCTTCACACTGGACAAGTGGAAAAATTGCAAACGCCTACTCTTGGGGTAGGGGGGAGACGTGGGGGTTAGAGCTAAGCTAGGAGACAGCAACAATTACCGTGAAAAGAAGAAATGTACATGCGGAAACCTCAGTGGATCTGTTCCCCGTCCCTCTTGCTAACCAACACAACTGGAAATTTCTTCTCTTTAATAATAATAATAATAAAAGACGCAAATCCCAAAGCAACAACAGCAGCGCCAGGAAAGTGCGCCTCCTCCCAGAGGCGAAAGGGTTAATCTTTCCTGCGGGTACAAACAGGTCCGCAGAGTCTCTCACTGGCGACAGATGGCCACTTTCTTTTGGCCACAAAGGGATGGAATCGAGAGCACCGCTGAATACAAATGGGCAGGTCACGTGAGAAGCCCAGACCCTTTGCTTGACGTGGACGACCATATGGCGCGTGCCGGGGAAAGCTGAGGGAGGAGGGAAAGAGGAGGGAGGTGGGGTTTAGCAGGCAGCACCAGGGGCGCAGGCGCTATAGGTTATAACCATGAAGCGCCTAGACCTCCTCTATCCCCCTCCCTCTCCTTTAGCATCACTGGCCCGGCTATATAACCTGCGCGTCCTGCACCCAGCCCCTAGAAAAAAGAGAAAACACCCTCACACAGGAGAGCTCTCCAGGAGTAACAGGGTTATGAGACCATCACTGCAAAGGACACGCTAAAAAAGAAGGTAATTATAACCCTTGATTCCCTCCTCTGAAACAGAATTTCAATGAAGATTCCTGCAGTGGTATCTAGTAGGAGATATATAATTTGTGGGTTTATAATGTCGAGGTTTTTAAATTCTGTCTACAGTGGAAAAAGTTTAATGGCCCAGTATATCTCAGTGTGTTTCATTCTCAGACATTATCTCCACAGGTTGGGATTATGGGAGCCTGGGAAGCAACATTTAAAAGCCCTAATTAACTTTTTCACATATTTAATTGGTATTCCTCAATCCCCAGTATAAATTTGATCTGAATATCATCGTTTTCTGCCTATTTTGTAATGTACCACTCATTTGGAGGGAATGGAGAGCATACGGGGAGTTTATTATAGAATGGACTTGATGGCCAAAAGATTTGAATGAGAAGGCTATTATTTCTCATAAGCACAGAGGGCTGTTGGGAGAAAACGTTGGGAGAAAGGCTGCACACTTTATGGTAAAGCTTCTATAGTGTAAATCGGGCTGAGAGCTCCGTTAGGTAAGCGGTGAAGAGTCTGGAGAGGAGAGAGGAAAGAGTAGGAACTGCAAGAGCTGCTACCTGTTACAGTGTCGGAGACACCAAAGGCTTCAGAAGCCGCTCGCAGCGAAGCACTAATTCGATTGTCGCGCTGAAGTCCTCATTGTATTCACATTAGCGGAGTCTTCGCCAGAACCGAACGCTGCAGTTCTGCGAATTGTGCTTGTTTGCATCTTTTTGTGAACAAGCTCGGCAGAACCGTGAGACTCCTGAAAGGAAAGGAACAAGTAGTTTTCCAGCGAACAGGTTTTTAGAGAAAGTGTCACACCTGATCCCCCATCTGGGGAGCTGAGCCTGGCTTGGCTCTGAATCGTTCTGGAGATTGCATTCTGGCTCTAGTACAAGAGAGGAAATGCAGTTATTCTGGGGAATAGCTTCCCGCCTCGGTGGGAAGAAAAGGAGGGCAAGAAAATGAATAAAACCTGGGATTACTGAGTATCTTTGTTTACAACTTTCCCCCGTAGAATCTGCAAGCGTCCACAGAAATGCTTCACGTACTCCCATTGTACCAATCATATCTTCTTCTGCATAATCTATTTATATTCCCCGCTAATATCAGCAAGTGACATAATGGCATTGGGACATGACTAAATCGAATTATAGAGGAGAAGCGCAGGCACAATTAAAAATGTAATTCCTTATTCGGGGAAAACATAGCGCCTTTGTACAGTGTGCGCACTCATCAAGTCTGGGTGTACACTGTGCATTGCATATTAGGGGGGTTTCACACGCGCACACACTTTTGGGAAGAGAGGAGTGCTCAGGGAGGAGAGTTGTGTTTCTTCTGTTGAAGATGGTTCTTCTCTTTTTTATCCCCTTCTAAATACAGGACTTCAGACATGACCAAATCGTACAGCGAGAGCGGGCTGATGGGGGAGCCCCAGCCCCAGGGTCCGCCGAGCTGGACCGATGAGTGCCTCAGCTCGCAGGACGAGGAACACGAGGTGGACAAGAAGGAGGAGGATCTCGAAGCCATGCACGCAGAGACCGAAGAGGACTCGCTGAGGAACGGAGAGGAGGAGGATGAAGACGACGACTTAGAGGAAGATGAGGAAGAAGAGGAAGAGGAAGAAGACGACGATCAAAAGCCCAAAAGACGGGGTCCCAAGAAGAAGAAGATGACGAAAGCGCGCATGGAAAGGTTCAAGTTAAGGCGCATGAAGGCTAATGCCCGGGAGCGGAACCGCATGCACGGGCTGAACGCGGCTCTGGACAACCTACGCAAGGTGGTGCCCTGTTACTCCAAGACGCAGAAGCTTTCCAAGATCGAGACCCTGCGCTTGGCCAAGAACTACATCTGGGCACTTTCCGAGATCCTGCGCTCCGGCAAGAGCCCAGACCTGGTCTCATTTGTCCAGACCCTGTGCAAGGGCTTGTCCCAACCCACTACCAACTTAGTAGCCGGCTGCCTCCAGCTCAACCCCAGGACTTTCCTCCCTGAGCAGAACCAAGACATGCCGCCCCATATGCAGCCGGCAAGTGCTTCCTTCCCAGTGCACCCTTACGCCTATCAGTCCCCGGGGCTTCCCAGTCCGCCCTATGGCACCATGGACAGCTCCCATATCTTCCACGTGAAGCCTCCGCACTCGTTTGGAGCTGCTCTGGAGCCATTTTTTGAAAGCACCCTCACTGATTGCACCAGCCCTTCCTTTGACGGACCCCTCAGCCCGCCCCTCAGCATCAATGGGAACTTCTCTTTCAAACACGAACCTTCCAACGAGTTTGATAAAAATTATGCCTTTACCATGCACTATCCCGCAGCTACCCTGGCAGGAGCCGCAGGCCACGGATCAATCTTCGCCGGCTCTGCCTCTCGCTGTGAGATCCCCATAGACAACATTCTGCCCTATGAGAGCCATTCCCATCACGAGCGAGTCATGAGTGCCCAGCTCAATGCCATCTTTCACGATTAACCCTTCAAGGCGCATCAGCGTCGCGACACAAGGAAACAAATCGACTGTGCGTACAGTGACTGTCTTGTTTACAAAGGGCAGCCGTTTGGGTACCACTGCTGCGAAGTGCAAATACTCCACGATTCACGTGATATATGTATTTATTGTCGTTTCTGCCTTTAGGTGACACAGGGATGCAAAGTTCCTGTCCACCTTCTGTATTATTTTCTAATAGCTCTACACTGTAAACGTGGTGTCGGAGTATTCAGATCGTATTAATTATCTGATCGGGATAACAAAATCACAAGCAATAATTAGGATCTATGCAATTTTTAAACTAGTAATGGGCCAATTACAAAATATATATAAATCTATATTTTTCAACCAACGTTTTACTACTTGTTACCTTTCCCATGCTGAATTATTTTGTTGTGATTTTGTACAGAATTTTTAATGACTTTTTATAATGTGGATTTCCTATTTTAAACCATGCAGCTTCATCAATTTTTATACATATTGGAAAAGTAGAATTATATCTAATTTATACAAAATAATTTAACTAATTTAAACCAGCAGAAAAGTGCTTAGAAAAGTTATGTTGCCTTAGCACTTATTTCTTTTCAAATCGTTAACAAAATGCACAGTCCTGGCAATTTCTTTCCCATGAAATTATTTTCTCCCTTACAATAAGAACCAGATCCCTAGTTCTTGAGAGGATAGAAGAATGAAATACTTATTTTCTATTAAAACATATCAATTCAACACATTACTTGCACAAACTTGTATATAAACGTTATAAGCAAATGCCAACACCCTTTTGAAATCAAAAGCTGCTTGACTATCACATACAATTTGCACTGTTTCTTTTTAGTCTTTGAACCCCTTTGCATTCCGTAATTTTGAAGAGAACTTGAAAATATTAATGTTTGCAGACAATATAAATGCATGATTTTATAAATATCCACACAATCAGTGGTTTGTCACATATTCATATATGAATTGCAGCCTAAAACTAATCAGGTTATAATGTTGGGCTATATACCTATTGTAGTCAATTAGTTACAGTAGTATAAAACAAATTCAAACCATTTAATCCGTAATTAGAACAATAGCTATTGCATGTACAATGCAGTCCAGAATAAGTGCTGTCTGAAATGTAATGCTGGTTGAACTGGAATCAAGCTGTACTGTAATTTTGTTTGTAATCCTGTATATTATGATGTAATGCACATTGGGATTTTAGAAACATCCATTCATTTGCAACAATATAGTATTGGACATTTGATCGAATGTTGCATTTCTCTTTATATGTGATTTTTTCTTAGTGTACGCAATTCCTATGGGATTATTGTTTTATTTTGATAGCTCATGAAAGGTGCAACAATTATTATTTGTAGAATAAAACGGACTCAGAAATAAATCCCTGGATTCTTTGTTTTTATTTTTGTTTTGTTTATTGTAAAACTATACTATTTTGTATTGCTGGTTTATTTAACTTTAATTTCAAAGGATGTAAATAGAAATGGGGGGGACAATAATAATAAGATGACTGAATTTGTGTTTTCAACTGCAGGTTGCTGTTTTGACACTTGTGACTCCTTGTGACTGATGTGACCCTTCACATGAAACAAGAAATAAAAGTGTTTCAAAGTATGGGCTACCAAGAACTTGCAAAATAACCTCTACTCTCGATTTTTTAATCCTTTGTCACAACACAGCAGGCTGAGAGTTGGAGTGGATTTCTTTAAACTTCAGGATATATCTTGATTTCTTCATTGTCTCTTGATTTTTAATACTGGCAGATTTTCCTGGTGCTCATTGAGAGCACTGAGGAAAAGTATATATTTTAGCATTATTTTCAAATAGAAAGGGATTCAGCAATCACTAACGTTCTTAAAGCAAACCAGTCATTAAAGGATTAATTCTGACTCATTAAGGATTTCCTAAGTGGTACATACAAAGCAAGTTCCTGAAAACTGTTTGCCCACACCAGGAGAATAAATGACCATTTATGGTCCAAATATGTTTTCATTAGAATGTGTTTCTCTGCCAGAGTCTTTTCTTGGCAGCAGGCACTAGCCTACGATTGGCTCCTCTCTTGTGGCTGAACCTCTCTTGAGCCATTGGAAAGGTTCATCCTTAGCTTGGCCCCAAGTTAGATATCGCTAGGGCTAATTGTTTACTGTACTCTGAAAGGTCTTGGCGCTCGTCTCTGTCCCAGAGGTAGTGGCTAAGGATGTAGTATCTGGAGAATAATATTTTGGCAACATTCTCTCCCTTCTCCCACAAAGTGTCTTCAATCTTCTAGTTAAAAACTGTATAGTTTTTTTCTACCCAAGGCCATGATTCTGAGGCTATCAATTCACCAGGCACTGTTCCCATTCTTTTCTGACATGAAAGAAGTGGTCCCTTAACTCTTAACCTTCAATGGGCCTTCTGGGGCTGTAGAAACCTACAGACCCACATTGTACAAGAGCCACCTGAATAATCTAATGAAGAAGAGGAACCATCTAGAAATGAAATTATCAAAAGATCTATCCTAGACTGGTACAAATGAAATGTCTGACCTTTTAAGTGAAACACATGTTATGAAATCTTTCATCACAAGTGGGAGATACTTTATAAACTGTCTTAAAATGAATCCCAAATGAAAAGACTTTCTTCTGAATGGGTACGTCTACACTGCACGGTTATTTCCGGATACCGCAGGTATCCGGAAATAGCTACCCTGCGTCTACACTAGCCACCCATTATTTCAGAATATTTTTCAAAATAATGGGTGTGTTTTTTCACCATCCTGGGAAATCTCATTGCACAAGGGATAAGGGATGGCTTGATATAGCATGTTATTTGACATCTGGCACTGTGTAGATGTACCAAATTTTAAAATGAGCTATTTCAAAATGGTTTTGAAATCAGATATGCAATTTGAGTAGCGCAAATTGCGTATCTTATTTTGAGTTTAGGTTGCTGTGTAGACGCACCCATGAGTGGAACTTGCAGGTCTAAATATATTATTAATCTCCTATTTCAAAAGGTGCTTTATGGTAAAAACAAAAATCAAAAAACCTAACCATATTTCTCTTTGGAATATGTTTGTTCCCAGTTTTTGGCCTAAAACAAACACACTGAAAGCTAATTAGGAGGTTAGTTGATTCACTTTGCAGCAGCTCAATTTTATTTGGCTTTAGCTGAATAAAGTGTTCCTCTGCAGTCTAGAAACCATCACTATAATCTTTAGAGATCAACTTTCCATTTTTAAAGTACTCCATTATCCCTTTCCAAACAGCAAAGTGGTTATTCAGAAATATATTGAGCTAAGGAAATAAAACCTGAATGTCAATTTCTAAGACAAATTAAAAAATCTGACCTAGGCTTGCATGCATTTTGGTTATATGCCTTCTTCTTAAACATAAAGATTCTTCTAGTCAGTCAAGGGGCAACTCACATACCACCATCTTTTATTCAAAGGAAGGCACAGATGTTCCTTCTGCAGGGGAGGTTTTAATTTATGAAAATTATATTATTTATGCATGAATGCACTCTGCACAACACACAGTATTTCCATGTGATGAGAGAAATACCACAGAACCAGTGCCAATGTCAGGAACATATTCTGCAAATTTAGTTGCTTAAATGTTTAATGACCATTTGGAAGGTATTTCTAAACTACAAGAAACCTTTTCAATTACCTTTGCTTATTCACCATTATTAACAAAATTCAATTTCTCTAGCTAACGTCATTTACTTTAAACATCTAAGTATGCTTTCTGAATATTTTTACTACAGTATTTCAAAAGAACTAATAGTAGAACAAACTAGTAAAGAAAATTGATTACATATTTTAGCAGATTCTTCTTTTTACACTTTTTGTGGTGCATTTTATTGTTTCTATTAGGGTTTTTCCACTCCCATCACCACCCTGAAGCAAGACCAATATATTTTGAGTTATCTTTTCATGCTACCATTTCTTATGGTGGCATATTTATTTTCTTACTGGAAATCATACCTTCTTCAGGATCTGATTGTATTCCACCAGATGGTGTTTAAAGGGAAGGAAGTACCTGCACAGTTCTCACAGATGTCAGCAAGTTTTAATTTACCCTCCATCCTTATATGGAGTAAATTAAAAGGCTGATTCTCAAGCCCATATAGATCTCAGGTAATCAGCGGGAATTTGGAAGCATCTGCTCAGAGGCCCTGTGCTTTCATTCCAGCTTTGCACACTGGTGGCCCTTTCTGTATCTCAGGCAAGGTTTAGACTACAGGCTTCTTTCAGAAGAAGCTTTTCTGGAAGAAATCTTCTGGGGAAAAAAGTAATCTTCTGTTTTGAAAGATAGCATCCGTACTAAATGGATATTACCTCGCATTTAAGCTGTGATTACTTGGACAGAGTGGCCACCAGGGCCTCTGTGCTTTTTCCTCTTTCCTCTTCTTTCGAAAGTACTCCCTCTTCCCCGTCCACACACACCTTTTTCCGAAAGAGCTCTTTTGGAAAAAGGCTTCTTCCTCATAGAAAGAAATTTACCAAAGTCAGGAAAAACCCACTGTTCTTTCGATTTTTTTGCGAAAGAAAATGATTGCAATGTGGACATAAGTGAAGTTTTTTTTCTGAAAAATGGCCATTTTTCAAAAAAAACCCCTCTGCAGTGTAGTTCTCTTAGAGCAGAATGTTTGGTGCTTTTGCAGTTGGGAGCTGTCCAAGAAACAACACGGAAAAAGAGTCTGCCACCTTGGAGGGAGCTTAGTAGAATAGTCTTTCTGCCATATTTTTCTTAGGGCTGATGTGCCAATAGTATTCACAGTCTGACCACTCTTTCCACATCCCCATCTCCCATTGATCTTGAGTCCTTCTGTTATAGTTGGGAAAGGTGATATATGGGTGAAGGACTATAATTGGATCCTCAGATTTTACTCAATACTTACCTCATTGATTTCAGTGAGAATTACTCCTGAGTAAGGATTTCAGACCCTAGCTCGGTGATTTCAATGTAGCTGTCTGAATAAGAAAAGCAGAATTTAGCTCATTGAATCCACTGGAAACAGGACTGGCCTCTTAATTTGGTTAAAATATATATAAAGAATTACTTTATTCAGGAGCTGCTGTTTCAGCAGTTGAGTAAACCAACAAATGATAGTAATGTGTGATCTTGGAGGCTAAATAACAGGCAATGAATATCATTCTAAGATCAGTTTTGACGTAAGTATACCAGATATTAAAACAAAGCTTTTTAATTTAAAAAGTGTTTCAATCATCCAACACAATTTTAATGTAAAATAAGTTAGACTTAGTGAAAACCTTGCCTGAATATTGCTTTCGCTGTTCTAAAAATAAGGATATGAAGTGCCTCAAATATTAAATTTTTAAAAGAAGGGCATTTTTGATAGGACAGTTCATATGTGCCATGAGAAAGCCTACCAAACAATTAAAATAATTATGGAATCAAATGCTGCTTATCTTATTTATGCAGTCCTTACTCATTCTTTATTCAGGAGAAAGTCAGATCTGCCATAGTGGCTATCAGAATTTTGCATGACAAAGTACTGGAAAAGAATTGCAGAATTTGGTCTTCATGTTTGTTGTTGTTTAAACAAAAATAGGAATATGTTTAGTTTTTAGCCCCTAAAAAGGATGCGTTAAAATACACATTTTAAAATGGTGTAACTACATTATTTACCCAGCAGACCTATATTACAAAAAGTTTAAAATACGCTAATGTGTCTTGAAATGATGAGGTGGAGAACTACATTAGAATTGTTCTGTATAAAAGTGTACATAAGTGTTTTTAAATAATTAAAATATGTGTTTAACAAACTGTCAGATACGAGGTGATAGAAAATTAAGGCTGACACTGCTCGTTAAGCATTTCTTGTATGTATTTATTTTGCCTATGGGGTGTGTTAAGCGTAGCATATCAGTCCTGATTTGCAATTTCCTGGCTAGAACCAGTTTGTATCACAGATTTAATCCCATGTAATATAAAATAAAGTTTAAGCCATTGTGACCCACCATTCCTAGCAACTTGTGTGGTTAGAGCAGGGCAAAACACAGAATTCTGAATATAGCATTATTGTATTTAAAATAACATGTCAAACTTAATGCAAGGAAGAAATATATCTCTTGAACCCATGAGTCCATATTACTTCTTTTTCTTTTGCAGTGATCTTGCAACTCTCTCACTTTTCAAAATTATTTTGCCTCGTGCTGCTGCCACCTTCCAGTTGTTTCTTGTACCTGTGCAATCTTTCCCATTTCTTCTTGTTCTACTCTTTGCAGCCATTTCTTTCTTTGCCTTTTTTCAAATTTATTTTATCCTTCACAGTGTCAAGCTTTCTTGTCTTTCATTCTCTTTCTCTCTTCACCCCACCTTTTTCCTCTATCTAGCTTTCCTCTGATAGGAAACATTAAAAAAACGTGTTTTAATATAAATTAACAACAGACAAGCAAGAAATAGCTCACCCACAGAAAAGGTCTCTGCTTTTAGTGTGCTCAATAGTATTTCACCTGTGGCTATATCACTTTTAGAATTTTAGAAAAAACTGAAGCCAATATTTGAAAGTTCTGATTTAAAATCAAGGCAGAAAAAATAAAGTGGCTTAGTTGGGTTGAAATAATATTGAAAACTGTAGGTACACTAACCAATTTAAAGTTTAGGTTCTTCTCTAGAGTAAAAATACATGGAGGGCAGATACAAAACAATCTTGATGCTCCAGTTTTAAAAACCTATGGTGCAGTGTGAACTTTACACACTAGGCCTGGTATTGTAGAGAACAATGATCATAGCCAGAAAAATGTGTAAAGAGGTGATGTGCAAAAATGTGCAAACCAGTGGTGTGTCTTCAATTTCTAAATCCAGGCTGCTCCAGAAATTAATCTGCCTTATCCTATGATACAGTACAGCAACCAGCAGTTTTCAATTTCACTCTGCTATCACAATGCTGGTCATCAGCATTTATTGATTCCTACCAGCACTTCTAATCCTCCCCTATTAGTCCAAAGACTCTTGATTTTCCTTCCCTGAGTTCAGCATCTCACAATTCCCCACCAGTCATAAACTGGCTCTTCAAATTAGCCTCAGTTCTTACCACTTCTCCTGTAGCCCTCTTCTACTTACAAACTTCCTGCTGGGAGAGGCAGTGTGTTGTGAACTCCTTCTTTTCCTAGTGGTTGTTCTTCTTTCATCCTTTCCCCCAAGTCTCCCAAACATTCTTCCGCTTTCCTCCTTCAAGGAAGTTGTCCTAACTTTTTTTTCCTTCTTTAGCAAAGTTTTTTAGGAAAATATTTCTGACACTTGTCCTACTCCCTCCCACGAGCACAGCAAGAGAAACAGAGCTTCCTCCAGTAGGGGAGGAGGTAGCTCTGATGGAGGAAGAGTTAGCAGCTTTTCCTGTTTCCTGCTACTTCTCGACACTCCTGGTTAGTATTCTCTCTGGTTCTGCTTCTCGTATTACCAGTTGATATAATCTCCTGTCTTTTCTGCTGCTCTGCTCCATGTGTGTGTAGCAGGGAAAATGAAACCAATGTGATTCAGTTCCAATGGTCCTCCACTCCACATATTACAAGTACAATAAAAGAGCAGCAATGACAGGATGACTACTGAGTTTCAAACATAAAGGAAAACTTATATATCAGATAGAACACAAATCTGTTTTTATAGTACATTATCCTACAATGGTTTATTTGCGATACAAAATCATGCTCTCTATAAAACCATACTTTTGAATCAAGATGTGTGATATTATGCATAATTATTTATGAAATAAGGAGTATTCATTACATTTTCATTGATTTGATAGAAGAGCATTGTGGGATATTAGATATTAGATACAGCAAAGATAACAGATCATTATTCCTTCATATAATGACTGTTCTAAGTCATTTTAAACATAAAAACAACAAACATTTTAATATAGGGATCTTCTGAAACCTATCTAAAGCAGGAAACAGTCGTCTGATGATTTTTACACCTAATCCATCTGTCTTCTGTGGTTATATCCTGCAATTTACCATCTTATCTACCCCCATTGTTCTAGGCTTCCTCCTACTCACTTTGGTTTATTGTCACTATATTAGCACACGCTTTGTAATGGGAGGACACACAAGTTACAAAATCTTTGAGCAACTTGCCACACTATTCTTACTACCTTATCTATATTTCTGAGCAGACAGTACATCTCCCACATGATCCAATCAGAAATGACCATGGGCCTCACCTCCATACCTGGAACATTCTGGGAGATCTGCAGAAAGCCAAGATTATAGTGTGGAGGCTTTGTAACTTTGCATTCAATCTAAACCTTGGTGGCCTTCCTCCATTAAAGACTTTCCCAAGCTGTTACTGTCTTTTGGATCTTCAGATAAAAACTCGGTGGAAGACAATTTGGTTATTAGTTTTTCCCAGAAATCTCCAGCACCCCACTGTTTCCCAGCAAAATGGGGGTGACAAAATGTATCTCCCTCCATCCACACATCTATATATCATGCTCAATCTCTGACCCCTCCCTAAACTTAGATCTTTAGGGAGACTTCTGTGCTTTCCAGAGAAGCAGGAACAACTGAAATCTTTCTGCAAAGTAGAAGGGAGATCTAAATGGTGAGGTTTAGGAGATGGATCTAGATCATAGCTAAAAGCTACTGGAAGGCAGATCTATATCAGTATGAGGTAGAAATGATTATATGTTAAGATGTACAGAAAAACATTTCAGTTACAACTGCTAATCTAAGAATACAATGCACCTAAAATGAAAAATATTTTTGCACAGCAAATTAATTAAATGAATTGAAAATCCATGTATTATACATAGAATAACAGTTGTCTTGGGGGAAAATTCCAGCCTGGAATTTATTCAGAGGTTTTGATAATAGAGTATTTATTAATTGCAGCAGAGCCAATAGCATCTAATGCTCCCTTAAGGATTTCCTCTGCTACAGACATTATGTATATATTTAATTTTATTCTTTTGTTTTTAATCTATTTAATTTAAAATATTAAGTTATCACCTCAAAGTTAATTAAAAGATTGCAACTTTCACTGATGTCAGGTGAAGGGTATTGTAAATCTCTTGGGAACTATAGTACTCTTTCACTAGTATCAGTGAAAACTGTAATACTGTTCCATGGATACAAAGGAGTTATCAGTTTATTCTTTGACTACAATTTACTCAGAAATAAACTGGCATTTATTATATGAGATATACTGTGTAGGCTAATAAATGATTCCAGAGACAAATAAAGATTGCTGAAGCAGTTAACATAGACTAAAGAGCCTCAGAGTTGATGCACACATTCTTATTTTTATCATATATTGTACTTTACCTTCTAGTTAATGATTTAACTTTCCTTCTAAGTGACATCAATGAAAATGAATTAAAGCTCTCACTGATGTCAAAAAAGGGATATAAGTTTTATTGGTTCATCTACTGATGTAGTTGTCAGAATGATACTCTGGAAGGTATTTTTGGCCTGCAGTGTTTTATCCCACTATACCAGCTTTTGGCATGAGTTCTGTTGAAACAAAAGATAGGTCTTTCCAAATGTCTACATGTTAAACATTTTATTTTGTCAGATTTTTTGGCGAAGTATTTACATTCCAACAGAGAAGATGCACATGGAGAAATATTGGGCACAACTTCCAAAAAAAAAAGGGCCAGAATTGGTCCCTTATTTATTAATTGCAGCAGAATTGCTAAGAGTTTTAAACAAGCAGAATTTTTATGGCTAGACTATGTGTTAGTGTCATAACTGTTCTTTTTAAAAGAATTCATGTTTAAATGGTATTTTGATTTATTATAAAATATGGTAATATGATACTTCTATTTTTCAAATTTTGTGTACAAGTACTGAACTTAAAAATATGTCCATAGGAAAGTTGACCTGATGATCCTAGCACAGAAATACAGTGGTCACTGGTATAGACCTTGCTATTTATCATTCTTGATCTGTAATTCTCTTTTTGCTAAAATCTCTATTTGATCTTTTTATTTAAACAAAATATATTAAAGCTAAATTGTGTCATCAGATGTACACCTACAAGTTACACTCTGAGGGTACGTCTACACTTGCTCCCTAGTTTGAGCTAGGGATGTAAATGTAGGCAACCGAAATTGCTAATGAAGCAGGGATTTAAATAACCAGCACTTCATTAGCATGATCGCGCCAGCATGTTACTCCGCTCAACAGCTGATTCAAACCAGGAAGTGCGCGCCAGGACGCGTTAGTTCAAACCAAACCCTTTGGTTTGAATTAACGTTACTCCTCATTTTACTCCTCAAAAAATGAGGAGTAACGTTAATTCGAACCAAGGGATTTGGTTCGAACTAACACGTCCCGGCGCACACTTCCTGGTTTGAATCAGCTGTTGAAAGGAGAAACGCACCGGCGAGATCATGCTAATGAAGCACGGGATATTTAAATCCTTGCTTCATTAGCAATTTCGGTCGCCTACATTTGCATCCCTAGCTCGAACTAGGGAGCAAGTGTAGATGTATCCTGAGATAATTATGTGTCTGTATCTGAGGGGAGAATGAAAAAGGTTAGTAGTCCTATCCAATAGGATATACATGAAGATTCTCTAAAAAGAAGCAAACACATTGCAAATATATAGTTATGATAACAGTGTAAACAAAAGCAATGTTATCTATAAAATATGATATATATATTTATTTATTTAGGAAGGTCTAACAAGCTTACAAATTCCCTGCCATGTAACTATCATTCGAAGAAGCGGGTTGTGCCCAGGAAAGCTCATGATACCATCTACATGTTTTGTTAATCTTTAAGGTGCTGCAGGACTATTGGTTGTTTTTTTAAGTTTTTCCAGCACCAACCTTTTGTTGAGAGAGTCATCAAGGCTTGTTACCATATTACACCTATAAAATGTGGTTCCTAGAGGTTTCAGTGAGTTAAATCTCAGCGCACGGGGGGAAAGCACTAGCTAAGCGTGCCGCAGGGGCGCGGGGATCGGAGGCTCCAGGGGATATTCCCATTGCTTCGGCGTGGAAACCAACCTCTCGAAACACCCTCTTGGGCAAGCTCTCAGCGAAGGCCTGATCTAAGGCACCTCTGGCACTTAGCACGGCCCAACGACCCCCCGCACTGCGCCGGTCAGTGAGGCAGCGCTTTCCTTACAGGGGCGGGACTGGCCTACGGGCTGCGCAACAGGCGCCCAGCCGAGTGACAACCCCGGGGCAGCACGCTGCGCGCGACTGGACTGCAGTTAACGACCACCGGCTGGGGAGGGCGCGCGCCTGCGTGTGAGCGCTCCCCCGCCCGCCTCGTAGCCTCTCTCCCAGGATGGGAGGGGGCAGAGGCGGAGGAGTCGCTGCCTTGGCAGTAGCCGGGACGCGGAGAGTCTCTCGCTTCAACTTGGCCTGGAGGCCGCCGCCGCCATGCTGGGGGCGCAGAGCCCCTTCCGCCGCCCCAGGAGGGAAGCGTGGCCCGAGCCCGTGGAGGAGCCGCCGGGCGCTGGGCTGGAAGACGCGTCCGGGCAGGAGACTGCCACCGCCACCACCTCGTCCTCCTCGATGGCGCAGCTGCGGGGGGCAGCCCCCCCGGACGGAGACCCGGGCTCGCAGTCGGGGCAGGAGGAGCCGCTCCTCAGGGGCATCTTCCAGATCGGGAAGAGGAGCTGCGACGTGGTGCTGAGCGCCAGACAGCTCAGGTGGAGCCCTATCGAGCCTGAGAGCCGCGGGGGTGAGTGCGGGGGGCAGGTGGGGGAGAGTGGCAACGACCCTGGTGCTGCCGCTTCAGTGCACGCCCGGTAGCAGCCCCCAGGGGGAAGGCGGTTTGGGGCTGTCACATACCCCGCTCCGCACAGAAACGTGACTCAGAATTCCCCAACTTGTTCCTGGAGAAGAGCCAGCGCCCCACTCTGGCGCTACCCATCCTGAGCTGGCGCGTGGAGGGACTGTGCGTCGCCACTGTGTTGCCCCTTTAGTTGATTTGGTTTTGAATGCTTGCTAAATGGATTGAGGCTAGTTCAGGCACGGAAGGATCAGGGATGCCTTGCAAGCTCTGCAAGGGGCTGGGTAGCCACTGGACAGAGAGCAGCAGAGGGAAGAGATAGTTGTCAGTGTATGTTGTCTACATACATATCAAGTTACTTTAACAACTAAGTCATCACTTCAGTGCCACTTGCCCTTTCTGTTGAGGGCCAAATCTTCGTGTTCATTTTTTAGACCAGAATCACTTTATGGTTCTGTGGCTATTTGCTTTTCTGTCAGACAAGAAATTTTACCCATGGAAGGAGGGCATTCAAGTGTCCTACAAAAATTTCAGAGCAAAACTACTGAAATTGTAGTGAAAACTGGCTTTTTGCTGTGGTTCAGTGTTACAAATCCACTTACAGAGATCAAAAGTTTATTTAAAACAGAATGATAGTTAAAATTATTAACATCTCTCTCCACTTTAAATCTGTGCCAGCAATAAAAGTGAAGAATTTACTTAAATAATGTTATCAGGATCTCAGACCTAAAACAAAACGTCACTGGACGATTTTTCTTTATTACTTATAAACATGGTGGAAACATGAAATACTTTGCAGAAGAGTAAGAGAACTTTTATTGATTGTGCAGCATCAGTTTTTTGCATTTTAATCTAAATGACAGCTGTGTAACATTTTATATAGTAGTTTCTTGTGAGATATGTCTAAGTTTTAGGTTGAGGCTTGTGCATCAAATCCTGCTCCACTTACATGAGTAGATCTTCATATTTCTAATATGTGTAAAGCAAGCAGGATTTGGCTCAGTCTTTATCTTGGGGTTGTGTGTCAAACTCCTTGATATTTATTATGGTGCACTTTTGAAAGGAAATGTCAAAAGAAATTAAGCTCCAGAAAGATGTCTTGATCAAAACAGTCTTTAATGAGCAAAACTATTGAAAAACGACTTCAGTGAGTAAAATAGAACACTTATTTTACAAAAGATTTTACAAAAGGAAACTTTTAAATATCTACACATCCTTAATTCAGAGTTATAGATAAATATATATTTTTTCCAGTAACCTGGCTCTTCCAGCAATCACTAAATTATAATCTGTTCATATCTTCTACAAGGTGTGCTTTTGCCACAGTGGGATTCTATTGTAGTTCTTTCTTAGAGCTAGCTCTTCAGCAAAAAGCAAATGGTGTTTAATAAATGCAGAGGGGTGCTTATTGTATGAGTGAAATGGTACAAAATCCATACTACCATGATCTGACTATTACTGTGGCATAGCCTACTCATGCATATCCAAAAGCTATATCAAAGGAATACTATGAGTTCAGCTGTAACAAGTAATAATACTCTTTTCCATGGTACATCTCAGAACTGTATAAGACAGGGGCTTCATGCATATATATATATATAATCCAACTTGTCAAGCTGCATCTCAGGACTCTTCAAACTCAGTTCATTCACCAAATCAGCACCATCTGACCATGGTGCCCTCATGAGTACTAACTTCACTAGATTGGTGGACACACCTGCCAAATGCTTGTGTGGGAATTTTTTTTGTCCATTGATAGGCTTTTCTGACACTGGTGACAAACACATTTGCCCGGTGATTAATGTATTTGTCCTTTGATAGGGAGGACATCTGGGTCCCCACTAAATTCAAAGTTTGTGGTCCTCAAGAATCTCCTGTCTTCATATCAGTGTTCGAGAGTTAAGGGCTGTTAGGCATTCCTTCCTCATGTTCAGGGGAATAACCTATTTGTTCTTACAGACAACACTGTGATGATATATTAACTCAACAGGGAGTAGAGGCTAGAGTTCACAGTTCTCTGCTTTGTCGGGAAGAAATTCAGAGAACTTTGACTCCACTTGTAGTGCAAATCTCTTATTTTCTAGGGGTGCAGAATGAGTTGGTGGAACACCTAAGTAGATCATTTAAAGATTTTTTTTCAACAGTGTGGGAGTGGGGAGGACTATGCAAAGAAGGCTACCAGGAAATGCCAACAGTTTTGCTCCCTTAAGGCCAATGTTGTGTTTCCATCACAGATTCTTTCCTGCTGCCCTATACTTCCCCCAATCCCACTCTTATGCAGAGTGCTGCTAAAATCAAACAGGACCAGGCTTAAATAAATTAATAGCCCCAGTCTGGCCTCCACTTATTGTATCTATGATTGGCAACTCCAGTTTCATTCCCATTGTACCTAGATTTGATTTTTTTTTAACACCATTGTTGACTGGGTCTGACCAAACCCATGGGCTTTATCAATTTATGTGTCAAAGTAGAGATGTTTTTCTATCTGATTTTGTCTGTCCAGGGTCTCACCAATACAGTTCTCCATCCACTATAGCCTGAATTACCTCTTGCATCTAAAGCAGGTCTATCAAAGTTCATTTGTGGTAGTATCAGCTTTTCTTCCCCATATGGATAACCGTTCTATATTTTCTAATGATAGAGAATCAAATGTGTGAAGGGCTGGAAAGATTTTACCTTCAAATAAGGGGAGCTATCCACCCCAATATTTGCACCTAGTTGTGTTGAAGCCCATGGGACCACCATTTGAGCCTCTAGATCCTTACTGCATGTGCCTCTAAGGATATATCTGCACAACAGTGTGTTTACACTGAAAGCCATTATTTCAAAATAATGGCGAGCTGGAGGACTTCTTACTCCAATTTCTGTAACCCTCATTTCACAAGGAGTAAGGGAAGTCGAAGGAAGACTGTTCTTCCTTTGATTTCTTGCTGTGTAGACAGTGCCAAAAGCTGAATTAGGCTATTTTGACTTCAGCTGTGCAACTGATGTAGCTGAAGTTGCATAGCTTAATTCGACTTTTGCCCTGCTGCGTAGATGTGCCCTAACAGTGTTTCTTAGTAGCTAGTGCTTTGGCTAGAAGGGTGGCCGAACTATGTGTTCTGACTAGGGACATAAAATCCTGTTTAATAGTTAATTGGTTAATGTTATGCTTAACCTGTTAACCATTTAAATGGCGGATAGGCAGGGAGCTATTCCAGCCTGGGGCTAACCTGCTGGTTAACTAGTAAGCATCAGCCGTTCTGGGTGATGCTTACCTGTTAATCACTGACGTTCCCAGCTCTTTAAAGACTAACAAAACATGTACGTGGTATCATTAGCTTTAGTGAGCACAGTCCATTTTTTCAGATTGCCGGTCATCTGAAGAAGTGGGCTGTGCCCACGAAAGCTCATGATACCATCTACATGTTTTGTTAGTCTGGTAGCACTTTAAAGACTATTTGTTTTTTTAAGTTTTTCCTGTTACAGACTAACTCGGCTACCCCTCTGAAACGTTTATTCCTAGCTCTGATATTTGAAGTGCCTTATACAATCTTTCACCCTCATTGGATATTTTTTTTCTAAACTGGTATCCAGTGTTCCCACTTCTAGTTTTTTCCAGCCCTGAGCAGAATGAGTTTTCTTATGTGCATTGAAGTGAAGGTGATGTGTGACCAAATTCATATTGTGAGAGTGGGGCCAAGTGGTTTTGAGTGTGGGAAGGGACTCAAGGCTGGGGAGGAGGATAGGAGTGAAGGGGTGTGAGGGCTGTAGCTGGGGGTGTGAGCTTGGGTGGGGCTGTGGATGAGGGGCTCAGGACTGGGACAGATATTTGGGGTGCAAGGACTCTGGGGATGAGAGATTTGGAGTATAGAAGGGGGCTCCAGATCGGAGGGGCGGGTGAGGCCAAAGGATTCAGACTATAGGAGGGGGCTGTGGGTTGAGGCAGAGAGTTGAGGTGCAGGAGGAAGTGAGGACTCTTGGGTGAGCCCAGAGATGAGGGGCTGAAGGGATGTAAGAGGGGCTCCAGGTCTAGAGAGGGGCTTAGGGCTGGGGTTTGGATTGCAGAAGGGGGTAAGATGCGGGGTGTGGACTTTGGGATGAGACCAGCAATAAGGGGTTTTGAGTGCAGTAGATGACTCTGTGTTGGGGGTGTGAGTGTCAGGGTAGATGGGGGGGAGGGGGTTGGGGCTTGGGCTTACATGGCTGGCTTCTGGCCAGTGGCATTAAGGCAGGCTGCCTAGTGCCTGCCCGTTCTGGAGCACCACACTGCATCCCAGAAGCAGCCAACAGGTCTGGTTCCTGGGGGCATGTGGTTCGGCTGCACTGGTCATTTCCCTGCAACAGGAATGAGAAGTGCCTTCCCTGTTGGCCCCAGCATAGAGCTGCCACAGCCACTGGCTGGCGGGGAGGTGCCTCTTCCTTCCAGCCCAGCACAAAGCTCTCTGGCCATGGCAGCTCCTTGCTGGAGCTGGCAGGAGGGGCCCCTCTCCTCCTCCATTCTGGGGCCAGTGGGAAGGCACTTCTCATTCCTGACTGGGGCTATGGTGAGGGGTGTCTTCTCAATGTCTGTGGCAGCTACAGCATCTCTCCCCTCTGCAGTGCTGACCCCTCTGTGTGAAGCTTAATAGCCCCTTCGTGGGGCTTAATGAGAGGAACTTAAATAGTATCTAATTTGCGTATTAACTAGGTAATTTACTTACCTATGTTTTATCCCAAACCACATGCCAATAAAGAAGAATAACATCTGCACACCATTAGAAGAGAACTGGCATTGTACATAGGCAGGATTAAATTGTTTCGTTTGTCCATCTAACTATTCATGACCATCGTGGGACGAATGAAAGGTCTTATGGTCTCTTCACAAATAATTTTGTCTTGGATAAGTTCCTGTATTTGTGGGTGTTATGGTCTGTTAGGCATTTTCTCACTGGGCAAACTGAAGGCACAAGATCATAAGCCGCCTCAGTCATGTTTCTTGTTCAAGTCTTTATCCAGGACATTTGGAGAGTGGCAACCAGGTCATCAGTTTACACCTTCTCTTCCCATTATGGTACCACTGAGTACATGAAAGAGAGTGCTAAATTTGGATGAGTTGTATTCCAATCTGAGTATATATGATCTCCAAACTTACTTCCTAAATTACAGCTTAAAAGTCAGTAAGAGGAAAATGAACATGTTCAATCACTCGAAGAAGAAAAACATTTTTTTGGAGCTGTTGTTCTTTAATGTGTGTTGCACATGTATTCCATGAATTGCTGTTTTACTTTTCTGCAACAGAATTGTCTGGCAAAAAGGAACCTGGTGGTAGCTGAGTCTTCTAAACCAGCACATCAACAGAGGGTCTTGATGGGTAGCATTTAGGGAGAAAATTCTGATGACTGCACAGGGTGTATGCACACCAAGAGGAGAATGGACAGTGTTCAGTACATTTCCACAAATAATAATTACAAAAAGTTAGTAACTATTTCCCCCCCAAAAGATGTGTACATCTAATTATAGTGTTTTATCTTCTTTAAAAAAGATATTAAATCTCACAGAACATACCCATGCTTAATATTCTCAATTAAAGATTTCTTTTCAGGTGGATTTGAGAGAAGCTGCTCTGCTAGCTCCCTTAGGTCAGTGATTGATCTAGCAGAGGTCAATTTATCACATCTACTATAGAGGCTATAAATTGACTGCTAAGCACTTTCCTATCGGCGCTAGTACTTCACCAAAATTAGAATAGGCAGAGTTGATAGGAGAGTGTCAACTGTTGATTTACCAGTGTGAAGATACTGCCATAAGCATGCCTAAGTACATCAACTTCAGCTATGTTATTCATTAGCTCTGGGGTGGGGAGTAATTTTTGATGCGGTTCCACTCCAAGATTTTGGTAAGTGGTCAAGAGTTACACTTTCCTATGGAGAAGGTTTGGGGTCTAGGACAGACGTTGGGTGCAGAAAGGAGCTCGAGGTGCAGAAGAGAATGTGGGGTATGAGAGGCAGTTTGGGTGAAGGAGAGGGTTGTTGTAGCCCTAGAATTTTGTAACTAATAAGTCTGTTTGTTATAATGATTGTATGTTATAGCAAAAGGTTTGGATTAAACTTAAATACAAGATGTAGGCTTCAGACATGCCAGACAGCTTTAACTTAGCTCCAGCTCTGTTTGATGTTAGCATATTGAATTGAAGGGATGGAATATTGTAATGCGTAGTGAAGTCAGCATTCGATAAAGCCTTGTAATAGATGGAAAGAAGTTTAATGTTGAAAAACTTGGTAACTTTGTTAAAGTGACTAGAAGTACCCTTTTGTCCCACGCTGCAATTGTGTTAATGTATTATTTGTGTGAATGAGAGAGAGAATGTTTTAGGAGAGAGAAGTGTAAAGGCCATTGCATGCTCACATGGTCAGAGGAGGGGCTGGAGAATCAGAAGCACCAAATACTAATCAACTAAGTGAAAGCACACTGGAGGTGCAGACTACCAGGCCAGATTGATGAACCCTGATGTCAGTGGCAAGCACCCTTTGATAGGAAACCAATAACAAGTTTCTCCAGAAGACAACACCCCATGAGGCGTCATCAGCATGCTGATGTCAGATGACTGTGAGAGCAACCTCCAGATAAACATATGTCAAACAAAAACTGATTGTGATGCTGAATGACTTATTATGTATTTTGCCTTGTCAGGCCTTAAACTTGCACAAAAGGAAAATCCTATAAAGGATTGGGTGTCTTGTATGGTTCTTCGGGTTTCTATTCTGCCAAGTGGAGCATCAATCTGGACTGACAAAAACCCGGCTTCTTCCTTGCACCTGACCTATCTTGCCAATAGGTTGGGCAGAGCAACAGACTGGTAACTATTCCATCAGCAGAGTGCGTGTGTGCGTGCGTGCGTGTATGCATGAACGCATATGCTACTTTATGTTATCAATAAATGCGGTGTGTTGCCTTATCCCTCTGAAAAAGGTCCCGTGTTCTTCTTTTAAGCATAACATTGTGACCTTGGGCATGGGACTGGGGGGCAAGGTCTGGGAGGAGGTAGGTATTCAGGAGTGAATCTGAGAGGATGTGGGGAGAGGATGTAAGAGGGGATACAGAGTATGGGAGAGAGTTTTGACCTGGGGGAGGAGTGGTGAAGAGAGTTTGGGGAGTGATCTGGCACAGGGCATATGGGTGCAGTGTCAGGGAGGGATATGGGTGCAGGAAAGGATTCTGGTCTGGCGGAAGGGTGTAGGAAAGGATGCAGGTTCTGGGAGGAAGTTGTGACCTGGGGCAGGGAGTTGGAAAGTGGAAGGTGGTGAGGTGCCAGAGTTAGACTCTAGCTGGGAGGTGCTTATCTTAGACAGCTCCTGACCAGCAGCCCAACAGGGACCTCAAGGCATGTCTCCCTCCATGTGCTGCTCTGCCCCAGGCACTCCTAGCAGCAGGAGGGAGAACACTTTGCATGCTGCATCCACCCGCAAGTGAATCATCTGCCTTGTCCGAGCGTCTGGAAATTGGAAGTTGAGGGATATCTGGAACCTGGCTTGTGTCTCCAGTCATTTTGGTTTCTCCCTTCCTGTCACTTTAGCTTAGCCTTTCTTTGCATCTCCTAAGTTACTTTGTTTCCCTGGTTACTGCTAGTCAGACCCATTTTTCCTCACTGATATGGATTAGCGATGTGAAAGTTTAACCAGTGGGGCTGGAGCAGCCCCCGCCACCTGCTGCGGGCAGCGGACTGCTCCAGCCCCACAGGAAGAGGAGAGCGGGAGTGCTGCTGTCACAGACAGGGGCTGCTCTGTTGTTCCTGCTGGAACAGCTTCTGTCCATCCTAGGCCCACACTCTGCAGGTAGGAGCTGCTCTGACTGGGATGCCAGAGCAGCTTGCGTGGCACCCAGGCCTTCTGCAGGCAGTGGCTGCTCTGATGTCCCAGTTAGTTAGTGCAGCCACTGCCTCCAGTGAGGAACAGGGTGGAAGGCATTCCATTGGCAGATGCGGGGGAGGAACCAGCTCAGCTGGAGCACCCCACGACTCACTCTCCTTTAATCAGTTAACTGGTTAAACAATATTTTTAAGTGGATAGCCAGTTAAATGAGATTTTACATTCCTATGCATAACAGAAAATCAGATTTTTTTTCTAACCTTGTCAGTTGTTTTCATGATGTAGCAGTGCCCTCGCTTTGCTGAATCCAGTCTGGATAGTGTGGGTTAGCTGTATTTTTCCCCAGCTTTGGAAATTATCTGTTTTTGAAAACTATGTGTTCTGGCGGGAGAAAGAATGATGTGTCTAAATCCTGACCAGCTGGATTGTTACTTTCCTGTCTGAGAGAAAAGGAAGACTTATGGTGTTGAATATCAGGGAAAATAACTAATGAAGAAAGGGTGGAAAAGTGGTTTTTTTTTTCCATGCTGATCGATAATACAATCTGAGATAATACAGCTGTTCACCTCTGAACAGCACTTCAAAGACATGGAAAAATGAAGAATAGATTTAAAAAAATCTATTCTTGTGTGAGGTTATTTGAAAAATGTGAAAGCTTTATAATAGGTTTTGTTTGGAAAAAGAAACAAAAGCTAATTAACATTTTAATGTTTGTGAAAGATACTGGTAATGGGAGTTTCTTGCATATTGGAATAATTATAGCACAAAGAATGGAAAGCTTCCCCAGGCTGTTCTCTCAATATATCTTGTCCATATCCCGGGCTGAGTCTTTGTGGTTGAAAAATAACTGTATTCACTTTCCATTCATGGGTGTCTTTCTTTAGACTGCCAACAAAAATTCCAAATTGTGGCAATTTTGGTATTGATTTTATGATGCAGATGCTTCTAGGAAATGAACAGAGATTGACAATTAATTTAATATTGTCCCTGGCTCTAGAACTTTGAGTATCTGTAGATGTGGGTCGTCTTATAACTAAGGATAATTTTGGCATATTTTTGTATTCTTCATTCTTGAGCGCATCTTAAAATTGTTGAAAGCATTCTTCAAGGTATCAGAACTGGGTGGTTGCCAATAAGGTTTTGGTTATGATTATCCAAGATAAAGCATAAAGGTTATGGTCCCCCGTTTTTCATAAGTCACAGGACACAATCATATAATTTAATGTTAGAATGTAATTAAGATGCTAGGAGAGCTCAAAGGCAAATCTTGTATATAATGCTGGACAGCATCTTTTTATACAAAGTTTAAAAAACTGTAAAGGAACATTTGTAAAAGCATAATAAGAAAAAAATGAAATATCAAAACAACAATAAAAGAGTGAGCCTTTAGTAATAAAGGACTTAGAATTAATTCCAAGTACATAGTAGTCTGCTGCCAAAGCTATTTCGGAACAGATGTGAGTGAAATAGATACCAGTAGTCTGTTCAGGATATTAAGGTAAGACATCTGTCAGTCTGTCAGATAGTCAAGAATAAGGGAGACAGAAATAATACCAAAAATGGCCTATTACACAATGTGTATTTGATCAAATTAGAAGCAATTGATTTTGCTAATAATATACTGTGAACATTTTCTTTAATATTTAACTGTTAACACAAAAGTGATAACATATTCAAGTGGTAGATATACAAAATGGGTAACGTAAGATACATCTGACAAAGTCACATTTGTACTAAATAGTTAAATTTTCACTTTTAAAAGTATCTATCTGAATATTTTTAGCAGTTTCACACATTTTAAACTTTTAAGACTCAACTGTTTCCTGAGAGAAACAAACATGGATTTTATATTTGGTATGTCTTCTATATATTTCCTTTTTGTTCAATAACATATATTCAGTGGTTTCTTTCTTCACATGAATGTTAATTTGTGAGACTATTTTTATAATATGGAATGTGCAGATACATTTCAAGACATTCATCTTTTCTTATCTTTTGCAACTTTTAGGCATTACTACTTTGTTTCTTGTAAGTTTTGGAGCAGAAATTGTGTAGAACTAATACACTTTGAGTGCATGTTGTTGCTTGTGTCTAGTTTGTGCCCACATGTCAATTTTCTGCATACAGGAGAGATAGAAGAATGAAAAAACATAAATACAAATTTCTGTATTAGACTCTGGTCCTGGTTCTGCTTATATGTGCCTAAGTTAGTCAGTTGGGAGCATTCACGCTTAAATTTAAGTACTGATACGTTTTAAATTAAGCCTGTGATCAGATTGAGGCCCTAGTGGTGTTTGGATTTCAAACAGTAGTGCCCTTGTCATATTTGACTTTCAAACCATGCAAGGAAACTAATTTGTTGTGGGTTTTTTTCAAAATATGGAAGTATTTCTATTGGACTTAGGTTTAAAATAACAATTCCTCCCCGTGTTCAAATGCCTCCCCTTTACTTTTTATGAAATGTAAATCTTGGACAAATCTTAAATTTTGCACTAAGGAATTATTAGATATATCTATCGAAGCATTGTAAATTGAAAAATTATCTTGTGACACTGTAATTGAAGTCATGACTTGCCACATGCACTTCCTTTGGGTTTTTTGAATGCATGTAATAAGTATGAGGAGAGCCAGAATTTGAGTTGATTGCTGGAGACGTTTGCTTTGTACAGTGTGTGTTTTAGCATGTCAGCATTTGTCAAAATATGTTTGTTAGCATCTCAAAACCATCCTCTGATGCTTTCCCTGTTGAACTGTGGCTCTTACTGGAATGGCATAGGATCAAGGACATAGGCAAAACAGCCTTCATAGATATACTCAAATGTTTCAGTACAATTTGCTGCTTTACTTTAAAGTGAGAAAGCTTTGTTTTTTTTCAAATATTTTTTCCTTTATTGTTTTACCAAGGTTGGCATCTTTAGATAGTTAGCGCTTATTCCTCTCACTTTTAATTTTTCCATTATGCCATGCCAACATGCTTGTAGTATGATGAGATCATCCCATGCACTCTTTGGTCGTGGGACTCAACAGATTTCCCAACTCATATCTTTAGGAGTGGAGCTTTCCTTTGTGGAACTGATAGGGATTCCCATAGAATCTCTTGATCTTGGGAGATGCACTGGAAGCCAGGGTCATCTTCACGACAGGTCTATGCTTCCACCTACCTTTCCAGCCCCTTTGACACTAATACAGTACAACAATATCTTTTACCTTCCAGGACCTCTGAACCGTCATCTGTGTGTGTGTGTGTGTGTGTGTGTGTGTGTGCGTGTGTGTGCGCATGCGCAAGGGAAGAGTATTTCATTGTATGATGTTTTGAGGTAAATTAATTCTGATGGTGTCAGCAAATAGCTTATGTCTGGAATCCTAATTCAAGTGAAGCAAAGGGGCAAGAATGCAACTCTCCATGGCTCCTGCCTTCACCCATTTGATCTCTGTGGAACATGTAGGAAGAAGCATTTGGGATGGAGTGAGTGCAACACTACATGCTCCCATCTCCTTTTTTTGCCCCTCCTGTTGGATATGTTTTTGCTTGCTTGTGAATGAAATGAAGGAAGCACAGTTTGTGGCTTTAATGTACTGCATAGTAATCATAAAGCATTTTAAAAAATGTTACTTTGTGCCTGACAGCTGAAGGTCTGAAGAAAATTTACAATCAATTAGTTAAACTTCATTGCTTCCCTTTGAGCCATATAAATATTATATTCTCTGATAGTAGATAAATTGAGGGACAAAGAATTTGGTTGGGAGCAGAGGAGTTAGTTTCACTTCAACTGCAGTAAACTAATCCTTTTGTCTATTAATTTTGGAGTCAATCTTCCTGACAAATGTTAATCCATCTTTCCTTAATTAATTTAAAAAACTATGGGCCAGAATTCACCTTCTGTTATATTCATTGAATTTCCATTGACTTCAACAGTTTTTAATTGAAGGAAGAATTAGGCCTGCATTTTTATTTTTCCTGGCATCTCTTAATTTACTCTCTGCTTAAGTCAGGGGTTGGTGCTCTAGTGAAGGGGTCAGGAGCACAAGAGCAGCATGGAGATTTGGCAGTTTTTCACACTTGGCTATGTTTAAAGGCTGGTGAAAGTTAATTGATAGAGAGGCTGTCTCTAAAAAGAGATCCTTTTAAGCATTCTTTTGGAAGGGTCTCGTGGAAAACCTTTCATCTGTCCTCATTCACATGTTGAACTGCTATCAGTGACGTTTCTCTTCACTTACTCCTATTCTTTCTGCATATAGCTTCAGGCCACACTAGCTGAGGAAGAAGTTCATTGAAAGATATGCTACTACTATTGTCAGGGAAAAGAATTGATGCTTCAGACTGGGATTGGTGGCAACCAGCGTTCCTTCTAAGATTTTCCATTCATGAGCAGAGTGAGTTTTGTCTTGTGCACCAATATTGAGGTCATGTGTGCTTGTTTGGATATGTGCCACTTTACTCTGAACCCTGAGAGACTCTTCCAGTGCAGAAACCCCAGTCTGCCCTTCCCCCCCACTGCCTGGGATCCTGAGCCCTGCTCCCAGGCAGTGTCCCCCCCACCTCGTGGGGAGAAGACGAGACCTGCCCCCCTCCCCCCAGAGAACACTGCTCCCAGGGAATCCTCTGTGCAGGATTGGGTCTGTTCTTGGCTGTGAGTCCCTGCCTGGGGCAGAGGGAAGCTGCTGCTAGTGCCCAGGGTTTGCAAGAAGTGGGATGCTGGGGATGGGGCAGTGACATGTGGGAAGGCAGGGGGCTCAGAGTCAGAGGGCAATGAAGAGAGAAGAGGGGGAACATGGATGCAGGGAGCCCCACATCCCAGGAGCAACCATATTTCAGCCTGACTCTAGCCCCAGCAGCCACCAGCCATATGGTCCTGTCCTGGGAGCAGCCAGGCAACCACCACATGGTCCTGGCTGCAGAACTAGCCCTGTAAAAGAGCTGAAGTTGGGGTCAGGGACACATGGTGGCTAGGGTAGCCAGATGGTTTAACCAAAAATACTGAACATCCCTCCACCTCCACCACCCCTAAAAAAAACATCAGGGAAAAAATTCTGTTGAGGGGAAAAAAGGGGGGTGGGGGACACCAAAGTTGTTGAGCAAAAAAAAAAAACACTGTGCCTTTAAAAGGCCCGTGCTCCTCACTCTCCTGCCCTCACCAGTTGCAAAAGGGCAATATTTTTCCCACCGGGCTTCCATCTGAGGGAAACAGGAAATACTGGATATTTTACATGTCCAGTATTTTCTGTTTTTTTTTTTACTGGGCGGGGAATATGAATACCGGACTCTCCAGGTGAATACCGGACACCTGGCAATCCTACTGGTGGCTGCTCCCAGGGCTGGGCCATGTCCTAGGTGGCTGCCCTGTGTGCTGGGGCTGGAGCCAGAGATATACTACTCAAAAATAGCACCACAGCCACTACCCAAGGAGCAGCTGCACCATGTCTCTCCCCCCGCCCCCCCCCCCACACACAACTGCCTAGAGTTGCCAGGTGTCCAGTATTGACCTGGACAGTCTGGTTTTTTTGCCTCCTGTCCAATAAGAAAAATTCAGAAAATACTGGATACCTAAAATGTCAGGTAATTTCTGTGTCCCCTCCCCCCACCCACCCTGCTGGGAGGCAAAAATACCTGACACCTGGCAACCCTACAAATGTTCAGCAATTGGGCCCGGCCCCCTCCCCCCAACCCCATCCCCACTTACCTGGTTCCACGGGAGCTATCTTGTGGCTGGAGCAGAAAAACAAGATGGCTGCCAGCAAAAAGCCACCTCTTAAAGGGGCCATGCTGGTTTTTTTTAAAAATTTTAATTAATAACTGCTGTCAGAGTCCCCCCCCCTCTTTTTTTCTTTTGCTCAACAACTTTGATCTCTGCCTTTTTTTTCCTCAACATAATTTTGTTTTCCTGGTGTGTTTTTTTTTTTTGGGGGGGGGAGGGAGA
Source organism: Pelodiscus sinensis (assembly GCF_049634645.1). Lineage (NCBI taxonomy): Eukaryota > Metazoa > Chordata > Testudines > Trionychidae > Pelodiscus > Pelodiscus sinensis. The sequence continues at coordinate 48,715,636 of NC_134717.1, read as the reverse complement.
TTGGATGTACAGTATTTTTGGTTAAACCATCTGGCAACCCTACAACTGCCTCCTGGGATGGGGCCATGTGGTGGGAGGCTGCCCTATGTACCAGGGCTAGAGCTGGAGCTACCGTGCAGCAGCTGCTGGGGCTGGGGACATGGTGCTATTTTTAGTACTGTGGCCCTGGTTCCAGGAGCAGCCACACTGCAACCCTGGCTCCGGCTCCTGCAGCCGCCATGAAGCCCTGTCTGTGCACAGCTCCAGCCCTGGGGAAGTGCTGAAGCTGGGGCCAGATCTGCATGATAGCTGCTCAGTTGCTCCCAGGGCAGGGCTGCATGACACAAAGTAACATTCATTTTTACTACAAGGAAAGGTGGACAGTCGTCAAAATAAAATCTTTAAGAAGTTTAATAAAACTTTTAAAAAAACCCAAGTTGTTGTTAGCAATGATAGACCACTTCACAATTGTAAAGGTAGATAGAACATATATTATACAATACAGTTTTACTTGGAAAGTAGAATATTCAGAAAGAACACAAATGGGCCCTTTGTATTAAATTGTTGTAGTTGGCTTATTCTGTCATATCTGCTGATTTTAGTCATAAAAAGAGGGCTTTGGTGAGGTTTTCTTTTTGTTTGGGTTTTATTCCTATGGGCTATGTGCGCTCTGCAGTGGTACGGGAGTGAGCTGAATTGTTGCAATTCTTACTATAATCATTGTAGAATCTTTACCTGGTGATGTGTATGACAGACAGAACCATCTTTGACTTCCAGACTGAGATAATAGGATTGGCAGTTATAAAACAATTATCCTTTTGTAAACTCCAGCTTACTCTGAGAAGCAATACACGGGGGCTGTGTCTAGACTGGCAAGTTTTTTGCGGAAAAGCTGTGTACACTGGCTGCTTCAATTTCCGCGAGAACACTGACTTCCTGCTGTCTGAAATCAGTGCTTCTGGCGGAAATACTATGCTGCTCCCGTTCGGGCAAAAGTCCTTTTGCGCAAAAGCGCCAGTGTAGACAGCTCAGATTTGTTTTGCGCAAAAGTGCGTCTAGATTGGAATGGACGCTTTTCCGCAAACAGCGCTTTTGCGGAAAAGCGTCCGTGCCAATCTAGACGCTCTTTTCCACAAATGCTTTTAACGGAAAAGTTTTCCGTTAAAAGCATTTGCGGAAAATCATGCCAATCTAGACGTAGCCAGGGAAACTGTGATACCACACATTAACTTTTTCATAGGCATTGTAAATTAAGGTCATTAGTAACTCCATTTACCACAAAAGGGAGTGAAAGGGAAGCCAGTCAGATTCATATGAATGAATTGGTTCCTTGGCCATTTACTGTACAAATATTTCTGAATGGCCATGTCATTCTATAGATTTTAGTTTTTAGGATTATTAAACTTTAAGCCCATGCCCTTTTGTGTGCCTGTACTCTAACTTTTACTGCCATTTATGCTTTCTGACACTCTCATTCTGGTCAGGTTACTGATTTGAGCTGCAATATTTTCAAGTTTACTTTTGTGGTCTTAAGTCTGTTCACCACATGTAAGATGAAGAACTTACAAGTATGTGTTTTTTGTATTTTCTTCTTTAACTCAATTTTTTCTTCCAAATATTTTCAAAAAACTTTTGTGCAGACACCTACATTTTTTCATTTGGTGAATTCCCATTGTAAATATTCAGACTGAGTATCTTGAATGTACTGTACAAGAAAAAATAGTAAAATGATTGGGAAACTCTGTGCATCTGCTTTTGTTGGATTCATTGTGTTCTCCCTAACTATAATTTTCCTGTCAATTTAGGCATGTTTTATTTGTTAACAGTATGCATTATAAAACAGGAAATAACTAAGTATGTTTGCATTAGAAAACAAGAGAAGTAATCAATAAAAATAGAAGAAATCTTGTTTGTTTGCTGTTTCATTTATGTAAATTGTAGTTATTAACTTTTTTTCATAGTTTTCTGAAAGATAGACATTATTATTATTGACAGTACTTAACATTTTTTAAACATACCAGAAACATTTACAAATATCTGGAAATTTTGTGAACTCTAGATAATAGGCATTCTCAGGTTCTTATTAAACTGTATTTTAACCTTAATGGATCATGCAACTCCTTTTTTGACTTCCCATTTTTACTACTTACATATTTTTTGTCTGCACATACTGTCGCAACATAATGTGTTGAATATTTGATACATGTATTGCCATAAGGAGCTGCTATTATTTTAGACACCAACTGATTTCATGATAGTGTCAGATTTCTTTCACATATGCCTATGTTTTTGTATAGATGACCCCAAAGAACAGCTGTTAGTTTTGTACTGGTATCTGCTCTTCCCTTTTAGAATTTGACCTTTTTGTCAATTGCCAGTGGGACTCTTAGAATTTCATTATGGGTTCCTTTCTAAATTGGTTTCTGTTCCACAGATATTATCTGTGTTCACATTGTGTTCTGGCATATTGTGACACTGAGTGCAAATGTGAAGTGGATTATAAATGCAAGTTTAAAAAAAATCCTCTCAGGATCATTGTATTGTTTTGCAGTGTAGCTCTGTTTTTAAAAAAGAGAACAAAATATAGTCTTTTAACTGGTATCTCTAGATCTTTACTCGTCAGGTACTTCATTTACATCCCTTAATACAGTGGTTCTCAGTCTTTTTCATATAGTGACATGTTGTTATAAGAGAAGATAGTTTTGGAACCCCCTCTTAATTGTTACAGGATTCTCTTCTAAAGAATGGGAGTATGGATGCGAGCCTGTACCCTAATATCTCTTTTAGGGTTACATGGATAATGTGTAGGACAGTAGGAGGCAATGTAGTCCATGCTCCCAACTTTAGGACTGCTTTCAGGGCCTTCAGCTATGTTTCAGAGGGGTAGCTGTGTTAGTGTGTTTCAGCAAAAACATCAAGGAGTCCAGTTACACTTTAAAGACTAACAAATGTATTAAGTATTGAGTACCTGATAGGAAATTACTTACTGTGACACGAGGACCACTTCATGTGTTTTAGACCTTGGTTCAGGGTGTATAATTTGTTGCGGGTCCCATGTATTGTTCTTTTGCCTGCTCTAAATGTTTGTATGTAAGACTGAAGTGGGATTCCCTCTCTGACATACATAAAGTGTCCTTTGTTCAGCCAAATTCTGATCTTTCAGTAATATAAAGGGACTTGTTCAGGCCCTATTCTCAAGCATGAGTTTTTCCAAAAACCAAGGAGCTTTTACTACATAAAAATGGAAGATAGAAAACATGGCTTTGTTGATAATATGGTGCTTGATTCGAAAACCATTTAATGTTTTAGTTGAAATGAATAAGAGTCCCATCCTGCAAAAAACTTGAACATGTGGTTTTTTTTTTCTTTTAGATACAGGCTGCAGTCCAATAGTTTTCATTAGGACCACACTCACCATGTAGAGTTAAAAGTGCAGGAATGGCGTATAATATGGCCTTACTTAATTCATTGAAAAGCCTGCCTCTGTTGTATCTGCTAATGTTTTTATAGCTTTATTCACTTGTAAATGTTCAGAACTAGCATGCACTTCTTTTAAGCTTAAGAGTTTTGTGTTACATAGATGTTCATCAAGTCAAAAGGAAACTACTGGTTAGACCTATCTGGTCTGGCTCCCCCGGGACCTGACTGGTCCTGAATGAAGGAATTTGCCGAACCAAGGAAGATCCCTTGCAACCAGTCCCTCAGTCCACTGCCAGCTCCACTTCTATCCCATGCTGGCCCCCTGTCTCCAGCTGGCTTTGCTGCCAGCCCTGGCTGGCGCCATTGGGGGTTTTTTAGCTGTAGAGTTCCTGGTTGTGCTGCAGGGCTTCCTGTGCCACTGGAACTCCTGCTGCGGAGTTCCTGGCCACGCCACTGGCTTCCCTGCCCTGGGACTCTCTGGTGCAGGAACATCCATGGTCCTGCTGGACCATAGAGTTCTTGTTTAGGGAGATACAACCTGTACTGATTTTTTTTTTCTCTCCCAGTTCAATATTTTTCAGACACATAAATAAAGAGCATAGAGGAAAGTGATTAGGAATAATCAGCATGGATTCACAAAGGGCAAGTCGTGCCTGACCAATCTGATTAGCTTCTATGATGAGGTAACTGTTCAATACTTTGCAAGATTGAGGCCCATGAAACAAATTGTTACAGTCCTCAGAGTGAACCATAAAAAACCATTAAAGCAATCTTGAAATATCTTTTTTGTACTCCAAGTCACAATTTCAAAGACTGTCACAGGGCTTCTAAAACTAGGAGTAAGTGCTAAGCCCCTTTGGAAAACTGAGTATAAACTCTTTCCAGTAGTATAAAGGTCCCTTGCAAGATTATGGAGTAACACAATATAAGTTCAGCTAGTTACTTAAATAGTTTTCAGTATAAAATTAGTTGTCACAGTTAGTTTATTTGAACAGTGACCATATATCTTTTTTGTCAGGTCATATACTCAGGTGAGTGTAGGAAAGTGTGCTTAGCTAGGTTTTATAAAGCTCTGGAAATGCACAATAACAGATGTTATGTTCAGCACAACTATATGTATCCTGGAAACAAATCTTTATAGAGCACAGACTGATTCTTAGAAAAACAAAAATTTGCCATATAAATGACAAAGTTAAATGTATCAGCAGTAAATACTTAAGACTGAATATAATGCTGTTTTGCAATATTGTACCAAAATGTGAACATTTAAAAACAAACATATACTTATAAAAATATTTAAATGAATGCATAGATTTCTATGGATCAAAGACTTAGTGACATATCTTTTTGTTTTAAAATAGGATTATTGTATTTTTTCCATTTATCTTGATTAGTATGAAGTAGCTGAAATAGAAAACATTAAATACAATGAACATTCTTTTTAATGAACTTGTGGGGAAACAATCGTGTATATTACAATATTTTTACTTTCTGCAATACCATATTACTGCAACTTTGTAGAAAATTGTTTGCATGAGTAGTTAGGATGTCTCAACGCTGGTAAGTGGGGGTGGGGGCACTGCTAGTGCCAAGCATCCTTCAGGTCCCCAGGGCCATGTTGCTCTGGAAGAAGAGATGGAGTGGGGACGGGCAAAGGTTGGCTAGGTGAGGGACAGAGAGGGGTGGGAACAGATGGGCACGGGAGGAAGCCACATGGCGGTTCTCCCCTTCTTCCAGGCCTTTAGAATGTCCCCAACTGTTGCAAGACTATCTAGAAAATCCTCTGCCAGCTCTTTTTAAAACTCTTAGTTACAAGTTAGCTGGACCTGCTGATTTTAAAATGTCCAACTTCAGTAGCTCCTGTTTAACATGCTCCCATGTTACTGTCAGAATAGAAAGTGTTTCATCATCATTGAGTGGATTTGATTTAAATCAAATTGACCTACATCACTAGTTAGACTTGATTTAATCATGGTATTCTACATAAAAGTGCATTCTTGTTGTTATAACCTTAATAATCTATATCCTTCACAATTTAGAGATAGATGTAAGTTTAATTTTTAGAATGTACAGAGTATACATTTTTAAATAGTGATTTATTTTGAAAACTTTTCAGATTAGTTTTACAGCTATATAAGAATATGAATGATTGTTTGGTAATTTCATTTACCAAAGGTAATTGAAGCAGATATTTATGAAGTCATTGAGAGGTGAACTATCTCCAATTCAGCAGGTTAATCATTAATATTTTCAGGATTTTCCTGCCATGCTGTATCGAGCAGAATATCACCTGACAGACATTTAAACTGTTTGATTTAACTAAAACAATATTACGTATTCTGGACTTTTGTTCAATAGCAAACATAAAATTTTCACAAAATAAGCATCTGACTTTTGAATTTAGTTAAATATTCAAGGTTTTTTTGTTAAAATTAGGCCTGTTCTTGATATAGTGCTCAAACAATTCCACTACAAGTTGAACTTCCCTGTAGTGGGGTCTATTTGGAAAACCATGAGGGTGGGCGGGCAAAGCCCGCCCACCTTCTAAAAGCCCCTCCCCAGCCTTACGGGAGGGACACTGGACCCATGTCCAATTAATTCTGGGGGACAAGGGGTGCAGGCTAAAGGTTTAAAACTAGGGAACCGGATGGGGACACTGAGCAGAGAACCCCGGACAGCGCCCACTGCTCCTCAAAGCTATCAAAGGAGCCAGTGGACGCCGCCCAGAGGAACTCTGCCCGGATTTGTGAAACCAGGGAGGAACGGAAATAGACCCCACAGTCGCAAAGAACCCCCTCGTCTAGCATCCTCCTCCTGGTATTATAGATGGTAGTCTTTGCCAGGGCCAGGAGGAGGTTGACGAGGAGGTCTCGCGGCTTTGTGGGGCCACGGATAGGGTGTCCATATAGGAAAAGGTGAGGGGAGAAGTGCAGCCAGAACCTCAGTAAGAGGTTCTGGAGGAGCCGGAATAGGGGCTGCAGCCTGGCGCATTCCAGATATGCGTGCGCCAGGTTTTCCCTCACGCCGCAAAAGGGGCAGGCTTCCGGGATAGGGGTGAACCGCACCAAGTACACGCCCGTGCTCACGGCTCTGTGGAGGAGCCGCCAACTGATGTCCCCGATGGGCCGCGGAATTAGATCGGAATAGACGCTGGCCCATCAGGGTCTCCCACCCTCTATAGGTCTTAAGTGGTCCCGCCATTTAGAATCGGGGCGGGACACGAGGGTGGGGAAATGCAGAGTGTGGAGCACGAGCGTGTACAGCTGTTCTCTGGGCACGGTCCGGAAACAGACCGGCTGCAATTTTTGCAGCCGGCTGGGGGTCCAGGGATGGGGAGGCCGGCGGGCCCGCGGAACGGGCCCAATAATAAGGGACGGAGGCTTTGCAGGAGGGGAGGGGCGGGGCGTACCCTCTCGCAGCGCTCTCTGTAGGAAATCGAGAGTGGACCGCGGCAAAGCCACCTTCACCTCCTGGAGTAGGCGCAGGAGGGTTCGGGGGGGTGGAGAGCCCCATGCGCCGAGCGAGCGCCCGGGGGTCCACCCAGTTCCCCCCGTCGTAGTCCAGGAGGTCTCCGACCATGGTGGTTTCTGCCAGGATCAACCTCCGGCGCACCGAGGGAGACTCCGCCACCTGCACGCACAAGGCTGGATTGTGGAGCAGGGGCTCCGCGAGGAGGACTGCTCCCTCGGAGGCCACAACGGACCTGGTCGTCGAAAACAGCTTCCAGGTCTGGAGGAGGTCCTGGTAGAATTCCGGCAGCTCTGAGAGGTCTCGCGGAAGACCCCTCGGGTAAATAAAAAAGCTGCCAGTCGTATCGGAGCCCTCGGAGGCGGCGGAGGAAGGCGCGCACCAAGATGCCCCATGCCGGACTACCTGCACTAAAGAGGAGTCTCTGCAGGGCCTGGAGGCGGAAGGTCCGGACCTGGCTGCGCATGCAGACCAGGCCCTGACCCCCCTCCTCCAGGGGGAGGGACAGGACCCCTGCAGAGACCCAGTGCAGTCCTGGCCAAAAGAACTCCAAAGCTGCCCTCTGGAGCTTGGCCAGGACCTCCGGGGCCGGGCGCAGGGTGTTGAGCCGGTGTCAGAGCATGGACAGGACCAGCTGATTGAGCACCAGCGCTCTCCCGCGAAGGGAGAGACACCAGAGCAGTCCTGTCCATCTCCGCAGCCGCCCACCCACCCTGGCCTCCAAACCTTGCCAGTTTTCCGACGGAGAAGGATGCGTGGCGGATAAATAGACGCCCAGATAGAGCAGCGGACCCGCGCTCCACCTGATGGCCTGTAGCGCGGGTGGGAGGGAGCCGGCCCGCCACCCGTCCCCGACTACCATGTCAGAGCTCTTGACCTAGTTGACCCGGGTGGAGGAGGCTGCCGAGTAGACGGCTTCGCAAGCCTCCACCCGCGCCAGGTCGCCCGGGTCCTGGACCACGAGGAGCACGTCATCGGCGTACGCCGACAGGACCAGCCGCAGCTCCGGCTCCCGAAGCACCAACCCCGTCAGCCTCCTACGGAGGAGACAGAGGAAGGGCTCGATCGCCAGAGCGTACAGCTGGCCCAACAGCGGACACCCCTGATGTACCCCCCCGCCCGAAGCTGACTGGCTCGGTCAGGGTCCAGTTGAGCCTGACCGACCACTCCACGAGTGCGTACAGCACCCGGAGAAAACCCACAAACCAGGGCCCAAAGCCGAAGGTCTGCAGGGTGCCCAGGAGATACCCGTGGTCCATCCTGTCGAACGCCTTCTCCTGGTCCAGGGACAGGAGGGCGAATGACAAGCCATCCCTACACCCGAGCTCTAAGAGATCCCGGACCAAATACAAGTTGTCAAATATACTACGGCCCGGGACGGTGTAGGTCTGGTCGGGATGGATCACGTCCGCCAGCACGGACCGCAGTCGCAGCGAGATGGCTTTTGCTATGACCTTGTAGTCCGTGCTGAGGAGCGAGACGGGACGCCAGTTCCGTAGGTTGCGGAGGTCCCCCTTCTTCGGCAGTAAGGCGAGCACCGCTCGCCTGCATGACAGAGGGAGGACCCCGCTCTCCAAGGACTCGGCCCAGACGGTGACGAGGTCTGGGCCGAGGACGTCTCAGAACATGCGGTAGAACTCCACGGTCAGCCCGTCCATGCCCGGGGTTTTATTGTTGGGCATGAGACGGAGGGCTTCCGAGAACTCGGCCAGAGTGAGAGGCAGCTCCAGCCGGTCTCGGTCGCCCGCGCTGACGGTCGGGAGCTTGGTCCAGAGCGCCCTGCAGGCGTTGGCTTCGGTCGGATCCGGGGAGAACAAACTGGCGTAGAAGGCCCTGGCCCTTCCACACATCTCCGCCGGATCCGTGAGGGGGGCACCGTCCTCCGCCAAGAGGCAGGTGACATGCTTTTTAGCCCCCCTCCTTTTCTCCAGGGCATAGAAGAAGCGGGAGCCGTGATCCATCTCCCAGATGAGGTGGATGCGAGATCAAACAAAAGCGCCCCAGGCCCTGTGATCTTCCAAAGCCCGGAGCTCCTCCCGCTTCTCCCAGTATGCCTCGCGGAGGAGTGGATCCTCGGGGGCAGACGCCAGGCGCCCCTCAAGTTTCAAGACCTCCCGTTCCAACTGCTCTATCGCCGCATCCCTCCGCCGGCTGGCGCCCCGGGAGTAGTCGCGGCAGAAGAGCCGGGCGCGCACCTTCCCCACATCCCACCATCGCCGCGCCGAGGGAAAGGCGGGCCGCTGCCCCCGCCAGGCCTGCCAGAACTCCCGGAAGGACGCCACGAAGCCCACGTCCTCCAGCAAGCTATTGTTAAAGTGCCAGTAGGCCAGCCCCAGCCTCTCCGAAGTCAGAGAGGCTTTCACGGCCACCAAATGGTGGTCTGTGAACGGGGCCGGCCGGACGCTGGAGGAGTGGGCCCGTGTCAGATGGAATCGTGAAAGGTAGATGCGGTCCAACTGGGAGTGGCTCGACCATGCTTTCCCCACTCGGACGTAAGTAAAGGTGGTACTGTCTTCCGGGTGGTGGTCCCGCCAGACGTCCACCAGGAAGTGATGTTCCACGATCTCCCTGAGGGCGTCTGCCACGGCCTGGCAGTTCGTGAGTCCTACACGGTCCCGGTCATCGAGGGTGGTGTTGAAGTCCCCGCCCAGGACCAGGCACTCGCAAGGATCCAGAGTGCTGAGGAAGGTGGCCGCCTGCCGATAAAAGGTGACCTGGTCCGGGCCCGCGTTTGGGGCGCAGACGTTGACCAGGTTCAACATCTGCCCCTCCATGCGGGCCCGGACGTGCAGCAGGTGGCCCGGGACAACCTCGGCGGTCCCCAGCACCTCGGGCTGTAGTGCAGTGGAGAACAGGGTGGCCACCCCGGCCGAGCGAATGCCGAGGTGACTAAAGTACACCCCGTCCCCCCACTCCAGCCGCCAGCCAGCCTCGACGGCTGGAGTCGTGTGGGTCTCCTGCAGGAAAACCACCGAGTACCCCCCTCTCCCGAAGGAAGGAGAGCACCTGGCTCCTGCGGAGACCCGCCCTACAGCCCCGGGAGTTCAGCGTCGCGAAGGTGGTGCAATTCATGATGAGGGCTGGGGTGGATCCTCGCGGGCAGGTGAATCGGCGGCCTCACGCAGGCCCCGCAGCAGACCGCTCTCCGACCCGAAGGTCAGGAGAGCGTCCCGAAACCTGCGGGTCCGGCCGTAGGCCGCATTGTCCTGCCTATTTGTCCCTCTCCCCTCCCGCAACAAGGCTCTAGTGGCCTGGAGGATGAGATGGAAGTCCCCCCAGCGCTAGAGGGCGAGCTGCGCCTTTCCTTTAGCCCCGCAGTTGTCCGCGAGGAATTGGCGCAGCTCACTCCTCAGCGCCGAGGGGGAGCCAGGGTTTTCCTCCGTCTGGGCCCCCGGATGAGACTCGCGGGCCACGGAGACGGGCAAGCAGGGATCCGATCCCCGACACGGCGCCGTTACCGCTGGCGCCGCACTGCCCGCCCCTGACCTCGGCAGGGAAGGAGACGGCAGAGGGAACAAGGCAGCCCCTAACAGATTGGGGACCGGGGATACGAAAGCGACCCCTGAAGGGCCACCCGCAGCTAGCGGGAACGAGACGGCCCTCGCGGGGGTGGCACTGGCGGATGTTTGGGAGGGCGGTAGGGATGGATCGGGCAACACAATGGGGACCAGGATGGGAAAAGAAGGGGGGGACAGCAGCGGAGGGGTTACCTCCATGGCAGGGCCGGGGGGAGGGGTGGGCTCAAGGCCAGACGGTGGATTGGGGTTAGGGAGTTGGGCAGAAATAGGGGCAGGAGAGGGATCGGGAACAGGGGAGGACTTGGGGCTGGAAATTGGTTCGTAAAGGGTGGAAGCAGGAATAGGGGAAGGATCGGGACGTGGGAAGGGATCAGGATCCTGGGTGGGGTCTGGGAAGGGGTCCCCCGTGGTAATCCCACCAGGCTGCGGTGCCTCCCAAATGGGGACTTGGGGGTCGGAAACGGGAAGGGGGCCCGCGCCAACGCCAGGCTCAGGTGGAGAGGCAGGTGTTAATGCCTCAGTGTCGGCCGGTGTGGTGTGTTCCGCCAGGCCCCCAGCGGGAAAGGGGGATGACCGCCCCGCCTCGGTTGTGGGAGAGGGGGCGCCCCCGGCCCCGGGACCCGGCCGCTCGGCACCAGCCGTTGCCCCGGAGGGCTCGGCGGCATCCATTCCGGCGCTCGAGTCGGCCGGGCCAGTGGGCAATATCAGGGGCGCCCCGAGTGTGAGGACGGGGTCAGCCACCTGGGACACGGGATTCGGGAGAGGAGGGGGTGGCGCCACAGAGTCACCGCCCAGACCGAGGCCCGCTGGTGGAGGATCGTCCTCCCCCTGGGTTAGCGGGGTCAGACCCAGGGCCTCGATCTCCTCAAAGATGGAGCTAAGCTCCATCCCCTCGGCCCTGGAGCCTTCCCCTCCGGCCGCCGAGGCAACAATTACCTCAGCGGGGACGGAGGGGGGCTCAGTTGGAACCGGGGCCGGGGGGGCTCCACCTGAGGCCTCCTCGTGGAGAAGCTCCGCGGGGGTGGGGGGGCGTCGTCATCCCCCCTCGCTGCCACGGCTTCCTTGGCCGGCGCCTCCCACTGATGCTCGTCGGGGGCGCTCTTGGCAGCGCCGGCCCCCCTCGGGATCTTCCGGAGGGGGGCCTTCCCGCCCTCTTCATCGAAGGGGGGGGATTGAGTCCGCAACCGGCGGGCTTTGCGCTTTCCCCCGACGAGCGTCCAGCCCTCCGAGGTGGAAGTGGAGGGCTGGTCAGCAAGGGCAAGGCCGGGGGGCGCTTTCGGTGTTCGGTGAGGGCGTTGTGGTAGGGGTGAGAAAAGGGGATGCCTCCACCCGGGGAGGGCCCTCTCCCTCGCCCGGCAGCAACTGCACCACCCTTTTCTCCTCGGGCCCCGCAGTGACTGATCGAATGGAGGCGGGGCCCACCTGCCCGCTCGGACATGCCGGAGGGGGCGCCTCCATCTCCCGAGCAGGGCTGTCGGTTGGAGGAGGGGCGGCTGCGGAGCCCGGACTACCAGGGGGGCCGGCGGTGGTGGGGCCGGCGCCCTTATGGGCCCCGGGGGGCCCGGACGCCTCCTCCGACCGGGCCAAGGGACAGTCCCTCCGGACATGCCCCATCGCCCGGCAGAGGAAGCACCGGGTCTCCCCCGAGGAGTAATGGATTCGGTATAGGGCCCCCTGGTAGGGCACCATGAAGGACCCCTCGAGCGCCTCCCTGCCACGCGCCGCCGGCAGCAGCTGTAGTTGTACCTGCCGGCGGAAGGACAGGACATGGCGGAGGGCGGGGTCCTTACAGCCCAGCGGGAGAGGGCTGATGGTTGAAATCGGTTTCCCCAGGGTAGAGAGGGAAGGTAGTAGGGCGGCATTAGGGAGGAAGGGTGGGACAGAGGTGAGGCCACCCGTATGCCCAGGTCCTGCAGTGGTTCGAGGGGCACATGCACGCCTCCCACCGCCAGGCCCCTCTCCACTGCCTCCTGGGCGGCGGCCTCCGAGGCAAGGAAGAACACCGCCTTGCCATACATTTTGGAGGCCGCCACCACGGCCGAGGCCCCCACCACCCTTGCCAACGCCCGCACGTACGTTTCCATGTGGGGCGAGCTGGCTACCAGGAGGCAATGGATGCCGTGCCTCCTGGTCATGGTGGGAAAGGGGCCCCAGCCACCAGGGATGGAGCTGGAGGCGGCAGTCGGGGCAGATGACCCGGCATGTGGGGGGGCGGCAGTGGCCACCTGGGCGTACGCTCTGGGGGGCCGTAGGTGGATTACCCCCAGAGCCGGTGGGGGGAACAGCAGGGAGGGGAGGGGCTGCAGCGGATGTCGGGGCTGCAGCGGGCGGGATGGCCTCAGCCACGGAGGGGTTGGCTTTCCGGGCCGGGCCTTTGCCCTTCTTGGCTCCCCGGCCTTTCTTGCCTGCCGAGGCAAGAGATCCACCCATATCATGGGGGCAACGGCTGTGGCAGCAGTGGAGTTCGGGCCGGGGGTCGGGAGGTCAGCCGCAGCGGTTACTTGGGTCTGTGGTGGTGGTGGAATCGAAGGACCAGCAGGGACGGGCGTCTCCTCCATCTTGGGGAGTGGGTGGAAAGAGGTACAGATGGCAAACGGGAGGGTGGGCAGGAGTTGGTGACTCCTCCCCACTGAGCAACAGAGAGCTCTGCGTCTCTCCCCCAGCCTCCCTCTCAGTGTCTCAGTCCACCACCACCCCGAGAGCAGGTGGAAAAAACTCAGTTCTTAAAGACAAACCCCCTCCACAGTCCAAATGGTGATCTTATCCTCTTCCTCTCGGTGGGGTGCAGGCGGTAGGGTGGCAGCAGCAGCCGCCAGGTGAGGAGGGCCTCCAGGTGGTGGGAGCTGGCAATGGAGTCCTCTTCCTCTGGAGCAGGGGAGGGGAGAGGGGGGTAGCCAGCAGGCCCTCCCTCTCCCCAGAGGCAGCAGTGGCAGCTACAGCAGCAGGTGGTTGTGGTGGTAGGCCAGAGCAGCAGCAGCAGCAGCGTTCTCCAGGAGGAGCAGGCAGGCGGCTGGGTGGGTGGGTGGGGAGGGCTCCGGCTGGTGCAGGAGCAGGAACCAGGAACCAGCGGGGGGGAGAAGGAAGAGGGCAGCCCCTGCAGCCTGCTGCCTCTCCTCCCTCTCAAGAGTGGAGTGGGGGTAAAGAATGGGCACCCATGGAGCCGGAGGCAGAGAAACCCCTCTGGGAGCCATTTTGGGCCCAGCCTAGCCCCGCCCCCTCACCTGACCGGAAGTCAAAGGGCGGGACTAGGACTATAAGAATGCTGCCTGGGAGCTCAGTCAGAGCCCAGCCTCCGAAGGAGCCAGAGGCCTGTCCAGAGCTCCTGCCTGGGGAGGCTAAGACCTGGGCTAGGCCATCCTCAGCTGCCTCCCTGGAGGCCAGCCAAGGCTTCCCTGCCAGGACTTCTGAGGCCTTTCCACGCCAGCCAGCAGAACAACCCGAGGACCCAGAGGACTGGCCCGAACCACTGGACCGGCTGGACCCCCGATGGGTACTGGAACGCCGGGGCCGGACGAGCCCGCGGGACGCTACAGAGCTCCAACCTCTTGACCCCTGGATTGGGCTGCCTGGACCCTGCTGGGACGACACCGACCTCGACTCCACGATGGACCTGCTGGAGCTACAGGTACCGGGGAAGGGGGAGATGAGAAGTGGCCCAGGGGGTAGCTTGGCGGGGAGCCGCCCGCGGCCAGCAAGTTACGGGCTGGAGCCCTGCTGAGCCAGTCGCAGCTGCCCGGCTGCATTCAGGGCCCCTGGGCCAGGGCGCAGTGAGGTGGGTGGGCCTGCGCCCCCCCTGCCACCCCGAACTGTGTGGCAGTCTCCCCCCTCACCGTGGCTGCCGATTCCCTACCGGGCCCGCTCCTGAATGAGGAGCTCCGACGAATGTGGGGTTGGCTGGGCCGCCCAGCTTGAGGGCCTGGCCTAATAGACTGTGTTTGTGGCCCGCCCTGCTCGAGGGCGCGGGTTTACCTACGGTGCGGCTGAGACTGACCGTGCGTCGGGCGGGACCCCTAAAAGGGGCAGGACTAGACTGGGTGCCCGGCCCTGACCTGTGCAATAATAGACTGACTATGGCCCGGACCTGAAGGAAGGCTGGGGAGAGACTCGCCTACTAGTTTAAGGCGCGGTAACGCAGGGAGGCAGGCATGTCTCCCACTGTGCTGGAGGCGGAGGAGCCGCCTCCTGAGGGCCTACAGGCCTATCACAAACCCATCATCCCTTGCAAGGGGAAAGCTTAGAGGCTATGGTTGTCACTGCCAGAGGGCAGTGACCTAAAAGGCGACGTGGCGGCCAGAGCCACCCGCTACACTCCCAAATCTGGGATTCTCTGATCTCACAACATCTGTGGTCTGGCAGGGTCACGGATGTTGCTGGACCAAAGAGCCTGGATGTGGAGAGTGGCAGTCATCTGGGAGAACACAGAAGTGGGGAGCTCTGGCTGGACCAGCAGTGGCTGGTCTAGGTGGCAACTGGGGAACCCCCAACATCAGTGGCCCCAGGTGGGGTGAGGAGTCCCGCACCAGCTGTAGAAACCCCGGCATCAGTGGGACCAGGTGATGAATGGGGAACCCATACTGATCAGAGAACCCCTGGTGTCAGCTGGGCCAGGCAGCAAGCAGAGAGCTGGGGAATCTTGGGAAACCCATGGAGAGAGCAGTACTTGCCAGGTGGCCCCAGCCGGAGGACCCAAGGAACCCCCAGCAGCAGTGGGCCAGGCAGCTGGCTCGCCCCAGACCAGGAACTCCCTGGTGACAACAGGGCCTGGTGGTTGGGGAGCCCTGGCTGGGGAACCCCCAGTGACAGTACTGGTAGCAGGGTAGGAGTCCCAGTCTTGGGAGCCTGTGGTGGGGCAGTCAGCAGGGGAGCACTGACCTCCCCTGGCCTGGCAAACTCCCTGGTTTGGGGCTGCTCAGGTCCTGAGGGTGCCAGACCAGTGTGGTCCAACCTGTATTGAATTCCATCACATGTTCTGTGGGAGAGTTAGCTTGGTTCCTCCCACTTTTTCAGAGCACCTGCTTGAAAGTGGTTGTTACAGAAGTATTTTGCATTTCCATCAACTACTCAATTCGTTGATAAGGGGGAGGTAGGGTGCTCACTATCCCAGCTGTGCCTCTGCCTTTGAAATGCAATTTGCTACATTTAAAAGGCAGAAGTACTGCAGTCAGGACCCCACTTGAGTCCCAGCTCGAGCCATTTACCCGCTGTGCCTTTGCCTCTCCTCCCCCCCCCCCACCATGGAGACCGTGTTGGGGAGAAACCAGCTTTTAAACTGGCTCCCCCCAGCACTGGCTCCTGCTCCTCCCTTGTTGCCTCTGATACAGAGGCAGCAAGGTTGGGCGGGGGGGGGGGGGAGAGAGGGCGACTAGTTGAGTCGTGACGCAACTACCTGATAAGCTTATGCTTGTTGGGTAGTCGACTAGTTGCTTACATCCCTACTCCAGTCCTCTGGAAGAGTACCCTTCCAATTAATGAGGCCTTCTGAGATTGGCCAAAAATCTTTGGCAGACTCCAGCTTCCATATCACCTATTGTCAAACAAATGGATGAGAGGCAATATCTTGTTCCTCAGCAGGAATTTGATAATTTTTTCATTCACTCTGCCCCAGACTCTTCAGTAATTCTTGCAGTTAATGAACACTTGAGTCAAATCTCAACTCAAGGCTACTTTAAAGGATAAGGACCAAAAAAGTCTCAACATTTGGTCAGGAAAAGTGACCATTGCAAACCTACAAATGAGGATTGCAGATTACCAAACTTTACTGTCCAAATACATTTATTAATTGGACTTTGTTACAGGGCGCTTGCCCTGCACTGGCCCTTTAGGGGCAAACCCCAGCCCGGAGCAGGGCCTGGGAGTTTAGCCCCAGCTGAGGCCACGTTAGCTGATTAGGGCCCAGCTGTGAACCATATAAGAGGATGGGCTGCTGCTTCTGGAGGAGGGCAGTGAGAGCCTGGCTGCTGGGGGAGTAGGAGGCTCCCTGGAGCTAGGGCAGGGCTGGGGAGGCAGGGTTAGGGGAGCTCTTACCAAGCAAACCCCCAGACTGCAGGGCCTGAAGCACAGCCCGCTGAAGGAACAACCACCCCCGGAAGGGGGGCTCAGAGACTGACGTGGGCATTGCTGGAGGGCAGTGTCCTGAAGAGGACACCGTGGCCTGGAGGAAAGAGGGGAGACAGCACCCGAGGGAAGGCACCCAGGTGGCCAGAAGGAGCTAATTCCTAGGACAGATGGCAGGGGGTGCTGGGGTGGTGAGTGAACCCCCTCGCAGATGGTGGAGAATGTGGGCATGTGTGGTTCCCCCCCCCCCACCCGATACAAGGCGGTTACTTAGGTGAACTCGGGCCATTGGGCCTACCGCCCTGAGACCATGGGGGCTGGTTTGGACTCGGGACATTGGAAAACGGAATGGATGTTTATTGAGTGGCCCAGCCTGCTGAACAGCAGAAGGCGCCGGTTGGGCTGCTGCAAGAGTGGGCACCCAGACTCTGGGGACACACAGGCACCAAGAGCTGGGAGCCAAGGCCTAGACTTAAAACTTCTTTTTCCTGCGGAAACCGGGGCCACAGGGTGAGGGAGTGCTGCTACTGGGTCGGGGCAGGAAGGCCCCACCCAGATAAGATGGATATTGGGAGTGCCCCCCCGGGAAGGCAACAGGGGGTTCATGAAGGTGTTGGGCCTGTGGGGAGCCTGGGCACCTGAAGAGGGAGTGCACCGGGGGACTTGCAGGGCCCTTGCTAGCTCAAAAGGAGGGGCTAAGCCACAAAAGGCCTGGCGGAGGGCCAGGACCCAGGGGAGGCACAAATGGTGCTTCCGTTGCCATGCGGGGGGCCATATCAAAAGGCACTTCCCCCAGAGTGCGGGGCAGGTGGCAGAGAAAGAGGGCAGAAGGAGCTAATTCCTAAGACAGATGGCAGGAGGTGCTGTGGTGGTGAGTGAACCCCCTCAAAGACTTTCATAGCAAAGTTTGTTGACAAGTAGCCAGAAGACGGTAGGAACCAGTTCTTGGCAACAGTGACCTGAGCGAGATTTTATAGCTTGTACATCTCTTTAAAAAGCCACTGATTCATTCTGTACTGTCTGATTCTGTCTGGTCACAGTGATTTCAATGAGACATTGTTCCTGGCTGCAGGCTTGTGGCATTGTCCAAAGAACTGCAAAACACAACTTAAGATTTTTGAAGGCTTTAAATTGTAAAATAATCAATAACATGTGAATGTCATGTGACTCTGCGCTCACTGGGAATCTGTTTTCATGACACAGAGGAGGCACATCTAAGAGACTTCCAAGCAGTCCAAACCTCCCATATGTTGGCTTTCACCTACATTGGCTGCTGGGCCTTCTTACTAGACTTCCACTACACCAAGGGAATCATTTGGATGCTACCATTAAGGACAGTGTACCATTTAGGGCAGATATCCTAGACCCTGTATCTTTTAGAAGCTGCCTGTTTCTTTTTCTCAGTGCTTGGACTGAGATAAGGTCAGATAGGTGTGTCCTCAGCAATGTAAGGAAGGATATATAATCCAGTTTACTTCCCTCTTAACTCAACCATCTCCCCCTCTCTATTTAGAGAACCATCTCAAAATATTTTATTACTTCAGAAAGTATGTTCTCCCCTAGAATTGAGCTGTAGAATAAGTTCCTTAACACTCAGGGAAAGGCCTTTATTCTTGTTGTTTTCTGATTCCCCAAAAAGAGGTGGGTTAAGACCCAGTCTGTACTTGAGAACACTGTGAAGAAAATCAAATTCAGGATGGCTACCTTTTTGTCATCTTGTCCCTGGACATTGGTTCTCTGACCTTGATTAACAGGAGGTATTACTATCTCCTAACTAAATCTTGGCCACAGAAAATATCTGTAATTTATAGCTGGGAACACACACTACCAATACACAGTACTATGTTTTGGTCTATCCTCTGTCTTGAGGTTGTTCACCAAATGTGTTACAGTGGAATGACCCATCTCTGGCATCTAAATATATCCATACCTGAATAAATGGATCTCCATGCCTGAATGACTGGCTGGTCTGATGAAAATGAAGGAGTACATTCAGAATTGCATCTGTTAGATCATTCTGTTGTTCTTCAAGGAGTGTCCCTGTTGGTGCTCCACTGTAGGTGTCTTGATGCGCCAGCACCTCGAACTGGAACTTTTCAGCATCAGTCCCCCCCTTCCCCTTGGTGGCGGCACGCATATGCAACACCACCCATGCTGTAGCAAACATGCCGACACACGTGTGCTGTCAACCACCCATCAGTTCCTTCTCAACCACTCCCGGTTTAGTCAGAACACAGCAGTATTCCGTGCATTATTCAAAATTTACTTAGTATTGTTAGATAGTTCTCATCATGGTTTACCACCTCAAGTAGTTAGCATTAGTTGTTAAATAAGTTCTTTTTGGTTCAGTAGGTTGTTCGAGGTTCACTGGGATTTAAACAGTGCCTGATGTGCCGCATGTTCTTACCCATTTCACACAGACATGCCCAATGCATCTGATGCCTAGGCCAAGACTATTCGTCCAAGAGCTGCCACCACTGCAAAAAGCTCTGAGAGATCTCTGAAGCTGAGGGATCTGCAGTTAAAACTCCTCACTATGGACAAAATGGAGAGACCAGCCTCCAAACTCGCACTTCAAGCCTCAAACTGGCACTTCAAGCCTCTCCGATGAACACTTCACCAATGGTGGTTTCTGACCAAGACCCCTTAGTTCCCAGAAACACCCCCGCCAAAAAGACCACAAAAAGTAAGTACTCTTCACCATCGGCAGAGGGCGCTGAAGAGTCCCTATACAAAATAACATCAATGATCTTTCTTTTGAGGGCCAAAACATTTTTTTTCCACAACAACAGATGCCTCCCTTTCGACCTTGAAGATTCCCAAGTGACCTTGAAGACCCTGGGCATGTATGTTTCCCAATCCAGGAAGAGGCTAAACAGGCAATATACGCAACGGGTCAGAGCATCGTCATCTTTTGCGCCCCAGAGAAGCTATGACTTCAGGAGGAGGCAAAGGCAACAAAAACGTAAGCAGACACAGGATCAGCTAACCACGTCTCACGTAACCAATGGCTGTCAAGCCTTTTGAAGATCTGGTCTAGGGTTTGACGTCATTTTCCTATGCAACTTTCCGATACCGTCTGCAACCTTGTTACCAATTGTGGGCTAAGATTATGACAGAAGTGGGCTTTAGAGGTAATACAGAAAGGCCTCACCATACTGTTCACCAGATTCCTTCCAACACAAACCCCTTCCCTGTCCCTCTTGAGGGACTCTTGTCATGAGCCCCCGCTACAACAGGAGGTAAACAGACTGCTCCAACTGGGAATAATAGAAATAATACGAGCTCATCACAGAGGAAAGATTTTACTCAAAAAAAAAAAAAAAAAAAAAAAAAAAAAATCAGGGGGTTGGAAGCCTATTCTGGACTTATACAGACTAAACAAATTTCTAAAAAAACCCAAAGATTCACTATAGTAATGTTAGCAAAGATAATTCTGTCTTTGGAATAGGGGAAATTGGATGTTGTCCCTCAACCTCCAGGACACATACTTTCACATGTTAAACCGGCTATCACACAGAAAATTTCTGAGATTCACATTAAAGGACAAATACTACCAGTACCGGGTCCTTCGTTTCGACCTGTCCACGGCACCAAGAGTTGTTTTTTCCCAAAATACTAGCCAGTGAGGTCGCCCATCTCAGAAAACAAGGCATAAACATCTTCCCATACCTAGATGACTGCCTAATCGTGGCACGATCGGAGTACAAGGCAATCTGGTCCACAGCAGAGACAATACAGGCGGTTACATGGATCCGGGTTACATGGATCCGACTTACATCGGATCCCTACTTACAAATGGGGTGAGGCAACCCCGCACTAGCTGCTTCCCCCCAGCAGACCAGGGAGACGCAAAGCTAGCGGCCCCCCCTCCCCCCCCAGCAGACCAGGGAGACGCGGAGCAGCTTTTCTCAGCAGACACCTCAGCTTGAGAATAAGGGACTGAGGGAAGTGAGGTGTGGGAGAATAAAACTGAGCTCTGGAGAAATGTTTGGCTAGAGTTTCCCCTACAATATTTACCAGTTCCAACTTACATACAAATTCAACTTAAGAACAAACCTACAGTCCCTATCTTGTACGTAACCCGGGGACTGCCTGTACATATTTTCAATTCTCTAGGTCTTCAAATAAATGCACAGAAGTCACACCTCACTCCATTCCAAGAGTGGGAGTTCATAGGAGCCACGCTGGACTGCAAAAATACACAGGCATGACTTCCTGTGCAGAGGTTCCAAAGTCTCCACGTTAGCAAAGACAGTCATAGACAGCCTAACAGTGTCCACCAGCCAGTGCCTGCAACTGCTGGGCCATGTATCAGCAACCACATATGTGGTTCCCCATGCCAAACTGTGCATGAGACGCCTGCAGTTGTGGCTCCATACATATTGTCAATCACACCGGGAACAGATACAAAAAATTCTCAGCCCCACAAAGTGAGTCAAAGAATCGCTCCTATGGTGGCTCCATGGACATAACCTATGTTCTGGTGTCCCCTTCCAGCGGGAACCCCCTTACATAACCATAACCATGGGTGCCTCACTAGAGGGATGGGGTGTGCACACTGGCCACCACAGTACCCAGGGTCAATGGTCGACAACAGAATCCACTGTGCAAATCAACATCTTAGAACTTGGAGCCGTGAGAAAAGCATGCAAACACTTCCTATCATTGATTCAGGGGCAAGTCTGGGAGAATACTCCCGAACAACACTGCATGTATGTTTTACGTAGACCACAAGGGTGGAGCCAGATCATATCCCCTCTGTAGAGAAACCATAATACGGTGGCAGTGATGTATTCAACATTACCTCACCCTATCAGCAGTATACCTTCCAGGCAACCAAAACATCATTGTGGACCACCTATGCCACACCTTTCACTAGAAATACGAATGGGAAATACATCCTCAAGCCCTACGTTCCCTCTTCCTCAAGTGGGGCTTTGTGTAAATAGAATTCTTCACAACATCACTAAATGCCAAATGCCTCAACATTTGTTCCAGAGTGGGGCTCGGTGAGGGTTCAATGGGGGATGCCATGATGATCAGCTGGTCTCACAGTCTTCTATATGCTGTCCCCTTCCATTACTGAGCAGAGTCATACAGAAAATAAAACAGCACAAAGCCAGAGTGATTGTCTTAGCTCTGGTCTGGCCCAGACAACCATGGTTCTTCTTCGAGTAGTCCACTTCTGGTGCTCCACTTCTGGTGTTGGGCTGGTCCCAGTGCTGCGGATCGGAGGCTTGTCATAGCCGTATTCGGCTGGACCGCTCATGTGCCGGCCGCACTACGTGCCATCCATGCCTTTCGTTTGACGCGCGCAGTCCAACTGTGTCCCGTTCCCCTCAACCACTCTCGGTCGTGGATGGAGCTCCCACTTCTCGCAGCTTCTTCATCTAAATTCCTGTGAATAGTTGCAAAATATTAGCAGTTAGTAGTTTGATTTTTCTTCTAGTTGATTAGTTACTTAGTTTTTTCTACAAAATAAAAAAAAAGTTAGTTATATTCGCTGAAGTGGTTAGTTGTTTCAGTCTAGCTGCTTAAAAAACAACCAAACTAACAAAGACTACGAGCACAGAAAGTAAACAACAATGCCTGGCTCTCCAGGCTTTAAAAAATGCTCTGTTTGCTGTGAGGCAATGCCTGCTTCCGATGGCCATGCAGCTTGCATTAGATGTTTGGGTGAGGCGCATGTTCCTCAGAAATGCACCCATTGCAGTAAGCTGACTGCCAGAGCATGGAAAGTTTGCGAAATGCATCTAAAAATTATTCTTTTTTGTAAGGCTTTGATGCCTTCTGACACTCCTGAAACTGCTACCATTAAATGCCCTGTAGAAAAATGGCATGCTTCTTCACCCGGGGCTGCCTCTTTAAAGAAAGCAAGAGCTTCCCCAGCATGATCCCTGCCAGCCGCTCCAAGTAATAGAGTGAGTGCAGGAGATAAGCCGGGTATGTCTGGCATGTCCACTTCCAGCGCCCAACATTCTTCAAGCACTAAAAATCGACGGGTGTGGCACTGAGACGACAACCATCCCCAGCACCATCAGAACCAGAAGGTCACTCAAGGGAGATTAGACCACAGGTACTAGCAGTCTCGGCACCGATGTCCTCTACCCCTGCCACATCGGCACTGATCCTGCTGGCACTGGCACCTATGCAGACCCTCCCTGCTACATTGGCACCCATGTCTTCCTCGGCACTGGAAGACCCACAACCAGGATCTCCTCCAAAATAGGCGGACAGCACTATGGCACCGAGAAAAGCTACTTCAAAATTTCATATTATTCCATGGTCGTCCTCCCTGTTTTTTTCTGCGGAACTGTCACCATCGCCATGGCCTCGGTTTCCGATACCTACTGCTTATCACACAGAGCAGAGAGACTGATCTCAACAAAGCCCCTCCTCCTTACCACCGGTATTGTAGAGAATCTATCTATGATCAACCAAGACATTCTCTGTCCCAATCTCCTTTGCGCCACCCATGTTCACCTGTCCGTTCACCACGTTGTGGCTACTATATTAGGCACAACGGTGTCCTATCATCTAGACAATCATTTCCTACCTGAATGATATTATGACCTGAATGATATTATGACCTGAATGACCTGAATGATATTATGGCCACTATCATAAGTCCTATCACTATATCCCTACTCACCATCGCAGGTCACATTCTTACCAGAGATTGCCATGTTATTGTCGCCATTAGCCCTCATTCTCTGCTTCCAGAATCTCGACAACGTTCACCCGTATCACTCCCTCCTCCTCCAGAGGGTCCAACAGTTCAGTTGGAGCAATCAGAACTGGAGGAAGGTCAGTTGTCTGAACCAGAGCCTGACACATCGCCTAACATACCGTCATCATCATCGTCACCAGATGAGGCAGCGACCCCAGGTGACGTTTCACTGCCTGATGACCTGAAACAATTTCAGGACCTGTCCAAACGTGGCGGAGAGCCAGGAGGTACAACTGGGCGCAGTCCAAGCAAAACAACACAAGCTGCTAAAAAACGTACATCCCCAGCAATGGTGCAAAATTGCACTCCCCATTGACGACGTGATTATGGAGGCTGCACAGGAGATTTGGCAGACCCCAACATCCATTCCACCAACAAGTAAGAAGGCGGACAAAAAATATTTTGTCCCTTCCAAAGGTTTAGAATTCTTGTTAACCACCCTCAACCCAATTCACTGGTGGTCGACGCCATCCAGCACAGAAACAAAGAGCCTAAATTTAGGAGTTTTCTTCCGGACAAAGACACCAGGAAGCTGAATATCTTTGGGAGGAAAACTTATTCATCCTCAACATTACTACTGTGTATGGCTAATTATGCTTCACTCCTCTCAAATCATAACTTTGATGATTATTCAAAGTTACTAGAGCTCATGCAGCATCTTCCCGACGCTAAAAGACGGCTACTAAAATCAGTGGTTCAAGAGGGATACGCTGTGTGTAGGGTGTCACTTCAAATTGCCATCGACATTGCTGATACAGCTTCGCACACTACAGCTACGGGCATCACTATGCACAGATCGTCATGGCTCCTCTCAGCTGGAGCTCCAAAAGAGCTCCAGAGTAAAGTCGAAGATCTCCCATTCGAGACACACAAGCTGTTTGCGGCTAACACGGATGAGGTCCTCCACTCAGGGAAAACTCGCGGACTACTCTTCGCACCTTAGGGATGTATATACCCCCCTTCAAACGGAAATGTTATTACACCTTCCAAAGGAGGTATGATTATACTCCCTTCAAACAGCGTCATTTTGATCAACTGTGATTCAGGCGACGGCCACAACACAGACGTCCTCAGCCAAACCGTTAGTCAACCTGACTTAATTCAAAACAGCAAATTTGACTCCCTAGTCAAGGATACACACACATCTCCACTTGTCAGCATGAAGAAAGATCTCTCTCCCATATTCCACCATCGGTTGAGGCCATATTACCATCAATGGACCAACATCACCTCAGACCAGTGGGTTTTGGAAATAATAACCTCAGGTCTCACTATCCCATTTGTCTCCATACTTCCAACTACCCCACCCACCTCATCCCTTTTCAGGGACTCATCTCATGGGAACCTATTACAGTAGGAAGTCCACCGCCTCCTGGCTATTGGGGTGATAGAAAAAGTACCCACCAAGTTTTGAGGAAAAGGGGTTTATTCTCAATACTTCCTCATTCCCAAAAAGTCCAAAAGATGGAGACCTATCCTGGATCTGAGAGGCCTGAATCAACACATTTGAAAACAACGTTTCAAGATGGTCACGCTGACCAAAATTATACCATCATTAAACAAGGGAGACTGGTTTGCGGTCCTCGACTTACAGGACGCATATTTCCACATTACCATACATGTGACACACAGACGTTTTCTTTGGTTTGTAGTAGGAGACGAACATTTCCAGTACAGAGTATTGCCTTTCGGCCTTGTATCAGCTCCCAGGGTGTTCTCTAAAACCTTGGCAGTAGTTGTAGCCCATCTGCGCAGAATGGGGGTTATGATATTCCCGTATCTGGACGATTATCTCCTTCGAGGTCATACTTGTTCAGAGACGCACAGCATGCTGTCCGTTACGAGATGAATGTTTGAATCTGTCTCATTGTAAACATTCCAAAATGGCTGTTAGAACCCACTCAAGTGCTCAATTTTATAGGAGCCCGAATCAACTCAGTGTCAGCATGGATCTACGTACCTGTGAAACGTTTCCACGTGATCCAGGACATAATAGACACAATGTTGTAATCGACGCTTCCCATGTGCATCTGTCTGCAACTGTTGGGTCACATGGCAGCTACCACCGTTTACATCCCTGTAAGGCACAGCATCCACAAAG
This sequence comes from Pelodiscus sinensis, assembly GCF_049634645.1. Taxonomy (NCBI): domain Eukaryota; kingdom Metazoa; phylum Chordata; order Testudines; family Trionychidae; genus Pelodiscus; species Pelodiscus sinensis. The sequence goes on along the minus strand of NC_134717.1, from coordinate 48,690,363 downwards.
TAGTCTTACCGCAATATGTCAAAGAATCTTGTCGGTGGTGGACTGAACCGGAAAACCTCTTGACAGGAACCCCCTTCCACCACCTCCAAACATCGAGGCAGATAACGACAGACGCTTCTCTCACCAGTTGGGGTGCTCACATGGGGATGCTAACAGTCCAGGGCCGCTGGTCTGAGATGGATGTCCCTGTCAGCGCTCCATGACCTGCCCTCCTCCCCTCTGCTTCGGAGGTGTAACATCTCTCCATGGTAGAAAAGGAACAGATGAGTGGTTGACAGCGTGCGCGCGTTGCCATGTTTGCTACGGTGCGGGCTCGACGCCATTGGGGGGAGGACTGCTGCTGAAAAGTTCTGGTTCCAAGCACTGGAATGCCCACAGGGACACTCATCTCAAAGAGGGTCAGTTACTGCACAAGGTGAGTAACCTCCACTTTCTCTTATCTGGGTATGAAATAGAACCTGGAGACATCAATATTACTTCATTCCAGCAAATAAATTTTACTGGGACAGATCTTGATGCCATGACAACCCTTACTTACCATCTAAAGGACAGGTTTCAGTCATTACTCACTTTTTTAAAATCCTCAAGTCCACACTGAGAGCAATAGTGCACTTATTGTCCCCAACTCCCAGAGCAGGCCTGGGCAATAATTTTTGTGGTGGGGCCACTTCACCAATATTGGTAGTAGTTGAAGGCTGGCCCTGGAAAGGGCAGTGCCTCGGGCAGAAGGGGTGGTTCCCTCTAGGCACCATGTACCTGGGGGGGGAGAAGACTTTGTGTGCTGCCCAGTGGGTCAGAGTAGCACAGGAAGTATATCCCCACCTCACCCTACCTGGAGTTCATGGCACCCAGAGGGAAGCTATTTTGAACAGCCTGTGGTTCCCTTTGGAGCCACACAACTCTGGTGGGGGAAGGAGACTTTGCATGCTCCCCCACCCCTAAATACTGATTGGTCTGGGGAGAGGGGAGCACACGAGGTCACTCCCCCTGCCACCTCGCCCAGCTGGGGCATGAAATGCCTAGAGGAAACCACCAATCATTTTGAACAGCCAGCAGTTCTCTCTGGTGCTACACAACCCTAGCAGGAAGTGAGATGACTTCACACACTGCCTTGCTCTCAGGCCCCAATTGGCCTGGAGGCAAGGGAGCATATGAAGTCTCCCGCACCTGCCCTACTGGAACGTACACCTACAGGGAATCACCAGCCATTTTGAAAAGTTGGTGGTTCCCTCTGGTGCTGTGCGCCCCTGACAGGAGTGGGAAACTTTGTGAACTCCCCTGCACTGGGTTTCAATTGGCCTGGGGGCAAGGGTGTGGTAGGGCGGGCAGTGGGCCAGAACAAATGGCTTGGTGGGCCAGATTTGACCCATGGGCCAAATCTTGCCCACCCCTGGCCTAGTGTGATACGTGATTCAGCATGTCAGACTTCACCTCAGGTGTTTCCAGGCCTTGCTTCACTATGTGTACCAGACCCACTGAACATGCTGATTTGCATGAGCGCTTGTCTTCATGGAATTAGCTGATGAACTCTCCAAACTGTTGTATATGAAATAAGGATGTTAGATATCAATTAAATTAATAATCATGTAATCACATCAAGTCTTAGCTGTTACGTGATTATTTGATCCTTGCTGGGGGTGGAGGTGGCAGCCAGTGCACTCTTGGCTCTCCTGCGCCCCTCCCCCCACCCATCAACTGGGTGGCAGTCTTCCCCTTACCACCACTGAAGGTGACCAGCCTGCCTCCCTCCTGAACAAGGAGCTCCCAAAACCTGTGTTGTTGGTAGCCACACCCTGCCCACTGAGCCAGCTTCCCCTAAGCACTGGCTCCTGCCTCCCTTGTTCTCTGCTGCCTCTGTGGGTGGCAGTAAGGAGGTTGGGCAGGCAGCTCTATGGAGCTGGCATGAATGTCTTGGCTTCCACCTACCCCCCCCCAACCTGCGCTGGGGCCTGTTATAGAGAGGCAGCAGTGTGTGTGTGTGTGGGGGGGGAAGCAGCTCCATGGGAGCTGATATGTGTGGATAGCTGGCTTGAAAGCCGACTTCCTGCATGTGCCAGCCCCTGCCTGTTCCCCTCACCCTGCACACTGTTGCCTCTCTATCAGGGGCAGTAGTACAGAGGTGAAGGGGGGCAGGCGGCTCCCCATGGAGGGCACTGGCTCCCACCTCTCCTCCCTCCACTGCCTCTGGTACCTAGGCATCAATGGGAGGGGAGTGTATGTAGTTGGTTGAATTCATCAATAAGGCCAGGCTTATTTGTTAATAATGTAGTCAACTACACATTGACATCCCTAGTAGAAAAACACAATCAAATGCCTTCAATGTTAACAGTACGGTGTATCAGGGATGTGTCTTAGCCCATGTTCTCTTTTACATTTACCTTTCATTACCACTTAATGCATTTTAAGCACAGCAGGATGGCATTTATCTTCAAACCAGTCTAAATGGAGTCTTGTTCAACATCACAATAACACTACCTTATCCTTGATGTCCTTTGCTAGTCTTCCTTCTCATGGGCTGATGGGAAATGTGCAGTAATTTACCTAAGGTGTGCTTCTGACTCCCTGACTGCTTGCCCTTTCTGAAGAATTTAATCAGCATGGTCCATGGGATAACAGTTCTTTCTTTTTGTCTGTCTTTCTCAGGCAGTATGATACTATTTATGCCATCGCTCACCTCCCCACTATGTATAATTTTGAACAGGCACATGGCTCGGCTGAAATTACAGGATTAGGAACTAGGATTGTAAATGAACAAAAAAAAAAGAGAGAGAGAAGCAGATTACTTAAGAGGAAGGGTAGTGTTGATTACTGAGATTTAACCATGTTAGAATGTACGTGAATAGTCATGGGAACTACTTTTTGGATTAGCTATTTTGTTTTTAAGTATCTGACATATGAATATATGTGTATTGGGTATGGTCAGTTATGTTTGTTTTTTCTGTAGGAGGTCCTCAATATATTACAGGGTCAACTTTTATATTACATTTTGTAACTCATTGGAACATGTCATATATATTATCACCATGTCAGTTACTGAACACCTGCTTATTTCTGCCTATTATTTAAAGTGTCTTATTTGTTTAATTTAAAAAATCCTGCTTCATTTGTTTATTACATGGATCAAAGAGTGAGGGATTCAGATATATATGGGTATGTCTACACTACAGCACTAATTCGAACTAACTTAATTCGAATTAGTTAATTCGAACCACGCTAATTCGAACTAGTGCATCTAGACCTAAAAACTAGTCCACACTGAGTGGACCCTGAACCGAAGTTAAGGCTGGCCGGAAGCAGTGCCGGCAGGGCATCAGGTTAGGACTTAGAGCGTGGAGCTGCTATCTCATGCTAGCTGAGTGCTGTGCTTAAAGGGACCCAACCCCCATCCCGGACAGACAGTTCTCAGGGTTCCCCGCTTGCTTGTCTACCTCGATGAGGGACAGCAAAGCAGTCCTGGCTTGGAATGCCCTGAGTGCCCACACTCGGCACATCACAGCACTCGGCCATCAGCCCGGCTGCACTTGCTGCAGGCTGCCATCTGGGGGGGTCAATCGGGGGGCTGCAGGAGAGCTTCCACCCTGAGCAGCCTGCAGAGCCACCCCAGTCCTCCCCATTGGGGGCTCGTACCCCATTCCTCCCTCACCTCCTTCCACTTACCCCTCCCTAGCCCCCCTTCCTGATGTACAAAATAAAGGACATGTGTGTTCAAAAATAGAAACTCTCTTTATTGAACAAAACTGGGGGGGGGGGGATTAACCTCTGGGGAGACTGGGAAAAGGAGGTGGGAGAGGGGAGGGGGAAACCTGGGAGGAGGGAGCAGGAAGGGGGAAGCCAGGGGAAGAAGGAGGAGAGGAAGTATAAAACTACAGTACGCCATATCTTCAGTACTGTGTACGGATGTGGTCTCCTCACCTCAAAAGAGATGTTTTGGCCTTAGAAAGGGTTAAGAAAAGGGCAACTAAAATGATTAGGGGTTTGGAACGGTCCCATACGAAGAGACGCTAAAAAGACTGGGACTTTTCAGCTTAGAAAAGAGGAGACTGAGGGGGGATATGATAGAGGTCTCTAAAATCATGAGTGGTGTGGAGAGGGTGCATAAAGAAAAGTTTTTCATTAGTTCCCATAATAGAAGGACTAGAGGACACCAAATGAAATGAATGGGTAGCAGGCTTCAAACTAATAAGCGAAAGTTCTTCTTCACAAAGCAAATAGTCAACCTGTGGAACTCCTTGCCACAGGAGGCTGTGAAGGCTAGAACTATAACAGAGTTTAAAGAGAAGTTAGATAAATTCATGGAGGTTGGGTCCATGGAGTGTTATTAGCCAGGGGGTAGAAATGGTGTCCCCGGCCTCTGTTTGTGGAAGGCTGGAGATGAATGGCACGAGACAAATGGCATGGTCATTGTCTTCGGTCCATCCCCTCCAGGGTACTTACTGTTGGCTGCTGTCGGCAGACAGGCTACTGGGCTAGATGGACCTTTGGTCTCACCCAGTACGACCATTCTTATGTTCTTATGTTCTAAGCTCAGGGTCGGGGGTCTCACTGGACCACCTTGATTTTCATGCAAACCTGCTCCTGGGTTTGCATGTGGCCTTTGGTGGCCAGGCCTTTGGTGGCCAGCTATCCTGCCCTAGACAGCCACTTTCCTGTGCCTAGTGCGGAGGTCGTGGATGAGGTCCACGATCTCCGCACTAGACCAAGCAGGCGCCCGCCTCTTGCAGCCCCAGGCAGGCTCCTGGGAGCTGCCAGCCTGGTCCCGGGAAGAGGCGGAGGGCTGGGTGGCAGCGTGTGGCTGGCTCATGCCGTGCCAGGTGCAGGATCTGCTGTCTGGGTGCTGGCAGGCTTGCACCTGGCACAGGCACCGTAGCCAGACCGTGCCCCTTTAAGGGCTCCGGGGCCGGGAGGGGGGCAGATGAATTTCCCTGGTTGTGCCCAGAGTGGCCACCAGGGCAAGCTGGGAAGGGCTAGCCTCCCACTAGTTCGAATTAAGTGGCTACACAGCCCTTAATTCGAACTACTTAATTCGAACTAGGCGTTAGTCCTTGTAGAATGAGGTTTACCTAGTTCGAATTTAGCGCTCCGCTAGTTCGAATTAAGTTCGAACTAGCGGTTTGTCTGTGTAGCGCCTATGAAAGTTAATTCAAACTAACGACTGTTAGTTGGAATTAACTTTGTAGTGTAGATATACCCTATGACTTGTGATTGTTCTCTGACCGGGAAATGGTCCTATAAACTTTTCCCATACACATTATTTGTGCCTGTTACTTGTTTTCCTAAATCATATAGGGTATGTCTACACTACCACCCTAGTTCGAAATAGGGTGGTAATGTAGGCAACCGGAGTTGCAAATGAAGCCCGGGATTTGAATTTCCCGGGCTTCATTTGTATAAAGTCGGGCGCCGCCATTTTTAAATGTCCGCTAGTGCGGACTCCGTGCCATGTGTAGCCGCGCGGCATGGAGTCCGCACTAGCGGACATTTAAAAATGGCGATGCCCGACTTTATGCAAATGAAGCCCGGGAAATTCAAATCCCGGGCTTCATTTGCAACTCCGGTTGCCTACATTACCACCCTAGTTCGAACTAGGGTGGTAGTGTAGACATACCCAAATATAGTAGCTCATGGTCTGTGACTCTGTAACGCTGAAATGCTGGCTATTCCCTCTGGGTGGCACTGTTGTCTCCTGCCCTGACACTCGGCTGACTTTTGTGCCACTCAGCTGGGCTGCTGCGCAGGAGCAAGTGGCTGTTTGGGGTTCATGCTCCCCATGCAGCATGGGGGCCTGGACGAGCGTGTGTGTCTGATGTCAGGAAAGGGCGCTGGATTCAAAAGGCGGATAGCGGAGTAGACAGAGGAGAACGGAGGAGGTTGAGAGGAAACAGAGGACAGCGAGAGAGAGAGAGAATGAGAGAGAAGCAGCAGAAGGAGGAGAAGAGAAACACAGAGTGAGACGTAGGAGGGGGAGAAGAGAAAGAGAAGGCCGGGCCCAGTAGGTAGTGATCAACGGCCCGGTCAGGATGGTGGTTGGTTTCTAGCGGATTGCCCCAAGTTTCGGTTCTGGGACCAGCTTTGTTCAATATCTTTATTAATGACCTGGATGAGGGGATGGATTGCACTCTCAGCAAGTTTGCAGATGACACTAAGCTAGGAGGAGAGGTAAATACACTTAAGGGCAGAGATAGGGTCCAGAGTGACTTAGACAAATTGGAAGATTGGGCCACAAGAAATCTGATGAGGTTCAACAAGGACAAGTGCAGAGTCCTGCACTTGGGACGGAAGAATCCCAAGCATTGTTACAGGCTGGGGACCAACCAGCTAATTAGTAGTTCTGCAGAAAAGGACCTGGGGGTTACAGTGGATGAGAAGTTGGATATGAGTCAACAATGTGCCCTTGTAGCCAAGAAGGCTAATGGCATATTAGGTTGCATTAAGAGGAACATTGCCAGCAGATCCAGAGATGTCATTATTTCCCTTTATTCAGCTCTGATGAGGCCACATCTGGAGTATTGTGTCCAGTTCTGGACCCCCCACTACAAAAAGGGTGTGGATGCATTGGAGAGGGTCCAGCATAGGGCAATCAAAATGATTAGGGGGCTGGAGCATATGACCTATGAGGAGAGGCTGAGGGATTTGGGTCTGTTTAGTCTGCAGAAGCGAAGAGTGAGGGCCGGGGGGGACTTGATAACAGCCTTCACCTTCCTAAAGCGAGGTTCCAAAGAGGACGGAGAAAGGCTGTTCTCAGTAGTGACAGACCGCAGAACAAGGAGCAATGGTCTCAAGTTGGGGTGGGAAAGGTCCAGGTTGGATATTAGAAAAAACTATTTCACTAGGAGAGTGATGAAGCACTGGAATGGGTTACCTAGGGAAGTAGTGGAGTCTCCATCCCTAGAGGTGTTTAAGTCTTGGCTTGACAAAGCCCTTGCTGGGTTGATTTAGTTGGGATTGGTCCTGCCTAGAGCAGGGGGCTGGACTTGATGACCTTCTGAGGTCTTTTCCAGCTCTATGGTTCTATGATTCTGAGAAGGAGAGAGAGGTAGGAGGCGGAGAGAGCTGAGAGAAAGAAGGGGCGAGGTAGGAGGAGGAGAAGAGAGAGAGAGGCCATTTGTGCTGCTTGCTCCCGTGCAGCGGCCTGGCTTAGCGACGCAGAAGTCAGCCGAGTGCCATGGCAGGAGGCGAAGGTGGGTGGGGCGGTGATGTACATGCCCAGGGGGTGGGGCCTGTACGAGCGTGCATCCCCGACGGAGACAGAGCAGAGAGAGAGTGAGAGGCAGGAGGGGGAGAAGAGAAAGAGACAGAGAGAGAGGGGCAGAAGGTGGAGGAGAGCTGAGAGAGAGGGGGGGAGGCAGGAGGAGGAGAAGAGAGATGGAGTGAGAGACCGGAGGCTCAGGAGAGAAGACCGACGTGGAGGAGAGACCAGATAATTCCGTCTTATGTGTTTAATATTTTAGTTAGTTATATAAACTAGGGTTCTTGCCTCCACTACTGTTTACTGAATGCATTTCAATTTAATCCCAAATAAAACTTTCATAATGCTTTACTCCATTCTTATTCAAACTTGACTAATCTTTATTCATGTTTATTTATTCATTAATTTTTTTCATTAACTGTTGTTGAGGGTTGCCTGTACACTATACCAGTATTTTGTATGTTGCTATTGTAGCTTGAATTGTGTGAGAAAAATGCAGTATTTACTCAAATATTTTTATTTTATCATAAGTGGATTGCAAGTATATTGAACAGTTCTGCTGCTGAACAAGATAACCGTAGATGCTTAGCTTGATGCACAGGTGGATATCATGGTGTTGAATATCATGTAGTGAAACACATGGCACAACACAACATGAGGCAAAGCGCACACAGATTGAGCTAGAATTTATTTTATGGATACTTTGCAGACTTGTGCATGGCATATATTATCTTCCCTGCAATTTTATATTGAAAGTTTATAGCAACATAAACTGCTCTAATGGAGTTGTCTTATCTTAGTCAAGATAAACACCTATTATGTAAGCCTGTTTTGTACCACTGTTTTAATAAAATGTATTTATACAAAGAAATTATCTATTTTCATAACATTGGCTCCCTGTATACAGTAATTATAATCAGTGCTGAAAGGAAACTTGCATCCATCTGGAAGCAGTAAACTTTTCTAAAAGACTGCACCGTGTTACTTAATCCTGTGATTTCTTACTGTGAGTTAAATTAAGGTTTGTTTCCATTGTGTCACATCATATTGATATCAAATTTGTTTGAAAAAGCTTTGATAAAGTATTGAGCTGCTAAAGAAATTTTGAAGTAATGAATTGATGCAACTCCAAAATTAAATTTCCTTTGATTACTTGCAGAGTAAGTGTCATTGTAAAATAGTAAAGTATATAATAAAAATGTTACAAAACTAGTAAAATATTCTTATTTTGTAAATTATCTTTAGTGAAAGACCAAAGTTTGACTTGTACTTCATAGCCAAGTAAATGACACACATTCTGCAATATTGTTCCCCACGAGTTATTTCTAATATTCCCATATACGTTGTATCGTGTGTCTCTTCTCTTCAAATGTGGACATTTGTAAGATTAAAAATTAAAGAATAAAAATTACAGCAACAGATAGCAGTGTATGTTATGTGTATTAATCCAGTTTGACTATAAAATAGGCTTAAGATTTCTTTTCTGCTCTTTCTTGGAAATGCATTGCAAGTACTGTAGTACAGTAGTATAGAGCTAGAGTAGACTCATTTCCTGTTGGCATTGGAGTGTGATTTACTTTCTGCCCATTCTCAGGGTTGTAGCTGTACTGGTGTAAGGAAAGGTAAAAATATGTATTCCTGTGAGGAAAATGCTAAATGCACTGTTGTTGTTGTCTGCCCCTTGGGTTTCTGTTAGAGAGGAAAGCTTTAAAAATTGTCTGGGGCTGCATTTGAGTGCAGCTGGTGGAGGCTGTCCTCTGCAAGGTGCTGAATCATCACATCTTCCAGACAGAGGGAATCCATCATCTCCTTAATCAGTCCTGCCCACTTCAGGGTTTTAGTTGACTGATGCTGGTCTCTGCTAGAATATGGTTATGCATGTCTTGTGTCTCTCCTCCAGGCAGTTCTACAGCTGGCAGAATCTCACATCAAAGCTGGTACATCACTTGTAGTTAATCTGATTCCATGTCTGATATATGTATGTTTTGATGTTTCATTAATGACTCACATTATTAAAATAAATATGGCATTATTTAGGAGATGCAGAAGTACGTAGATGTTCAATATGTTAAAACTCCCAGTGGGACATAAGCACATACTTACCTTCAAGTAAGTGCTTTCATGATTAGGGATGCTTTGTTGAATTGGGACGTAAGTGAATTGCTCCATGTCACTTAATAAAACTGAGAAGAACACAGAATCTTTAGTGCCAATCTTCTTCTGTTTTGAATATTAGACCAAATTATTAATAAAATAATGCATTGTAGGCATTGTCCTACCATTGAAGATTGGATCTTCTTTGAATTATTCAGCATTACTTTAGTTTATTTTTCATTAATATGCCTTTATATATGACTAAGGGTACATCTAGACTACAGGCTTTTGTCGACAGATACTGTCGACAAAGCTTCTGTTGACAAAGTGTGTCTAGACTACATCCAGTACTGTCGACAAAGCAAGCCGCTTTGTCAACGTGAGAGTGTAGACGCAAAGGACAGTATAGATACAATAATGCCTTCTGTTGACAGAACTCTGTTGACAAAAGGCATTATTCTTCGTAGACTGAGGTTTACCGCTGTCGACAAAACTGCTGAGTTCCATCGACGTTATGTCGACAGAACTCAGCGGTAGTGTAGACGCAAGTATAGTTTTGTCAACAAAAGTCCACTTTTGTCGACAAAACCCTGTAGTCTAGACACACCCCTTAGAAGACTTTTACTCAATGTTGCCTGGGTCCTTTGAGGCAGTGCCTGGCAGTATGTGGGGTGCAGGACTCAGGGCAGTGCTTTGGGGAATGTGTGTGTGTGGGGGGGAGGGAGTGCAAGAGAGCGTTGGGAGGTGCTGAGGGTAAGGGAGGGTACCTATCCAGCATGGGCCTTTTTCTTCCCCCTCTCCCCCCCCCCCATCAGATCCCTCTCTGGCCAGCAGCGGCCTTCCTCCTCCCCTCTCCCCCCACCCAAGTGTGGCGGCTAAGGGCTGAGAGGGGGAAAGAGTTTGGGGCAGGGGAGCTACTTACTTCTTGTGCTTCCAGACAACATGGCAGAGCCCCAGTCCTGCTGGCCATTCCCTTGGTGGTACAGCTGTCCCTAGTGGATACTGCAGGATAGTTCTCCCCTGTAGGCTCACTCCCCCCAGTGGCCACTCTCATGTTGCCTCCTTCTGAACAGCAGCCCTTCTCTTTGCATGTTATGGAAAACAGTCATTTTCCTGGGGCTTCCAATTGTCCTGGCACAACCAAACCCTGACCTTGCTGTCAGTTAAGAGAAGAGGAATCAGTCAGAAGCACAGTTACGTCTAGACTACAAGCCTCTTTAGAAAAAGAGTCTAGACTACAACCATTTCTTTCGAAAAAGGTGTTACATAGCACCTTTTTTTTGAAAGAGCACTTTTGGAAAAAAAAAAAGCGTTCTTCCTTGTAAAACGAGGTTTTCTGTGGTCGAAAAAACTGCTGCGTTCTTTCGATTTACTGTCGAAAGAATGTGGCAGCAGTCTAGATGCAGGGGAAGTTTGTTCAAAAAAAGGCCATTAAAAAAAAAAAAAACCCCTGTGGTCTAGAGACACAGACACACTCGTTCGCTCTCGCTGCAGGCCGCATCCCTCCCCATCCCCGCTCCACCCCTTCCCTAAGCCCTGCCCCTTCTCCACTTTTACCCGTCCTCTTTACCCCTTCTCCTGAGCAGTCTGGCCTGGAGATTACAGGGGTTTGGCGCAATGGCAGCAGGGGTTGCTTCCTCCCCACTCACTATGCAGGTGGTGGGAGCCAGAGCATCTTGGCAGCCTCCTCCACCCTACTGCACTGCCCTCCCTGCCCACTGTGCCTTACTTCTATGCCACAGCAGGAACCGGAGTGCCCTAGGCCACGATGATCCACCTCGAGCCACCATTGAGAAGCCAAGCGCAGCAGGGCAGGAGAGTGGTGCAATGCGGCTGAGCAGTCTCCTGGGCTTCTCTAACTCCAGCAAACTGCATGGAGAGTGGTGGGGGCAACTGCTGCTGCTGCCACCAGGCTAGGCTCCTGTAATCTTCCATGTCCCTCTTACCCATAGGATGGTTGGGATGGCTGCTGTGGGGCCCCCAAAAGCATGGGACCTGTGGTGGTCACCCTGATTGACCCTATGGCTAGGATGACTCTGTTTATAATCACAGAAAACCTAACATCCCTGCCTCATCTTTCCTCTGTGGCCCTGCTCACTCCATTCTCCCTCCCTCTGTTGCTGCTCCTCCCCTACATTTTAGGTATGTAAATAGTTAACCGGCTAACCAGTAAGCATCACCCTTAACACAATATTTACTAGTTAACCAATTAAATGGGATTTTATATCCTTGCTAGCTTCACTCACTTTCACCCAGCTGGGGCAAGGAGTTGGTGTGAGGGAGGGGGTTGTGGGCTCTGGCTGGGGGCGTGGGCTCTGGGATTCAGCTGGGGAGGAAGGGTTTGGGATGCAAAGGGGGGGCTGGAGCGGGGTTGGCATATGTGTATTTGGGGGTGGTGCAGGCTTTGGGAGGGAGTTAGGGTGCGGGAGGAAACTCCAAGCTGGGGTGGGAGGGGGGCATTAGTTCAGGGTTTCGCATCCAGGCAATGTTTACCATACATCCCAGGAAGCAGCCACCAGGTTCCTGTGACCTGTAGGTGCAAGGAGGCTTTGTACACTGCCCTTGCACCCCCAAGTTGGACCCCCCCACAGCTCCCATTGGTTGCATTTCCTGGCCCATGGTAGCTACAAAACTGGCACTGGGGCTGAGGTAGTGTGTGGAATCTGCCTGTGCCTAGAGGCTGCAGTGACTTGGTGGCTTCTTTTGAGATCTACATGGAGCTAGGGCAGTTAGGGAGCAATGCTTCCTCTAACTTTTTCCATCCATGTATATAATAAATTTTATGGGCATGAAGGCATTTGCACAAGTGCACCACAATAGAAACACATGTGAGCAGCTGTGGACACTTTTAATCAGCTGGATGGCACCTGAATCTCTCCTGGGGAGCGCCCCAAATGCTCATCTTACAGGGAACTCTGATAGGGAATCTGCCTTGGCCTTGAGCCCCAGCTGTGCTGCCAGTCAGATTTTTAGAGGCCCTGTTGGCAATGCCAATCAGAGCCACCAGGGTCCCTATTTGACTAGGCATTCCAGTAAGAAAACAGATGCCTGGAAACCTTACCCAGAGCTATACTTCCACTGGTGTAAATTACTCATTTAATACCTGATTTTGCTGCTTTATGTACCTGTTATGTTTGAAATATTTTTAATATATGAAATATACATCTACTGTACTCCATATACAAAATTTGGCAAAATATTAGGAGCCATAGAAATAATGTTATGAAAGAAATAAATATTTTAATTTTTTAAACTAGATTTTATTTAGTAGTTCTAATTTGATTATTTTCATAATTTGTACAGCACTCATCACTGAAGCAGAGTGCCTTACATTCCTTAATGTATTAAACTTAACAGCATCTTTGTGAGGTAAAGAAAAGATTAACTCAATTTTACTTAGAGAAACTGAAGCAGAGAGTGATTAAGTGACTTGCCTAAAATCACACAAGGAATTTATAACAGAATAGGTCACAGAACTTACATCTCAGGACTCCTAAATCCTGTGCTTTAACTACAAACCTATCTTTCTTCTTTATTTTCCCGGCTTTCCTGCTTGATATTTGTAAATTGAATTATAGGAAGAAAGTCTATAACAATGTAGCAGTGCACTTTTTATACTGTCAGGAGATAATGCAAATATTATTTAAGAATTGTTCAGCAAATACTTTCCTTGAATATTATTATTAAAATATACCTAGCAAGGGCCTGCTATTTTTGTCATAAATATTGTTAATTATTCACAAAATTATTGTCTTTCTATATGTTTTAATCTTTTTGGCCTTTAAAAATATCCCAGTTAAACTTTATTAAATAATTAAATTTTGGTTTTCTATTTATAGTTACATTATATTCAGATTTATTAGTCCCTTACCTTACCTCCACAGATTTAGCTCAGTAGGTGGTGTACTCAAACGGAATTTTGTATTAGGAGATTAGATCATACTAAATAGCAAAAAATTGTAGGATAACCCCATTGCTTGAAAATCTAGTACGGCTTAAGTAGGTGTATAAAACACGTTATTAGAAATTCATATATCAGGCTGGCTTATTTTTCATGCTGAATTTGAAAAAGTGGACATGTGCAGAAACTGCAAGTACAATTAGCGTCAAGCAGCTAAATCCAGCTCTAATCCTGTTTACGGTCTACATCAGACAGATGTGCCAAGATTGATTTAGACAAGCCCTTGGCTTATAGTAATATTTTTTTTTAAAGCACCATACATTATTCTATTTTTGTTGGACCTTTGCTAAATGTTAAGTGTTGTTAGTTTTGCTACTAAATACTGTAACCTACTTTATGCTAGTCTCTTCTCTGCTCTCATGGTGACATGACAACCTGGCAGGAGAGATTATCTTTATTCCTTGTAATTAAATTGACTTTTTTTTTCAGAAGATGTAACAATAGGAAGTGGGTGCTGAATTAAATAAATAGCATGATATCTAATAGAGGTATACTTAAATCCCTTGCAAGAGCAGATGGTACCCAGTATCTTTCTAAGTAATGTGAGAGGACAGTTAATGTTTTGAAACAGCTAACAAAAATGAACATGATACTAATGAACCAAAAGTTCCTAAATGAAAAGAAAAATTGTATGTCTAAACCAAGATTTATTTGTCTAATGTGATTTTTCTTACTAGTTCATCCCTGAAATATTTTAATAGGTATTGCAAATTAAGTTTTATAAGTTCAATTATCTTAATTATATCTTACACATTTTTATTTTTTCATTTTATGAAAACATTCTTTTCATCCAAACAGTCAAGATGTGAGGCTATTCAACCATTTAGGGGATTTGTATGCCTAATCTTATTAATTTTAGTGGGAAATAGGTATCCAGATATGTTTAGGTAACTTTGAAAATGTCAGCCTAAATATTTTTAAAGTATATCTTTAAAGTTGGTCTAGAGTATGTCCAGTTCAGTGTTACTTATAAGAGTCAAATCTAAAACTTCAGAAAATCTTTTTTTGAGGGGTCTAATTTGCACATAAAATGCATGTATGTAGTTTATTGGAGAGCATTATATTTTCTATTATAAAAAAGAGAACATTGACATTCATATGACCAGTACCCATCTAGACTAAGTGGAAAGCAAACAGGACTAATTTAAAAGACAGTGTCAGGTTCAAAATAATCCTGTTAAAGAAATGGTCTTACCGACATTATAAACATCTTGCCTTTTGAAAACTGAGGATTTTAAAGATCAAATTTGCATTTCATTGTTTTGTTTTTGTGATTTCTTTTTGCAATTTACTCTTGTGATGCAATGGCCTAACAGTTCCTTTAATGTTTCCTACTGATACTACCCCACGACAAGTAATCCATGACACACGTATGAATTATATTTATAAAAATATATATATTTCCCAGGTCATCAAACTTTTGAATTTATTTTATATGTGCCTTAATTATCCATTTGTAAAATAGGAATAAAAATACACCCTTATCTCACAGGAGAGTTATGAAAATAATTTCATTAATATTTGACACATTTAGATCTATTATGATGAATTCTATAGAAAAGTCCAAGAAGAAAGTAGTTATCCTATCCTCCAGGCAGGGTTTAAATAGTATACAGTCATGCAGGCCTGGGTCATCCCACTGAAGAAGGAGAAAATAAAATACTGAATAGCTGATCACTAATTGAGCACCATCCATTCTTTGAACTGAATGATGCATGACTACTGTTGAACAAATAGTATGTGATCACATAATTAAAAACTATTAACAGTTATATAAAGCAAACTGTTCTGCAGCCCTAACTGTGTGCATTGACTAAAGTGTAGTCAATTGTTTGACTACATTCATAGAATCATAGGACTGGAAGGGACCTCGAGAGGTCATAGAGTCCAGCCCCCCACTCTCAAGGCAGGACCAAGCTCTGTCTACACCATCCCTGACAGATGTCTATCCAACCTGTTCTTAAATATCTCCAGAGAGGAAGACTCCACCACCTCCCTTGGCAATTTATTCTAATATTTGACCACCCTGACAGTTAGGAATTTTTTCCTAATGTCCAATCTAAACCTCCCTTGCTGCACTTGAAGCCCATTACTCCTTGTCCTGTCCTCAGAAACCAAGAAGAACACATTTTCTCATTCCTCCTTGTGACAACCTTTAAGATATTTGAAAGCCGCTATCATGTCCCCCCTTAATCTTCTTTTTTCCAAACTAAACAAGCCCAGTTCATGAAGCCTGGCTTCATAGGTCATGTTCTCTAGACCTTTAATCATTCTTGTCGCTCTTCTCTGTACCCTTTCCAATTTCTCCACATCTTTCTTGAAATATGGCGCCCAGAACTGGACACAGTACTCGAGCTGAGGCCTAACTAGTGCAGAGTAGAGCGGCAGAATGACTTCACGAGTTTTGCTTATAACACACCTGTTGATACAACCTAGAATCATATTTGCTTTTTTTGCAACAGCATCACACTGTTGACTCATATTCAACTTGTGGTCCACTATGACCCCGAGATCCCTTTCCGCCATGCTCCTTCCTAGACAGTCGCTTCCCATCTTGTTTGTATGGAACTGATTGTTCCTTCCTAAGTGGAGCACTTGGCATTTCTCTTTATTAAACTTCATCCTGTTTACCTCTGACCATTTCTCTAACTTGCTAAGGTCATTTTGAATTATGTCCCTATCCTCCAAAGAAGTTGCAACCCCACCCAGTTTGGTATCATCTGCAAACTTAATAAGCGTACTCTCTATCCCAATATCTTGATGAAGATATTGAATAGTACGGGTCCCAAAACAGACCCTTGCGGAACTCCACTTGTTATCCCTTTCCAGCAGGATTTAGCATCATTAACAACAACTCTCTGACTACGGTTATCCAGCCAATTATGCACCCACCTTATCGTGGCCCTATCTAAGTTATATTTGCCTAGTTTATCAATAAGAATATCATGCGAGACTGTATCAAATGCCTCACTAAAGTCTAGGTATATGACATCCACCGCTTCTCCCTTATCCACAAGGCTCGTTATCCTATCAAAGAAAGCTATCAGATTAGTTTATTTTTAAAAACATTCAAGAGACCAAATAACTTCCAGAAGAAATCTATTTATAATTGCTTTGTCTTTGGCTAAGTTTGGTTGATTCTTGCAGCCTGTTCCTTGTACACAAGATGTGCTTCAGAGATATGCATTTCAGCTAGTAGTATTTATAATATGATTTTATGAGTTACAAAATTCATTACATGTCACTAAAATGAAGTTTAGGCCACTCCTTGCAAGGTAGATGTTGGAGCCAGCAGACTGGGACCTATGGCTGTGGGGGGTAGGCAGCAGCAAACAGCCGGGAGCTGCAGTCAGAGTTGCTTCTTTTGATTTTTCTTCTTCCTCTGCAGTTGAAGTACCATCCCTTCCTTGCAGCTCCCAGGTGTTCGCCGCTGCATTTCCATGAAGAGCTAACAACTAAGAGCAGCAGGAAGGAGCTGCTGAGGGTAAATGGGGCATATCTGAAGGGCATGATTCAGCCTGTTGAGGTGCTGAACCTAAACTGTGCTCCCCACTCCCAGCATGCACCAGTCTTCTTTAACATAAGTTCCTAGACCCAGGTCCACTGATGGGTGGAGCAAGGGGGAGAAGGGATCGCTCTGGACCCAGGCAATTCAAAAGGGCTTAGGGCGCCAGCTGCCACCCCTGCCACTACTGCAGCAGCAGTGATGGTGGATGGAGCCCTGGGCCCTTTAAATCACTGCCAGAGCACCACTATCATGGCACGCTTTGGACTTCTGTGAGGGCTGCAGGAGGGGTGGCATGTTGTGGGCAGTGCTGAGGGCTGGCTGCCCCCAGTCCTGCTCCTTATGCCAGAGGTCCACCCCTTCTGGAAGCATGGAGCTGCCCCCACTTTGCCTAGAGACCCAATGAGGCTGTTGTCCCTGCTGCCCAGACCCCAGGGTCTCATATTGGGGAGCCAGAAAATGAGGGAGTGTTTGGATTAGCGACTTGCCTAGAATCACATAGAAACTTTGTAGCAGAGGTAGAAATAGAATCCATTTCTCCAGGACAGCATTCAGGTACCTTAAGCATAATATTATTATTTCTCTTTCTGCAGTCCTTTGCCTCTTTCACTACACCCTGTATTACATCCAACTTACATAACAAATGGGGCAAGGATCTTGCCGAAAGCCACCTCACTAACTGTTCAACTCATTCATCTTCCCAGTTCAGTTACTGTCCTGCACTTGGATCAGGTGGCGTCCTCCTTTGCCCTGACGTTGTGACAGCCTGGGGAGTATAGGGAGCACAAGAATAACAGTGATGTTGCCCTCAATTTTGGGAGTAGCATCAATGCTGTTTGCAGCAATGTGATGGTGCAATTGCAAGGGAAGTTTTGCTCAGTCCTTGCAGCCCTGCAAGGACTGAGCACACAGAACACTGTGTGTTCTCAGTGCAGATGGACTCTTCATATAATTTAGATGCCAAACTTTTAACAAGTCTCTACTGAGTTTGTGAACTGTGGTTTTTTACAAAACCGTAAAACTTGACCAGATCTGTGTGATTTCAAACAAGAACATGCTGAGTGCTGACGTAGAGGCTAACTGCTTACCAAACATCAAGTTCCTGTATCAGAGAGGAGATACTAGAGCAGGGTGGGCAATATGATTTTACGGGGGGCCACCTCAGAAATTTTTTAAGTGGCCCTGGGCCTCTCTTGAAGGGGTAGTGCCTCAGGGCTAGGATACTTCTGTGCTTTCTTGCCCACAGACCCTGATTGGCCTGGCAGTGGGGAGAGTGCATGAAGTCTTTGCTCCTTGCCCCCCAGAGAACTGCCAGCTGTTCTGAACAGCTAGTGATCCCCCCTAGGCTCCTGTGCCCCTGACAGCAGGAGGAGACTTCGTGCATTCCCTCCTTTCTCCCCTCCCCCCCCCCGCCTTCCACCCCCAGGTCAATCAGGGCCTGGGGGCAGGAGGAGCATGGGAAGTCTCTTGGTCCCTGCCTCCACCCTCCAAGGTAATCAATTTTGGGGAAAGGACACCTACCAGCTTTTATGATGTAAGAGCTGTGAACCAGTCTTGCCCTTGTTCTCTGCTAGTGTTGCCTCCCCATCATATTCATAAGTCTTGCAAGATTCTTGTGCATCTATTCGATAGCAACAGATTATAGAATTTCAGGGTGGGAGATTCTTTTGATCTAAGAATGTTTTAACTCCCTTCTGAAATCTGGTGATTTTTGTGGGGAATCAGAATACTGACAAGTTCACTGCTCCTACCAATTTCCTCAAAATTTAGGAGAGCCCTTTCTGCGTATAGCATCCACAATGAGTTATTGGTATCTTGCTTGGGAATTTATATAACATTAATCTTCTGCTGATCCATGCTCCTTACATTTCAATACTTTTAAGCATATACTCCCTTTCCACCTCCATTTCTCGGGCTGTGATTTTTCTGCTTCTAGCTCCTTCTCTTGACCTTCTTGCCCTGCTCTTGCTGTTGCTTTTCTTCCTTTCTTAAAGAACTTTCTGGTGCCATCCCTGATCTGTTAAACTCTGTAAGGAATTGAAACAAGTTACTTTCTTTTGTAAAGTGGGGTGTATCTTCTGGAGTTTTTGATCAAACATGAAAGGTTATAGTGAAATATAAAGGTTTCTCTGCAATCTTAGAAAAGCAAAATTTGAAATTTCCCTCTGAAAAAAAAATCCATTTGCAGTTTCTCTCTATGCTTCAAGATCGCTTATGAAAGGCATTCATTCAAAAGAATCTTTTACAGAGTTTGCTAAGGCGAAAGACACAATCAAAGTCCTTTGGATTTAAAAGATTGTGCTTGCTGCAGCGGTCATGGACAAACACTTCTCACCTGGCCCCAAGCTGCTGCAGTGAGAGAGGGCTGAGGTTATCTCCTCTCCCCAGGGCAGCCTGCATAATGAACTCATGCCTAGCCACACTCCAGAACAATGATTTAAGTGAAAAAATTTTTTATTTGAATTAAGGACCTGAGATATGCCAGGGAAATATTCCATTCAGTATAACTGTCCCTACTAGTAGTCCCCTCCCTTTCCATTTTATGAGAAACAACCACATTCCAGGCACATCCCAGTGTCCTGGCACAACCAAACCCTTATGGTGCTTTTAAATTGTAAGAGGAAGCTGCATACCAAATTTGGAGGTCCTAGCTCTTACTGGTTAGAAGGAGTTATTGAATAAACGGACTCATAGCTGGACAGACAGACACACAAACTTTTTCAAATATATGGTAGATAAGGTTTCTATCAGTGAAAGGTGTGGATTAATTATTAATGCAGTCTTCTATCTTTGAACAGGTGATTCCAATATGGACTTATGGAAAGAGGAGTTTGTTGAAATGAAAGACGTATTTTCCATAAAACTGAAACGTCGTCGTTTTGTAGGACAGAAGAAAGGTGGTATGTTGTTAGGTATCACGGTTTTTGTATGCCTGAAAAAAGACAATAAATTAAAGGACTGTGCCATCAATTTTAATAATATAAGTGAAGACCATTGCCATTCCTGGTTTAAATGTGTGAAGGAAATTTTGAATGGTAAGCACTTTTTCAAAAAAACTTATTTCTAGCTTCATTATAGTTTTATTATGGCAGTAGTTCTGTTGTATGTAATGTATTTTATATGTAATTTTGTATGTGAGTTAATGTAGTCTTAGAATAGTTTATTGTTTGGAAAATGAAAAATAAAATATTTTAGCATAAAGGAAACAAAAATTATAGTTGTTGAAAACTTACTAACGAAATGTATAAACTTGCTTATTGCAATTTCATAAAATTGTAAGAGACAGAATAATAGTAAAATATCTACAGTTAGAAAGTTAACCGATTAATTGTGGAAATGTGCTATAGCATTCGTAATATTACTACAACAGTTTATGGTAAAGTATTAGAGTAATTTGAATTAAAAAACAGAGCTGTCAAATGATTAAAAATTGCATTTAATCATGCAATTAAAATTAATCATGATTAATCGCTCTGTTAATAATAAAATACCATTTATTTAATTTTTTTGGACATTTTTTACATTTCAAATACATTGATTTTAATTACAACGCAGAACACAACATGTATAGTTTTCACTTTATATTTTTTTGCAAATATTTGCTCTGTAAAAAGCAAAAGAAATTGTATTTTTCAGTTCATTTAATACTAGCAGTATAGTTCAACCTCTTTATCATGAAACTTAAACTTACAAATGTAGAATTATGTCCCAAAGTAACTTCATTCAAAAAATAAAATAATACAATTTTAGAGCCTATAAGTCCACTCAGTCCTATGGTGATTGAAACATAAAAGAATATATGAATCTTTAGTATATCTGGCATGTAAATGTCTTGAGACACTGGCTACAACAGCACCATGCATCTTACTTTCAGGTGACATTGTAAACAAGAAGCAGGCAATATTGTCACTGCAAAATATTTAATATATTTCAATTGGTATTCTATTGTTTAACAATGTAATTAAATCTGAAATTAATTATGATTAATTTTTGTGTTAATCATGAGATTTAACTGTGATTAATCAACATGTTTAATAAAGAAATAAGTTTTCTTCTGAGGTATTCACCTTTTATTTGATCAGCAGGAGTATTTCCAGTGAAGTGTAGGGGACAGAAGCAAGATGATAGGAGACCCAGGAGAGAGCTAGATCAGATGAATCCTGGGTAAAATTTTGAAAAATGAGTAAGTCCTATTATCAAGAGTAATGTAGGAGCTAAAGTTCCATTGATTTTCAAGAGACTTAGGGTTTGTTTGTCTATACTGCAACTGAAAATGAGCCTCAAGTCTGTCCTTGGAACCTGACAAACTGAAACAAGTGTCATCATACTTATAAGTTGTCTTGAGCTAATTTGTCTAAACCTGAGAGTGCTGCTTCTGGCTACAGACTTTTGCTCAAGCTCTGAAACCTGGCAATGGAGTGGGAGGTGGCATTAGATTCTAGGTCAGGGGTGGGGAACCTAAGGCCTGGGGGTCTGATGTGGCCCTCCATCTTGCCTTGATCGGACCCCGAGGCTCAGGGCTCCCCCTCAGCATTGGGGAGTCTGTGCTGGCACTTCAGCCCCCTGCTGTCCTCCCATGGGCTAGAGCACACACAATCTACTAGCCTTGGCCCACCTATGCTCTGGTATGTGAGGGGAATGTGAGGAGTGTCTTTCTCCTTCTCAGTCAGGGATCATATCAGTGAACGCTTGTGAGTGAGTGATAGAAATGTAGCTGTGTTAGTGTGTGTATGTGTGTTTTGCTTCTCACTTGTGTGCAGTCCCCAACTTATTTTTCTGTAGATCAGCATCCTCTGACCCAAAAAAGGTTCCTCACTCCTGGTCAATGGATTTACTTTTCACAAGAGAGATTTTAAACAATAATAGGTCTCATCAACTAACTTAAAAATTACTTAAAAATATCACTGAAAAAGTGTCGCAGTCTTAGATCACATGGTCTCATTCGCTTATGTCAAACAGCATGCCAGAGTTCATTTGTGTTCCTTGTAAGCATATTTGAAATAATTGTATCTACCTGTCATACATATGTACATGTGATAGTTACAGGTCCAAAAGTAGTCCTCGTCTAGTTAAAATAGAGGGAAGATCCTTTCCATATGTGCAGTGGAATACTTTTTTTCGTCTTTACCGACCAGGACTCTGGTTACAGATGCTTCCATTCCAGGATGGGAGGATTTATTTAAATCGGTTTCGGATTTGGGGCCTGTGATCCTCTCAAGAAGCTTGCGTCCATATATATTTCCTAGTGCTTAGTCCCGTTGACCTGACATGAAAGCATTTCTGCCTCTCTTTGAGGCTCCAGAATTCAAATGTTAATAGACAGTACCACAGCTAGCCATTAAATCAACAGGCATGGGGGAAGCAAAATGATTCCCACTCTGTCATGAAGCCATATAGCTAAGGGATTTGTGCATTCTAAGTGAAATCACACTAATGTGCCAAATTTCCGTTGCTTTTAAAACACCTTGGCAGATCAGGTTGGCAGGTTATTCTCCAACAGCCATCAGAGTGCATATTTTAGTAGTGTGGATTCCCAGAAATTAGACTTGTTTTAGTCTATGCCACTGTTTCAGATACTTTAAATGTGTTTTCCCATACCAGGATCACTGGTGGTTTTTCCCCTTGTATTCTGCCTTTAAATTTTGGGTCAAAATCTCTGCAGGTATAAATGGGAAAACTACATTAAAGTCAATGGATCTGTGCCAGTTTTCATCAGTAGAAAATTCGATTCAATATTTTTAAGTTTTTTCTATACAAATATGATAAAATGGAGAAAAGGCAACATTTGACTGTATTTGGGGAATCAGTAAAAAAATTATTACTCTTCTCTGCCACGTAGAATATCTTTATTAATCCCATTAAACTTCAGTAGAGTAACAATACTTTGCTGATGTTATTATGATTGCCGAACTTTATGGGAATTTGTCTGCAATTAATATAAACCTCTTTGCTTTGAACACCTACAGGTCATTTTTGGGGAGTATGATGGCTACATGCTGAAAAAAATAAGCAAAAGGGTAGTACAGGCAGTCCCCGGGTTACATACAAGATAGGGACTGTAGGTTTCTTCTTAAGTTAAATTTGTATGTAAGTCAAATTTGTTCTTAAGTTGAATTTGTATGATCAATTTCAGCAGCAGCTGTCTTGGGGATGCCTGGGGTAGAGCAGCTGGGGTGCTGCTGGGTTGGTCCCCGCAGCGCTGAGGTGCGGCGCTGCGCTGCGGGGACCTAGCCGGCAGCGCCCCAGCTGCTCTGTCCCAGGCGTCCAGATTCAGCCGCTGCTGAAACTGATCAGCGGCTGAATCCAGGAAGCCCGAGGCAGAGCAGCTCCGCCTCGGGCTTCCTGTAGTCAGCCGCTGGTCAGTTTCAGCAGCAGCTGACTTGGGGACGCCTGGGGCAGAGCAGCTGGAGTGCTGCCGGGTTGGTCCAGTAGTGCCGAGGAGCACTAGCTGCGCCCCCACCCCTAGAAGACCAGGGAGACGTGGGCGGCGGGACTGCCGAGACGCGCTGCGGTTCCGGCCGCATCCTCCGCTGCTTTGCTCAGCGTCTTCCCGGTCTGCTGGGGGAGCTCCCCCAGCAGACCAGGGAGACACGGATCAAAGCCTCGGAGGATGCGGACAGCAGGACCGCCCAGACGCGCCGCGGTCCCGCCCGCATCCTCCACAGCTTTGCTCGGCGTCTCCCTGGTCTGCTGGGGGAGCCCCCCCAGCAGACCAGGAAGACGCCGAGCAAAGCCTCGGAGGACACGGACAGCGGGACCGCCCGGACGCGCCGCGGTCCCGTTGCCCGCGTCCTCCGCGGCTTTGCTCCACGTCTCCCTGGTCTGCTGGGAGAGGGGAGGGGCAGCAGACTAGGGAGACGCGGAGCAGCTTTTCTCGCCCCGGAGGACGTGGGCGGCGGGACCGCGGCGCATCTGGGCGATCCCACTGCCCCAGTCCTCCGGTGCGAGAAAAGCCCCATTGGTAACTATGGATCCGACATAAGTCGGATCCGCGTAAGTCGGGGACTGCCTGTAAAGGTAAATGCATTTTAACCATCTACAGTGCAAAATAAAAGAGCATACCATCAGAAAGAGAGAATAGCTAATGCAATTTTTATTATGATCTATCTGTTTTGTTTAAAACAAGGAGTAGTCCTGTAGCACCTTGGGGCATTGCTAAAGCTGAAATAAGCTATACAACTAGAGCTATGTCAATTAGGAAGCTTAAATTGAAATAACTTATTTCAGCTTTTGGCGCTGTCTACACAGCAGGAATTCCAAGTTAGAGCACACTTCCTCCAATTTCTCTTACTTTTCATAAAATGAGAGTTACAGAAATTAGAGTAAGAAGTCCTTCAGCTCAACGTTATTTTGACATTGTCAAAATGACTGCTTGCTGTGTAGATGCAGACTGTTATTTCAAAATAATATCTGTTTTCCAAAATAATATACGTGTGTGTGTGTCTGTGTGTGTGTGTGTGTATAATATCATGAGCTTTTTGGGCAAACACCTGTGTTAGTCTGTAACTTAGTCTATCCCCCTCAGACTTTCTTGTTGTTATTTATTCATTGTTTCATAAGTTACATATTTTCTTACCATACTTCTGCTCTTGTGTGATACTATAGAATTTATCCTATATGTTTTATAGGTGGTATGTGTGTTTGGAAAGAATAATTAAATATGTTCAGAATACAATGAAAAATATTAATAATTAAATTATTGTACGTATTCCCAGTGAGAGAGGAGCACTAAAAAAAGAAGTAGATTTAATTCAGTAATGAAAGGGGCATATTATAGTGGCTCTCACTGGTGAGATGCAGTGTGCAATTTAAAGAATTAACAACTGTATCCACTTCTTCTAAGTTTACAAGAACAAATTATTATTATAGAGAGACTTAATCCTTCAGTTTTCTTTTTGTGGTAGATAAATATATCAAATGTAGGAAAACTATTGCTAGTAAAAACAAGAGATATTTGACTGTATAATAGGTTTTTTCCTTCCCTTTAAAAAAATGCAGACTACAATGAATTTTTGACATGAAGAGTATATCTGACTGATCTACAAAATTATCTCTTTGTGGTAAATTAGTTTTAACGGTTTTCATTGTTATAGACTATTAAACTGCTGCCGAACCCTAGTCTCAGAAGCTGGAATACTGAATCCAAAGTTTTCTATATTTTAATGTGACCATTATTATAATAAATGGTAATTCATGGCCTTCTCCTGTTTTGTTAAAGACTCTAACAGGAAATTGGTACCTTAGTCTGTCAAAAATAGAGTTGGGGAGAGAGTTTGACACAACAGTTTTTCACTAGAACCCAAACATTGTAAAATCCAAACTTTTTGTAGGAGCATATAAATTTTGATTAACTTCAATCTGAAAGGTGTCTTGGGATGAGGGGAGGGGAGAGAGATCTGTCCTCTTAGAATACCTAGTAGCAAAGTGATCTAGTGGTTAGAGAATTCACGAGACATGGATTCAACTCCATACTTAAACCAAGCTAAAAAGTCTCTCTCCCCCTTTGGTTAAATGAATAATTTATACACAGTCAGACAGCTCCATCAGGAGGGATTGAGAGGTCCCCACTCCAGAAAATCCAATAACTTGGTAGTTACAATATTCATCTGGGATGTGGGAGGATCCAGCTTCCAGTCCTTGCTGTGACTCAAGAAGAGCAGAAACTAAAAATTGGGATTCCTACATCCCAAATGAGTGCCCTAACCGCAAGGCTGTTATCTGTTATGAGTGATTTCTCTTTGGAAATATTAAAAAATTTTCCGTTCCTTCTAAAGAGATGCTCCTGTGAGTACTCTAAACTACACCTCTCTGTCGACAGAGGGATGTAGATTAGGCACATCGCTATTGCAAATGAAGTGGGGATTTAAATATCTCGCACTTCATTTGAATAGAAATGGCAGCGGCTTTTTGCCGATGCGGCACTTTGCTGGCAAAAAGCAGCAGTCTAGACGGGGATCGGTCGACAAGGAAAGCCTTTTCCGACTGATTCTGTAAACCTCGTTGCATAAGGGATTGATCGAAAAAGGCTTTTCTTGTCGACTGATCCCTGTCTAGACTGCCACTTTTTGACAGCATACAACCCAGCCCTTGCAAACAGAGCAGCTCCAATACCCACCATATGGCTCCTCTGTTCACCAACCAGAAGCTGTGGAGGAACAGGAGACCAAACCCCTGGAGGATCTAGCACCTAACGTCTCTCCTCTGACTAATTCCTCATCTTTACCAGATGAGATAGTCATGCCCCCACCATCAATGGTAGTGGGTGACTTCTCACACTTTCAGGACTTGTTTAAAAGGGAGGCAGCAGAGTTTAAGATTGCTATGGAGAAGATGACTGAGACCTAACATGAGTTCACTGACATTCTTCAAGAATCACCTTCCTCCAAGATAGCGCTCCCTAACAACCATACTATTATGGATTCTGCCAATACCATATGGCAGATCCCAGTCTCCATTCCACTTGTGTGGAAAAAGGTGGGTAGGAAATACTACATCCTATCCTAAGGCTCTGAACTTCTTTTTACTCATCTTGCCCCTAATTTGCTCGTGGAGTAGGCAGTGCACCAGCGCTCCAAACAGCAGTATTTTCGCGTGACCCTGGTAGATTAGGACAGTAAAAGGCTGGACCTTTTTGGACGCAAGGTGTACACATCTTCTATCTTACAATTCAGGATTTCCAATTACTTAGCCCTTCTTGTCAAATATTACTACAGGAATTATGTCAAGCTCCTAGTCTTTGTCGATGAAATTCTTGAAGCCAAAAGGTCCCAATTCAGGGCAATAGTCTGTGAAGGTCAAACGATCTTTTGCATGGTGTTCCATGCAGCCCTTGATGCAACTGACATGGCAGCTCAATCCACTGCAAAAGTAATTGTCGTGCCTCATGGTTCTCACCTGATATATTCCCACAAGAGATACAGTTCCCAGTGGAAGAGCTACTGTTTGATGGTGACAAGTTTTTTGCTGGGAAAACCAAAGAGGGCTCAATACCATGAAAGACTAAGATGCCACATTAAACATGCTGGGCATATATGCTTCTGTAAGTAGGCGATGACAGTACTGGTACCCACCCTATTAACAACCCTTCATACTCCCAACAATGGTCTTTTGACACACATCATCCCAGAAGTAAATTCAGACTTCAGTGCCGTCACCAATCATCTGGTTTAGAACCTCAACCACCCCCACAGAATAAGCAAATTTGAAGTCTTGGTCAAGGGCCTCAAAAACAGCACATCTATTCCAATGCTAATCATGACCACACATCTCTTCACAGGTCGACTCTGTCCATTCTACCACCAATGATCAGCTGTAACCTCCAAAAGATGGATTTTGGATATCATCCTCTCTGGCTACGCTATCCCTTTTCTCTCTCTCCCACATCCAACTACTTACCCATTCCCTCTTCAGGAATCCTGCCCATGAGAGACAACTTGCTCAAGAAGTGCAGCGTCTGCTCTACTTACCTCTGTGATGCAGCAGGTTCTATTCCCCCTATTTTCTGACACAAAAGAAAACTAAAGGCTAGTGCCCCATCCTTGATCTTCACAGGCTCGACAGATATGTAAAGATACGTTTCGACATGGTCACTCCATCATCATCCTGGCATTGCAATAGGGAGACTGTTTTTCACCCCTCGACCTACAAGGCTCATTAGTTAACCGATGTAGGGAAGTAGGTGGGAACCAGTGTGTATGGGGAGCCAGCTTTTAACTTGGCTCCCCTGCCCCTCCTTTGCTGCCTCCCACAGAGGCAGCAGCAGGGAGTAGGGGGACTGGTGGGTGGGAGCCAGTGCTTGCAGGGATCCAGTTTAAATGCTGGCTCCCTTTGCATAATGGCTCCCACTGAGCCAACTGCTCTTCTCTGCTGCCTTTCTATGAGACGCAGCAGTGTGTGTGTGGGGGGGGAGGGGCGGATCAGGGGTCGGTATGCATGGGGAACCAATTCTCTGTACATGCCAACTCCCGCGGAGCCACCTACCCCCCATACATAAATGTATAACTGCTGAAAATGTCCGTAGTTACATGTTTACTCAAACATATTTTAACATCCCTAGTAGTCATACAATTATTTCCAGAAAGTGGAGATATGCTATTTCCCTACCTTGATGACTGCTTACTCAAGGCACACATACAAGACAAGGTGGAACACGTTACTGAACCACGCTGCAGTGCTCTCAATGACTAATGGGGAAAATCGTATCTCTAACCTAACCAGATCATAAAATGTATTGGTGCCATCTGAGCTCTTGGTCAGCTTGGGCATCCCTCCCATCTGACAGATTCCAAGCCATATAAGCTTTGCTGGCCCCGCTCTGTTCTCCACATACCCCAGCCTTCACTAGGTTGGCCACATGATGGCCTCCACCTTTGTAGTGGACCACATGCATTGACACATGTTTCTCCAAGTTGTGATTCTCAGTTGTCTTCAAGCCTCATAGGCACCCTATGAATATTCACCTCATCATACCTCACAGAGTGAAACAATCCCTCCAATGATGGATGAAACACATCAACCTATACTCAGGTGTCCTTTTATGACTTTAACACCTTGATGCATCCTAACCACAGATGTCTTGTGAATGGGACCCATCCAGGGTACGTGGTCATCCCAAGATCTACCCAAGCATATAAATCTGCTAGAGCTTTGGGCTGTTCACAATGTGTGCTGACATTTTATTCCTCTCCTGTGCAACTGACGTGTGATTTCTCATGGACAACATTGCTTGCATGTTTTATGTAAACAAGGAGGAGCCAGATCCCAATCACTGTGTCTCAAAGCAATAAAATTTTGGAATCTCTGCATCCGTCATGATATACATATTTCCTTGGTGCACATAATAGAGCCCTATAGATGCTTTCCCCAAAATCACAACTAGGTAATCAAAGACTCCATACTACGCTCTCTCTTCCACAGATGGAGATAACTATCCATTGATCTCTTTACGACTGCTCACAACTCCAAGTGCACACATTGTTGCACCTGAGTGGGCATCTGCCAGACATCACAAGGAGATGCATTTCTCGTCACTTGGCGGCGGGGGTGGCGGACAAACTTTGTTATGCTTGTGGAAGAAAACATTGTCCTCACTCTGAGTTTGTAAGCAACAAGTAGCCAGAGGCAGTTTTATTACGAGCTGCAGCAAGGGAAAAACTGGTTCGGACAGGGGGGAAGCCCCCCCCCCCGAGGCAGATCTTCGAATACAAGCAATTATGAAGCAGTTTATATACTGTCTATTAAATATAATAACAATAACAATTAGTCTCCTTCCCATTACAAACACCAATGGCTAACAGTTATTTAGTTCCACCCAGATGCTCCTTATCTCAAGGTCCCTACCAGAGTCAGCATTCTATCCTTATCTCCGTATGGAGGCGAGAGGCAAAGGCAGCGTCTAATTACAGATCTCGCGTTGTCAGGCCACAGACTTAGCCTGACTCTTGCTCTCTTGTTAACAAGACCAAGATGGCTGCACACAAATTCCCTTATTCCCTTTTCCTGCCTCCACATGCTTTTCTCCCATTCCGTTACTCTCCAGAGTAATTCAGACGATCAGGGAAGACAGGGCTAGGGTGTTACTAGTAGCCCCCGCGTGGCCAAGGCAATGTTGATACCCCTTCTTGCTCAGAATGTTAGTCCAAATACTAGTCTCCCTCCTGTTTCAACATGACCTGATCATCCTGACCTTCACAAACTACACCTCACAGCCTGGTTTCTCCATGGCTCTCACAAGTAGAATTAGATTTCTCAGATCAAACAGGTACTCATCCACAGCTGTAAGTCTTCCATTTGTTTCTCATATACACACACAAATGGAAGTGAATTGTTTTGTGGAGCACCTCCAGGCACGTGGATCCATTAACAGTACCTCTCAAACTCATACTGGACTATCTCCTCATCCTTAAACAGTCATCCTTATCTCTCAGCCCTGTGAGAGTACATTGAGCAGCAATCATTGGCTTTCATCGCCAGATAGGTCATGTCCGTTTTCGCACACCCAATGACTACATGTTTTCTAAAAGGCCTTCAAATCCTTCACCCAGGCATGGAACCTCCCACAGTACCATGGGATCTGGTGCTATGTACACTTACCAGACTGCCTCTCGAATCACTTGTCTCTTGCTCACTATTACACCTCTCGATGAAGGTCTCCTTTCTTGCTGCTATTACTTCCACACACCATGTCAGTGAAATAGCAGCCCTCATAGTTGACCATCCATTCTCCATATTCTGTGATGACAAAGTCACCCTACACACCTACCCTAAATACCTACCCAAGGTCCTTTATTTTTTTCATATAAATGAGGCTGTACACCTTCTTGTGTTTTTTCTGAAACTTTATGCCAACACATTTTAATCTGCCATTTATACCCTTAATGTCAGATGGGCTCTAGCTTTTTATGTGCAAAGAAATAAGCTGTTCAGGAAGACCCCCACATCTCCTTGTCTGTTGCTGAACATTCCAAGGGTCTCCCCATGTCAAAGCAAGTCCACTCCACCAGATCTATCTCACCTCTCCAGCCTGTCTACACAATGTACCTGTCACTGTGAGGGTATGTCTAGATTACATGCCTCTGCCAACTGAGGCATGTAAATTAGACATACCAACATAGTCAATGAAGCGGGGATTTAAATATCCCCCGCTTAATTAGAATAAAAATGGCTGCCACGTTGTGCCGGCTCAGCTGTTTGTCGACATGAAGCGGCAGTCAAGACGGGGATTAGTTGTCAAGGAAAGCCTTTGCAGACCAATCCCTTATGCCTCGTGCAACAAGGTTTACAGAATCAGTCGGCAAAGGCTGTACTTGCCGACTGATCCCCATCTTGACTGCCACTTCATGTTGACAAACAGCTGAGCCGGCACAACACAGTGGCCATTTTTATTCTTATGAAGCAGTGGATATTTAAATCCTCACTTCATTGATTATGTCAGTATGTCTAATTTATATGCCTCGGTCGGCAGAGGCATGTAGTCTAGACATACCCTGAGATTTGTAAGGCCACTAACTGGGCTTCACAGCTTAGGTTTGCAAATCATTACACACTCTTGTTTGGTCCCAAAATGAACACGTGTTGACAGTAGTATTTCCCTTGGCATTTCAACACACTCCAAAGCCCCTACCACAAGAGAGTGAAACTGCTTCTTAATCACCAAAAATGGAGCACCCACAGGGACATCTCTCAAGAAAGAAACAAAGGTTACTCACATTGCAGTGACTCTTTAAGAGGAGTGTCTCTGTGGGAGCTCCACTATCCACCCCTCTCTCCTCTGTTTTGGACATTGGGGGCCTCCAACATAAAGAAGAAACTGGAGAGCTTTGGCTGCACATGTATGGTTCCAACTGGCACACAGCGTGCCATCACCACTGTGCATGCACAGCCCATGTGAGGACTGCTTCAAAATCTCCTACCCAGGCAGTGGGATGCCATCAATACCAAGCCGTGGTGTATCCACAGGGACACTCCTCTCAAAGAATTCCAGTTACTGTAAAGGTAAATTCTTCTTGAGCAGAACTAGGAACAGTTTCTAAAATCACAGTTTTTGCAGAACAGGAAAACTGTTTCCCACCTGACTTTATCAAAAGCAGATACTTTGCTTTCACTGGTATCTATTACTGTTTCTGTTTGCATTCTCATCTAAATTTTCTGAATAGGAATATTTTAGGTGATTCTCTTCTTTTCTCTTCCTTAAAGGTCAGGGGCTTTATCCCTAAACATCTATACATGTGAAAGTGCAAGGATTCCTGCAGATCTCAGGATACTCATAAGTGCAGGCTACTTTCATAGAGAGCAAGTATCTGTCTTTTCCTCTGTGAGTTCTCTGCATTCATTAGGAGCTGTGATGCCATATGTTCCCTAATGGCAGTTGTTCTATCCCCTACTCAGGTTGCCTTGGATTAAGCCAGAAATAACTCTCTAGTGGCTTTTCAGTTGGAACCCCCTGGACCTTATAAAAGCATTATGTGCAATGTGTCTGTTTTCAGCTCTTTTGTCAGTTCCATTCCCTCCTCAGACATGCAACTGTTCAATGTTTAGGTGCCACGGGAGAACACACATTATCTCTCCATCCTTCTGTGGGTATGGGGAATCTACAGCCCCTCAGAGTACCAAACTAAGGCTCTATAATTCATGGTATTTTAAAAAACAAATAAAACTAGAAAAATCTCACCCCACAAATGTTCTTATTTCAATTTTGCAAGTACAAATTCACTTTTGAAGACAAATCAAATAAAAGAAAACCCCTCACATCTTGAAAACCAACAGATCCTCTGTGACATTTCAGTATTTTTAGAGTGACAATATCTATACTGGAAAATATGCAGATACTTCAGCAACAGAATTTGCAGCAAAACAAAGAAAATAATTTGAGGCATTAAAAAAGTATCAGTATGTTAAACATTGGAAGGAAGAGTTATCAATGGAATATAGATTTTCTAGCTTTTATACTTTTTAGAAATTAAGAAGGTGCCTTAGAAATTTGTTTCACCTTCCTCGGAGATTATGATAGGGATTTTTTTTATTGTTTAAAGGTAAAATTTCAGTATTGCTTAAGTTCCATTCACTTTTAATAAAGTTCAGGCTGCACTTGGAAAATTTTACCCTGATCAACCATGAATTTTCACGGCCTTGTCCCACAGCTTATTTTCAAAGCAATGTTATGAATGACAATTTACAAAAGCAACTCATTGGAAATCTCTCAAAACTTCTGTTCTCATTTTTTACAGAGTCAGAAACATCTGTAAAGTAAAGTTTTGTGCTTTTAAAAAAATTATTCCCAAATATATCTGCAACTCTCATTGCATTGCGTCGAATGTATAGATGAGGTTTCAGTGAATTATTGCATTATTTACACGGATGATTTTTTATTACAACTAAACTGGAGCAGATGAAAAGCTGGTGGGTTACCAAAGTAACTGAATGCATACAAATGAGCAGCTATCAATAAACATGTATTTTTATTGGACACAGCGGCTAAATATTAATAAAGGATGTGTCCCTAAGAATCTAAAATAGATGTAATTACTATTTTCTGTACCTTATATGAAAAAGTCAAGGTTTAGTTTTTGTTTGTTAAACTTTTATAGTTTAAATATGGGTAACTTGACAAGAATTATCTTTTGAAATCAGTTCTGATTAACTCTTGAAAACCTTTGCTGAAATGCAAAATAAACATTATTTTCATTTTGCTCTTTTGGGTTTTTTAACATTTATGTTCCTAGTATGTGATATTCTCCCCCTTACAAGTCCCTTTCATCCTCTTTCTGTGTTAGTATCCTCCATAGCAGTGTTTTTCAACAATTGGTCCATGACCTGGTAATAGTCCACAAGATCCATTTGATACAGTTTAGGAAAGCAGAAAGATAGTCCATGGTATAAGGGACATGGGGCAATCCCCCTCATTCAGGCCCTGCCTTTGCCACATCCCTACTTCACCCTTTTCCCCAAACCCTGCCCCTGCTTTGTCCCCACTCCATCTCTTTCCTGCCTGCTCCCACTTTCGTTACACCCCATGCCCAAAATACCCTCCCTTTGAGTGATGTGAACTGAGGGATTACCAGAGGGGTTGGTGTGGAATGGCAGCAGTGGTCAGGCCCTCTCGCTCACCACAATGGCGGGAGCTAGAGCTACCCAGCAGTTTGCTCTTCTGTCCTGCCCATCTGCCAGCCCACTGCACTCTGCTTCACCATGGGAGTGGGAAGCAGAGTGCCTTGTCCCAGCCTGCTCCCCTGAGGGGCTTCCCACCTACTCAGTAAAGCAGAGCACAGTAGGCGGGGAGGTGAGCAGGGGAGCACAACAGGCTGCTGGGTAGCTCTCGTTTCTGCCACAGAGATGAGTGCGGGATGGGGAAGGAGAGATCCAACCCCTGATGCTGTCCAATGCCATCCTGGGCCCCGCAGCTCATACTGGGGGAACTGTTCCATCCTTAGGACAGTTGAGGCAGCCTCCATAGGGTCCCTCCCAAAGCATAGAGACTGGAGCAGCTGCCTTGAACCATCCTATGGATGCGATGGTTCTGTTTCATAGAATCATAGAATAATAGGACTGGAAGGGACCTCAAGAGGTCATCGAGTCCAGCCCCCCGCCCTCAAGGCTGGACCAAGCTCCGTCTACACCATCCCTGACAGATGTCTATCCAACCTGTTCTTAAATATCTCCAGAGAGGGAGATTCCACCACCTCCCTTGGCAATTTATTCCAATATTTGACCACACTGACAGTTAGGAATTTTTTCCTAATGTCCAATCTAAACCTCCCCTGCTGCACTTTAAGCCCATTACTCCTTGTCCTGTCCTCAGAAACCAAGAGGAACAAATTTTCTCCTTCCTCCTTGTGACACCCTTTTAGAGATTTGAAAACCGCTATCATGTCCCCCCTTAATCTTCTTTTTTCCAAACTAAACAAGCCCAGTTCATGAAGCCTGGCTTCATAGATCATGTTCTCTAAACCTTTAATCATTCTTGTCGCTCTTCTCTGTACCCTTTCCAATTTCTCCACATCTTTCTTGAAATGTGGCGCCCAGAACTGGACACAGTACTCCAGCTGAGGCCTAACTAGCGCAGAGTAGAGCGGCAGAATGACTTCACGAGTTTTGCTTACAATACACCTGTTGATACAACCTAGAATCATATTTGCTTTTTTTGCAACAGCATCACGCTGTTGACTCATA
Organism: Pelodiscus sinensis; assembly: GCF_049634645.1. Classification (NCBI taxonomy): domain Eukaryota; kingdom Metazoa; phylum Chordata; order Testudines; family Trionychidae; genus Pelodiscus; species Pelodiscus sinensis. The sequence goes on along the minus strand of NC_134717.1, from coordinate 48,655,950 downwards.
TTCAACTTGTGGTCCACTATGACCCCTAGATCTCTTTCCGCCATGCTCCTTCCTAGACAGTCGCTTCCCATCTTGTATGTATGGAACTGATTGTTCCTTCCTAAGTGGAGCACTTTGCATTTCTCTTTATTAAACCTCATCCTGTTTACCTCTGACCATTTCTCTAACTTGCTAAGGTCATTTTGAATTATGTCCCTATCCTCCAAAGAAGTCGCAACCCCACCCAGTTTGGTATCATCTGCAAACTTAATAAGCGTACTCTCTATCCCAATATCTACATCATTGATGAAGATATTGAACAGTATGGGTCCCAAAACAGACCCTTGAGGAACTCCAAGGGTTTGGTATAAAAAAGATTGAGAAACATTGCTCTGTTCCAAGAGTGTCTGCTCTTTAGAACACAGCTTTTTAAGAACTTCAGTTCCAACTCTAGCTTGTACTTTTTACAGTGTTCAGCCTCATCACAGCTGAACACCCATGTGCAGTTATTTAGATCTCTGTTTAATGACATTCATTTTCATGTTTTCTATAGTGTGGCCGCAATGAAGATAAATACAATACCTTATTTTTTCTCTTCCGAATTCGATTTCAGAAGGAAGACTTTTGCTTTTATTCATATAGGTACATACAAAGAAATAAGGCTTTCTTTCAGTAATGTGTTATTCAAAAGAATGTGGTCATTAGAACAAATTAGTGTATGTTCTGTTAAATTTTAGTATGTAATAACCAAAAAACTCAAGAGAGATGTAATGGTACTCAGAGATATTTTTATCTGGCATAATTTTTATTTTATATGACTCTAAATAGACATTTTAGAAATTCACTGAAAGTTTTTTGGCCTGGGTCTTTTAATGTATGTATTTTTTTTTCAGTGGGTAGTAATATAAAAACTATCTCGAAATTAAATTATATAGTAGCTATTAATGTATTGTATTATTATGTGCTGCAAAGCAGTATATATCTCGATGCTAAGATTTAATGTGAATGTCTGCAGCTTCATACTTGAAGTTTTAATTATACCATTAATGTTAAACATTAACTTTTGTTAGTGTAACATTAACAGTGGCGTATCCATAGTTACACTAACATCTTTGTTTCATATTATTAGTTTTTCTTATGTGTAACATACTTGATCCTCTTTGTGTAAAATAGTTATAAATGTACATGACAGTGACATGATTCCAAGCTCTAACTTTTGTAACATAAACCTGCTGCTATAAAGCTAAGTACTGAAAACAGCACAGATGTGTTTTTGAGAGTAGCGTCTCTACTGCCCTATAAGCCTTTGTTTTCCAAACACCCTGATTAACCCCCACCCTTCATGGTTCATTGATTCACTGATAGATCAAGTTTAAACTAGTGCATATTAGCACATGTGTTAGTACCAGAGGAGCAGTTGGCCATTCTGTTTTAGATTGCTGGTTCTCTTCAGATGGAGGAGCTACAGTAAACAATATAACAGAATATCAGTTTGTGAAGATACTAGTGGGCTGAAGGACTAAAGTCAGCAAAAATTATTAGTAAATCTTATTGATTGTATACATTGAAAATAAGTTATTAATAATTATTAATTTCAAGAGATTTTCTGAAAATTTCAATTAATTTGTTTTTGTACAGTTTTTCATTAAAAGTGAAATTATTTCTTTGCAAATATATAATTTAGAAATCCAAGCCAGTTGTTTACTGCATTTTACGTGCTATGGTTTGGAAACCTTTTTCACTTTTCTCCTGAACCAGTGTTATTTTCATGATCATCTTCCAGTCATATTGATTAGCATAGTATATTTATTTAGAGTGAAATATTGAACAACAAGTTGCATATTCATTGTCAATAATTTGTCAATGATGCTTACATTATTATAAATAAAATTTTGTAGTTTGTTAGCTCTTTTTGTATTAGCAAAACCGGCTAAGTTAATATTTTAAAACAGAAATTTTGTACACAACAATACGATTATGGCTTATTATTTGTGTTTATAGCTCTCTCCTGTGAATTGATAGTGTTGTAAAGATCGCATTGGAATCCATGAATATCTCCAATCTAGTTATGAATAATAATTAACTTTTTAAAGAAAAGAATAATCTAGATTTAAATGGTAAACTAAGTTTTTTACAGAGGAAAAATTGCACTTCTGAATTTGTGGTAAAATGATGAAACTTTCAGATGGAAGTCTCCTAAAATTTAATTTTAAAAACATTTAAAAATGTTCTGTCTGCTCATCCTCATTTGAATGCCCAGGTGATTTTGTGTAGTCCTTTTTGGGCACAAGCATCTTGAAAATCGTTGAAGATTCCAGTTTTCTATTTTAAAGTTTAATCAGGCCAGCAATATTCTGCTATAACTCTTGCTCCTCTCTCTCTCCTTGATCTTGGGCAGGCAGCGAAATTATAACTCCATTCTTTGTATATGTCTTGTCCCAACAGCTTAAAGTTCTCTAACTTTTTGTATATTCTGTACAAACTGCACAATCCCTGACTCTCTTCTCTTCAATTTGTTCATTGTAAGATTTATTTGTTCATGTAACTTATGTTTAAATATAGATTTATAGACAGATTATACTGTATATAATTAAAATGGTGATATGGTCTAATGTTAAAATAGTTTTTCCTCCTTGAGCTGATTGAAGTGAGCTCACATTACCGCAGGTAAAGAAAACTTGAACAATAAGAATCTTACCACTGTTACAGGCTTGTATGATTTCTCTCTTTGTACGTTAGACACAATAATAATTCATTAAAATGATTTTTCCCATTTTTGTTCTAATTAATTATATTGTTTACATTTTAAAGTCTTATTACTTAATAATCTACTCTTACAATATTAAGATAGTATCAGGGGCCACTGTAATTCTCCAGTAAACTACTTGAGTTAACAATCTTATAAGTAAAGACTATAACGTGTTGCAATCTGAGAGCTTTTGTGTTTTCACAGTTAATATAAAATAAAAGATATAGTAACCATTAACATTAGTGAGTACACATATTACTCAATATTGAAACATAATAAAAGCTTATGCCTTGATTATACCAAATGCTGCAAATGTCAGTTTCAGCAGCTCAACCCAAAATGACAGACTTTTTTCTGATGGCAAAATATGACTTGTCTTTTGAGTGGATTTTACCAAGAGCATATTAATGGTTTTGTCTGAAGGACAGATATTCAGGAAAAGAAGGACATGTATTTGGAGAAAGGGAGGAGGCCATTAGTATCTGCCCTGTGAAGATATGTTTCCATAGGAGAATCATGTCTTCAACTGATGTCTCTTGAGAAGGATTGTACGAGTGCTAGCTATTATTTGAGGAACCATGATATTGGAAGAGGAAAGGAACCCAGCATAGAAGTCCATTGAAGATTATTTAGACACATATCTTGATGACTCATGCTAATTTAAGATTTGTTCAGGAGTTTTTTTTTCAATACATTTGTTTTGTCTGATGTTCCCTTATATCAGGGCTGGGCAAATTTGGCCCGCGAGAGCCTCAGCTGGCTCCTTACCTGCCCTGCCCCTGCCCCTGCTAGGCACTCAGTAAAGCTGGCTGTGGGGCCAGGATCCTCTCCTGCACCTCATACCCCTCCCTCATACCCCCTCCCAGACTTTGCATCCTAATCCCCTGTCACAGCTCACAACCCAAGCCCCTGCTCCCCTACCCCAGTTCACATACACCCCGCAACCCCAGTCTTCTGCCCCAGATCACAATCCCCTCCTTCACTCAAACTCCGTCCCAAATCCTACACTTCAATCCTTTACCCCAAGCTCTCTTCTGCACCCAACCTCCATCCCAGACTCCCACATGTCCTCCATTAGTATAATGGAAAAATGTGGACCTTGACCACTTATCAAATTCTTGGAGTGGCCCCCCCATCAAAAATTATTGCCCACCCCAGCCTTAGATAATACCATAAAACCAACAATTGTTCTTCCAGGATGTAAAGATATAGGGGTACTCAGGAGGAGCAAGGGATGGTCACGTAGCCAGCTGCTAGAGAAAAGCCGTGTTTGAAGGAGAAACAACCTTTTCTGTTCAGCCACCAGCTTCATGGCTGCCTCCTGCTTCACTGGAGTCTTCTGGCTTGCACTCACACTGTCCTGGTCAGTGGGTGCTGGGTGCAGCCAGTGGGAGAGGGGAGCAGAGAATAAATCTGGCTTCAAGAGTTAGCACAGAGCTTATGGGAAGGGTGGCCAGGTAATGTCCAAAAGTCCCCTTCAGAATCTCCACCTACCTCCTCATCCTCCTCAAATTAAACCTGCTTTTCTTCAAGCACCAGCATTCAAGCTTAAATAGAAAACCTATTTCTACTATTTGTCATTACAAATACAGGCAGTCCCCGGGTTACGTACAAGATAGGGACTGTAGGTTTGTTCTTAAGTTGAATCTGTATGTAAATCGGAACTGGCGTCAGCCGCTGCTGAAACTGATCAGTTTCAACCGCGGCTGAATCTGGACGCCAGTTCTGACTTACATACAGATTCAACTTAAGAAACCCAGGCGTCCCCAAGTCAGCTGCTGCTGAAACTGATCAGCGGCTGATTCCAGGATGCCTGGGGCAGAGCAGCTGGGGTGCTGCTGGGTTGCTCCAGTAGCGCGGCTCCTCGGCGCTACTGGAGCAACCCAGCAGCACCCCAGCTGCTCTGCCCCAGGCGTCCTGATTCAGCCGCTGCTGAAACTGACCAGCAGCGGCTGAATCAGGATGCCTGTGGCAGAGCAGCTGGGGTGCTGCCAGGTTGGTCCGGAGCGGCGCTGTGGGACCAACCCGGCAGCCCCCAGCTGCTCTACCCCAGGGGTAGGCAAGAAAAGCCTGGTCTGCTTGGGGGGGGGGCACTAGCTACACCCCCCCCCCAGCAGACCAGGGAGACGAGGGTGGCGGGACCGCCCAAGTCCTCCACGGCTTTGCTTCGTCTCCCTGGTCTGCTGACCTGGGAGACGCGGAGCAAAGCCGCAGAGCACGCGGGCAGCGGGACAGTCCGGGCGCGCCGCGGCTGTCCCACTGCGGGCGTGCTCCGAGGCTTTGCTCCCCATCTCCCTGGTCTGCAGAGAGACGGGGAGCCAAGCCTTGGAGCACGCACGCAGCGGGACAGCCCGGGCGCGCTTGGGCTGTCCCCCTGTGGGCGTGCTCCGCGGCTTTGCTCCCCATTTCCCTGGTCTGCAGGGAGACGGGGAGCAAAGCCTTGGAGCACGCCCGCAGCGGGACAGCCCGGGCGCGCTTGGGCTGTCCCCCTGTGGGCGTGCTCCAAGGCTTGGCTCCCCGCATTCCTGGTCTGCAGGGAGACAGGGAGCCAAGCCTTGGAGCACGCCCGCAGCGGGACAGCCCGGGCGCGCTTGGGCTGTCCCCCTGTGGGCGTGCTCCATGGCTTTGCTCCTCGCATCCCTGGTCTGCAGGGAGACGGGGAGCAAAGCCTTGGAGCACGCCCGCAGCAGGACAGCCCAGGCGCGCCGCAGCTGTCCCACTGCAGGCGTGCTCCGAGGCTTTGCTCCCCGTCTCCCTGGTCTGTTGGTCGGGAGACGGGGAGCAAAGCCGTGGAGCACGCCCGCAGGGGGACAGCTCAAGCGCGCCCGGGCTGTCCCGCTGCGGGCATGCTCCAAGGCTTTGCTCCCCATCTCCCTGCAAACCAGAGAGACGGGGACCAGCTTTTCTCGCCCCGGAGGACGGGGGCGGCGGACCGCGGCGCATCTGGGCGTCCCGCCGCTCCCATCCTCCGGGGTGAGAAAAGCCCTGTTCGTAACTGCGGATCCGACATAAGTCGGATCTGTGTAACTCGGGGACTGCCTGTATACAGCATTTCAGCTACATTATGAGTTAAACAGGCTTTTGCGGGATAGTTTGGGAACCTAATTACCATTTATAACATTGTTTCTATGGGAAAAATATGTTCTGAGTTCCAAATAACCAACTTACAAACAAACTTTTAGAACACAACCTGTTTGTAAGTTGAGGACTTTCTGTACATTATATAAATAATCAGGATGAGCAATACTGGATGGTTCAAGTAATGCCTCTAAGGATGTTCCATGTCAAGTGTGCATCAGCCTTTATGTCTTTAATTTTAGATAGTTTGTTAGCAGTGTCCATTCAACCCAGTATATGCACTCCATCCCTCATGGTACCCTGTGCTGAGGATATATATGGCTGTGCAAGTATACCTCCTTCAGTTCTTTCTCCATATTTTTATCTTAAGATGGCACATTGAGCATTCTTGCTTTACTTAAACTTAATTCTTAGTATAGTTAGCTTAGTTTAATTAGCTATTTGTCAGGGTTGTTTAGGTTTCCCATTCTCCTCCTCCCTCACTTAGGTTTGAGGAAGTTACTATGATGAAAATACACAGTTAACATTCTTTTAATGCTTTTAGTCCTTTAGTTTACATACATCATTATAAATGGGTTAGAAGAGCTAATTTGTATTCCTACAGTTTTGCAAGGTTTTGATACCTGAAAAAGTTAATTGTTTTAAATGAAAAACATCTTTTTTCCTGACATTGAAATAGCTTTATTATTAACATTTGTTGTGTCTCTTACAGTATGGTATTGACACCTTTTAAAATTAAATGTGCTTAGTAATGGGAGTTCAGACATTTTGAGTTGTTCCTTTTCATTTTTTGAAGTAGGGTGAGTGAAGAAAGGATCTTAATCAGCAATTGCAAGATATAGCTGGCTTTAATGATTGAACTTATGTCTCATTTAGGGTGAGAAGTAGAATTTTTACTTTTTCCTGAAGAGATGTCCCTGTGGGTGCTCCACATTTGGTCTTCGTGCATGTCCTGGAACCTAGATCAGAAATTTTGAAGTATTTTTTGCACAGGCCGTGCATGTTTGGTGCTGATGGCATGTGTTGTGCTGGTTGGAACTGCATATACATGGCTCGAACCCTCCAATTCTTTCTTAACTGTCCCAGGTCTGAGATTAAGCTCCACATTTCGCTGTAAAGATAAGGAAAGTTTGTTGTAATTAGTGTGTTTTTAGTGTGTTCTTTACTGCTCATTATTCTTAGCCTAATTAGTTACCACAGGGAGATGCTACAATGGAATGGACATTCATGGAGGCCTCCATCAATGCCATTTCCTTGCCACTGGCCTTCTTAGAGCCCATGGAGTTCTTATGGGAGACACCACAAACCAGCCAAATCTGACTATGGGAATTACGCTGAGCTCCTAGAATTTGTGGATGAAATTCCCAAGTCCAAAAGACCCCAATTTAGGGCAGTAGTTTCAGAGAGGCAAGCACTCTCTCACACAGCATTACAGGCAGTCCTTGACACAGCTAGCTCAGCAGCATGATCTCCTGCAACAGTAATTGTCATGCGTCCTGCCTCATGGTTCTCACTGGGCTACATTCCCATAAGATATATAATCAATGGTTGAAGACCTACCATTTGATAGTGACAAATTATTTGCTGGGAAAGCTAATGAGATCCTCTATATAATGAGACTCACACACTACATAACACGCTCTGGGCATGCACACTCCTGCAAACAGGAGAAGACAATACTGGTACCACCTCTGTCAATGACTCCATTGTCCTTTATACTCACTACAACAGCCTTCTGACATGAATCAGCCCAGAAAGAGATTCAGCCCGCAGGCACCCCATCAAACAAACAAATTTAAAGCCTTAGTCGAGGGCCTTGAAAACATCCTATCCGTTCCAATGCCAGTCGTGACTACACATCTCTTCACAAATCAACCCCACCCATTCTACTATCAATGGGCAGCTATAACCTCTGACAGATGGGTTTTAGACATCATCCTCTCTGGCTAAATTATCCCTCTCCCCCCCCCCCCCCCCCATGAACCAGCTACCCCATTCCTCTTCAGGCATCCTTCCCCAAAAATACATCTTTATTACGAAGTGTAATGTCTGCTCTACTTAGGAGCAGTGGAGCCCATTCTATTCCATCATAGAGGGAAGAGGTTTTATTCCCGCTATTTTCTGACACAAGAAAAGTGGAGGCTAGTGCCTCATCCTCAATAAATGTGGACTCAACAGATATGTAAAGACACAATGTTTCCACGGGGTTACTCTTTGGTCCATCATTCCAGCATTGCAACAAGGAGACTGGTTTTCAGCCTTCCCCCTACAGGACACATATTTTCATGACCTAATTCATCCGTCTCATAGATGGTTTCTGAGATTTGCACTGTGCACAGATCACTGCCAATATCCAGTCCTACCATCCAGCCTATCCACAGCTCCATGTGTAATTTTCCAAAGCACTATCTATAGTCAAGGCATACCTTCACTCTATGGGAATAATCATATTCTCTTACCTCAGTGATTGCCTACTCAATGACTGCCTACCATACTCGCGATGAGGTGATATGTATTACAGAAACCATGCTACAGTGCTTTCAATGACTAGGCCTACAGATAAATTGGGAAAAATCATCTTTCCAAACTACTCTGACCATACAATTAATCCACACACATCTGGATTCTAGGTCAGCTTGGGCATCAGTCCCAGAGGACAGATTCCAAGCCATACAAACTCTAGTGGGCACACTCTATTATTCCTTACTTATTCTAGCCGTAGAATGCTTCCAGCTGCTCGGCCACATAGCTGCCTCCACCTTTGTAGTGGTTCACCTCTGCCTCCATATGTGTTTTCTCCAGTTAAGATTCTCTATGGTCTTCAAGCCTCACAGGCATTCTATGATAACTCAGATAATGAAATAGCCCCTGCTATGGTGGACCAAATACTCCAACCTATGCTCAGGTGATGCTTTTATGCCTTTAATACCTTTATGCATCCTAGCCATGGATGCCTCACGAATGGGATGGGGAGCACATCTCTAAGACCACACCCTCCAGAGTCTGTGGTCATCTCAAGAACTATCCTTGCATGTCAACATGCTAGAACTTTGGGTTGTTCACAATTCATGCTGACATTTTCTCCTTCTCCTGCTCAATCAAACATTTATGAGTTTTCACAGAGAACATCACCTGCATGTTTTATATAAACAGAAAAGATGGAGCCAGATTCTAGTCACTGTGTTCCGAAGCAATAAAACTTTGGAAAATCTGCATCTGACACAATATTCACATTTCTATAGTACACATCCCAGACTCACAACATCAGTGCAGATGCTCTCAGCAGACACTTTCCCCAATACCATGAATGCGTAATCAGTAATTCTATATTATGCCCCTTCTTTCTCAGATGAGGATAACCCACCATTGATCTCTTTGCAACACCTCAGAATTCCAAATGCATACATGGACATTGGCAAGGTGTCATGAGGAAGACTCATTTCTCATCACCTGGAAGAACAAATTTTGTTACACGTTTCCCCCCATTCCACTACTCTCTAGAATAATTCAGAAGACCAGAACTGACGGGGCCAGAGTGATTCTAATAGCCCCCACATGGCCAAGACAACCCTAGTTCCCCTTCCTATTCAGAATGTCAGTCAGTACACCAGTTTCACTTCCACTCCAACATGACTTGATAATCCTCTGTCAGACCCAGCAAACATATCCTAACCTGCACAAACTGCATCTCACAGCCTGGTTCCTCCGTGGCTCTCTTGATCACAAAAGTCTAATTCTGATTAGGTACAATGAGTACTCATCCAAAGCCAGAAACCTCCCACTTGCTCCTAAGACGCACATAATTGAAAGTGCACCTGTAGTGCACTTCCAGCAGGCTGATCCCTTTACAATACCACTCCCACTTATACTTGACTATCTTCTCACCCTTAAACAGTCACCTTTATTGACTTGTCAGAGTACACCTGGCAGCAATCACTGCCTTCCATCAAAAGATAGATGGCATGTCCATTTTTGTGCACCCAATGACTAAACATTTTCTAAAAGGTCTTCAAATCCTCCATCCAACACCTCCCACTGTACCATGGGACCTAAATCTTGTGCTACGTATCCTTATCAGACTGCCTTTCGAACCACTTCTCTTGCTTCCTATTACACCTCTCGATGAAGGTCTCCTTGTTGCTGTCACCTCTTCCCATCGTGTTGGTGACATAGTGGCTTTCGTGATATTCTATATCTATAAAGACAAATTCAACCTACACACACATCCTAAATACTTACCCCAAGTCCATTCCTCCATTCATATTAACAACAAAGTTCTGCACCTACCCGTATTCTTTGTGAAGCCTCATGCCAATATATTTGAATCTTCTGTGTACACTCTTGAATCAGACAAGCTCTAGCCTTTTATCTAGAAAGAACTGAACCATTCAGGAAGTCTCCATTTCTCTTTATTTCCATCATGGAGTGTTCCAAGGATCTTCCAATCTCAAATCAAAGACTATCCAAATGGATCACAGATTGCATCATATTATGCTATAACCTGAAAGGGTGTCAGCCACCATGCTGGCTGATAGCCCTCTCCACCAGATCCGTTTCCACCTACATAGACTGTCTACACAACATACCTATCACTGAGCTTTGTAAAGCTGCCACCTGGGTGTTGCAAGTTATGTTTGTCAGCCACCATGCACTCGCTTACAATCCCAGAGATGATGATGTGTGTGGGCAGAACAGTATTCTCCACAGCATTTCAACACACTCTGAAGCCCTTACCACATGAGGGTGAAATTGCATTTTAATCACCAAGCATGAATCATCCACAGGGACATCTCTCAAGGCAGAAATGAAGGTTACTCACCTTGAAGTAACTAGAGTTCTTTGAGATGAGTGTCCCTGTGGGTGCTCCCCTCCCCCCCGCTTTAGAGATAGAGGGACTCCGACATAGAGAAGGAACTGGAGGGCTCGGACCATGCATGTGCAGTTCCAACTGGCATGGTATGTGCCGTCGGCACTGCACGTGCACAGCCTGCAGGGAGACTGTGTCAAAGTCTCCAATCACATTGCCAGGATGGCACCAAGACCAAGCGTAGAGCACCCATAGGGACACTCATCTCAAAGAACTCCAGTTATGCCAAGGTGAATAACTTTTGTTTAGGTCTCTTTCTGTCTTTGGAGATTATTTTTTCACTTAGCACAACTGAGCATAAGTCATGTTCATACTGAAATCATTATGCTCAGCAGCTCTCTTACTATTAATGCTGAACCGCTGTCAAGCTTACAGTTAAATTACAAACTTGCTACATGTTTTCTGAATTTGCATTCAAAGGGAGTACTGTACAGAGCCCATATATGTATGTAGCTATCTCTATTAGAGAGCATGCATATATATATTTTAGTTTACTTTAGAATTAATTATGAATTTGTTCAAATCATATATTGTAGAGAATTACCAAAGCACCAATTACTCTACGTAGCAGTTCTCAGGTTTTTACAACTAAAGATCAAACTGACTGAATCATGGCTATTATAGTAATTTCCAGACAAAAGCACTTGAATGTAGTTAGATTGCTTGAGATGAATTAATTTACTGTTCAACAATTCCTCTTCCCCTACTTAAGAGCAATACATGAACACATAGCTTGGTGTTCTTCAAAGGATTAGACATCTTTCAAATGTCAGTGCTTCTTTTGGGGGGAAGAAGTGTTTCTTGCTCTCAGTTCAAACTAATTGTTGTATAAACTGATGGAATATTTTAAATTGTATATTTAAAGTTAATCATTACATTTTCTATAACATTAATATTAAGTAACTAAATTAATTCATTTTTGTGTTTTTTCCTTTGTTTCCCATTCCCTACTGACTCTTGCAGGCTTGAGCACTTTTCCTTTGCACTTTCTTCACCTGTGTGATTTAGCTGATATGTACACTGCAAAACTAGACAACTGAATTATCATCTCATAGCACCAACTATGTCAGAGTACTATTGTCAAATCCTTGCTGAAAAGCATTTCCTGTTTCAAGAGAGAAAATTTTTCTCTCTTCCTGCTTTTCCTCCTGCACCCACCCAAAAAAGAGTAAAATAAAAAATAAAGTTTTGATCTATGACCTAAAACCTTTCCTTTTGTTACTGACACATAATGCTGTAGGTGATGGTGACTAACTTGTTCCTACTGGTTATTATTAGCAGTAGACTAATGAGCAGGTCAGAGCTTCAGTGGCCCCAGGATTAAATGTCAGATTAAGATAATGAGAACACTTATTCAAGAGACAGAAAGGCCTCTAGGTTTATTATAACTACTACTCTCAAACCAAGTCAAAAATACTTTATTTATTTATATATGTAGGGTTTTTAAGTAACGCTTTCCCAGTTTTCTCCAGGATGTTTCCTTTAAAAGTTTGATTTAGCTGTAAAAATATCCAGATGGTGTTTGTCTTGAACCCTTTTGTGTGGTTTTTTTTTTTTTAGGTTTTCCAAATAGACCAAAGTCCCTAAAAGTATTTGTTAACCCAAACAGCCATAAAAGAGAAGCTACTCATGTTTATTATGAACAAGTTGCACCTCTCTTTAAGCTTGCTGACATCAAAACTGACGTCACAGGTAAGTTGTTTTTATAACATGATTTAATCCTTTTTTTTAAACTGATACTTAAGCAGCCAAGACAACCTGAGTTTGCTGATAATCCTTAGATAATGTGTAAGTAGTGCATTGACAACTGAATTAAATGCAGCATAACCCATTTTCTTTAATTTAATTTAATTGTTTTCGTTTTAGCAATTTAATTATTTACTGACTATATTTTATTCTTTAAAACTTTTCTATTTTAGGGATATTTTACATTTTGTGTGGGGTTTTTTACATTTGTTTGATTTATTAGAGAAGGAAAGCTTGATTCTCACATGGATTTGATTATATATGTTTATCTATGGACTCGTCTTGAGTTATTAAACTTTTTTATGTAATCCTTTCTTTCCACAAGGCTGTTCTTGCTTTAACTCAGATCAGCTAATCAGATATAAATTTGCTGGGAATTTACAAAACTACAGTGCCATTAAAGGTTTGTGGTGATGATCAAAACTGCTGTATTAGCAATTGCATGAGCTGAGATATTACCTGAAACCATAAGATAATGTGGGAGTTCATGGTCTTGGTTTTCCTAGTTGTGGTGGTGTGTTTTATTCATGGCTGTGAACGTGAAAAATAATCCATTCCTACCTTTGACTATTTTCATTCCCACGCAGAAGATACTAATCTTGTTTTATTGCCAATGAAGCAATTCCAGCACCTTCTTCTGTAGCCTCACAAGTGTGATAGGTTAGGGGAGAAACAGAAGGAAATTTCAAACATCTCACATACCCTGGAAACTGTTTACTCCTGTGAGATTTCTGTGCGAAAATTTAAAAATCCTGTGCACAATATTTTCAAATTCTGCAAAAATGTGCATATTTTGTTTGTTAGCATAACACAGGATAATCACATCAGTGTCAATTAATTTTGCTAATTTTGTTCAAAATACCTGTCAATAAGTATGACTGTACCAATACAGACAATAAATATTAAGAATTTGTTTTAGATAAATAGATTCCTTACTAGGCATATTACTACAGAATTCTGGCTGTGCCTACATTGGCAAGATTTTGCGCAAAAGCGCCCACTTTTGCACAAAATCTTGCCACCTGTCTACACTGGCCGCGAGTTCTTGCGCAAGAACACTGATGTTCTAAAGTAAGAAATCAGTGCTTCTTGCGCAAGAACTATGACACTCCTGCTCAGGAATAAGCCCTCTTGTGCAAGTGTTCTTGCGCAAGAGGCCAATGTAGACAGGCAACATGAATTTCTTGCGCAAGAAAGTTCGATGGCTAAAATGGCCATCAGAGCTTTCTTGCGGAAGAGAGCGTCTACACTGGCACAGATGCTTTTGCACAAAAGCACATCTCTCGTGCAAAAGCACATGCCAGTGTAGATGCTTTCTTGCGCAAATACTTTAACGCAAAAACTCTTGCGGTAAAAGTATTTGTGCAATATTTTGCCAATGTAGACATAGCCTCTGAGTAATAATTTATTTAAATTTATTAAATTACAATACCAAACCATATTTCCTGCACCCCAGAGAAGCTCCCTGCTCTGTCCCTGTAACTCTACTTGCATTCAGTCCTTGCCCCAATCTATCCTCCACCATCATTCCATATGAGCACTTGTCTGACCTCCCAGAAACCCCATGTTGTCTGTCCTTCCATAGCCTGTCCTGACCTAGCCTGACAGGTACCGTGAAGAAGAATTTGCAGGCTCTTTCTCTCTCCTAGCTGGCTGGGCGTGGCTTCCTTATTCTAGAGTCACTGCACCCTCTGGTGTGCAAAAGGTGTAACTGCATCAACTTTTCATCTGAAGCTTTTTTTCTGCCCCTCCAAATTAAAAATATGCAAGGTTAATTAATTATGTACATCTGCAGTGGCACAGAATTCCCTCAGGGAGATCTGTTATGTCCACCTCTGCAACGAAGTACAAGGGTTGGGAGGCATGATACTCTGTCGATCTTCCCATTGCGCTGTCCCAAGGGATTTTAGGTACATTGACATATAATAGCTTCTGCTGAGTATCCCTGCAAACACTTTGTTATGTGGGGAAGAAGATTCTTTCACCAACCTCCTGAATTTCTCTCCTGTCCTTACCCTGCTTAAACAGATTGAACTCTGAGGTCTTGATCTTATCTAAAGTGTTGAAGTTACGCTGGAAAAGTAGTCAATATCTATACAGTAGTAACTTTTTCTAAAACTGTTTCAGATATACATTAAAGTTGCAAAAGCTGCATTATTACATTTCCATATTCCTGCCAGTCCTGATCCAATGGATAAACACCAGTGTTGAACAGATTTCACTTGCCTAAAGGCTGGAAAGTTTTTTATTTTTACTTTTTAACTGTTTCCTCAAATTTTGGAGTATATATAGGTCATTTTTGATGTTGTGCAAAATGATGGACATCTGTCTAAACGAATCCAAAAATGAAGTTTTTTTTCTTCCCCTGCATTATATCCCATATCAGTTAAGCATGACAAACGTAGTTTCTGTCTTGAGGGAAATTACTCCACATAGGAATCAGTGTTCTTTGGGTGAAATTAAGGAAAGCGCCATTTATAGTTTCAGCCATTAGTAATCTGGCAAAATATTGTCATTAGATTTATTTGTATCTCAGAGGAATAAAGCATCTCCAAATTCTAGGGGTTTTCAGAATGATAGGGCTTCTAGGATCCTGGCCAATCAGCACTGGAGTGCCTGTTAAACATGTCTAGTCAAATCACCACTTTAAGAGAAAGAGATCCTTTTGAGAAAGGATCCAGGAATGGATATATACATTGCTGCTGGATCCAAATTTAGTGTGCTGGATATCTTCTGATAAGTTGATTTCATCCCATATATCACTGCAGTTCCACATCTAGGGGAGCCTGATTAAAATATAGGAACATCTTTGGTGCCTCAGGTGTCTCCTTGGCCAGATCTGTAATGTACTTTGGGTCAGTATTTTAGGCTATGAGAGCCTATGATACTCTGTTTTGTGCATCAGTGGTCTCTTAGTGAATTGTGGTGAAAAAAATTTGGGAATTCTCCTCCAAAGAAGATGAATCCTGTGGAGATTTTTTTAAACTAGTCTACCCCAGTCCTCTGGATATGAGGTAACACCTGCTCTAGAATTAGATGTACTCTCAGGCTATGGTTAGACTACAGTGCTTTTCCGGGATACCTTTCCAAGAAATGCATCTGCTTTTCTGAAAAAAATTCAGAAAAGGGGACGTGCTCTTTCGCTATCCCTGTAAACCTTGTTCTACGAGGAAACAGGGATGTGTTGAAAAAGCAAGTTTTTCCAAAATTTGGCACCGTGTAGACATGCCAAATTTCAGAAAAGCCTCTTTTGACTGAAAAGCAGAAAAAGATACGCAAATTGTGGTTCGCAATTTGCATATCTTTTTCCAACTTACCTTTGTAATCTAGATGTAACCGCCGTAAGAGAAGAAACATGTCATAGTGATCCCTTTACTTCTTCTCTTGCTGTAGTTGTCTTAAAGCTTCCTCTTATTTTCCAGCTGACACAAAGACTTCAGGACAGAGTGGATGGAATAGTTTGCCTAATTTCTGCCCTGAGACAGTTGATAGTGATACAGAGATAAAGTTTCTAGATACCATTAATGACTGCTTTTTGGGTCCCTGAAACTCACAAGGGGAGAGGAAATACTTGATTTAGTTCTTAAGTAGAGCCCCAGGATCTTGTTCAAGATGTGGATATAGAGGAACCACTTGGTAATAAAATTTAATTATATTATGATTGAACATCATTGTGGGGTGGGGGAAAATACTAAGGAAGTCCACCAAAGTAGCATTTAACTTCCAGAAGGGAAACTAGAGAAAAATGAAGAAGCTAGTAAAACACATTAAAAGTAACCATCACAAAGATGAAATGCCTGCAAGCTGCATTTTAAAAAAACTCCTCAGCAGAGGCTCAACTTAAATAATTCTCAAATTAAATAGAGGATCTAATAATGCCACCGTGACTAAATAACAGAGTAAAAGAAGCAGTCAGAGGCAAAAAGGCATTCTTTAAAACCTTGAAGCCCTATTCTGTCAAGGAAAATAGAAAAGAACATAAACTCTAGCTAGTCAAGTGTAAAAGTACAATTAGGGAGGCAATAAATATTTTAAGTACATTAGAAGCAGGAAGCCTGCTAGACACCCAGTGGGTATAAGAGAAAGGACTCCAGAGAGTCCTAAGCTGTTGTCTGATTCTCATCCCTTTCACTCGTCTATCAGGGCACCAAATGAGGAGTCCACACACAAAATTATAAAAGAAAGTATACTTTATTTCCTATAGCATAGGAAAGGTAAAAAAGACTAGAAAAGAATAGAATAACTGGGTTTGGAAACTGCAGGAGTCACACAACAACAACAACAGGTACACAGAGGAGGCTAGCTGATGTTAGACCTCCTGTCTTAGCTAGCTCCAGGGAAAGCTGACTTCACATCTCCTCTCCAGGTGATAGGGATCGGGGATGACTTCAGATCTCCTCTCCAGGTGACAGTAGAAGCTTAGGGTAGGCCCTAACTCAAAACCCACCCAACCCCTTTGCGCCGTCTCAAGTGTGTATTAGCCCTGTCTAATCCAATGATCTGTGCTTGCAAGTGTGCTCTCCAGTAATCAAATACCATTGTTACCCCACGTAACTAACAACTGACACTCCAAGCCAGTGATCAGTTTTCTGAGCAGCACTATTGCACCCTGTCAGTGAGAAGGCTGGTGGAAGAGAGCCCTGAGCACCCTCAAGTTATACACTCCTATTGCCTAGCAACACTTTCCCACTCTTTCCCTGTTTCCCCGCCTTTTCCTTGAGCAAGGAAGAAGACTAATCAAAATGGAGGCTCACCTGTTGTTTGAAGAAATGGTGAACCTACAAATGGTGAACCTACAAATAAACAACTTAAACCATTTCAGCTGAACTGATTATGAAAAGGTCTAACATTAAAGAAGAAGCCCGCATTAACAATTGGAGAATCAATGTGCTAAAGGAGAATTCAGTAAATATGACACCATTGCAAAAAAGCTAAATTAATTCTTTACATCAGTCTTTACTGCAGAGGATGTGAGGAACATTCCCATAATTGAATCATTCGTTGTAGGTGACAAATCTGAGGACCTGTCCCAGATTGAGGTGTCAGTAGAAGAAATTTTGGAACACATTGTTTTTCTTCAAGAGATGTCCCTGTGGGTGTTTAACTCCTGGTGTGTAGGTGCATCCCTATACATTCAAAGAGAGTTTCTTAGCAATCTCGGTGTGACCTATCTCACTCATGATTGTCTGCAAAAGTAGCGCATACGTGACCCAGATTCTTCAGTTCCCTGACATGAGACAGAACTTTCAGTCCTCTAGAAGAACAAGAAAAATAGTTTAGCATAGTTGTCCTCAGTAGCATAGTTCATAGTTATAGTTGATAGTAAATAATTCATAATCCCATTAAAAAAGGGGTTTCTAGTCAGCTGTGCCTGGCTTGCCAAGGTTCATACATAAGAACGGCCATACTGGATCAAAACAAAGATCCAACTAGCTCAGTATCCTGTCTTCTGACAGTGGCCATTGTCAGGTCCTGTAGAAGGAATGAACAGAACAGGAAATCATGAAGTGATCCTTTCATGTATTTCCAGCCTCTGACAAGCAGAGGCTAGGGATACCATTCCTACCCATCCTAGCTAATAGCCTATGATGGACCTAACCTCCATGAATTTATCCAGTTCTTTTTTTAACCCTGTTAAAATCCTGATCTTCACAAAATCCTCTGGCAAAGAGTTCCACAAGTTGACTGTGCCACTGTATGAAGAAAAACTTCCTTTTGTTTGTTTTAAACCTGCTTCCTATTAATTTCATTTGATGGCAACTACTTCTTATGTTATGGGAACAAGTAAATAACTTTTTTTCTTATTCACTTTTTCCACACCAGTCATGATTGTATAGACTTCAAGCATATCCCCCCTTAGTCTCCTCTTTTCTAAAATGAAAAGTCCCAGTCTTTTTAATCTCTCTTCGTCTGGGACCCATTCAAAATTCCTAATTGTTTTTGTTGCCCTTTTCTGAATATTTTCCAATGTCAATATATCTTTTTTGAGATGGTACATCTGTACACAGTATTCAAGATGTGGGTATATCATGGATTTCTTCTTTTAGTAGTATATCCCATGGATGCTCAACTGTTGGTGTAGGGTCATCCTAGTGCCCAGATTGGAGTTTTCATGAACAGTGGTCAGCAGGACCACGCATGTACAGCACGCACCTCGCACCGTTCTTGCTTTTTGATTTCTCGCGCGGTCCGGCTCCTGCCAGTTCCTCCTTTTCTGCCCCAGGTCGCAGATGGAGTGAGACCTTTCCCCCTCAATGGCTTTAGTCAGAGAAGGGATTTTAGTTTTAGAATAAGTTTTTTTTTCTGTATAGTTCAGTCCGTTTTTCAGTCGTTAATCATAGTTCTAGTTCTTTTGTTCAAAAAAACAAAACAAAACAAAACAAAACCCAAAACAGGTTTTTCTGTGTTAAGTGTTTACCTCACCTTTCTCCCACCCTCCCCCCCAAAAAAAGTGTGAGAAAGGGGGGGAGATGGAGGGGGGAAGGAGGAAGGAATAGTAATAACAGAAAAGAAAAAGAATAAATAAAGAGAACTCAGGAGAAGTAAGTCAGAGACTGCTTATCCATTTATCAACACCGTGGTGACAGGCTCTCTAATGCCTGGTTTGCTGGGGTTTAAGAAGTGTGCCACATCAGGAGCCCATACAGAGTTCCTAAAATGTTTGGGCAAAACCCGTGTGCCTCAAAAGTGTACACACTGTGCAAAACTCACAGTGAGAGCACAGCGTGATAGAGAGATAAGGCTTAGGATATTTTTATTCAGTAAAGCCCTGCAGTCCTCAATCAGACTCGCTGCGAAAAGGAAAACGGAGAGCTTCTTCTCTTATAGTGGCTCCTTCATATAAAAGGGCTTCACCAGCTCGTTCCCTACCACTGGCCTCCACAAGTAGAATAATTAGCAGGGAGAATCTGGGAACATCTGGTGCCACTAAACAGTGGCTTAAAACGGCCCCTGAGCTGAAAACTTGGCACAAAACATCTGCAGTACCGGTAGCTACAGCACTGGCAAGACGCTCGGTGCCACCAACCTTGGCACCGCAAGCTGCAGCACCGTCTTTATCGGCAACACTGGTGCCACGTCTAGCCAAGTCCTTGGCACTGACCCACGTGGTGCAGACACTGGCACCGACCTACATGGTGCAGACACCAGCACTGACACAAACCATGCAGACACCGGTGCCGACACATTCGGCACCAACATTGATGCATGATTCAGAATGCCTGGCATCGGAGGAGACTGTTAGCCCCCCAGCACCGAAAAAGGCGACTCATAAATCCCACAGAACACAGAGCTGCTCACCTTTTTCACCTGCTCCATCATTACTGTCACCTTTTCTACACTCATCACTGATGCAAAGGTCCAATCTTGCACATAAGACACATTATGGACTGGGAGCTGATCTCTCTCGTTAGCCACAACCGTACCGAAGATACAGTTCCTTATCACTTCCTCCATCCTCAAGGGGTTCTATCAGATCATTCCACTCTCTAACACTCTGTCCTCATACATACCATCATGAACACAGATTGAACATCTGCTCACCACACAGATTGAACATCACTCCCCTGATAGATAGAAATATCAATAACACAGGCATTCACATTGGTATGGCTACTCATCTCATTGGTTTCCACGATATCACTACCAATGACAGGGGTATCATCCATCCCGCTGCTTGGAACAGCCGCACACATACGGATATTCACCCTCACCAGCATCGCATGGACCAAAGATCACAATGTCCTCTTCGAACCCCCAACCAGTAAATACATCAGCACTATGAACCCTAGGAGGGACAGATTTCTGAGACAGAGGAACTGCAGCCTGATGTCTCGCCAACAGATCAGTCTTCCTCATCTACCAATGAGGCAATTATTCCCGGTGACCAATCGCCACCTGATGACCTGAAACAGTTTCAGGAACTTTTTAAGAGAGTGGCTACCAGCCAAGAGATACAGCTCACCGAGGTCCAAGACAAGCAACCCTGACTCCTTAAAAATCTCCAACCGTCTCAACGTGCAAAAATTGTGATTCCTATATATGAAGCTATTATGGAGGCTGCGGACAATATCTGGCAGACTCCCGCATCAATAACCCCAACTAATAAGTGGGTGGATAAAAAGTACTATGTCCTATCCAAAGGTGCAGAACTTCTCTTTTCCCACTCAGCAGCTCAGCAGAGGTCAAAACTTCCACAGCACAAGAATAATTCTGCGAATAAGGATAGTTGTGCCTTGACATCTTTGGGCGTAATATGTCCTCATCATCAATCCTTCTCATTAGAATAGCTAATTACGCAGCGTTGCTTTCCAACCATAATTTCTGTAAGTATACTAAACTTACCTCCCTTATTGAGCATTTACCAGACTCGAAAAGATCTGTACTAAAATCAGTAGTACAAGAGGGATATGCTTAATCAAGAACCTCTCTCCAAATAGCCTTAGATATAGCCGACACAGCAGCCTGTGCCACGGCAACTTCTGTGGTCATGAGAAGGACTTCCTGGCTTCAGACTGCTGCAGTTCCTCATGAACGGCAGACAAAAGTGGAAGACCTCTCTTTTGATAAAGACAAATTATTTATAGGGAAGACAGACGAGGTCTTACATTCCAGTAAAGATTCAAGAACCACCCTTCGTACTTTGGGTATGTACACCCTACTGTACAGATGTAGACGATACGTGCCATACCAACGGCACCAAGACTTTTCATATCCTAGATACCAACAATGGGGATTTGATCAACCCAAACTGAGGCAATGACTGCAGAGGTGACAACCTCAGAACAACCGTAACCAGAGTCAGCAGACAAGCAAACATCAAGTTTGACTTCCAAGTCAAGGGCTTGCAAGCCCTTGTTGGATCACCATGATCAATCTACCCCAACCTTCCATCATCATCTGAGACCATTTTACCACCTCTGGGCTACCATCACATCATATCGCTGACTTCTAGAGATTGTGTCATCCAGCATACCCTTCATAGCAATACCTCCCACCTCCACACCATCCCCATCCCTCTTCAGAACCCTTCTCATGAGGATCTACTCAAAAAGGAAGTCCTCCATCTCTCAGACATCGGAGTAGTAGAAAAGGTGCCAGAAGAGTTCAAGGGCAGGGGTTTCTACTCCTACTACTTTCTCACATCAAAAAAGAGAGGTGGCTGGAGACCTATTTTAGACCTTTGCAGATTGAACTGATATCTACAGAAGCAACGATTCAAGATGGTGACCATCCATTATCCCAGCATTAGAACAGGGAGACTGGTTTGAGGCCCTCAACCTGCAAGACACCTACTTTCATATTACCATATATCCAGTACACAGATGATTTTTACGCTTTGTGGTCAGATTGGAACACAATCAGTACCGTTTCCTACCTTTCGGCCTGTCATCAGTACCCAGAGTGTTTTCAAAGACACTCGCTGTCATAGTGGCATACCTAGGTCAGCAACAAATTATGATTTTTCCCTATCTAGATGACTGTCTAATAAAAGGGCCAACAGATGCGGACACTCTCCATATGATATCTATAACCAGATGCACGTTCAACTTTCTTAGGCCTCATTCTCAACAAACAGAAATCAACACTTCTACCTACAAAAACCTTAGTGTTCATTGGAGCCCACCTAGATTCCACCACGGCAAGGGTGTACTTACCCCTGCAATGATTCTGAGCAATCCAAGACCTCGTATTTACTCTCTCAAACAGCCCCAGATCGCCAGTACTTACCTGTCTTCAGCTCATGGGTTATATGGCAACTACAACTTATGTTGTTGCTTCTGCCAGGCTTCATTTTTGCTGTCTTGAACTCTGGCTTGCCTATTTTTACACTCACTGGAAGCGGGATTACACAGACCATACCTACCGACATTATAACTTCTCTAAAGTGGTAGACTGAACCAAATAACTTACTTGCAAGAGTCCCATTCCATTGGGATCAACCTACCACACAGATTACTACCGACGCCTCCCTCATGGGATGCGGAGCTCATATGGGAGACATGACTGTCCAAGATCTATGGATGACGAAGGAATTTACTTTGCATATCAATCTGTTGGAACTCAGGGCAGTTGCAAATGCATGCATGCATTTTTTGCCACAAATCCGAGGAGCCACAGTGAGGATACTTACCGACAATGTCTCCACAATGTATTATATGTATCAATAGGGGGGCACTTGTTCTCGCTCCCTGTGTGCCAAGGCGATTAGACTATGGAACTGGTGCATCCACAATGTGGTTACCCTGACAGCTTCCTACTTACCAGGGGTCAACAACATGTTAGCAGTCTCGCTCAGCAGACATTTTGCCCCAGACCACGAATGGGAGCTTCATCGGCATGTCCTCCAGCCTATTTTCAGTCGCTGGGGTCGTCCACAAATAGACCTCTTTGCCTCACACAGCAATATGCAATGCCACCAATACTGTTCCAGAACTGGCATAGGTCATGGATCTCTAGGGGATGCCTTTCTCCTCCATTGGAGGGGCCCCCTCTTATATGCCTTTCCTTCTACACCACTCATTCCAAGAGTTCTCGAGAAAATCAAGAGATGGTGCAACAGTGATTCTCATAGCCCCATTCTGGGCACGACAAACGTGGTTTCCCTATCTTTATCAGATGTCTCCTCCACCTAATCACCTTCCCACATATCCCGATCTCCTAACCCAGAACAACAGGACCCGAATTCATCTTCAACCCCATACACTACAGTTGACAGCCTGGCTCATTGTTGGTTCCAAGAAGGCAAACTCCAGTTCGGACAAAGTGAGAGATGTCCTATTACATAGTAGAAAACAATTCACTATATGCACTTATCTCCACAAGTAGTGCAGATTCCTATCTTGGTACACCGCTAAAGAACTGTATGGCACCCTTACACCTTATTTGAGACTATATCCTACGATTAAAAGAAACAGGGTTAGCCCTAGCGTCTTTGAAAGTACACCTAGCAGTGATCACCGCATTCCACAGCTCAATTGATGTTTCTTCAGTGTTTGCACATCCTATCACTAGGAGGTCCTCAAAGGCCTCTCCAATATATTTTCCTCATGCAGGCTCTATCACCTGCATGGAACCTGGAGCTGGTTCTTGACACTCTAACCAATGCTCCTTTCGAGCCAATAGCAACTGCTCCATTTTCAATGATCATACTCAAAGTTACATTTCTGCTAGCCATCACCTCCACCTGCAGAGTTGGAGAAATAGCAGCCCCAATGGCAGTGCCACCATATGCTATTTTCAGCAAGGACAAAGTCACGCTGCATCTACATCCATCCTTCATTCCCAAAGGCTTGCTCAAATTTCCACATAAATGAGCCAATTGTACTTCCATCTTTCTACCCCAAACCACGTGCGAGTGCTCGTGAGGTCTTGCTTCATTCGCTAGTCTTGTGTAGATCACTTGCCTTCTATTTAGAGAGAACTCAAACCTTTTGGAGAACACACCATCTACTAGTTTCAGTAGCTGAACTCTGCAGATGCCAACCCCTCTCATCACAGCGGATCTCAAACATCATTGTTACTTGCATTAAAAAGTGCTATGCTATACTATACGGAATAAACCACTGCCAGAGACACTAAGAGCTCATTCTACGAGAGCTGTAGCAAACTCCATGGCTTTCCTTTGTGGAGTTCCTCTCAGAGATATTTGCCGAGCGGCCATATGGTCCACTAACGACACCTTCATGAAACACTATGCAATTTCTCCTAAGTTATCTATGTGGTAGCATCTGCAGTGCTCTCGATTGTCAATAAGCAGTGACTCCATTACCCGCCTTCCTTATACTCTGGAATTGCTACGCAGTCACCTACAGTGGAGCACCCATAGGGACACTATTCGAAGAAGAGGAGGAAGTTACTCACCTTGGTGCAGTAACAGTGGTTCTTTGAGAAGTGTGTCCCTGTGGGTGCTCCACTATCTACCCTCCTCCTTGCTTTGGAGTCTCTTATTATATCTTGCAGGTACTGGGGTGGATTCGAAGAACTGGCAGGAGCCGGACTGTGTGAGAGATCAAAAGGCACGAACAGTGTGAGGCGTGTGCTGCGCATGCGCGGTCCAGCTGACCATTGCTCATGAAAACTCTGATCTGCAGCGCTGGGACAACCCGAAACCAACAGTGGAACATCCATGGGGACACACATCTCGAAGAACCGTCATTACTGCACCAAGGTGAGTAACTTACTCTTATAAAGAGGCAATAAGTTATTTTCTGTCTTATTCGTTATCCCTTGTTTAATGATACCTAACATTCAGTTTGCTTTTTTGACTACCGCTATACATTGAGTGGACATTTTCAAAGAACTGTCCACAGTAACTCCAAGATCTCTCTTTTGAGTAGTTATAGATAAGTTAGTCCCCATCATTTTTTATGTATATTTGGGATTATTTTTTCCAGTGTGCATTACTTTACATTTATCAACATTAAATTTCATTTGCCATTTTGTTGCCCAATCACTGAGTTTCATGAGATCTTTTTGAAGCTCTTCATAGTCTGCTTTGATCTTAATTGTGTGCAGTTTAGTATCATTTGCAAATTTTGCCACTTCACTGTTTACCCCTTTGTCCAGATCATTTATAAATAGGTTGAATAGGATTGGTCCCAGTGCAGATCATTGGGGAACACCACTACTTACCTCTCTTCATTCTGAAAACTTACCATTTATTCCTATTCTTTGTTTTCTGTCTTTTAACCAGTTATCAATCCATGGCTATGTCTACATTGCACTCTAACTGAAAATAAGATACGCAATTTGTGCTACGCAAATTACGTACTTATTTCAAGTTTATTTCAAAGTAGGCTATTTTGAAATTTGGTGCTGTCTACACAGCACCAAATTTTGAAATAAAGTGCTATTTCAAAACATCCCTTAACCTTCGTGGATGCCAAAATAGTGCTCTGAATTTTTTTTTCAAAAATAGCATTATTTTGAAAAATATTTTTACAAACACTTGTCCTCCACACCCACCCCAAGTTTGTACCTAAAGTGCCGTCTTCATTCCACGTCAAGCCCCTTAACTTACCAACTTTTTTCCCCAAACCATATACTAATTCCATCAAAAAGTCATAACAGAAGAACGGCCATACTTGGTCAAATCAATGGTCCATCTAGCCTGGTATCCTCTCTGCCATCAGTGGCCAATACCAGATGCCCCAGAGGAAGGGAACACAACAGGTAATCCTCACATGATTCCTCTCCTGTCATCTGTTTCCAGACAAACAGAGACTAGGGACGCCATTCCTACCCATCCAGGCTAATAGCCATTGATGGACTTTATCTCCATGAATCTATCTAGCCCTTCTTTTGAACCCTATTGAAGTCCCAGTCTTCACCACATCCTCTGGCAGTGTCAATTGCACATGCTTGACATTAGACATGCACTAGCATTTTATATAGACAGGACCAGAGCCTTTAGAAAGACCCCACAAACCTTTTTGTCCATAGCAGACTGCTCCTCAAGCACTCATATATCTAAACAGAGGCTTTCTAAATGGATTGCAGATTGCATTTGACTATGCTACCAATCCAGGGTTCCCAACTTCCTCTCTTACAGTCTGGTAAGTGTAACTTCAGAGGAACTACAACAGAAGACAGGTGAGGAAACAGTACACCATTTCCTCTCAAAATAGTTTAGTCAGTTATGTTCCCTGTTTCTTTCTTCTCAAATGTCTTCTATGGTATTGCTATTAAGAGTCCAAAATGTGTGGTGTTGAAGGTTCAGGCGTGGCAGCACAAATTTAATCCTATTTACTTGTAAATTTGCTTTCTGTGAGTGGATTGGTTTCTAAAAGGAAAGGAAATGTTTTATTTCTTCCACAGTAAGGATATACAAAAACTTAACTGGACTTTATTTTTCAAAAGTAATCAAATGGGGAATATAAAAAAGTCATTGCTATAAGGAGTAAAGATCCAATCCGGTCATTTTTTCTGCCTACATGTTCAAAAAGGGAGAGAGAGAGAAACCCAGAATATGTGCTGCCAGTCAGAAGAAAGCAAATTTACAGGCAGTTAAGATTGAAAACTTTCTTATGCCAAACAACTTTACATTTTCAGATATTCTTCTTTTAATATCTCACTAACATATTTCAGTGATAGAAATGTAGCCGTGTTAGTCTGGGGTAGTTGAAGCAAAATGCAGGACAATGTAGCACTTTAAAGACTAACAAGATGGTTTATTAGATGATGAGCTTTCGTGGGCCAGACCCACTTCCTCAGATCAAATAGTGGAAGAAAGTAGTCACAACCATATATACCAAAGGATACAATTAAAAAAAATGAACAAATATGAAAAGGACAAATCACATTGCAGAACAGAAGGGGGATGCGGGGGGGTGGGAAGGGGGAGGAAGGAAGGTAAGTGTCTGTGAATTGCTGATATTAAAGGTAGGGAGAGTGGGATGTTTGTGAGTTAATGGTATTACAGGTGATAATTGGGGAAACTGTCTTGGTAATGGGTGAGAAAGTTCAAATGACAGTTCAGAGGATTCCCTTTCAAGTGCAGATGTAAAAGGTCTTTGTAGCAGAATGCAGGTGGCTAAGTCATTTAGAGAGTGTCCTTTCTGGTTAAAGTACCGCATCTGCTCTAACCCCACTAACAGAGACCAGAAGCTTCAGGATCTCTACCAAGCATTTATAAATCTCAACTACCCACCCAGAGAAATAAAAAAGCAAATTGAAAGAGCCAGACGAATACCTAGAAACCATCTACTTCAAGACAGACCCAAGAAAACCAACAATAGAACACCACTTGTCATCACCTACAACCCCCAACTTAAACCTGTCCAACACATTATCAATAAACTACAGCCTATATTGGAACAGGATACCATACTCAAAGAGGCTCTGGGAGACAGACCCATAGTCTCCTATAGACAACCACCTAACCTCAAGATGATTCTTACCAACCACCACAGGACATACCACACTAATACCAACCCTGGTACCTTCCCTTGCAACAAACCCCGTTGCCAGCTTTGTCCACATATTCATTCTGCTGATACCATTATTGGACCTAACCAAGTGAGTTATAAGATCAAGAACACATATTCCTGCGCATCCAGAAATATAATCTATGCTATCATGTGCCGAAAGTGTCCGTCTGCTATGTACATTGGACAAACATCTCAGACACTTCGCCAAATGATTAATGCCCACAAAACAGATATCAGACAAGATCACAAAGAGAAAACAGTTTCTTGCCACTTTAACCAGAAAGGACACTCTCTAAATGACTTAGCCACCTGCATTCTGCTACAAAGACCTTTTACATCTGCACTTGAAAGGGAATCCTCTGAACTGTCATTCATGTTAAAATTCGACACTTGCCAACAAGGACTTAACAAGACTTTGAACTTTCTCACCCATTACCAAGACAGTTTCCCCAATTATCACCTGTAATACCATTAACTCACAAACATCCCACTCTCCCTACCTTTAATATCAGCAATTCACAGACACTTACCTTCCTTCCTCCCCCTTCCCACCCCCCCACATCCCCCTTCTGTTCTGCAATGTGATTTGTCCTTTTCATATTTGTTCATTTTTTTTAATTGTATCCTTTGGTATATATGGTTGTGACTACTTTCTTCCACTATTTGATCTGAGGAAGTGGGTCTGGCCCACGAAAGCTCATCATCTAATAAACCATCTTGTTAGTCTTTAAAGTGCTACATTGTCCTGCATTTTGCTTTAACATATTTCATACCTTATACACATGTAAACATGTTTCTGCACCAAAGAGCTTAAAATTTAAGGGCCCAATCCTACTCTTATTATAGTAAATGAAAACAGGATCATTCTCTGGACTACACAAAATATAAATGGATGTAATTTCTGGCAGTGGCTACTCTTGTGAGTAGTCCCATGATTTCATTGAGCCACACGTGTCAGAATGGTAGGAGCAGGCTCAAAAGTTAGGCAAAAGAATATATTAGAACAATAATTAGGTTGGGTTTGTGTATGATATTAGTCCCAATAATTGTGCATGTTTTCAAAATAATTTTATTTGTAATAAAAGTTCAATCAAAGAAATAGGAGGTGAGGCATGGAAACACACAGATGATTAGAAACTGATTTTCTTGTATAAAGTCAGTTAATAAAGTCTCAAATTTGAAGGGAAAAACAACCAGTTTTATACAAGTTCAAGTTATCGCTTAAACATTTATGCAATCTACAACAGATATACTAAAATACCAAAGAATAACAATAAATCACTGTAAATATTTGAATCATTTAATGTGTGCAAGTAAGACTAATCATATTTCATCTAGCTGGTTTCTGCTTTTTTTTAAATGCAAATACATGGGGAGAGTAAACTTTTTAAAAGATAATATTATCATTAGTTTATTAAACCTACTATATAACTCCTTGAGTTCTTTCTATAAATCAAATAAGTTGGCAATAGCTAAGTTCATACAAAAGCTTTTGTAAATATGTGAGTTAATCAGAAATTAAACTTGTAATGATATTAACCACTTGTTTCCCTTACTAACAAAATAGTAGTTTTAAATTATTTCCTGATTTTTTTATTATTATATAAAATGCTGCCTGAACTAATTAAACCATTCAACATAATATAATGAGGACAGTTCTACTTTGGCACTATCCAGAGTACTGTGAGGTTTATTAGCTGCCTAACACTCCTCCTGCAGGCTAGATGGGAAAATTACATTCCAGTTCTATAAATGTTAATACAGAAAAACACATTTACTTATACATTTAAAACATTTTTAATTGGGAATAAATAAAAGATTTGATAAAGTTCACTTGTATTCTTTTCAGAAGTTTAGGTATCTTACGAATAGTACTTTTAATGTCCTTTCAAACAATGATTTGGGATTTTGTCTGGCCATAAGTTTATTATGTGCTCTAGTTAACATACATATTGTAATAATGGATATTTAGAATAAATCGTTTTTCTGAAATTTTCAGAGTCCTCTGTGCTAAGGATTCAGTTTGCATTAATTGTACATTAACAGCAATATACAGTCATTAAAACCTCAGATTTATTGTAGTCATACAATGAACATGAACCTGTAAATTACATAAGTGTGGCTAGATAGTACAGTAAAAATTACAGTATTTTTATGTATCTGCTGTTTTCTCTTTCACCCCCAAACATTAAAAATATTTTAATAATCTTTTCAGAATGGTTGCAGAGTTCTTTTAGTACTCTTATAGAGTTTGTATAGAATAAATGACAGTAGTTGGCAATATTTATACCTGTAGGCATTCAACATTTTTGCTGGTGGAAAATAATATAAAACTTAGCTAAGAAATTTGAATATTGCATGCCCTACTGTTTATAATACCAACATTAAATACGTGTTTTTCTTTCATATACAGGCAGTCCCCGGGTTACATGGATCCGACTTGCATCGGATCCCTACTTACAAACGGGGTGAGGCAACCCCGCACTAGCTGCTTCCCCCCAGCCGACCAGGGAGACGCGAAGCTAGCGCGCCCCCCCCCCCAGTAGACCAGGGAGATGCGGAGCGGCTTTTCTCAGCAGACACCTCAGCTTGAGAATAAAGGACTGAGGGAAGTGAGGTGTGGGAGAATAAAACTGAGCTCTGGAGAAATGTTGGCTAGAGTTTCCCCTACAATATGTACCAGTTCTGATTTACATACAAATTCAACTTAAGAACAAACCTACAGTCCCTATCTTGTATGTAGCCCAGGGACTGCCTGTATTATGGAATGTACCAGAGATTGCATTGATTCTAGCTTTAGGGTTATGAGAGAGCCATGGAAAGGGAAAGGAGAGGAGGAAGAATGAGAGCGAGTGGGTGGCAGGAGGAGGAGCAAGAGAGCCAGGGTTAGGCCCTCCCTTGTGGCTAGCAGTGGGGGAAGAGCCTGGGTGGCTTTGGGTCCGGGCCTTCCCCAGCCTAGAGGGGGGTTGGAGAGTGTGGGGGGTGCAGCCCCTTACTAGTAATGTATTTTTAGGAACCTGTGTGAGAGGGGGATACTCAACCTCTTTGCCACTATATCTCTCACACTCCTGAGAATGTGATATTCATAAATGAGTAAATTGCAATGTAACATGTACCATACCTCATTATCTTACTCTTTTCTTTATCTGCCTTTTCTAGGAAAGGTCAGTATTATAGTGTCAAATCATTTAAAATTGATACATTGCTATAGCATTTAGGTGCAGAGAAACTAAAATTACACATTGGTAAGGCTTGTATGAAATTACATAGTAATTTTGTAATTACCAGGAGTCAGAGCCAATGCTAGACATAAGGATACTAAGCAATTGCTTAGGATCCCAAGGGGTTCAGATTCCCTCCCCCTTATTAATTCTTAGAGAAGGTATGTGTGTGGGGGGCAGGTCAGGAGATATTTCTCCTTAGGACCCACAATATTTCTCCTAGCAGCAGAATTATTGAAAGTCCCACACAACAGAAAACTTACACTTTTACTGATTGTAAAATAACTAAAAGTTTCTCAGAGGTTTTGAACTTTTTCTCCAAGAATTAGTACCAATTAACCTGCTGATCTACATTAGCAGTTATAATCCTACTGGGTTTATTCTGTGGCCAAGGAATCAGTGTATATATACATATCATGATGAACATATTAAAAGGCCATAATTATTTGATCAATGTTGTTTTGTCTTTGTCTTTGTTGTAGGGGTTGCTCTTGACCCCTTAATTTCTTGTAGCTACTTGAAATACAGGGTTCAGCTAGCTATGAATTTGTCATTTTAAAATAAGACCTTAATGTTGGGGAAACTTACTTGGAATACTTGGAAGATCTGTGATTTCATCGATGTAAATAGTCTCTCCACCGATGCAGATGTTGGGGAAACAAATCCACTTCCCTCACAGGTTCAACCAAAATCCAAAATTTCTCATTCTTCAGGGTGTGATTGATGTCTTTTTGTTCTTCCATGTATTTAACTGAAAGATGTGGGCTGAATGTATGGAATCGTGTGTGCAATGTGTGTTTTGTGTAAACTCATAGTGAGTTGAATTCATTGTAAATGGATGTATATTACACTGAGGCCTCTCAGTACATTTTAACAAATCAAAATAAAAACCATTTAATTTAGCATAGCAAGCATACCATTTTTATTTTTTCCAGTTTTGTAAAAGTAGCATTTTCATTATAAAAGGTCTGGTGTAGCTCCATTAACAATAATATTGCAGGGGAGGATTCTTCTGTCACAGTGAACTACTAACGATATAATGTTTGAGCCGTTTTTCATCATGACATCACAAGCAATGTATTGGCAAACTGTTATGTTAGTCACTTTTATTCTTCATGTACTATAGCTATTATTGAAGAGATTTAAATTCCCACCTGAAAGAACAAAGATGCTGAATGCACCACTGATTTGATATTAAATGCTTTTCATCCACCTAAAAATACTACAATATTAAAAAACTGTTTTTGGTCAAGCAACAATGTATGTTTTGGCAGCAAAATTGTAATTCACTAACTTTTATTTCAAGCTAACATACTGCTTCAAATTCTCCTGTTATGCTAACCTTGTTGATAGTTACAGGAACTTATTACTATAGTAATTCATTAGCAATGCTGAATTAGAATTCTGAATTGCTGATGTTCATTGTTATTGTAATGAATAAGAAAAATGTATTGTAATATGTATTTAAGAGCGGAAAATTACATTGCTTTCCTATATGTCTTTCTGAGGAGTACAAATAATAGATATACTTATTAGATTGAAACTTTCCATTCATGTCAGCAGCATCCTCGTGGTCAGTAGAAATATTACTTTACAATGTTGGGGAGGGTAGATAATAGTGCTGTATGTGGAATAACTATGTTAAATGCCAAAACTAATAATTTTAACAATACCTAGAAACACAGGAGAAAAAGCTTGAACAGTACTGACAACAGGGACAGACAAGCATGAAAGATTAATGTAATCTTGCATATCATGATGCACGTTCTTACACAAAAAATCCATCTGTAAGTGTCATGTCAGTCAGCAAAAATCTTTGATGGGTGGATGCAGCTGGGCTGTCTCTTCTGGCAAAGCTGCCCTGGAAAATGCTAAATGTGGTTATGATGCTTTGTGCCATCTGTAGAATGCCAGTTTATCCTGTCTTCATTGGTATTTTCAGTAATACATGGGACATCAACAACCACAGAGACAGCAATGTACAGTGACAGATTCATTTCCTCCAGAGACTACCAGACTCTGGTGTATACTTGTGCCACCTTGCCTTATATTCTGTTGTCACTATTATTTGATTTTATTTCATCTTTCTATGTTTAACTCAGATTTTTAGTTAACCACTTTATGTATTCTAACATGGTCACTTGAGTGTGATTAAGTATTAGATAATTTACTTCTAACTGATGATAGGCTTAAACTTTCCCAATAATATATCAACTGTGCCATTATAGAAACTTTTGACCTACAAATGAATATTACTAATCCTATGAATTTGAAATCACCTGCTTTAAATTAAAAACTGGCAATGTACCTGATACCACCAAATTTCTGTAGTTAAGAATTATTTTGATCCTTTTGTTTATAAAGTTGTAAAACTTTAAAGACATTTAATACTTTCAATTCATTTAGATGATCAAAATATACGCAAAATAAATTCCAATTTATTACTATGTTCATATGAGACACAAAAATAAGTTGTATGAATTTTTTTTATATCTTCCAGAATTTTAATTATTAAAATATCTTTTGTAGTAACTGAATATGAAGGACATGCCCTCTCATTGCTTCAGGAATGTGATCTCCACACATTTGATGGGTAAGTTTGGTATTAATAGTTTTGCTTTCTTACTGTGAGGTACCTAGTAATAATAATCACAGTTTATCTAAACAAACATTTAGTTCACAACAAGCCTACTGTGCACTGTGTACCAGTGGATCTGCTGCCATGCACTAAAAGTTCCTTACAGAGCTTTGAATTACCCCTCTTTGGAAGCTCCTATAGCTACAATTTTCATTCATAGAAATCCCGCTTAAAAATTTTAAGTTGTATTTAATTTATTATCCTTTTTTCAGGAACACATTTGGTCCAAATAAATCAGTTATGTTCTAAAACTTGGCATCTGTAGTGGGAGTACAGGTTGAAATTCTCTTAACCGGGATTCTCTAGTCCGGCAACATCCATGGTCCAGCACGGATGTTGCAGGACCAGAGAATTCCAAGGGAGGGCCAGTGGTAATGATCCTGTGGGGCTGGCAGGGCCCACAGCGAGCTGACAGCAAGGCCACCCAGCATGTGGCAATGGGGCTGCCGAGTGGGGCTGAGGAACCCAGCACGTGGTTGCCTGGTGGGTTCTGGAGCCCCAGCACAATGTGTGCGGCTGCCCTGTGGGTCCAGGAGCTCCAGCATGCATGTGCGGCTGCCCATTGGGTCCAGGAGCCAAGGCAGTGATGTCTGCCCAGCGAGGCCAGCAGGAGGTGGGGAGTTGGCTGGGAGGTCAGTAGGCTGGGCCAAGGGGGCTGGTGGCAGGGGTCCAGAAATGACCAGTCAGCTCCCGAGGGTGCTGGACCAGGGAGGTCCAACCTGTACTACTTTTTGTTTTCAAAAATTAGTATAGTAATGTGCATGTCCTAAGTTCCCTCTATGGTGCGTGTCTGTGCAGGCGGGTACAAAGAATTCTAATCCTGCCCAGCTCCCTAGAAGAGCTGCACAGCAGCATTCACCTTCCTTGCAAGTGGAAGGTAAGCTGCTGCTTGTGGTGGGCTTGATGGGAGAGTGGGGGGCCAGAGCTGTGTGGTAGCTGCATAGTTGCTCCCGAGGTGGAGCCATGTGAAGCTGGAGCTGGGGCCAGCGCTATGTGGTGGCCGCCTGGCTACTCCTGGGGCAGGCCACATTGCCAGGGTGAGAGCCGGGCTGTGGTGCGGCTTCTTCTGTGTTAGAGGTCAGTGTTCCCTCCTAACCTGCCTGGCAGCACAGTTTCACAAGTGATTAATCAGCACCGCCCAGTCAATGGCTCAGGGATTAGTGCTTGGAGCTGGGCGGGGGCAGGGCTGACTGGGTGGGGATGATTAATCACCTGTAAAGCTGTGCTGCCATGCAGCTTATAGGGAACACCACCACTGCATGCATCCCTGTTCTCCCTCTTCCCTCTCTTCCCCCCTCACTGCCTTCTAGCTCTGAGTCCCTTGCCCCCTTCATCCACCTGCCAGCTCCCTCTCCCTCTCCCTGGCTCCCCCCATCTCACTGCCCCACCCCCAGCACCGCATTCCCTGCAAATCCTGGGTGCTGGCAGCAACTTCCTTCTGCCTCAAGCAGGGATTCTCAGCCAGCCTATGGGGAGCAGCCAGGGACAGCCCCTGCCCTGTACATAGGCTGCCCCAGAAGCCCCCTGGAGAGGAGCTGTGAGGCTACAGAGAGGAGCCAGGGGCTAGGTAGGGTCTGATGTAATCATCGCTTGCACATGAGAGAGGCAAGATACAGAGGTGCAACGAAGAGAAGAAGGAATTAACATGCATTAAGAAAATGATGTCTGGGTGGTCCTCTCAGTGATGGACACAGAGAAAGAACTCAGTGTATATGATAGGGGCAGCCCAGCTCAATAAACAGAAGAGAGCACACAAACCATGGGTCATACAATCAGCTCGCTGGCCTGGATTGCTGACTGCAGGCAAACCCACCCCACCCACCACTCTTGTCATCTTCTGCTCTCTCTGCACAACTTGTCATGTGTGGAAGTGTCTGAGTCTATGAATGGGTGCATGTATGAAGGAGTTCCATTCTCTTTTCACTTGATCCAATAGTAGTATTGAATAAATCAATATAAGAATAAACCTGCGTTGGTCTCCAGTGAAATTAGGTAACATTCATCACCAGGCAAAACAGAAAATGTTACTGATTTTGTTTGCAACAAGGTCTAGGCAAGGACTTCCTCTCTGATGCCTTCCTCCTATTGTGGTCAGGGACTCGGATGTACATGTTCCCTGATTCCTCTCATGAGCAAAGTCCTGGAAAAGATCAAGAGAGACAAGATGCAGGTTATCATGATCACCCCAGCATGGCCTCATTTGCACTTGTCACCATACTTATGAACCTGACAGTAGCCTTTACCGAACCAACTAGACCGGCTCTCATCCCAAACTCACGTCCCTTCACTTCTCAGCATTGATGTTGAGTGGCTGAATCTGGAGGAATGGACCTACCTGGAGGAGGTCCAATAGATCCCCCTATGAAGTAGGAAGCCCTCAACCAGACTGACTTACCTGGCTAAGTGTACAAGATTTTCATGCTGAACATCTGTATGTAGCATCTCTCCCTGTGTTCTTCCATGCAGTCTATCTTTAGACTATCTGCTTCATCTCATGAACCAGGGGCTGGCATAGTGTTCCGTTAGAGTACTTCTCATGGCCATCTCTGCCTTTCACTTGTTGATCCAGCGACAGGCTCTGTTTTCTCATGACACGATGGTCAGAAGCTTGAAAGGCATAGAGAGGTTCCTCCTGCAGGTATGAACTCCTGTCCCACAATAGGATGTTAATTTGATTCTCTCTAAATTCATGGGCCCGCCCTTTGAGCTGCTGGGCTGCTGCTCCCTTTCTTACTTGTCATGGAAGGTTGCTTTCCTGGTGTTGGTGACGTTTGTGAGATGAATGTTTTGAGATTAAAGCCTTGACCTCAGAACCACCATACATTGTCGTTACAAAGATAAGGTTCAGCTGTGGCCCCATCCAGCTTCTCTGCTAAAGGTGGCATCTACCTTCCATATGAACCAGGACCTATTCCTCCCCATAGTCTGCCCAAGCCACCTAAGAACAGCAGAGAGGCATCTTCACACAGTGGATGTCTGAAGTGCCATAACTTTTTACCCAGAATGTACCAAACCTTTTCTTATATCAACTCCATTCCTCATTGCTACAGTGGATAGGATGAAGGGCCTTCTTGTGTCATCTCAGAGGATTTGCAACTGGATCACCTCTTGCATAATGATCTGTTACTAACAGGCAGAGGACCTGCCACTGCAGATTGTCAGAGCCCACTTCACTAGAGCTCGTGTCCTTGGTAGCTTTCCTGGCTCTCATCCCTTTCCAGGACATTTGTAGAGTCACAACATGGTCCACTATTCACACTTTCATAGAACATTATGCCATCACTCAGCAGACCAGAGACAGTGCTGGGTTTGGTAGAGCTGTGTTCTAATCTTTGTCAATGAATTCCTATCCACCTCCATTGGTGTTGCTTGGAAGTCAATAGATATAAGCCCCTGGAGCTGGATTCAGCCTGTGGAGAGGTAGAGTTAGGTTTGCTTTCAGCCTTACAAAATGAGTAATTTTTCCCTTCTGATAGTTGGATTTAGGCTTACATTTAGATCTGATTTAATTAGCACACCTCTGCTCAACCCCAGAGCTTGGTAAGGTGCTTATTTTTTCACAGAACAACAAACCTCGGTATTGATAGTGATCATGCCCATGGTGACACTGCTAGTCCTAGCCTGTTATATATCTTTAATTTTGTTTTCTTATGTCCTGTCTGTGCTCTGACAGAAGCATGTGGAATGCATGTAAGTCTTTTCTCCCTAATCAAGAGCTTAAAATGTCATGGATTTTTCAGAAAAATATTTTAGGTTAGACTACTGTCAGTGAAAACTGGGATAAGAATCTTGCAATGATGACTATTTTTTCCAGTTGGAAATCTTCACAAACTCACATAGAATAATTCAACAGAAACTAATTCTAGACTAAACAAAGTGGTTCTTAATTATTTATATTAAAAGCAACAACAACAATTTGTTTTTCTCTAACTGCTTGTGTATCTGTTTTTAAGCTGTGCATTGTAATTGTAGCTATGTGAAATTCATGCTTTGACCTCCCCCACCTTATCTTTAGTTTGTGAATTCCTTCCAACAGGCTGTCCATCCTGAATGTTAGGAAAGTGCCCAGGAAACAAACAAGAGTTTTTACTATAAACAAATAAAAATACAGGAATGCATGTGCTGAATCTTATGTGGGTACGAGAATCCACTGATAAGGTTCACATTAAAGTACTTGTAGTCCTGTTTTTATATTATCCTTTTGAAGAATAAGGCAGTAATAAATAAAACATAAGCCTTTAAAACTTGATATCTAGCACTAACAAAAAATAAGATCAGACAAACAAGGACTTCCATTAACATGTGGAAAAGTATGCCCTGACCTTTTGTGTCAAGGAGATGTAATGGCTTTTATGTGCCAGAAATTTTTAGCCAGAACTATTTTTTTTAACAATTTTTAGCCAGAACTTTCTCTCTTCTTTGATTGGGACAGGGGAGTCGTCAACCTGTGCAGACCCTGGGTAAGGGGGGGGGGGGGATCTGGCTCCATTCTCTCAGAAAGGGAGGGGCTTTGGGTGGAAGGGATGGGTGGGTAGAAGCCAACCCTCTTTCCTGGCCAGTGTGCAGCATGCCCTGCCCTCTAGCCCTCAGTGCCACCTGGAGAGTGCAGCCTGGGGCTCTGGCGGTGATTTAAAGGGCCCAAACCTCCACTGATGATAGGGTAGCAGTGGCCGTAGTGAGGTGTCCCAGACCCCTTTAAATCACCAGGCCACAGGGCAATTGTCCCTTTTGCCACCTCTCCTTTACCTGACCCCTCTGTGGGCAGGCCTGGATGGGGACGAGGTGGATGGTTGTTTAAAAATAAAGACATAAGAAAAAAGGATAACAGATGAGGGAAAATGTCAAAGCTGCGAGAGACAATTTCAGTTTTTATGGGAGAATATTCTTTGTTTTCCCAAATAGTTTAACATTATAAAACTAGTTAAATTTTTGGATATATTTGCAAATATATAACAGAAGATACGTTCATGCAGAAGTTTTAGTAATGTCCTGTGAACAAACTTAAACATTGTATTCTTAAAAACATTGGAGAGTGCCAATACTATCTATTTATTATTAAATTATGTTTGTTTAGGGAAACTTCTATTAATATTCACATGCTTTATAAAACTGCTTAATAGCTGTTTAAGAAACAGAAAAAAGATATTTGCTATAGCAGTACTTTTACAGACAAAGTAATAGAGACAAAAGCATCTTCCTCTATTGCCACAGCAGGTGGGAGTTTAATTACATATTACAGGAACAATGATTAAGTACCTTTATGCAAAGGATTGCTGGTAGTAGGGTTTTATGCCTCCATGTATCCCTCAAGTGTTTGTATTGAGTCAGGATTAGCTCTTTTGGAAGAGGGTTTTTCTGGCAATTAATAAACAGTAACACACATTTATGACTTGAATCTGCAAATTCCTGCTCTGTCCCACATCTAGCAAAGAACTTAAAAAAGAGCTTAATTTTATCTATATGAGTAGTCCAATGGCCAGAGTATTCAGCAACTCATTTAAACTAATGTGTAAATAAGGTTGTTAGATGTTTATTTAAATGTAATATTCAATTCTACGCGGAAGTGCAAAGGAATATATATATATCAGAGTGAGCAGAAATAAAGGGTATTCATGTTGTATTTAGCTGAGCTGCGAAATGTTGATCTCTTTCCAATTACGACTATTCACAGTTATAGTTCTATTATTCTTCTGAAGCCACACTCTTTTTCTGTGTTTTCAATTATATCTTATCTCTGCCACATTTGGTATCAATAAAAATAAATAGTGCAAGATTTTGAGCTCAGCTATGCTGCTTTGTGTTCAGCCTAAATAGATTTAAATGAAGTCATTTAGGATTTACATCAATATGTATGAAAGCAAAATTTACCTCAGTGTTTGTGTTTAAAGGCAAGTCTTACTGAGCATAACTCAAATTACTGCCACATTGTCTAAATGTGTTGCTAAATCACAGTAAGGGTTCTAAAGGTACACAGACCCAAAGCCAGTACCAAGTAATTTATATCATAGCTTTATTGGCTAGAGCCCTCATGTCAAACCTTCTGTTAAGAGCATGTGGGCCACCTGCAAGGTAAAATCAAACCTCATTTTCAGGCCTCATCCCAACTTCCATCCTTGGACATTTTAGTCCTCCATTCTAAAGATGCACTCAGTTTCAGAAGCTCAGCAGTGGGGACCCAGCGCCAGCTGGCTCTTAATACATTTAAAAGGCAGAGCCGCAGCGGGGTTAGCTGTCGAGACAGGGAGCTAACCCCATTGTGGCTCCACTGCTTATTGACTAATCCAGTAGTCAATAGAAAATCCATCAACTAGTCAATTAGTTGATTAAACTATAATTAACATCCCTAGATACTACCTACATTTTTTGTTAGTCTCAAAGGTGCTGCAGGACCATTTGTTGTTTTTTAAATAGAAATCATGTCACAGTGAGGAACATGAGGACTGCTTATAATAATTAATGAATACTGTATATTCTATTTCTGATTGTTCTTGTGTTGTTTACTGTGTGTGTACAAGGGGTTATTTTAATGGACTGCATGTACATAGAATAAGGTGTGCTCATAGAGATCAAGAAAAGGGTTAGAGGTGCAGTTAACCCTGTAACTGTGGCCACCATGTTGAAAAGAAAACAGTGACCTGTAACATTTATAGTATTTAACTATCTATTATTCTTATTCTTATCACCATTGTAAATTAAGAGAGCTTATCTATACATTATTTTAATGCCTTCTGAGTTTTCAACAATTTATTGAAAATAAGTAGTATTTTGTGACTTTGGAATATTTTAGTATGTTATGTATTCTAGAATGAACCAAATAAGAATTATATACTTCTTGCCACTGAAAGATACAAGAGTGCGTGTGAAAGTCAGAAGGGGTATTAACACATTCAAATTTCCCATGCTTATTAACCTACCCATCCTACTTCACAGATTTATAGATGCCTACTTATTGCACTTGGGAAGTGATGTTTCTATTTGTGTACTGAATATAATGACACACTCTGTGTGTGTTTATGTAACTACAGTTGAGAAATCTAGACATTATTCTGTTTTTTAAAACTACATAGAAATATGGTATATAATACAGGTTGCACCTCTATAAACCAGAGCTCTCTGGTTCTGGACCGTGGATGTTCCAGGATCAGAGTCCTGGTGCGCTGGGAAGCCTGGGAATCCAGCATGATGCAGAGGGGGCAGTGCATAGTTCATCTGGACTTTGGGAGAGGGAGCAGAAGCCGGGAAGCCCATCATGTAGCTCAGCTGAGCTGTGGCGGGAGGGGTAGCTCAGCTGGGTGGGTGGGGGAGATGGGCAGGAAAGAAAAGAGGTGGATCCAGAAATGACCTCCCCTGGTCCAGAAAAATCCCTCATCTGGGACCAGCGGTCCAACCTGTAAAAACATAAAATGATATAATATATAAGTATTTGAATTGTCCTTATGTAGAAATTTGTTTAATTACAATTGTCTTTCATTTATGGATCATCTGAGCCTCGGTTGTTGTTTTTTTTTATAGGGTGGTTTGTATTGGTGGTGATGGGTCTACCAGTGAGGTAGCTCATGGTCTACTACTCAGAGCTCAGTTGGATGCTGGAAGAGACACAGATTACATCCTTTCACCTGTCAGAGCACCACTTCCCCTTGGCATTATACCAGCAGGTGAGAACAAAAGATACTGATTAAGTATCTCTGTTAATCCACAATGTATCAGACAGATTTATCAGGCCAGAAGGGACCACTGTGCTCACCTAGTCTATCTCCTGTATAACGCTGGCTATAGGTTTTCTCTGAATTAACTCCTGTTTGACCAAGAGCATATTTTTAAAATTTCCAGTGATAACAAATTCACCACATCCCTCAATAAACTGTTTAAGTGGTAGATTGAAATGCACTGCTTGAAATTTGCATTTCATTTCAGTCTCAGTTATACTGCTTCAGCCACCAGTATGAATAATCAATACATTTTGTTTATAGATTAATTCATAGTACAGGTTGATCCTCTCTAGTCCAGCCCCCTTGGAACCTGACTAATGCCGAATCAGAGAATTTGCCAAACTACAAGAGTCAGTATTTTCTCATAACATTTCCATTGATTGCAGGGCTCTTAGAGGTAAATTAGAGCTCATTTAGGGGTAAATTAGAGCTAAGTAACAGCACAGAGAACACTGAGAGTCAGGACTGGTGGCTGTAAACAAACTTTATGGGACCATGGAAAACTTGGCCACACCCATGAAAAGTGGATCTCCATCTAATTAAAATCATGCTGGACCAGAGAGTTCCAGATTAGAGAGGTTCAACCTGTAATGACATAGATCAGTTCTTCACCTGTGGGAGGGTCCTCTAGGACAGGAAATGTCAGTTGTCACTTTTTCCTCTTCCCCTGGATCTATAGGAAGGGCAAACTTCATTCCCATGCCCTCATGGAAATATACCATGTCCCTGGCATCCTTCTCCTACCGTCCATCAGCTTCTTTGGCAGCACCTCCATTTGATTCTGGTGTCTAGGAGCTATCTTTACTTGCAGCTGTCTCAACAAACTCTGTGGAAAATTATGCAAAAAAGATCATACAGTCGCAGGCTATATTAACTCTTTTGACTTTTTTCTGCAGGATTAGAGGGCAGTGCATGCATCTCTTTGACTTACTCAGTGTCTGTCCCAGCTCATCATTCCACTGACCTGACTCTGTCCCACCTGCTCTTTCCATGGGCAGCATTTATCATTGGCTGGTGCAGGATAAGCCTGCCCAAACAGCCCTGCCCATGCTTTGCCCTAAGGCCCCCTCCTCCATGCCACTTCCTGTTTGGTCCCAGCCCAGGCAGACTACCCCTCTTCCAGGAAACATACCGAGGCTACGGAAACAAGCCTGAATCCAGGACTTTGGGTGGCTGGGGCAGGGTCTTTGGGCACTGGGGCTGTGCTTTCCAGCACTCTGGGGCTGGGAGCACTGAGGCAGACTAGAGCCAGGTACACAGTGGTGGGGCCATCCAGTGGTGGACCCGCAGCATCTGGTGCTGTGGGGCTAGATATGCTTAGGCAGCCCAGAATGGAGTGGACAGATGGTTGGCAGTCAAGGATGGTAGTAGAAGGGGAGCAGGGACTTGAGCAGAAGGGGAGGTCTAGGCCAGGAACTAATCTCCCTGAGCCTATGATTCACCCACTGCGCATATTACCACCATACAGGCTTGTCTACATTGTCCTGCTCCTCCAGCATGAACAGTAGAATCTCAGAATTATGCATACCTCAAGTATGCAGGTTGTTTGTAACTCTGAAACGTTCATAACTCTGAACAAAACGTTATGGTTGTTCTTTCAGGAGATTACAACTGGACATTGATTTAATATAGCATTGAAACATTTTATACATGAAAAAATGCTATTTTTTTACTGTCCTTACCTTTTCTATGTCCTGTACTGTATCATGTTTGCCTTTTTTGGGGGGAGGGGTGTGCTGCTGCCTGATTGTATACCTCTGGTTCCTAATAAGGTGTGCGATTGACTGATTAATTCATAATTCTGGTTTTCCTAACTGAGATTCTACTGTACTCTGAGCTAGATAGAGAGATTTCCATTGAGTTCAGAAAAAGGGTGATTGAGAAACCTGCAACCCGCATGGAGAAAAAGAGATATTTATGCATGGAGAGTCCCCTCTGTGAATTTTGGGGGTAATCTGAGCTCATATTTGTAACTGCATTTTTCATGTGTTCTTTATAACCAGTAAGGAAAAAAAAGGAGTTCTGTCATTTCTCTAAAGATCATGCCCATTCATACCTTACTCTTTTAATCATTCCCCATAAGAAATATGGAAGTAAGTGCTTGGGTTCCATTTGGAATGATTTCAACTATCTAGTTTCCTCTCCTTTTAATACAAATCATGTCTGTCTTTTTCAAGCTGCTTTTGCTTTTACAAATAACAGCAAAAACATTTTCAAAATGCAGTATTTAAAATAAGCAATAATTAGTAGAAAAATATGATGGATTATATTAGATATGATTTAAAGCACACAAGAATAAAGGAATGGTTTAATGAGAGACCACAGTATGATCTCAGCTACATGAAACAAATACATTTTAGGCCAGCACTCTGACCTTCACTTGTCATTTGAGTTGCTGTGAATGTGTTGAAGATGGTATAAGACAGAATCTCTCCAACTTTTTACTCCAATTTTTGGATGAGCTTAGGTTACTGTTCTTCTTCATTGGTACTTATTCTCTTGGGATTATTA
Source organism: Pelodiscus sinensis (assembly GCF_049634645.1). Taxonomy (NCBI): domain Eukaryota; kingdom Metazoa; phylum Chordata; order Testudines; family Trionychidae; genus Pelodiscus; species Pelodiscus sinensis. The sequence continues at coordinate 48,612,522 of NC_134717.1, read as the reverse complement.
ATAAGGAATAGTACATCACAACCAGGCCTACCAATAGGGGGAGGAGCAACAGGGGCAATTGTCCCAGAGCCCAATGTTTCCCCAGCCCCACCCCTTCTGGGAGCATAGAGCCACCTGCCCCTCCCCCCCACATCTTGCCCAAGGGCCCAGCTAGTCTGATGGCTCCCCTGATCACAACCAAGATAGATGCACCCAAAGGAATGTGAAGTTAGAGTATGGGAGTAAGTTGAACTACAGAGTGATTAAATGAATTGAAATAAGGATAATATAGCAAATGCCTTTTAAGAGAGATTTTTAGATTTTTTTTCTTAACGTATTATGTCGTGCCGTTTATATGTACTTTAAAAATTACCTATTTTGGATAAAGTAGTAAATTTGGGAGTGTTTAGAAGATATATCAATAGAGCATTAAATAATTTTATAAATATATTCATTGTACAAAATAGCATATATTATTTACATGGATTAAAGTCCATTTTCTGCCCTTTAGAGACAATATAAGCTTGTTAAGCAGCAGTTTTCAGCTTTCTGCATACTTGATGAGAAGGTACTGCTTTTGGAGTAGTTAGCCTCCTGGAGAGAGAGATACCCAGAGGGAATGTGCATTTTACTGAAATACTCTACAGTAGCATGGTCCATGATTTGGTGCTGTGGTCAAAAATCAAATGGATCAGATGAGGGAAAGCCAGCAGTTGTATTGCTGGTCATTAGCAATAAGCAGTAGTGTTTGTTGCTATGGGAACTAATGCCAAAGAACTGTACAGAGGGATTCAGACAGAGGGGGGAAACTGGAAGAACATAAAAATAAAAAAGCACTCTAGTTGTTACAAAATAAGAGCCAAGCTATACACAGATTATAATCCTTATCATCCTAAATAGTTCACTTAAATAAATGAGTGCTTTCCAAATAATTGGACAATAAAATATTACCGAAGGACAGTTAATTTCTATAATGTTTCAGGCAAAAGAACAAAGTGTTGGTGCAGTTTTCATGAGAATTTTAGATATGCTTGACTAGGAAGTCATTACATCACATTTATCTACTTGGATGTGGAGACATTAACAGCCTTATGAATATTCATGCTGTCTGGTTAATTACCTTAATTGTTCTGCAGAAGTACATAAGCTTTCAAGGACAGAGGTTTTTTGTTTGGGTTGTGTTTTTTTACAAATTTTTCTTGGTACTTTCATCCAGTCATGCTTTACATGAACTATTACACTTTTGTCCTAACTCTGATGCTTTCATAAGGGAATAGTGAGAAGTAGTCTATAATGCCAGGGAAAGAAAAGAAAATTCGAACTAGAATTTTATTTTTCTGGATAAAAAAGTCTCTCTCTTTTGGATAAATATATATTTTGTGATAGTTCTGTAGAATGGTGCCAAAATTTGAATCTTTTTTTTTTAAAAACAAATGGCCTATTATGAGTAGTACCTAAGTATTTAAGGTTAAGTAATGATTGAACTATGTAGTGTTATGGTTCAAGGCATCAATTTTTCCTTCTCCCAAAAGTGACATAGTGTAGAGGCCCACCCAGTCTCTGGTAAATGTAGGATATATAACATCTCAGGCCAAAGAGGAAGGAGGATGTGATTTGGGAAATGAATAAATAATTTTAAAAGGCAAGCAATTTTTAATATTTTGCCTATATATTGTCTACCTATGTTTTCCGTGTTGACTGTAGGCTTTTTACAGCACATTGTGTGTTTGTGTAATACTTGGCATGATGAAGTTTTGATCCTTTATTTGGGTTGTTAGATACTATCGTCATATAATAGTTAAATAATGACCGTTTGGTTGGAAGAAAAATGTTGTAGCATATAAATTGATGTGTTCTAGATTTGTTCTTCGTGATTCTGCTGGATAGAATGTTCTCTGAAAACAAGACCCAACTTATGTCTGTTTTTTAAACGTCAAACTGTATTTTGCCGCCTCACATCCACTACAGCTTCAAAACAGACTGGTCCTGATCTATCAAACTATATTTCACTCTACAAGATGTCTTTATTAGCTCAATCCTGAAAGACATCAGATGGAGTTTTTTCAGAAACGTAACACACTTACTGCAGTCAATGGAAAGCAAAATTATTTTAAAATCATTTCTAATAATCCAAGTTGTGTGTTTTGGGTGATTTTGTATGCATGTCTATTTTTCCCCTACTGTAATTTTGGAGGTTTGGAGATAGTTTTACATTTAAACCCTCTATTAAGTCATTTATATCAGAATCCAAACTTTCCCATCTTTTACATAATGATGGGGTACGTCTAGACTACATGGCTCCGTCGACGGAGCCATGTAGACTTGTTGTTTTGGCAAAGGCAAATGAAGCTGCGATTTAAATGATCGCGGCTTCATTTACATTTACATGGCTGCCGCGCTGAGCCGACAAACAGCTGATCAGCTGTTTGTCCGCTCAGCACGCTAGTCTGGATGCTCCCCTGTCGACATCAAAGCCCTTTGTCGGCAGCCCCGGTAAACCTCATCCCACGAGGAATAACGGGGCTGCCGACAAAGGGCTTTGTCAGTAGGGGAGCATCCAGACTAGCACGCTGAGTGGACAAACAGCTGATCAGCTGTTTGTTGGCTCAGCGCGCCAGCCATGTAAATGTAAATGAAGCCGCGATCATTTAAATCGTGGCTTCATTTGCCTTTGCCTATGTGTCTAATCTACATGCCTCTGCCGACAGCTATGGAGTTTTGATTCACAGAAGCACTTAGGCTAGGTCTACGCTAGGGTATAAGTTTAAATTTTATGTAGCTGGAGTCAAAGTATCTTAAGTCATATTTTGGCACCATCCACACTACGGGAGGTTACAGTTTCCCTTCGACTTCCCTTATTCCTCATAGGACCAGGACTACCAGCACCGACAAGAGCACCCTCTCAGTTCAAATTAGACATGCTAATTTGAACCCCAGAGGATCAACTGTGGCGCTTACAATCTTCTCTGTAGTGTAGACATAACTGGTATTGGGATTGAAAAACAGTTTTGCTTTAAGATTGAAAAATGATTCTAACCAAACCATTTGGAATAAATCCATTTATGACATCTCATGCAACAGTTCAGACCTTGTGCTTCAAATTCTAGAGATTATATGTTATAATGGTCTTTAAAACATAAATGGTGCTGATCATGCCTTTGAGATTCTTTGGCAAAGATACATTTTGAGATCAATGCTGATTAGTTAATTTTCTAACCTGAAATGTTTCCTACTTTTATTTCAAGTATGATACACTATAGTATTACAGATACAGAATTAAAAAGCCCCCATAATTGTGTCCTATGTGGAAAAACTATTTTAGCATGATCATTTTGCTTTCTCTTTTGAATCTATTGTATAACCATTAAAGGAAGGGGAAATCCAACAACATGGAGAAAATACTTGTCCTACCAATTAATTGATTAGTTTATAAACTCGAGACAGAATTAATTAAATTATTTTCTTGGTTTAGTTGTAATGTCCTAGTAGAGTGCCACATAGCAATTTGAATCTGTTAGTTTCCTTTTTCATCTCAATGAACTTCATAACTCTAATTTATCATTTGTTTCTGTTTTAGAAGAGAGAATACAATTGAAGAAAAAGGTCACTGTATAGCAGTTTCTTTACTAAAGAAGACATAAAGAGATGAATAAATCATTACTTTTTTTATTCTTTAGAAAAAATGCAGCTTCTTTAGTATTCTTAAAGTTTAGTAGTCAATATTCTCTCTATCATTTCTATTATATTCATACACCCTTATTCTTTTCATAAATTGCAAAAGTGAAGATGTAAATTCCAAAGATTGTTCTCCACTGATCATTTGTTAGATGCACTTCAATTATTTCCTACCTGTGCTGTAAATCCTGAAATCTTTATTCAGAGTCCCATCCTCCAGATACTTAGGGCTTCCCTTGCAGTGCTGAGTACTCTCAACTTCAATGGAACTTCATGTGAGATGACTTCACAGGAAACACTAGGTATTTTGTGGGATTGACCTCCCAATTCTTAATCAGTCCTTTACTCAAGACAACTGTTACAAAAAGCAGTACGAGTGTCATTGAAAAAGACCTTGAGGATTCAGTTCTAGCTATATATTTGGATGTATAGCCCTTCTCAAGTTGTGTAATTTCTCCCTTCAGTAGGACATCAAAGATGTTTTCTTGAAGTTTTTTTGGTTACAAAGATGTATTTTTCATTATAATGAAATGTAAGCATTTAAATACTTTACTTTCTTAGTATTAGGGTATGTAGTTTTTTATTTTAGTAGATTTTTTTTGTGTTGTCGTTCTCTGATAGCCACATTAAGTGCATCTGTGAAATGTAAGGTGGCCTCAGGTGCACCCCCAACCTGCCCGTTTACCCTGCCTGGCTGCTTACCTTCTGCTTAGTGTGGCTGTCTGCAGGAAAGCAGCAGGGGCCCAGCTGGGAGTGCGCTATGCCACATCCTGCCCCAGCCGGCTGGCTCCTTGCCGAAGCAGCGTACTGGGGTGCACCAGTTTACTTTAACCTCTGAAGGTACCTTGTATAGTAGACACAGCTTAAAAAGTCTTGCTTTGTGGAGTAGAAAGCTTATTCAAAATAATCCTTTTACAAAAGGTGAATGAAATTCTTCTTCCTCAAAAGTCTATATTTTGTGAAACATTTGATTTATTTTGTTTTGTATTCTTCAATCTATCATTCAGTACCATTCTTGTAACAATTGTTTGTATTAATTTTTACAGGTTCCACTAATGTTTTGGCTTATACTCTTCATGGAATCAAACATGTAGTAACTGCAACATTGCACATTATAATGGGTAATTCGTAAATGCATTATTCAGAAACTTTCAGCTAATTAGAAGACATATTTAAAATTTTGAATACATGTTCTAAAGGGAAGCAGGTACTTGCCTAACAAATCAATGACATTGTGTTGTGACATGGTGAAGTTTGTATCATCAAATAATTTGGGTTTGAAAGGTAACCTCACTTATGATATCTAATTCCATGGTGCGTTTTAACAGTATTGATTCTCTGTACTTTTCTTCATAAACTATTCTTGGGTATCTAGTATAACTATTAATAGCTGCATTGATGAGAGTTCACATTACATGGCAGATGGTTTCAGTGATTAGCTGTATTTATACTGCTTTTCTTTTAATTTAGTAAATCAGGAAAAGCAAGAGTTACACAAACAGCCTTTAACTCTGTCCCATATATATGTGCATTATGATACACAATTCACTGGCACTGTCCCATACTTTTAAAAAAATCAAAATATTTGCCTAATAATAACAGGAAAAATGAGTAGTATTCAGCATAAGAGATACATAGGAGGAACACAAAGGGAGGCACCCACTAAAAGGGAGCTAAATTCCCTCCACGAAGTAATTCTTCTCTGCCCCAGTCTCGGTCCAGAGCCATCACACTCTCACTGTCCTGTCCCGTCCCCATCCCACATTACCTAATCGGGTGTGTTCCAGTGCTACCGCAACTTCTGAATTTTGAATACTAGACTTTACATAATTAATCATCACTTTCCTTTTAAGGCAGTTATGTATGGAACCCAATGACTTTCTTGTAAAGAAAAAAGAAAAGCTGTTCCATCAAGTGTAACTACTAGCTCTATTTCAAAGATTAACATCACACATGCCCCTGGACCAGGGGTGGGCAAAAGCCTCTCAGAGGGCCTAGCCCCGCCCCCTAACTGGCGTATGCCCCAGGGAAAGAACTCATCCCCGCCCCTCCTCCTCCTGGTAAGCCTCTGAAGAGAAGGCAGCGCTGGGGCTGAGGCTCCTCAACAGGGCCAGCTAGCATGGCCAGGCTGCTGGGGCTGGCCCAGAAGGCTGGAGGTGCTGCTGTCATGGCACCTCCGGGGCTGGCCCAAGGCCAGCCCCGGGCTGTGTGCACGCAGTAGGAATGCCTCTGGGGCTGGCTCTGGGCTGTGTGGGCATAGTAGCAGCCCCTCTGGGCCCAGCCCTAGGCCATGCGCTGCCAGTTTCTGGGGCAGCCTGTGGCCGGGGTGCCTCTGGGGCATCCTGTGACGCCTCTGGTATGACCTGTGGCGCCTCCAGCCTCTGAGGCCGGCCCCAGGCTGTGTGATTGCAGCAGCAGTGCCTACAGCCTCTGGGGTGGCCTGGGGCCACGGTGCCTCAGGGCCAGCCCCTGAACTGTGTGGCTGCAGCAGCCGTATCCTCAGCTTCGAGAACTGCGGGGCCTCCCTCCCGGGAAGCTGGGACAGCGTGGCTGCAGCTGTTGATGCAAGGGGGCACGAAACAAGGTAAAGTTTCCCCCTTATGCTCGGCCCTTCCCCACCCCAATCCCGTCACTTCCCTCCCCACCAAGACCCGGCACCCTCAGCTTGCTCCAACACCCTCCCTTGTTCTTGCACATTCTTTCCTGGCCACACACTGCACCCTCCCTTGTTCCTGCTCCCTCCACCTGCCCAGACACCCTATTCCCAGCCTGCTTCTGCACCGCAGCTCCCTCTGAGATCAGACACCCCATCTGTGATGGAGCAGGCCAGGTCTGGGCACCGCTGAGGGTGTCCAGTCAGGGGAAATTGCTCAAAACCAGGGCTGCTTGCAGCCCCAGACTGGAGACCTTTTCCAAACAAAATTTATGAAGTGGCCACCCTTCCAAAATTATTGCCCACCTCTGCCCTGGACATTAGATTGGAAATTTCACTTCACTTTCTTTGTCACACATTCACAAATCTAATAGAAATTTGAAAAAAAAGAGCTTGTTGATCATTTCTGTTCAATGTTTAAAGGTTCCCATTTCTGGAACATAGGTAGTTTGCTACTTTTACTAGATATAGAAACCACAAATGTTTGAAGTATGTTTTAAAGTCCTTATAATGTGACCAATAAAACCAGTTTTCACCTGACCATCAACTCCTAATCTGCTATGAAAGATACTATGTCAATTCTAAATTTCATGTTTCTACTGTAATGTTAATAGAACTTGAGTAAATGTCCAACTTTTTATGAATATTTGCTTAGTTTCCAAAATAAATCTTAATATATGCGGCAAATTGCAAACCACAAAAAGTTTGATATTTATAAGCATTGGAATACGAGAAGGTAGAATGAATGCACTTGTGCAATCTTAACTGTATTTCACGTCATGCTCCAACTATAATGCTTAACTGATTGAACAAGAAATGAATACAGGCAGTCCCCGGGTTACGTACAAGATAGGGACTGTAGGTTTGTTCTTAAGTTGAATCTGTATGTAAGTCGGAACTGGCGTCCAGATTCAGCCGCTGCTGAAACTGATCAGTTTCAACAGCGGCTGAATCTGGACGCCAGTTCTGACTTACATACAGATTCAACTTAAGAACCCCAGGCATCCCCAAGTCAGCTGCTGCTGAAACTGATCAGCGGCTGATTCCGGGAAGCCCGGCGCAGGGGCTTCCTGTAGTCAGCCACTGGTCAGTTTCAGCAGCGGCTGACTTGGGGACGCCTGGGGCAGAGCAGCTGGGGTGCTGCTGGGTTGGTCCAGTAGCGCCGCCGCTCCTCGGCGCTACTGGACCAACCTAGCAGCACCCAAGCTGCTCTGCCCCAGGCGTCCTGATTCAGCCGCTGCTGAATCTGACCAGCAGTGGCTGAATCAGGACGCCTGGGGCAGAACAGCTGGGGTGCTGCCCGGTTGGTCCAGTAGCGCCCAGAGCGGCTCTACGGGACCAACTGGCAGCGCCCCAGCTGCTGTACCACAGGTGTCCGGAGCAAAGCCACGAGCACGGGGGCAGTGGGACAGCCCAGACGCGTCTGGGCTGTCAGCTGACCGCGCGCTCCGCGGCTTGGCTCTGCTTGGCTCTGCTTTGCCCCCCCCCCTCCCCCTGGTCTGCAGACCAGGGGGACGGGGGGGGGGGCAAAGCAGAGCCAAGCCGCGGAGCGCGCAATCAGCTGACAGCCCAGACGCGTCTGGGCTGTCAGCTGGCCGGGCGCTCCGCGGCTTGGCTCTGCTTTGCCCCGCCCCCCCCCCCCCCGCATCCCCCTGGTCTGCAGACCAGGGGGACGGGGGGGGGGCGGGCAAAGCAGAGCAAAGCAGAGCCAAGCCGCAGAGCGCGTGGGCAGCGGACAACCCTGTCCGCTGCCCACGTGTTCCGCCGCTTTGCTTCCTCTCCCTGGTCTGCTGGAAACCAGGGAGAGGAACGGCCCCGTTCGTAACTGCGGATCCGACATAAGTCGGATCCTCGTAACTCGGGGACTGCCTGTAGTGTGCTTAAAATTATCTTTAAACCATTAACTCATATGTCCCTGCTCTCTCTTAAAGCTACTGTTCTCTCTTTATTCCTTAGAAGTGTTGATAAGCTTATGTTGAAAACTAATGTTCATGTCTACCACACTATTTCAGGACATATACAACCAGTGGACATCTGCACTTTCAGTAGTCCAAGCAAGTTTCTTCGTTTTGGGTTCTCAGCTATGTTTGGTTTTGGTGCAAGAACTCTGGCTTTGGCTGAAAAGCATCGTTGGATGCCCTCTAACCAGCGGAGAGATTTTGCTGTAATTAGAACACTGGCAAGTCTAAAGTATGCTATGTTTATTTTCAATATTTTTATTTTCCTCATGAAAATGTAATAGTATTATTCTCAATTTTACCTGATGTTATATTATATTTCTTGATGTTTATAAAAATGAGACTGCAGGTAGAAACTTTTCTGGTTTTACCATCTACTTTCTTGAATATCACCTTTTAATTAGAAGAACCTTCTTCATATTTAACTTTATAATTCTTAAAATAATTTTTACCTTGATAAAAACCAACTTAGCAATCAGAATATTGGTTTATGTGGAAATAAATGCCAATATTTTTCTAGGCCAGAAGAATGTGAGTTATCATTTCTACCTCTGAAAAATTCATTGCAGGACTCCCAAGAGACTGTTAGGTAAGTAAACCTGAATTAAACCATCCTATAATCTATACGGCTGTGTCTACACTGCACCCCTTTTCCAGTGTTCTAATATTTAAATCCCCTGCGATTTGCAATTCCGACTGGTCTAATCTGCATCCCTTTTCCGGAAAAGGGGTGCAGTGTAGACACAGCCTACAAGTATGAATCTTTGAAGATAAAATTAGAACAAAGTGAAATATTATTTTAATGCAATATATTACAAGGCAAAATTGAACTTTATTTCTGTTAAGATTATGATTTAGCCAACTATTAAAATTTTCATTATATAAATTATTCATTAACTTCGTATTCTACTTTTGATGTTAGCATTACCGGGGATCTGACAGACAAGTACTACTTCATTTTATTCACCATTAAGCAATCCGTTCTTCTAGTGTCAAAGTTCTAACTTTTTCTTTGATTAACTATAACATGAAGCATTGTTTGGTTACTTCTAAAATTATATTTTTAAAATATTTTTATCATTTTAATTGCTTTGTGTGACACTTATTTTTAGAAAGAAGAAAGAGAGACCTAAAAAATCTGGTAAGTTTCTAATTAAATTGCCCTTTAAAAATGAATTGTGTGTAGTTAAACTCATGTAATACTGAATTACTCACTTATCTTTAGATAACAAGGTTCAGTGGCACACGATCCAGGGTCACTTCCTGAATGTGAGCATTATGGCAATCCCCTGTCTCTGTTCAATGGCACCAAGAGGCTTGGCACCTAATACCAGGTCAGTAAGGGTTTAAAGAATTAGAGTAATGTCTATAAATGCTAACATCTTACTCCTAAAACCTTGGCTTTTCCTGGAATGCCTGCCTGTGTTGCAGCAGTCTAGACCCTTTTGTACTGGGGGAGGGAGGATGGACTGCACTTGACTCCATAATCTCAGGAATTGTAATCAGTTTTTGGATCAAGTTGTCTAACTAGAATAATGATTGGATAATTACTGTGATTAAATTAGTTGGCAAGACTGTCTTAAATAGTAATCATCTGTCTCAGGTTTCTTGATAGGAGGAGAATTGGGTTGTGGATTTCTTGTAAAAATTCCTCTTGAATCCTGCATTCTCTAGATGAGAAAGCCATGTTGGATTTTTTTCCCCTACCATAAAGAATTTAAAATGTTTATTTTCTCATTTAGACAAATTCATGAAACAATATTTACAAATTCCTCTACATTAAAAAGGCATATATCATAATTGCAGGGGTAATGCTGGCTACTGGTTATGGAAGTTGACATTAGTTGACAAACTAATATGAATGTAATCTCAGTTTGTAATGTTGAAAATATGTATCATCTGATAGCTAGTGAAGTATGAAAACTGATAACTATGAATATAGAGTTCATAATTAACTGTGCCCCAGCTAACAGCCCATTTTAGTGTTAGAAAAACTGAACAAATATCCATTGCATTCTTCAATCATGGTGCTTTCACAAAATCAGCACCCTGGCAAGTATCTTAGTAGCACCCTAAAATGAAACCAGTCAAAATCACTAGTCGCTTCTGAAAAATGTGAGTAGTCATGAATAAACGGGATATTCATGCATAAAATTATATGCTTGTGAGGCAGAATATATGTTTTCTTTTTTATGGTAAGTGAGCTGGAGAGAACATTTTCAAATATCACCTCCTCCTCGCATCCCACCTCAGAAAACCTCTGCAACATCAGACAACTTCAGAATCAAAAAGATTGTCCCAAACTTAGACTAGCCTCTGCAGAAGGTACTCTGCAGAATGCTGAGGTTTAGAGGGATGCAGCAACACAGAATTCAGTTTGCATAAAGACAAGGGGTAAAGCCCATTTAGAAAGATCTCTGGAGTCATCATAGGAAGACACATTCTAAAAATGTAACATTCAGATTGAACATTGATATCCACTTCTTGGCATACCTATACAATTAAATTATCATCCTCATCAGATGCTCCTTCTGTGCATCATGTCCTCAACCTGATGTGCTCTCAAGTCTTCACTGTTCTACTCCAAGTTTTTCCTTCCTTTCTTTTAACTCTTGATTGCTAATGTCAGGATTCTGTCCAAATATTGTTGTCTTGTGTATGAGATTAGAACAGTGTCATTAACATCTATACATTGCCCAGGTGAATTTCAGTCAGGGTTCCTTACTTCACAGATTGTTAGTGTAGTTTTTATTAAGTTTCTGTTGATATTTCATTTTGTGGGCTGCTTTGCATCATAGACCCCTTCCCTGGAGGATGGTTTTGGCACCGTAAAATCCCTGCCAGAAGGAATTTACAATCTAATGTAGCTGTTAGGGGCCAAATCCCCACATAATGTAAATCAGATAATTCCATTAATAGAACTACAGCAGTTTATGAAAGATATTGTTTTGTGAAAGGACATTCTTTACACAGAAAAGGCGAGTTCTGTTTAGGTGACCGTGGATTTTTTTTAAAATAATTTTAAAATTAAAAACATGTATAAATATTCATTTTTTTCTTGTAGTTTGTCACAACTATATTTACTTTTAATGAATTCAAATCAATCAGTTAATATGGGAAATGCTTTAGGTAAGAATCCATTATATTTAAATTATGAAATTTTCATTAATTTATATTTTTGTTAAGCTGATTGTAATAAAAAAATTAACAGAAAAATTATGTAGCTTTATAAAGTTAATTGTATTGCTATTATTCCTCGGTTTAGGATTCCATTTAACTAAAGTGATTTTACATTAAATTTAAACATTTACATATATAAAGCAATACAACAATCAAACTTGATCTGAAATTCTCTCATGATAGTTTATTAGCCTATATATTTAATTTTCATATGAAATAAGTATCAGAAATAAGAAGTTTCAGGAGTGAGCTAATTCCTACATACAATTGTTAGGAAAGTATTTGATTTATAATTAAATAAAAATCACTAAAGTATACTGAAAAGTTCTGAATAAATTTAGTAAAGTTAATCTCATTTTATATTGATTTTAAACCAACTAAAAATGATTGTGAATTTAGTTTAAGGACTTAAGACCTTTTAATGTAGCATTAGTTTAATCAAAATGTGTATTTTTCAGGTTGAATAATGGTAGCATGGCTCTTATTGTTGTACGAAACACTTCACGGACAGAGTTTATAAAACATCTAAAAAGATACGCCAGTGTAAAAAATCAGGTATAGTTTATCTTGGTGTGTGTGTGTGTGTGTGTGTGTGTGTGTGTGCGCGCGCGCGCGCTTATGAAAGACCTATTAATCATGAAGGTAGACATGCTACAGGAGTTAACATTAGTGTCCAAATAAAGAGACTTAGTTTCCTGTCAAAATGCATTAGCCCCCTTTTATCTGATTTTTGAAAATCACTAATCAGACTACTACCGATTAGCCTATTTCAGCCCATCTGTTGTGGTTTAGTTTATATGTGGTTTACACCAGCAGTTGCACAAGAGTGTAAAGCTCTTGAACTTAAATAAGGACATAGAAATTCTGTGTTTAAATTTAGCGTACTGAGATTAAGGGCACACTGGGGAGCAGATGCTACTCTTCAGAAGAAACAAACGCTTAAGTCCACAATGTAGGCAAATCATTCCCTGCTATGGTGGCAGCAGTAGTTCTAGCAATAGTTCATTTAATTTTCATAGACCCCAGTTCCCAAATTTGGATATGTATGAACTGTAAGGAGATGTCTACACTAGGGCATTATTTCAAAATTACTAAAATCGACATAACTCCCAATTTAACAAAATCAAAATAGCGTGTTCCCACTACAGGGAATCATCGAAATTAGAATTATTCCAAAATAGAGTGTCCACACTGATTGAAGCCTGCCTTGGACTTAGAGCCCCCGGAAACATTCTGGGGAGGGCAGCAAGAGGGAGGATACTTCCCGTGGCTGTATCAGGTCATGATAGAGCACGTGCTTTCAGGGGCTTCTCTCTGTGGCCGTGTCTCACAAACTGCTCCTCCATTGTCTCCCCCTCATGGGACACAAAAGGGATGCAGCGTGCACGTGCCTCGTCCTCTCGTTGTCCTTGCAGATACCACAGTATTCACATCATGGAGCCAAAGCTCCAAAGCTCCCAGACTGCCTGCATGTTGCTCCAGCAGGACAAAGGACTAAGACCTGCAGGACGAACCCCAGTGTGGACCGCAGGCCCTGCTCACCCAAGTCCTGGCACTCCTGCTGTTACACATGCACCTCAATCCCCTGGATGCTGTGGAATGCTGCTTCTGGCGGTGGAAGATGAGCTTGGACTGGTGGGACCATATCGTTCTGAAAGTATGGAATGACTAGCAGAGGCTGCAGAACTTCTGCATGCAGAAGGCTGCCTTCAAGATCTGTGAGTGGCTCACCCCTCTTCCCTCAGGTGAGAGAACACCTGCATGCAACTCCCCATCCCCGTGTAGAAGCATGTAGTCATTACCCTCTGGAAGCTTGCTACACTAGACAGCTACTGCTTTGTCAGGAACCAGTTTGGTGTAGGGAAATCCGCATCGGGCCGTGCTTATACAAGGAGAGAAGACCAGATGCTGCTACAGCGGGTCGTCACTCTGGGGACTGTGGGCAGCATCGTAGATGGCTTCCCCAACTGCGGCGGGAGTGGGAACATAGACAGCACACACATCTTCTTCTTGCCCCCTGATCACTGTGCCTTGAACTTCATCAACAGAAAGGGGTATTTCTCCTTGGTGTTGCCAGCCCTCATGGATCACAAGGGATGCTTCACCGACATCAGCATGATATGGTTGGGAAAGGAGCATGACACTCGTATCTTCTGGATCTCTTGCCTATTCCAAAAGATGCACGCTGGAGATTTTTCACCTGACTGAACCATTGTCATCCTGGGCAACACAGCCTATCCCTTGCTCTCTGGAGGCTAATGAAGTCCTACACGGGCAGCCTGGATCCCAGCAAGGAGTACTTCAATGCCAGGCTGAGCAGGTGCTACATGGTCGTTGAATGTGCATTTGGCCATTTAAAGGGGAGGTTCAGGGGTCTGTTCACCCATCTGGATCTCAGTGAGTGCGACATCCCTTTCGCGGTGGCAGCCTGCTGTGTGTGCTCCACAACCTATGTGAGAGAAAGAGGAAGACTTTTCTGCCAGGGTAGGAGAGCTGAGGCTGAACAGCTGGCCAGGGAATTTGAGCATCTGGACACCAGTGCCGTTCGGATAGTACATCAAGGGGCTGGACTCAGAGAGGTCTTGAGGGAGAGTTTCATGCAATGACATTTGTGAGACTCCCCTGTGCCTCTCCACAAGGGATAGCTGAATTTCTTGTGTGTATCTTTCCTTCTCTACCCCTCCCTACCCATCTTCCCCTTCCCTGCACAGCAAATAATAAAACCATCTTTGTTGAAAAAACAGGAGAGGACTGGGGAAAGAACCTGGAATGGGGGAGGGGAACTCAGGGGTGGAGTTGGGATTGGTGCCTGCCTCCGGGTGGTTGGGAGGCTCCAGGTGCCTGAAAGGTACCACCACCCCATAGTGTGAGACCCTGGTGGCACTGTGAAGGTAAGGAGGGGAAGCCATGGGGGTGGAGTGGAAAGGTGGCTGTGAAGAGGTGAGGGAGGAGCACACGGAATTGTGTTTCCATGCCAGCTTGTCCCAGGTGTCCTTTTGCTCCCAGTTGGCCCAGTACTCCTCCCAGTTGGCCTGGTGTTCTTCCTGGTCGGCAGCCCATTCTTAGCACTCATCCTCAAGCCCCTGGCCAAGAGACTGCAGGCAAGCCATCTGCTCCTTTTGGAGGTCCTCCCAGGTGCATTTTGTCCTGCTGATCCCGCAGAGTTGGGGAAACTGCATGGGAGGTGGGGGATGCACCAAGCTTGCAGGTGGGGGATGCACTACGGCTAAGGAGTGAAGAAAAGTTACAAGGGCAGTCATCACAGGAGATGCTGTGTATGAAGCCCAGTCCTAATGTCTGAGCCAACCTGAAAGTCTCGGTTCAGACAATGGCGATGTGCTTTGAGCAAGGCCGCCTGTTGCCTAGAAAGTGGGCACTTTCCTGCCAGGGCAGAGACATCCCAGGAGAGCATCACAACACCCACAGCTTAGGAACAAGTAGGCATGGGAAGGTGCCGGTGAGGTCAGGAACCTGCGGGGGGGATGGAGAGACTTAGTTTCTTTCTTTGTTGCGCACACATTGGATCCAGTATTGGCAGAATTCTGCCAGGAGAGAACGAGAGGAGAGAGGTGGAGAGAGGTGTGTGTTGGAGAAGGTGTTTTTGAGTGGCTGATGCTGCTTGCCGGTCAGTGTGCTATTGGGTTCCTTTCCTATTCCTACCCCTGGCAGGTTCCCATGCACAGGATTGGTCTCCTCCGCATCACCATGCTTGACTGGGAGTGGATGCTAGCTGAGTGTGGGCATGACCTTGTGCCATGTGTCGCACTGCTGTGTGGTTCCCTGACCCCAGCCTCCTTAGTGGTGGTTTATCGTGGGAAGGTGTCCCACCACGGAGGCTAGAGTAAGGCAGGCCTGTGCAGGAATCTTGTGAGGAGAACCAAAGGGTTCCTATGTGAGAACGTCATGGGGATGAGTGCTCCAGACTGGCGCTCCATGTGCACACGCTGTTGTGCGGCCCCCAGGCCAAGTAGGCCAAGAGAGGAGCATGCAGCCCCTCATAGCCCACTGCCTGTTCCCATGTGTATATAGGGAAAGTTGTAGAACTCACCTGAAGTGCTCTTCCCAGGTTCGTCTGAAGCCTGGGTGACCCCTGGGAGGGAGCAGCGGGGACCAGTTCCAGGGTGAGGAACAGGTCCTGGCTGACGGGCATGATTGCCTAGCTGGCCACCTCCTTCTCCTTGTCCTTTGCTACCCTACTCTGCTGGAGGCTGTTGCTGGGTGATTCCTGGCCGGACTCACCGATAACAGCAGGGGACATGACTGGCCTCCCTCCCTGGATGGCATCCAGCTGGTCGTATTACCGGCAGCCATGTCGTGCCACTCTGGAACATCTGTTCTGCTCCCTGGCCTTGTGGTAGGCGTCCTGGAGCTTTTATTTTCATCCAGCACTGGTCAAGTGTTCAGATATGGCCTTTGTCTGGCAGCAATCTAGCCACATACTTCTGCATTTCTCTTCCTGATGCAGAGATCCTGGAGATTGGTCTCCTTCCACCACACCTCAATGAGGTCCAGGGTCTCTGCACCAGTCCAGGCTGGAGCTCTCCTGTGTCCTAGCCAGTGGCAGCTGAGGGAACAGCAGGAGTGCTAACAACCATGGGAGGGTGTGAGGGAGTGTTGGAGTCACTCGTGGCTGCCTTGGTTGCTGTTGTGTCATACAGGGCTTTCACAGCTCTCCACGTGAAACAAGCTCTTCTCCTGCTGCTGTGACTTTTAAGCTTCGCAGGAGGGGAGCAGTGGAGTTGCCTGGTGTGATCAGTGCTGCAGCTGCAAGCAGCCTCTGGAGGCCAATTATTTCAAATGAGCAGTACTGGAGCATCCACTCTAATGCTATTTCGAACTACTTTGAAATTAGCATTATCCTCCAAAGAAAGCAGGAGTACTGATTTTGAAATAAGTGGCCCATTGTTTTGAAACAATGAGCTTGATAGTGTGGACACTCTGCTTATGAATTCAACCTAAGGGGAGTTGTTTTGAAATAACACTATAGTGTAGACCAGGCATAAGAGAGGTTCGCAGATCTGCCCTTTGAAAGCATATTGCCAATATCGCACCTGTATTTGGCTGCATCACCGAAATTAGATGTAAGTGGTGTTTTTGTTTCTTTAATCAGAGCGCGTCACTGTTGTGTTAAAATTCTCAGTGCAAATGCAAGTAAACGTGTTACGTAAAAGTATACTGATCATCTTCTGAATGAGTGATATCATTATGTAAAATTAATGATAGGCAAGTTTAGGTGCAGTTCAAATAATCATTCAAAATTTAGGATCTTTGGAAGAGGTGTCAGTTCTTGTGTTTTATGTCATGCTTGGTGATAATAGAGAAGCAACAGTGTGGGGTTGCAGAAGGGAACTGCATGTAGCCATTTGAGTAACCAAAAAGATAAGGCTCATCAGTTATCTGTTTAAACAGCTAAAGGCTACGTCTACACTGGTGGCTTCTTGCGTAAGAACAGCTCTTTTTGCGCAAGAACATTTGTTCTTGCGCAAAAACTTGCCGGGTGTCTACACTGCACACAAGTTCTTGCGCAAGTAAATTTAGTCTAGCGTTGGAAAACAGGGCTTCTGGAAGAGTTATTCCTCTCCACGAGGAATAAGCCTTCTTGCGCAAGAACTCTTCCACAAGAGGGCAATGTAGACAGGCAATGTGAAATTCTTGTTCAAGAAACCCCTATGGCTAAAATGAACATCAGAGCTTTATTGTGCAAGAGTGTGTCCACACTGCCATAGACACTCTTGTGCAAAAGCACATCTCTTTCACAAAAGCACATGCCAGTGTAGACACGCTCTTGTGGCATACTTTTTGCACATGAACTCTTCCACAAAACAGTTTTTGCACAAGAAGCCGTCAGTGTAGAGGTAGCCCTATACTCTTACATCCTTGATCTAAACGACCATAAAATGTTCAAAAGTACAATATGTGTGTCTGATGGTTTAGGATTAACTACATTTAATTTGTTTACATACTTTTCATATAAATTTTAAAACACAGGAATAATAGAGATTGATAGACAACAATACAGTAGATCACAGCACAGAGGAAACTATAGTATTTTTATGTTTAAGCAGTCTAAATATTAAGCTAGGAAATAAAACTGCTCTACGTTCTCCATGTAAATAGCTGTTTTGAAATATTTGTACCTGGGAATATTTACTGTAGGAAATATTCTCTGTATTTTTTCTTCCCTAAATTATACACTTCTATCAGTTTAAGTCTGAGGTTCTAGTGTATTAAACAAGAAAAAGCAAACTTTTAATTTCATAATTTTAACTAGTAAAGAGCCTGTCTTGAGTTACCACTTTTGATTTTAATATATATTTGTTTTCTAGTTTAATTTTCCTTTTGTTGAGACCTATGCTGTTCAAGAAGTAAAAGTCCAACCAAGAAATAAAATTGGGTATGACACCGAAGAAAATGTGTATTTGCAAGCTACTTTTACAGAAGGGAATTATCCTTGGAATATAGATGGAGATTTAATGGAAGGAGCATCAGAGGTTCATGTTCGGTAAGGCTAAGTGCATGTGGTACCATAGGATTTGCTGAACTAGACTATTGACCCATTTTCCAGCCTGCATGCGTACGAAAGTAAAACACCCACTAGACTTGGCCAAAGTGTACCGTTCTCTCTATTGTGTAGAAGAAATAATATTCCTGCAAAAGTTTATTGTTGCTAAAATTGTCAGAGATGCATTACAGCATCATTTTAAATGGTTCTCAAAAAAAGTAATAATATAGTATGTCAGTATATTAGTGCATATCTTAGAAAATGTGCTTTTGAAATTATATATTTCAACTACTAAGAAGTACACCCATTATCAGAGGGAAGAATCAAGAACAATATGAACCTTGCATATCTGTCTTTGTATGTTCAAATTATATATTCAATTAATACTGTGTCAGTACAACTGCTCTGCATTGTTGAGGACAGAAGGATCATCCACATAGTAGTTATTGTCCAAGAAAAAAATAGTTAACACTTATCAGATAGCCTCACAGAAATTCTATTCTATGTCTACACAACACTTCTTTTTCGGAAAAAGGTACGCAAATTGCACTCTTTTTTTTTGGGGGGGGAAGAGGCTTTTCTGAAATTTAGCCCATGTACACGGGGCCAAATTTCAGAAAAACCTCCTCTTTCGGAAGAGCTCTTCTTCCTCATAAAATGAGGAATACAGGACTTCCAAAAGAGCGCATCTTTTCTTCTGAAAAAAATTTCGGAAGAGCAGACACATTCCCTGGATGCAGCGGAGTTTCTCCGGGATATCTCTGTTATCTTAGAAAAGTCCGTAGTGTAGACATTGCCTAAGTCTTGAGTCTGTAAATAAAAGGAGAATCTTTACTGAACACATAATATTTATTATAACTTGTATTTTACAAAAAATCTAAAAAAACCTTGGGCCCAGTGTGAGGTGGGTGTTTAACAGATTACTACAAATTTGCCAGGGTTCCCATATTATAAGTGTTGTATAGGGAATACTAAAAAGACAGATATTCACATTTTAAGGCTGCTTACTTTGTAAGCCCTATATCACAAAACGGGGTATTGACATTGTTCAAAGAGAGAGAAGCTTATCTCTGCGAGAAAAAGATTGTCATTCTTTGTTCATAATACAGTGGGCATTATTTCAGGTTGAAAAGAAGGCTTTTTTTGAAGAAAGAGTTTCAGGATAAACTCCTTACTAGCCAGCTCCTGAATTCTGAGATCAGACTTAAGTTTACTATTTGAAAGGGACCTTCCCCTGCATTTTGTGGTGTTAACAAAATATATGGTGTTTTATATCAGAATGTATTCAACTGTAGATACGTAGTGCTATTAGAGGATAATTAAAGAATGGAAATACATGAACCTACACAGTTTAAAATCCCTGGAATGGAAAGAGGAGTTCTTATTCTCCAACAATAGCACTGTGGCAACCAAAAACATAGAGCAGATGATGGGATGCTCATCATTAACACAAAGTAGGGGGAGGTGAAAAAAGGCAGCATGCTATCGCTTTTTTATTCAAACCTCCAGTATTAAAAAGATTCTATCTCAGCAGTTTTTAGTGATCCAAAGTAAGGACTGGAATAAACATAAATGTAATTCATCCTATATGGAAAAAGTTATATAAATTTGCCCTCAAAGAAAATGTCACATTAACTCTTGTAGTTTTTATAAGTGACTGTTTTTATTTCTTCACTTTCCAGGGTCCATCGACAACTTATTAATCTTTATGGAGGGAGTATTGATGAACTGGATGATTCAAAAGTAATGTGCAGTTGTCTGTAGAAGTAATTTATCAAGAAAAGTGTTATGGTGCAGGTTCTGCATAAGACTTACTTTAATCTTTGAACAGCTGTTTAAGGCTCATTCCTTCACACTTTGAAATGGATGGGGATCAACACTGAAATTAGGATGCTTACATAAAACTAGCAATATTAAAAAATTATCAAATAAAATAGTTATTATTAAACAAAATGTTTATAACTTTAACCTTAAAAACCTACATGTGTGTAAATTTTATATATTTTGGTTAAAAGTACTTAGTAACATTTCAGCAAAAAATAGTTAAGCCTTTTAAACAGTGACTGAGTTCAATTTGGGGCCTGATTTGGTCACCTTTAATAGTATCTTGTCCTATTTTACTTCACTGGTAACGCTACTTCTAGTGAAATGAATTAGGCATGGAGTTACTGTGAGTTGGAATTGCATAATTTGGCTTCCGCCAGGTCCTTTTATTTCCAGGTAATCTGACATTCAAATGAATTGATATAAAACTGTATGCTTTCAGCATGTTACTAGTTAGGTGTTAAACCACTTTTTCCTTGTACAAATAGTATTCACTTAGGCCTGGTCTACACTACAGCAGAAGGTTGAATTAAGATATACAACTCCAGCTACGTTAATTATTTAGTTGGAGTTGCCACATCATAAATTGTGTTTGTATCATCCACGCAACGGCGCGAGAAGTACAGACGCTGGCTGGAGTTGCCCTCAGCATTCAATGTACGGGTCTATACTAGGGCCCGCTAAATCAAATGCCAGAAGATCAACTTCTGGAGTGTTGATCCACCAGTAAGTATAGACGTGGTCTTTCAATGAAACATTTGTTCAAACTTACTTTGTTTTAAATTTTTATTGTATAGAAAATGTTTAAATTATGCTTCATAGGTGGAGCTGGGCTGTATTCAGCATAATGTGTTCATTTTGGCTAGAATAAGGCACAAATGCTGAGTAATATTTGTAATTTTAGAAATTGAGTGATGCTTCTAGAGTGTATGCAGTTTAAGAAGAAAATAGATATGTCCACAAATTAGTTTTACAAAATACATAAAATGAAATTATTTTGCATGACATTTGTACAGTTTAGGATTCCTGCCTTCATCGGAATTTACTTTGTCATAGTTACCATGGCTATCCCCGTCTGTTGCAATTTTTGAGAACTAACATCTTGATAGATTTGTCAACCTGCTTGACCTGCAGGAAAAGTAACTTAGGTGTGGGAGTGCCCTTACTCATCAGAGTAAAGATAAGAGGCATCTTCACTAGGGCTGTGAGAGGAACATTACATTTCCCTGTGACTAAAACACAGAAGTTGTTGCCCATTGGTCTTTAAGGACTCAGTTCCTAAGGCACACAGTGAAACCTAGTAACTTAAGCATTTAAGTCTTTGCTGAATTGGGGCTCAAGTATTTAAATTGGATTAGTGAGGATTATGTGAACATGCCAGAAGTTGAATTTTTTAATAAACATTACATTTCAACGTTAAATCGAACAGTTACAAGTAGCACCAGTAATGGTTGCCTTAAAAAAAACAAAAACAAAAAAAAAACAAATTGCATAGAACCATATTCTGTCTTTATACATACTCACTTTAACTTCAGTGGAACTGCAGGAAAGACAGCTGTGGTTGGAATTTTTTCCTGTAATAACTGCCAAATAATGTGCAGTATGGTGGATAACCAAGTAAATCATATGGACCAAATTCTACTCTCCATTACAAAGGTGTAAAACCAAAGTCACTTGTGACTTGCATGGAGCTACTCCAGCCTTGTGCTGCTATAACTGACATCAATCTGACACTAAATAATTACAGGCAGTCCCCGGGTTACGTACAAGATAGGGACTGTAGGTTTGTTCTTAAGTTGAATCTGTATGTAAGTCGGAACTGGCGTCCAGATTCAGCCGCTGCTGAAACTGACCGCCAGTTCTGACTTACATACAGAATCAACTTAAGAACCCCTGGCATCCCCAAGTCAGCTGCTGCTGAAACTGATCAGCGCTGATTCCAGGAAGCCCGGGGCAGAGCAACTCTGCCTTGGGCTTCCTGTAGTCAGCGCTGGTCAGTTTCAGCAGAAGCTGACTTGGGGACGCCTGGGGCAGAGCAGCTGGGGTGCTGCTGGGTTGCTCCAGTAGTGCCCAGAGCGGCGCTGCAGGACCAATCGGCAGCGCCCCAGCTGCTCTGCCCCAGGGTCCAAAACAAAAGCCTGGTCTGCTGGGGGGGAGGGCACACTAGCTGCTCCCCCCCCAGCAGACCAGGGACATGGGGAGCAGAGCCACAACGGCAGCGGGGTGCTGCGCCTCTGAGGCTTTGCTCTGGCAAAGTCTCAGAGGCGCGGGACCCCGCCGCGGCTGCGGCTTCAGTCCCGGTGCCTGTGGTCTGCTGGGGACGGGCACCGGGACTGAAGCGGCAGCAGCGGCGGTTCCCCGCGCTTCTGAGGCTTTGCTCTGGCAAAGCCTCAGAAGCGCGGGAACCCGCCCGGTGCCCCTGGTCTGCTGGAGACGGTCTGCTGCACCGGAGCAGCTTACGAACGGGGCTTTCTCGCCCCGGAGCTCGCAGGTAGCAATCCGCCACCTCGACCTCCGGGGCGAGAAAGCCCTGTTCGTAGGTGCGGATCCGACTTAAGTCGGATCCGCGTAAGTCGGGGACTGCCTGTAATCCAGAAGCATTAAAACACTGTGGTTAAGTAGTGACATTTGATTTTCATATTTGATTCTTTAAATGTATATATTTGCATACATTTACAAATTTAACTTTTACCTCTGCATATTCTGTCAACAAAATAATTACATTTGCCAAAGATAGTGTACATCATTTGTTATTATAAAATGTGACAATGATCATTTGTTAATAAACATACTATCATTAGAAAATCTTACATTCACATTTTACATTTAGGTTAAACATCAATATTTAAGTTAATGAATTATGCTTGTACATCTCATAGGAATACCTGAGATATTCAATGTTTACTTATTAATGCCACAGTTTGAAAGGTATTGTATAATTTCCAAGCAACACTAATGAATTTACTCACTAAAGTAATTCCAAAAAAAATTTAAATATTTCTTTGCATTGTCTGTATTAAAGCAATTTTAATGCTGCCTCTGTTTGAAATACAGTTCTCACAACACACTATTTCAATATTTATTCAAATATGTTTTGGTTAAAAGTGCAGTAATTCATGTGGCTCTATGCTCCTTTACAGCCACTTTTTACAATATAAAATTTACAAACAGTTAAGTCTTGCAAGATGAAATATTTCACTCATAGCACATTTTGTTCAAAAAATAAGATCTTTCTATATGTAGACATTTGTTCTTAATATAATGCAGAATATTTTAGAATAGAAAGCTCACCTCAAGGTATTTGATCAGTTTTTCAGAGGTGTGGAGCACCTATGACACCAATGGAAGTAAGTGAAAACTACAGGTGGTTAGCCTCTGTGCAAAGTCATATCCTAATATCTTTGGATTCTTTTTGCCTACATCAAAAGGTCATTTTGGAAAATGTATGTAACGATAACAAAATAATTTGTTGAAGTCAATCTGTGTTCCTACTAGCTCTGGAGCTTTATTATATTACCAATGCATAATCAGTTTGTGATGTCCATACTTACTACCTAAAAAAAAAAAAAAAATTTTCGACTAGTAGTCCAGAAAAACAGCAAAGAGCTGCCATAGGAAATAGTATGTCTTGGCATGAATGGGGGAAGAGTATGTTATTTAAGATGAAGTTAGTCTTGGATGAGGTAGTGCATGAAGGCGGAGAATGAAGGCCTTTTTCATATCAGTCTACTTACAGTAGATGGCATTGCTAGTATCTCTCAGAATTTGAAGGAATCACCTATAGGAGCAATTCAGTCTCCATATAAATTTAGTACTTTCTTTTCTATGCACATTCTTGAGTACCAGTTGCAATGGTAGTACTAAGCTGAAAATATATCTACTAAGAACTGAACTTAAATTTCCAAACTGTTTCATTATACAGGCTTCAGAAGAGTAGCAACTTTTAGGCTGGAGGGTTGCATATCTGAAGATGAAATTTAGCCCTATGAAGTTGGGAGGAGGTTGTACACTTTCATCAGACTTTCTTCTGTCAGATACTGAAAGTGTCATTAAATACTACAACACTGAGCATAATAGAAATGCTTTCAAATTTACCAAGAAAACACATGATGTTTTTTACTCCAAAACCTCCTCTGCTTTTTGTGTTTGAGCAGAAAGAAGGAGCGATAGAATTAACTGTGCGCTCCTGTCCTTATCAGCAAGTACTATGTTGAGGATGGTTGATATGGATTGCCTGAAATGTCTGACTCTTCTCAAGATAACCCTCAATGTGATGCTATAGTATACTATACTACTATATAAAGAACAGAATTGTCAGACTGAGAGAGTCAACAAGCATGTAGACAAAGGGGATCCAGTGGATATAGTGTAATTGGATTTCCAGAAAGCATTTGGTAAGGTCCCTCACCAATGGCTCTTAATTAAGTTGTAATGCAATAAGAAAGAAGGTCCTCTCAAAAACTGGTAAAAAGATGGTCATTTTTCAGAATGGCAAGAGATAACTAGCCCACGGGAGTCCATACTGAGACCAATCCTATTCAACATATTCATAAATGATCTTGAGAAAGAGGTAAACAGTGAGTTGGCAAATTTTGCAGACACTGAACTGCTCAAGATAGTGAAGTCTGAAGCCAACTGTGAAGAGCTTCAAAAGGATCTCACAAAACTAGGTGACTAGCCAACAAAATGGCAGATGAATTTTAATGTTGATAAATGTAAAGTAATGTATACTGAAAAACATAATCCTAACAATATATACAAAATGATAGGGACTAAATTAGCAATTACCACTAAAGAGAGAGATCTTGGAGTCATTGTGGCTAGTTCTCTGAAAGCATCCACTCAATGTGCAGCAGCAGTCAAAGAAGCAAATAGAATCATTTAAAAGGGGATGGAGAATGTCTTATTGCTCGGTACAAATTGATAGTATGTCCACATCTTGAATACTCTGTGCAGATGAGATTGCCTCATCTTAAAAAAAGATATCGTGGCATTGGAAAAAGTTCAGAAAAGGGTAACAAAAATGATTAGGGATTTGGAAGGGCTGCCATCTGAGGAGAGATAAATAAGACAGGGACTTATTTTCAGCTTAGAAAAAGTGGAGACTAAGGGGGGATATGATAGAAGTCTATAAAATCATGACTGCTGTGGTGAAAGAGAATATGGAAAAGGTATTTACTTGTTCCCATAACATAAGAACTAGGGGTCACAAATGAAATTAATAGGTAGCAGTTTAAAACAAACAGGAGGTATTTCTTCACACAATACACAGTCAACCTGTGGAATTCCTTGCCTGAGGATGTTGAAAATCAGGAATTTAAACAGGGTTCAAAGAAGAATTAGATATATTCCTGGAGGATAGGTTAATCAATGGCTATTAACCAGAACGGATAGGAATAGTGTCCCTAACCTCTGTCAGAAGCTGAGAATGTATGACAGGGGAGGGATCACTTGATTACCTGATCTGTTCATTCCCTCTAGGTCATCTAGCACTGGACACTGTCAGAGGACAGGATACCAGGCACTATGGACCATTGGTTTGATGCAGTATGGCCATTCTTATGCATCCTTGATGAGTCACTGAGTTTTCAATGCTTGTCACTATCAAAAAGCCTTTCTACACACAAATAATTAAGATTTTATGCTGCCCTCTAAGGGCACATCTACACAGCAGGGCTAACACCAAAATAAACTACGTAACATAAGATACGTAATTGACGTAGCTCAAGTCAAAATAGCTTATTTTGGCTTTTGACGCCATCTACGCAGCTGGAAGTCTGACAAAGAGCACTCTTCCTCCAATTTCTCTTACTCCTCCTAAAATGAGGGTTATAGGAGTTGGAGTAAGAAGTGCTCCAGCTCAACATTATATTGAAATAACTGCTTGCTCTGTAGATGCAGACTGTTATTTCAGAATAATATGAATTATTCCAAAATAACACTGCTATGTAGACATAGCCTAAGAGGCTGAACACAGAAACTCACAGCCCACAGGATGGGAAAGCTTAGGTGGTTTTAAAGCCACTTTTGCATCCTCCTAGTCCTGGCCTGCCTTGGAACTGGAGCAGCTCCTGGCATAATTCAGAAAGCCCTGGAGGTCTAAGTTACAGCAGCCTCCCAGGCTGTCCTACAGATTACAAACATAGCTATGACCTTGATTAGTGCTGTAGTTATTGCCCTAAACCAGAGCCTGCAGTGATGTTCAGAAGATCTTGTGGCTGTCTTCTGCAATGCATATATCAGAGGTGGTCTCACTTCACAGCTTCAGCTCTTTTACCCTCTGTAAAAGTGCAATAGTCCGGTGAGGATCTCATCCTAAGTCTCTAGTTAAAAATGGAATGAAAATGGAAAGCTAATTGAGTTATGATTAACCCCATGGTCAACCACTGAGATCTCATTACCCCAGAATGGTTGATAATACTGTGCTACCTTCTAGCCACTCTTCTTTTAGATAATTCTCCGTCATTTTATCTGCTTAGTGCTCTTGTTTTCATTGGAAGAGATGAATACTTCTGGTATTTCAGATTTACTTCTACAGTTTCTTCATTTGAAGATTTTATTTTGCATTTAATAAAATGATGGTACCTTTAGGTATAATTCTCCACCCATCAATGAAATCAAATACATATTCTAATGAAGAATAGACAGACTCATGATCAGTTTTCTCATATCATTCATGTTCATTATGTAAGTCAACCTGAGCTTGAAATGCACCATTTGGAAGAAGCCTTTAATTGCCATCTCAGTCATCCTTATTGCTGTTTACAATGTTCCAACTCTCTTTGGGCTGCTCTTGAGGGATAGGTTTATATGGTCTTTTAAAGAAGCCAAACTGAAAGACAATTTCAAAATCAATTGATATGGTTCAACAAATTCTTAAGTCAGATTTCATAAAATCACTTTAAACAGTACAACAGATTATGATGGCATACTGGCATATGTGATGAAGTATCAGCTTGTTTTGGGAGTAACAGTCATGTTACTATTAACATGAACTGGTACATAATATCACCGGGTGGGGGAAAGACAGCATTATTAAAAATTTACATCTTACGGGCTAATAATTTCCCTACATAAACAATGCAAACAAATGTGCCAGATGTGAAGTTTCACAGTTTAAAAATATCTTCCCACCCAGGATATGGAATGGCAATGGAATCTGAGCATTTGTTACACTTCTCTACTCTTACATGGGAGGAGTAACTAGTGGAGACACATTCACACATGCCCAATCCCCAACTTTTTTTTCTTTGGCACAACGAAATGTCTATGGCAGATATGGGATAAACAATCCCTGACTATCAGAACTTGCCAGAATCTTGTATAGCTAGTAGTGTTCATATAACTTATAATTTAAAACATTTAATGCTGATAAGCAATAAGGCTATATGCATCTTTTTTGTTAGCAGTATTTTAAAACATTCTGGTATGTGTGTCCACTAGAATAGCAAAAACTTGAAACAGAAGCATAGAAAAAATGTTTTACATTTGAAGGGAAAATATGCAAATCTGGCCCATAAAGCTGGGGGAAAAACTTAGGGTACAGGCGTTAGAGATCCCAGAGAGGTAAGTTAATGTCAATAAGTACTTTTACTGAGAGAGAACACATGAGGTAAAAAGGACAAATGAAAGGAAATTAATCATAATAGGATTTGTTATTCTTTCAGGAGGATAGATCACAATAAAACATTATTCCCATTTTTAAAGTATTAAATGAAAATAACATTAATTAAAACAATCCTACCTTCTGGAGTAGTATAAATACAAGCGAAAGCAATAATATGCCAACTGCTGAGCTTATCCCAATAAGCAGGAAAAAAACAGGACCTTTTGGCTTTTGGTTATGTAGTCCTTCCAAAAAGACCTAAAGTAGGGAAACATTAACAAATTAAAATTAGTATGTTTAATTTCTAAATTATGTTTAGAAAAGATAATATGTGAAATTGAAATATAATATTTCTTGAACGTATTTTTAGGGTGTCGAGAGGGCTAATTGTGTACTTAATGAATTCTTACATGTGCAACTTGCTTTTCCTTGTGTAGTTCAATGACTTTTGAATTTTTTTCTGGTGATGCTGTAGCTCTTACTTCAAACTTAAGTGACGATGCCTCATCCTGTTTTTTTAAAAAAGTCCAAGTTTGATCAATACAGCATGATGATATCATAAAAACAGTGAATTAAATCTTGCTATGTAGAAGCCCTCGTCTATAAAACAAGCCAGTGAGAGAGCCAGGAAAAGAATACAATGCTATACTGCAGTAACTCAAAAGAGCTGTGTTTTTATATTTACACAAATTAACTTGGAACTGTGGTACTATTGCTAATCAATGTGAATATATTTTCAAGGACTGAGCTACTGACAAAGCTGTACACAAATATTCTGGAGGGCAAACAAGACAAATGCAGTTTAGATTTCTATTTTAAATAAATGTCATATTTCCTTTTGTCCCAGAGCTGCACCCATCCTGATACTTAAATCTAATGGCCATCAAATAAATGAAACCACTGTTTGTGCCATAATCAAAATGTTCCCTGCAATACCTCTCCACTGAAGACTATCATTAGCTCACAGACATTTACCTCCCATCCCTCTTCTGTTCTGCAATTTGATTTGTCCTTTTCATGTGTGTTCATTTTTTTTATTGTATCCTTTGGTATATATGGTTGACAATTTTCTTCCACTATTTGATCTGAGGAAGTGGGTCTGTCCAACGAAAGCTTTTCATCTAATAAACCATCTTGTTAGTCTTTAAAGTGCTACATAGTCCTGTTTTTTGTTCCAGCTACACCAGACTAACACAGCTACATTTCTATCACTATTCTATATCTATATTCCTATTGGTGAGCTCTTCAACCAAGTATCAGAGGGGTAGCCGTGTTAGTCCGGATCTGCAAAAGCGACAAGGAGTCCTGTGGCACCTTATAGACTAACAGATGTATTGGAGCGTAAGCTTTCGTGGTCAAAGTGGGTCTTTGCCCACGAAAGCTTACGCTCCAATACATCTGTTAGTCTATAAGGTGCCACAGGACTCCTTGTCGCTTCTTCAACCAAGAGTTTTCTGAAATTAAGGCATTTAACGGCTGACTTACATAGGGTATTCCTTTAAGAGGGTCTTTGTCCACACCCTAAGTTACATTTTATCAAAGGCAGATTTATCTTATCTGATTGCTAATTATACAAATATGGCAATTTATCTGTATTTTCTATAAGTCACATTCATTATCAGGAATTGTGCAAGTGTTAAAATGGCTTTTAATTATCTAAATAGCACTAAACCGTTCTGTAAATCACCGAACGTATTCATAGCACAGAGACACATTCAGATAGTAACTATGTTTAGAATGAGAGAGTCAGTCTCCTATTAACCAATTTACTGTATGCATGACCAGGCCATGTCATGCTAGAACAGACCAATGGTCTAGCCCAGGGGTGGGGAACCTAAGGCCACTTATGTGCAGCCCCTGACTGATTTTTCTGTGGGCCAGTAGACTCCAACCAAGAAGGTTCCCTATCTCTGGTCTAATCAGTCTGAAATCTGTCCTATGCTTCAGTTTGACCAAAAAAAGAAAAACAACCAAAAACCACACCCACACACACCACGCCTAACTGCAATTAGCTGTCTGGTTTATCATATCCTGTTAGTAATCAAATTATAAACAATACAAAGAGCTCTATTATCATTTTCTAGTATGACTAGAGGATGTACCTTAGTACATCAGGTGTTTAACTGAAGTAATTTTTTTAAATAAAAAAATGTACATGTTTTATTTCAATTATTGTATTTTTCAAAAATGAAGGCTGGGGTGTGAGGAGGATAATGGGGTGGGTGGCTTAGGGCAGTGGGTTGAGAGGTGTGGAGGGGCTCAAAGCAGGTGGGGGTGAAGGGTGGGAATGAGGGTGCAGAAGTCAAGGCAGGTGGGATGTGCTAGACTCAGGGCAGAGAGGGCTTACTGGGACCACCCATGGTGGCAAGGGTGGTGCTACTAAGGTGGTGGCTCCTCCTAGGGGCTGAAGCTGCGCTGCTCAGATGGTGACTCTTCCCAGCAAGGGGGTACCTGGGACTGCACACTTGTTGGGTGGGAGCTGAGGCTATGTGGGCTGACCCCAGTCTCCCATTCCCCCACCCTAGACTGCAGCTTGTTGGGGGGAAGGGAGGAGCAGTGTTCCGGGGGCAGCTGCTGTCCTGCTGCTGCTATCCCCCCCCAACCTGCAACTGGTCTGGGGGGGCAGCGCTTTGGGGCCCCCTCCATTCTGCAGCCTGTTTGGGGGAACACTCCGGGGACTGACCTGGCCTTCAGTGCCCCCCTTCCCACATCATCCTGCAGGCCGTGTGGAAGAGGCAAGTTTCTGGGGGCTGCCCCCTGTCTGTAGCACCACCCTGTGACTTGCAGGGCCTCCACGGGGCAGGGAGGAATCCTTTGGATTTTGGGTAGGTGGTCTACATACCAGGTTGGTGGCAGGAAGATGGTGGAGCCCCAGCCCTGCTGGCCATTCTCTTGATGCCACAGCTGCCCACAGTGGCCACTTTCAGTATCACAACTCTCCTCTCTGTGCCCCTCCTTTTTGCATCCCTCAGCTCTCTGCCCCCTCCCTTTCCATGTTATGGAAAATAGTCCCATTCCCTGCACTTCCTGTTTTCCAGGCACAACCAAGCCCTGACCTTGATTTAAGTTTATGCTAAGAGGAAGCTGCATACCAAATGTGATGGTCCAAGCTCTTACGGTTCAGAAAGAATTTATGAACAAATGGACTCACAGGCTCATAGACAGATGCACGCTAAAATATAGATAAGCTTGAAGTGAAAGGTATATCATGGAGCTTGCTTTTTGGTTTTGATATGTATTTCACAGGCACAGAGCAAGCTCCATGGTATACTTTGCACTTCGAGCTTATCTGACATGTTGCAAAAAATGTTTATTATTAATTTAGATTTAACAATACTTCATTTATTAAATGAATATTGTGCAATTTATTTCGGACATAACTAGAAATAGAGCAGTGTCCCCAACAAGGTATACATCTATGTAAAACAACCTTTTAAAATATCTGGTTAAAGATTTACATACAGTTTACCATTTCTAAAATTGAAGGAGTAGCCTCCAGTTGTATTTGGACAGTTACTTCTTTTCCACTTTCCATGCTTCCAAATTTACACAGTATTCGGAAACACAAATGGTCTTCTTTCATGCAGTACTTTGACGGGAAAAAAAGCAAAAATACAATACTGAGCTTCAGTAACATGGTTTATTTTTTCTTGTTAAAACTCCTTTTTGAGTAGATATGAGAGACCTGGACTTTGGGAATTTTTTTTTTTTTTGGAAAAGTCAGATGTAAGGCTATTACAGCAGTCCCCGGGTTACGTACAAGATAGGGACTATAGGTTTGTTGTTAAGTTGAATTTGTACGTAAGTCGGAACTGGCTCCAGATTCAGCCGCTGCTGCTGAAACTGACCAGGGGCTGACTTCAGGAAGCCCGAGGCAGAGTTGCTCTGCCCCCAGCTTCCTGGAATCAGCCACTGATCAGTTTCAACAGTGGCTGAATCTGAAGCCTGGGACAGAACAGCTGGGGCGCTGCCGGGTAGGTCCCCAGGCATCCACAACAAAAGCCTGGTCTGCTGGGGGGGGGGGGACGCACTAGCTGCGCCCCCCCCCCCCCCTCCCAGCAGACCAGGGAGACCCAGAGCAAAGCCTCCAAGGCTTTGCTCCGGGTGTCCCTGGTCTGCTCGAGGTGTCCCTGGTCTGCTGGCCCCCCCCCACCCCCCCCAGCAGACCAGGGACACCCGGAGCAGCTTTTCTTGCCCCGGAGGACACGGTGGCGGGACCACTGCGTGTCTGGGTGGTCCCGCCGCCCGCGAGTTCCGGGGCGAGAAAAGCCCCGTTCATAAGTGCGGATCTGACGTAAGTCGGATCCGCGTATCTCGGGGACTGCCTGTACTGTAAATATCAATAAAGGTATCAGAAACAGGGAGGAGAGAAGCTGCACAGTCACTGCAAGGGCAGTCAGATTTTCAAAACAGCATGTAGCCACAATTGGGGGCAAGTGGCAAATTTTCAAGAGAGATAATTTCCAATGTAAGTATCTAAATGAGAGTTGCGTAATTCTTAAAACATGGCTGGAAATAAATTGTTGCTACAACAGAGCAATACATTGTAGTTTTCCTTGATCCAGTTATTAAGAGTTACAAGGGTGCTTTTAAACTTGATCATTCATTCTACAGATTTCTGATTTAGCTTTAAATATTTCAACAGAGTTAGTATTAAAAAGTAAACTGGTAGCATTGGTGTCATTCAGAACCAGCGCAAATAGGGCTTATACTAAGTGGGCTGTTCCCAGCCAATGTGAACTGCAGGAAGCAGTGTCCCAGCCCGCAAGCTGCTCATTGCACACCCTGGCCTATACTAATTTCCTCATACAAAACTATGACTACATCTCAGTTTTGACATTGCAGTCTTCTCCTTAGCAATAGGAGGTGGTTCTGTAATGTGTGTGAGTTGGAGTTAAATATTTTCAGGTTAACTCCTTTTTTGGTTATTACCAAAAATCTATGTAGAGAGTCTGAACAAGTGTAACTTCCCACTGACCTCTAAAATCCATCCTGAAAAATGTGTATAATGCATAATAGGAAGTTACTTTCCACAGTTTAATTTCAAGAGTTAAGTAAATTAGGACTTAATGAACCAAAAAGCAAACCCACAAACTTACCATTTGCCTTTTCTTAGGCTTTGAAAATAAAAAGATGAGATCATTGAATATGTTTGTGCTTCGATTTTGTTCTGGTAAAGTGCAGTCTCTTTTGCGATTTTTATAAAAACATTTTCCAGCAGTTGTCTGGAAATAACAATAGCACAATCATTCATGAATTCTAAACATTTCCAGATACTGCTTAAAAGACATTTCTGTAGATGCAGATACTCCAAGAAGATTACTGTGTTTGAAAATCATTTCTAAATAAGAGAAATGCAACCAGGGCCAAGGGCAGTGTTCCAGGACGCTGCTTCCTATATCTCCCTGGGCTGCAAATGGCAAACCAGAGTCAATTGAAGACACAAGGCTCCATAACTGTAGAGATGGTAAATAAACACATTGGGGAGGCCAGTTAGCAGGTTTCTCAAGAGTGGTTTTGTGGACCACATTGAGAGACATTGGCATAGTGTGTGCAATTCTATACCAGCTTGCTTAACCAGAACACACTGCTTAACATCTTACCTGCTCTCAGAATTGTACTGAAAGTTTCTGGCATGAGAGAGGCGTGATAGAAAAATATATTGGGGAAATTAAGACCCAACCCATTCTCTTGTGGAAGAAATGTAAACTAATGTAATTACATTAAATAACAGTTTAAAAATGGGTGTTTGCTTGTTTGATCTCACCATTGACATAAACAAGCCAAGAGAATAGCAAAAATCTATAGAGTAGGGATTGTGTATTCTCTACAACAGCATATATATTTTCTGGTATGAAACAATTAGCAGAACTTTGAGTAGAATCTAAAAACAAAATTTAAATGGTTTTTTGGACAGGATTATGGAAAGTATGAATTCACACATCTCTCTTTAAAAATACTTCCATTAGTCTCCTTACAAGGACTCTTTCAGTGTTCTAACACAGAATTCATGAATAGGGAAAAGTAGACTGACACTATTTAAAAGTTAGAAACTGGCCTAACACTAAGCTCCAGGCAGGAAGATATATTAGCTCCAATGGGAGTCCAATAGAAGTCTAGTGTACTAGCTGGCATATTTCAGAGAAAAGCTGTAGATTAAATACAGAATACGCACTAATTCTAAATGTAACAAGTAGACACACACTTTCATTTAAGTGAGCACAGTGTGTAAAGTAAGGCTCCCTAGTATACTTGACTCTTTGTGTAGAATACTTCAGTATCTTTGAATTCAGAATGTCTACATCTCTGCTAAATCAGCATCAATACTCCATGGCCATTTCTGAAATAAGTGCATGCTTGGTTTATTTAGAATTGGTTGATGTGCTAAAAGAAGAGGAATTAAAATATTTTATCAAAAGCATACTACTTGTTACAGTCAAGTTTCACTTGCTGAATTAAGAAAATCTTAGAAGTGCCTTTTCCAGCACTTTTGTACTCAATTTAATTCTGTATGTTCAGGTACATACAGAACATACAGAGCTGTATTTAAAAGGTATGAAATAAGGAAACAAGCATACCTTGACATCCAGAATGTTAAACAGTTTTTCCTCTCTTGGGGCAAAAGAATTAGGAATCATTATCTCCAAATCTGTATCAGGAGCCATGCTTGGTCCAGCATTGATAACCTTGGGAGAAAGGGTTCTACAGTAACTGAAGTTTTCCTTCACATTAATCAAGGACTGAATATCCAGAATTCACCCATTTACATCTTAGAGAGCAGCGATGGAGGCTTCTCCTTGCTGGCTTGAGAGGAAGACTTGCCTGAACTAGAGGAACCACCTCAAAAGATGACAGTGCAGTTCATTTTCTAACCCATATTCTTTCTGTTAACTCTCCTAATAGAATGCCGGCAGTGATAGTTTTGCAATATGGCAACACGTGTCTGCTATGACCTGAACTGTGGTCATATTTCACCACTTCAGGTGGGATATTGAAAATGGTCCTCCAATTCTCATTGAATATTAATCTATCAGTCTGGGATGGATCTGAACTGGTAATATAATTACTAATCCCTTGCGAACAGCTAGTCTCCTATGATCTACCTACAGTACTTTACACAGCTTCTTTTGCAGCACTTTTTACTACATTTCAGTACAATGAACTTAACTATTTTTACACTTGACTCCCATGTGTTAGTAAATACGTACTTGCTTTAAAAAAACAAAACAAAAAAAACACCACCACCACTGAAAACTGAGAGAGAGTGAAAGAGGATATTCTTACAGGTCCTAATGAGCTAAGTACTCATTTCCCATTGACTCTGAATGAAAGTTAGGCACCTAACTCCACTTTGTCTTTTTTTATCCTCCTCCACCCTATCATCCAGGTCTATTGTAAATCAGTGAAACTCCCATGAATGTCTCAATCAAATTCTGACCTCTGATGCAGAACAAATCAGCAGCAAGAGTTTCAACACCTGTACAACTCCATAACTGTGACATTCAAGTTGCTTAACTGATGCTGGCTGTGGTTAGAAGGGGCATGGAATGAATGGGCTGGCCATGAAGTGACAGGAATAAGAATCAAAGACTATAGGAGGCTATGAGCATGTTCAAAGGCAATTAAGTGAGGTTCATTTTAAAATGGCTCACACCCTTTAAAGATAACTTTAACTTATTTAGCAACTGACCCAGGTGCTATTGAAGTCAGTAGCAGTGTTTCTACAGACCTCTAAGGAGCATTGATTGAAGTGACTTGTCATATCTATTATTAAGAATAAACTTAAAATAAAATGAATGGTTTCTGTAAAGAATAACTCTTACATGGAAAGTGAAGTTGATCTTCTCCTTCATGCAATCAATTGCTGAATTTTCCATACTGGGTCCATAAACAAATGAAGTTGGTAGTACAAATCTATGGTAGTTAAAAAATAATTACAATAGGACAAAATTAACACCCTTTAGAATTCAATATTAATATGAGCATTATCCTCTCTGGGCCAGACTGTCTATCCAGGTCACTATATAGAACTGTGAAGTGTGCTTTAGCACTTACTTCAGCCCTGTATTAGGGAACATTCAGAATAAATTTAGTTGAGAAATCTCTGCGGACTGACTGGGCATAATGTGGTAGTGTGATTAATCACTATCTTCCAGTGCTACCCGCTCATCCCCAACTCAGAGAGTGGCTTTTATAAAGGAGGGGAGAAATTATGACAAAGCAGCTACTCATCTCTTTTATCTCTGGCTTATTTATGCATCTGCCCCTATTAGTGGGATTTTAGAAAAAAGACTTGTGACTGGTATCATTTAGTGGATAGGTCATGAAATTATGGTATATTCCCAATCTTGCCACTGTTTCTCAGTTTCCCCAAATACTTTTATCTTAAAATGAAAAATGCTGGCAGTAAAGTGTTAATATTCCTGAAATGGCTACAATGATGGATTTGATGGGAAGAGAAGGGATGAGAAAGTAGAATGGGATACTAGAAGCAGGTGCTGCCCCTAGCCATCTCTAGTTTGAAAGAAGTGTCCTGTTTTATAAGTAGTATACTGAGCCAGCCAGTCTAAAGCAGTTTGTCCATAAGGCTCTATAGTAAGTGTCCTTTACATTTGCCATCACCTGATGACACTGATACAGTCAAAGGAAGATCCTTAAATATCCCTGGGCATTTCTGCTACATGACTGCAAGTGGAGGATTATGTTACACTGAGGTTAGGCAAATCAAGACTTGCCTTAAAGGGATCTGAATTGATCTACCTTATTCTGGGCAGACACAGGCAGAAACACCAGCTGGCACAAGCTGAACAGCAAACAGTCAATACAGTTGAGTATAAAAGACAATGTTAGCAGTGGACAATTACACTAAAAAAGCATAAGGCTGAGCAGTTACTAAAAGAGAATTTGATAGGCTAAAGGATTAAAATATAGTTTTTGTTCACCTCTGCAGAAAACAGGATTAAGTGGGAACAAATAATATTACTCTGATGGGAAAAGGTGTTATAGAACAGCAAAGAATCAGTCCTTGGTTAATAAATCTCAGCACTCTTAAGGGTTTTTTTTCCATTTCAGATAGGAAAACTGAAGTACAAAGTCTGCAGCAGTGTGTGGAATAAAATCTACATCATCTCACTCCTGGTACTACAATTTTTTAAGTATGCCATGTTTCCTTTCTGATGATCATGGGAGTGCAATTGAGATATGTGTTCCTTAATTATAAACAATCCTATATATGTGGATATACAGAGCAGCCATTAACTTACTTACCCGTGGACATTTAGTTCAACCTCATGTTTCAGAGATATGGCTAAAATTATGGAGTTATCCAACAGCAGGTTGTTATCCTCTTCATTCTCACTGTAGAATTAAACATGGGAGATGAGAAGCTATGTTAGAATACAAAACACAGTGTGTTAGATAACTAATTACATAAAACATACACCTACCTTATTTCAATACATTTTTTGGTAACTGCACATATAAAAGTGAGAAATCATTTTTATAACAATGTTAGCAGAAATCTGCTCATTATTTAAATAGCAATTATCTACTTTTTTGTAGTTTGTTTCTCTATATTTTATATAACGAATGAGCTTTCTTGCAGTAGTGCTTCATTAAGCCTCTGAGGTACTTCCCATTCTGTTTTCCAAAGATAGGGACATTTTTCATCAAAGCCAGCAATTTTTAATTGAGCAAGATTTACCAGGTAGCATTAACAGTGATGCTGAGATCATCTTCTGCCTTGGTAAGTGAGCTTGCATCCAAGAGAAAACTAAAATCCATCTGTAGAACAAATGAAACTTTTGTGTGTTTGTGGTACATGATTGGGTATGTCGTAACAAATGTTTGTTGGCATTTAACTTGTGGAAAACTCTAGAACACACTGCATTATATTTTGCACAAGTTTGGTTCCCAAGATCACTAGGGCATATTGCTTTTGTTCATAATCTTAGTCAACCCCCTACTTTCCTACAAAATACTGCTAAGTTACAGAAAATGTATTGTGCCACAGAAGTTCCAGTTCTGAACTAAATGCATGCTCATGGCATGCCCTAAACACACTTCCACCCAAAGGGAGAGACTGGATTTGGTGCTCCCTTCATTTTCTCTAACATGCACAATCCCCTATAGCAGCAGTTCTCGACTGGGGTCTATGGCCCAGTTTCAGGTGGCCCACCAAGCCCCGGGGGCAGGTAATAAGCAGATGGTGGGTCAGATGCAGTTCACCAGGATTAACCC
Organism: Pelodiscus sinensis; assembly: GCF_049634645.1. Classification (NCBI taxonomy): domain Eukaryota; kingdom Metazoa; phylum Chordata; order Testudines; family Trionychidae; genus Pelodiscus; species Pelodiscus sinensis. The sequence goes on along the minus strand of NC_134717.1, from coordinate 48,574,906 downwards.
CCTGGCAAGCCGCCAGATGCTTTATTTATCCATGCATCCACAAACATGGCCATTCGCAGCACCTGTTGGTCATGGTTCACCATTCCTGGCCAAAACTTCCACCCCTATGAGAGACATTTTTCTTTCCCCCTCCCTTTATTGTCAACAAAGAGCCAGGGAAGACACTGCTATTTTCTTTGTCCACAGAACTGACTGGCCAGTATCCCAAAATGCCTGCCCTGATCACTCTGCTCAGTGTTTTAATCTCTGCGGCCCTGCAGATATGGGCCCCTCCCTTTTCAAAGCTCCAGGAAGTTGAAGAATCTGACAGTTGAGTGTGTTGCTCTATTTGGGGAACAAACAAAGGCTTTCTTTACACTTGTAAAATTAAAGCACAACTGTGGCAGTGACAGTATGGCCAGAGCATGAGCGCTGGTAGAGAGGTCTCTCAGCACTCTACGTAAACCACCTCCAGGAGGGGAGTATCGAACACTGGTGCTTTACAGCACTAAGACTTGCTGCACCTGGAGGTGGGGGGTGTCACACCTCTGAGCCAGAAAGTTGTAGCGCTGTACAGTGGCAGTGTAGATTTAGCCAAAGAGCAAATCATTGGAGTGTTCCTGTTCTGCCCTACACTAGGAGCACAGCAGCAGGCAGACTGCTGCTGCAGGAGGAGGGAGACAGATTGTTGTGCTGCTTTGATATTTCCTCAGCATGGAGAGCTCACAGAGCTACTCATGATGCTGCTCACAGCTGAGGAGGCTGTGGGAGAATGTGGAGAGAATCCCAAGACGCACAGGGATCAGGTATGCATTCCCACTACATTGCACTGTGGGATACATACCCACAGTGCATTTCTTACACTGTCGATGATGGTGCCCCCAGTGTGGGCATCGTCTGTCAACAGGAGGAGCAAGTGTGAACTGACATTAGTTTTGTCAACAAAATTTGGTAGTGTAGATGTAGCCTGAGATATGCTAGATCAAATAACTTGTTTTCCAATTGTCAAAAATCCTTGTAAACACATGGTAATATCAATTACTTTGTTGGTACGGTTCACCATAAATTGAGCAAGAATACAATATGCACAATATGCCTGCTCTTGATGCATTGTAATAAATAATGTGATTTTAATGCATTATTTCAAATAAATTGTAAAAATCTAATTTCTTAGAAATAGAATGAAGAATTTATATTATTATTTTAGCGAAAAATAACTGCCTACATAGGTGCTATAAACTGCATTCCAATATATATATCTTATCCTTGATATCTCAGTGCAATATTTTATCATTTCCATATTTTACAACTTTTACTTAACCCTCTTGCATGTAATAATGAGGATAAAATGTCCTCAGTGAAATAAAGCTAAATAAAATGCCACGAGAGATCTGACAAATTGTTGCATGAGAAAATGTTAATTCTTAAAAAACTATTCCTAGACATATGCCTATTTGAATATGTGGCTAAAAGAACCTCAGGTTCTCTGTTACCAGGGTGGTTTATGTGGAGCGGAGAGCAATACGTTATTTGTTGAACACTTTCATTTGATCTTTAGCAGACATTATGTAATATATGCGATATAAAGTGTTTCTTGACAAGTTATACATTTTAAGCATTTACTCCAACAAGATGTAGTTCTAAAGATTAACCATTTTAGATTTAGTTTACCTTCGACAAATGGTCTACATATAAATACCCAACACTGCAGTCAAGTCTCATTGCCTGAGCTTCATCTGATATTTCACATTGTATCTGTTTTTCTTCCTAAAATTAAAGAATGAAACTGTTTTATGTGATGAAATCGAATGACCATTTTGCAATGTTATTTCAGAATGTACACACTACATATATACCATAAAATTTCACTTTGAGTGTTTAGACTACTGTAAACACCAATGGGAATTTACAAAATATTTTTGCTGCTACTAGGTGACTAGTCCAATGAGTCCATATGGCTGAATTCCTTGCATCAATCAAATTACAGGCAGTCACCGACTTACGCGGATCCGACTTACGTCGGATCCGCAGTTACAAACGGGGCTGTCCCAGAGTACACGGACTGCGGGACCTCGCGGTCCTGCCGCCTGTGTACTCTGGGGCTTTGCTCTGCGTCTCCCTGGTCTGCAGACCAGGAAGATGCAGAGCAAAGCCACAGAGGGGCTCGGGCAGCGGGGCAGCCCCGCTGCCCGAGGCCCCCCCCCTCCGCGGGTTTGCAAAGCCGCAGGGAAGCTGGCAGCGGAGCAGTCCAGGCGCGCCTGGGCTGCCCCACTGCCAGCTTCCCCGCAGCTTTGCAAAGCTGTGGGGGGGCTCAGGCAGCGAGGCAGCCCAGGCCGCCTGGACTGCTCTGCTGCCGGCTTCCCCGAGGCTTTGCAAAGCCGCGGGGGAAGCCGGCAGCGGGACAGCCCAGACGCCCCGCGGCTGTCCCGCTGCCGGCGTCCTCAGAGGCTTTGCTTCCCATCTCCCTGGTCTGCTGGTCTCCAGCAGACCAGGGAGACGGGGAGCAAAGCCGCGGAGGACCCAGGCGGCGGGACCGCGGTGCGTCTCGGTCCGCCGCCCGTGTCTTCCTGGTCTGCTGGGGGGGGGATGGGCGCAGCTAGTATCCCTCCCCCCCCCAGCAGACTAGGCTTTTCTCCGGACGCCTGTGGCAGAGCAGCTGGGGTGCTGCCGGTTGGTCCCGCAGCGCCGCTCTGGGCGCTACTGGTCCAACCCAGCAGCACCCCAGCTGCTCTGGTCCTGATTCAGCTGCTGCTGGTCAGTTTCAGCAGCGGCTGAATCAGGACGCCTGGGGCAGAGCAGATGGGGTGCTGCTGGGTCGGTGCAGTAGTGCCGAGGAGCGGCGCTACTGGAGCAACCCAGCAGCACCCCAGCTGCTCTGCCCCAGGCGTCCTGATTTAGCCGCTGCTAAAACTGACCAGCGCTGACTACAGGCTTCCTGGAATCAGCTGCTGATCAGTTTCAGCAGCAGCTGACTTGGGGACGCTTGGGGTTCTTAAGTTGATTCTGGATGTAAGTCAGAACTGGCGGTCAGTTTCAGCAGCGGCTGAATCTGGACGCCAGTTCCGACTTACATACAGATTCAACTTAAGAACAAACCTACAGTCCCTATCTTGTACGTAACCCGGGGACTGCCTGTATTTCATTACCTCTTTATAGTCGGTTTGTTAATGGCTTTGCAAGTATATTGTCAACTTATTTAAGTCTAAAGTTACCATTTCAAAAATAAATCCAGTATAAAAATCTTAGAAGGACATATTTTAAAAAAAGAATTAGAGGAAAAACACCGCCTCCTTCACAAGATTACAATTAGCCTCCAGTGTTCTTTTAAAAAACAGACTTAACCCAACAAGGTGCTGAAGACATCTTACAGGATCAGTCACAGGTGTTTTAAAGAGCAGGAGATTGATAAAAATATCTAGTAGGGATGGTTTATTTGCATTTAACCTTTACAGCCTTTGCATGTAGAAATTGACTTGATCAGTGGTTTACACCCTTTTTTCATTTGTAGATCCCTAAAATAATTTCCACTGGTGGTGTGGACTTCTTTGGAAATCTTAGATATTATCAGCTGTCCCCTCACAGGTCTGTGAAGCACAGGCTGCAAAGCACTGGTCTATGATAATGACTTTTGCAGACCTCTTAGACATAGTCTTCGGACCCCAGGTTGAAAACTGGACCCCTGGTCCCTTCCCAGTCCTGTATGTCTATGATACCATGAGAAGGGCCCTACCAAATTCATGATCCATTTTGGTTAATTTCACAGTGATAAGATTTTAAAAATCATCAGCTGCACTATTTCAGATATTTATGTCTAAAATGTCATGGTGTTATAACTCGAAAGAGGGCTGAGAGGGACTGCAAGACTATCGTAAGGGGGCTGCATTATTGCCTCCATCCCTTCTGCACTGTTGCTGGTAAAAGCGCTACCTTTAGAGCTGGACAGTGGGCAGCACAGCTGGACAGTGGTCACAGCTATCCTTACAGGAGGCGATTGTGCAGGGCCATGTAGTTAAGGGATGTTGTGGTCCCACCTCAGCTAGCCCAAAAACATTCAAGCCCCTAGAGCTGAGTTTTGAGCCATGGAAGGGCAGGTCTCAGAGCAAGGGTGGCAGAACTTTGCAGAAGCAGGAGGCCACTGGTCCTGGAACTGGGGTGGAGGCATGCCGTTACATGTTGGGGTGTAGTTTTGGAAGGAGGGGTTGGCATTGCCTCCCCCCCCCAAAAACCCATCAAGCCTCAGACAGGCACAGAGTGGCACTGGCAGCAGCTCTGCTTGCCTGAGGCTCTGAGGCTTTCAGTTTTGGGTAGGGGTGACACTGTCCCTACCCCACAAACTTCATACATTAAAAAGTGGGGGAGCATGACTCCCTGGCCCTCCAGTTTCCAACACTGCTGGCAAAGGGTGCTGCAGTGGGGAGGGGGTGGAACTACTGTACATTAGGGTCCAGATGCTAGTCCCAGCCAGGCTGGAAAGGGACAGGAGATCCTCTTCACCTGCAGGGGCTAATCCCATAGCTCAAACCCACTTCTTGGATGCTCCTCCATCTGCAATAATCTCTTCAGCTACTTCCTGTGCAGTGACCCCTCCCCCAAGGATAGAGGCCAAAGGAGCCAGAAAGCCAGGCAAGGGTTTGGAGCTTCCTATAGCCGGAAGATTTTTAATGTGGTACTAATTCAGCCCTGGGAGCAGTGCAGTGAAGAGGAAGTCCCTTCCATCCCAAACCTCACCAGGACTAGCAGCCAGGAGCCCAAACACATGGTAAGAGCTCTAGGCTGGGGAGCCCCAAAACCTGCTTCTCTCCAGCAGATTTCTCTAAGGAGACCAGATTTTTTCATAGCCAAGAATTTAGTAGAGTCGTATCTACGATGGAGGTTACATACTAATTTTTCCAAATACACTCAGAAATCACTATTTTTATTCATTTACTGCAATACTTTGTACTTAAATAAAAATGTTGGCCAGCTTGATTAAACTGTGCTCATTTTGTGGATGGATTAACTGAAGTTTTAAGCAGAAAAGTCTCAAATATTGTCAGCTTTCCTTACTTAGATTTCCTTAACTTAGTAGATTTTCCTACTTGTCACGCTGCCCCATGGGTCTGAGCTCAAGTGGGCAACTTGAGCTTCCACTTATGCCACAACATCCACACCGCTATATTTAGCATGCTAAGGTGAACCTCTCCCCGACTCCCGACAGGAGTCTATCTACCTAGGCTGGGATGCTCACTCTCTGCTACAGTGTAGTCACAGCCTATACAGTCTGTCTGAGTACTATAAAGGTGTTGAAGGGCTGATGATGACAGAATTTCAATTCTTACCAGTTCTAGAACTCGAACAAAATAAAGACCTTTAGGGAGTTGGATGTGGAGGGCAGTTTCATATGCATCATCTCCAGCATTGCTCAGAGATAAATTCAATTGTAAAGTCTTCATACTTCCAACTGAAAGATAGGTTTTCTTTTCATGAGGTCTATAAAATAATGAATATATTTAAAATGTTATACTGTATGAAAAGACCAGTGATATATATGGCAAATATGAAAGCAAGTCACCTTGGTAAAACAGGAAAATGTCTGGAGAAAAAAGAGGGGAAAACAAACCCCTTTCTTTGATTTCAGTTTGATAAGGTATCTGGAAGAGTCCAACTGGAGGTTGCTGGTCAAATAACATTTGCTCATTTTTTCCTAGCTGAAGGCAGCTCAGTCATCCACCATTTAAATAATATAGTCAACCAACCACAATGTTTAATTTGCATTGCACTTTTTAGGGTCCAAGTAATTGGAGTGCTAATTCAAAGATGCAGGACTAAGAATGCTGCTTATTCTTCTGCTAGGCTTTGTCCAAGACCGAGAGGTAAGAGATGCAGAACAGTGTCTTCCGTGCTTCAGCATTTCCAAGGGGAAGTTACTCCTGTGCAGAGGAGTCATAAGGCCTATGCATCACTTAAGCCAGCAATGGGCAATCTAGACTAGTGAGTGGCACTCCTTCATCTCAGTGGGCCACTAGATTGTTGTAACAAAGGCAGTCTCCTAGGACATGGTAGTTTTGCCAAGTGTACTTACATATTTAGAATTGGCAGGGTGTGGCTACTGAACCAAATGAGCACATGGCCCTCACAGTCGTTGTATGCAGTCAGCACGCACTTCACTTCGTGTGCCCTTGATTTATGTGCATGTCACTTTAGTAATCCCGGTACAGAAAAAAAAAACCTACCAGGAAGGAAATCAGCAGAATTTGACAGCCCTGTAGGCAATGGTAAACAAAATGTCTCATGGCCACACACAGAACCCCAATAGTTGCAGGATGCCCACCATTACATCCCTCAAATTAAGGCTTGTCAGGCCATCTGCACAGAGGAGAATTTCATTCAGAATAGAGAATGTTAGAATGGGAGTGGATTTGTCAACTGACTCTATTAAGGAAACTTTCCAGCAGTGCACCAAGTATGTGCATACATTGCAGTGCTTATGTATGGTTGAAAGTCTCTGGTCTCACTAGTTTAGGTTTTTCTCTGCCTGCTCTTGAGATCTACAGTACTAATTTTTAAATTTATACATAGGGAATGTTAGGGATATAAATGCAAAGCTTTAATCCCAATATATCACATAAGGCTGTAATTTTCAGCTCTCAATTGAGGTATGGGATTGAGTTAATGTGAACCAGGAGAAAAAGAAAATGAGTGAACAAGCCTATCTTATGTTTTATCCAGTGTTCTATAATCACGTTACAAGTGAAAGTACCAAAGAGGATCTAAAAGTAAACTTCATTTTGACATTAAACTTTAATTAAGACTTGTAGAAGAGCTGGCTAGAAATAGACATTTATCAAATATTCTGGCTTGAAACCAGAGAATTAGTCACTGAACACCTTTGGGAAAGAAGTTGGCACTTAGACAAGCAACAGAAGGTGAAAATACTGCATAAGCAGCCAGGTTCCAAGACAACATCAAATTAAAGAGAAACACAATGTTAAAATTATAGGAGTTGGATTTCTCATTCTCTTTACATTTTTAAGTTACTTTACAGCATTTACAGAATTACTATTTTACTCTTTTCTGGTACACATTTTACTGCAGCTTGATTCATTAACAAGATGCCATCAGAACTCAGTACATAAGTGCAGTAAAGCACCAGCTGCACATCTGGGAGTGTGACAAAGCTGAACTAGAGCTTATCTCCAGTAATCATATTTCATTCTTCATTAAAATATGCATAATGCATACTTGAAATTTATAGAGCAGACCAGAATCTAAGGAATTGAAACAGAACAAGGTAGTACATACATGCTGAACCATAACCCAGTAAGTAAAAGGACAAGACTAATGTGAAGTATTCCAGTGACAACCTTTGTACAATTCCATTCATTTAAGAGACATTTCATTGTATTTTTTTTAAAAAAAGCATTTAGTTTGTTGTTTCTAGATAATGAATGCATTCTGTCTAGACGAAATAAATTAAAGCTTCACAGCTAACCAGTTTTTAATCAAGATACTAACTAGGGCAAAAAATAATTTAAGGCGACATTTCACACTTTATCAAGATATGTAGCCTATTTAATTTGGTGAAAAAGAAGGTAAAAATTCTCATGCTCTACTTCCCTTTACTTGAATTTAACACTTGTAGTACTTATAAATCTGTTTTACTTGTATTAACGATAATGAAAATACACCAAATCTTTACAGTAGAAAAATGCAAAAATTTTCAAGCAGTTCTCTCTTGAAGCCTAAGAAAATGGTTGAGGGGAGGAGAAGAATTTCTCTGAAATCCATGAAGATTCAAAAACCATGTGCAGAGTCATATAAGAACCATTAATCCAAATTACACTATTATAGTATTATTTATGTACCATTTTAAGATGTTTTACAAGGCAAAACATCAGGAGAGCAGCATATAAAATCTCTCATCCCTCCCTCGTGGCTTGCAAAGGGACACTGAAGCCTGGTTCTGATCATGATATCGAATGAAATGAGTAGACATCAGGTTTAAAAACAAAAACAAAACAGAAGGAAATACTTCTCCACACCACATACAGTCAACTTGTAGAACTCATTGCCAAGAGATGATGTGAAGTCCAAAAGTATTATTTGGTTAAAAAAAGAATTAGGTAAGTTCATGGAGAATGGGTCCATCAACGACTATAACCCCATATGCCAGGTCAGTCCCAGGATATTCGAAAGACAAAGTGGATGAGGTAATACAGGTTGAACCTCTCTAATCCAGCACCCTTTGGACCTGACCGGTGCCAAACCAGAGGATTTGCCAAACCACGGGAGGTCAATACTGTCTAGCAGCTTTGCCTACACTTTCACTGCTTACTGGACTCTCAAAGACATTTAGGGGTAAATTAGAGCTAAATAACAGCACAGAACACTGAAAGCCAGGACTGGTAGCTCTAGACAAATTTTACAAGAATGCAAGAAATTTGCCCACACCCTTGATAAGTGGACTTTTGGTTAACTAAAATCATACTGGACCATGGATGTTGCTGGAACAGAGAGTGCTGGACTAGAAAGATTCAGCTTGTAGCTTTTTATGGACCAACTTCTGTTTGGTGAGGAAGAGATGGTCAGATATTCAGCCCCATGCTCGGTGTCTCCCTAAGCCTGTGACTTCCTGATGCTCTGACTGGATAATAGGTGGTCAAGTAGTAATTGCCCTGTTCATTCTCTCTGAAGTTTCTGGCACTGGCTACTCTATGAAGAAAGGATACTGGGTTAGATGAACTACTGGTCTGACCCGATGTGTCCATTCTTATGTTCTTAAACTTAGGGACAGAGGAGGAGAGAGAGGGCAAGAAGAGAACTTTTAAAATCTTACTAAAAAATAATTCTGATTGCATCGGATAGGAACATTGTCACATGAATTGAAAACTAGCTAAAGGACTATAAAGAGTAATGACAGTATTTCATGGAGGAAGAGTGTTTAGTTCTGCAGAGATCCAGTCTTAATGAGGTGTCTTGACATTTAAATAAAATTAAGAGTCTAGCATGATAATGAAATATAAGGATGATAGTAAATTGGAAGGAGTTGCAAACACCTGTGTGGACCAGGAAAGGCTACAGAGGACCTAAAAAGATTAGAAAACATGGGTGAAAAGTAATAAAATGAAATTCAGCTTGGAAAATGCAAGCTAGTATATCTAGGGGAAAAGAATACAAACCACACATAATGCCCAACCATCTGGTGTCTTGATCATTAGTATAAAACTGTACAGCCAATATTTTTAAGTACGGTAGTTCTTTTTCCGTTTCATAATTGAAACAGTAAATACAGCAATCTGCTAGCACAAAAGTGAAGCATTTTCTTTTGTACACTACAAGAACAATACTGTCATAAAAGTAGAATATTTAATTTTTGTCGATTGTGGAGCAAGTTATATGTATCTCATTAGTACATCTTAATTAGAAATTAGAAGTGTTTCTTTTATGAACAAAATGCTTTTTTTGCTAATAATTTTGTAAGAATATAATTGAAAAAGAAATGTTCTTGTGTATAAAATAAATTATTATTATACTTTCTTGAAAGGTTGTTTGTTTAATAATCAATCTTTCACTGGAAATCAATTTTTATTCCTGTAATGTTTTCTTAGGGAACTCATTGTCTACTTTTGCAAATTAATTTTACCCATGAAGCAAGGAAAACTGAATTAGATAAATAAAGCCCTACTCAGTCTCCTTTAGCAGACAGAAGTCACATTGTACATACTTTGGAAATGCAAGTTTTCCAGAAACTTTCAAGTCAGCAGAACAGTTTTCTCTGGAACAAAATCTTGCAAAAACCATCTGTGAAGAAACAACAAAAGTGAAAATGTTTCAAAACAGTACATTCACAGCCACAGGTACAAAGTCATTACCATGTTATTGTCTAAGTACCATGAGTGCCCAACAGCCCCTTGCTACTGAAAGAGAAACTAAATCAGCTGTTGACCTGCCCACATGCGGTGTACATAACAGACAGCCTCTCATGCTAATTGTCGCATTCTTGAGCCCATTGTGATGGTATCAATTCTAAAAAGTATACTCATGGACAAAACATTTTAGGAGACTGATGTTCCTGGGACAATTCTGCAGCTTCCTATGATCTGGCTGCAGCTACCCAGGCAATACGGTTTCATCTAAATAAAGACTGACTGACTGCCCATGTGTTACAAGGTTTCTCTGACAATAGTGATGTACATTGGTTGTGTTTTGAAGTTTCACACAATACCTATGTCACTGTATTGCAGTTTTAACAAAAAAGAATCTTGCTGAGTGCATGTGGATTGGGAAATAGAAAGTTGAGACAGACAGCAGAAGTAAAGTTATTTTGCCAGTTAAAAGAAACCTGTAGGCATCTCAAAATTCTGGATGTCAATTTTATTTTGAATTTGTGAAACTTATTACTGGTGAGGAGTCAGAATAATGTTTAATTTTACCAGTTACAAGCCGTAAGACCACTTTGACTTTTGCTCCTGCAGGAGGGGAAAGAGTGGGAAATCATTTTGTTATTGTTTCAAAATGTATGTTTTTTCCAATCACTGTTTGAAAATTTGGGGTAGCTCCAGATGATAAATACTTCATCACCATTATTTAAATAATAGAATATAAATTAATGTAAGCAGCCAGCCTACAGGGTATCTAACATGCAATTCATACTGGGATTTGATTTACTAGTCTTCTAATTTCACGTGATATGCTAAGAAAATGTCTAATACTAATGTTACTATACCTAAAACAATAAGAGAATACAATTAATAAGAGATAATTACATGCCTGAGTATAATCCTGTCCAACTTCATATGAACCATTAGAGTAAAAATGAAAAATACAAATTAGATGCATGTTTTGTAAGCAATGCATCCTTTAGGCAAAATAACATTCTAATTTTTGCCTACAGGTTTATCTATTAAAATCAAGGCAATTTTAATATCCCTGTCACCATGAGAGCTGGACACCAATTCCAAAAAATGTGTTCTTGAGTTACACTGAACAGTGTGAAATTTGCTTTAGATACTTATTTAAAATGTGTTATCATTTTGTTGAAGTTCAGACAAAAATATCCATATCTTAACCTTGCTTTTAATAGCATCTTTTTCTTTCCTCTGCTGAAGAACCGGTTCAAGTGGTGGGAACTCCTCCATACTTCTTTTTCTTAGAACATGATGTCCAAGATGATAAGTAGCTTCAATATGTATAGGAGTCAGGATATCCCTTACATCTTTCTATGAAAATTGGAAACCTAATGAGTTAACCATATAAAACAGACATGTATATAAAAAACACTGCAAGTTAATCTCTATTTTCACATACACATTCACTTCCTAAACCATAGACATTAAATCCTCTTCCTTGAATATACTTTTTTCTTCCCCTTTTCTCCATTACCTCTGTTCTAATTTTCAGTTAACAGTGATAAGAGGAATCAATTAGTAACTGAAGAGTGCCATTTATGATTAAACAACAATTGTTAATAAAAACTTTATTTAGTGGGAGACCCAACTGAATTTTCTTTGTCACCAGGTTGATTTATGGCCACAGGTTAGTAATTTTGCATATTACAAGTAAGGGTAGGTGAAAAAGAAGGGTAACAGACAAATGGAACAAAACCAGATAGGCACAATGGATCAGATATTTCTGTGAAATCTAAAAAGGCTTTCCTAATACTCACAAATAGGGTATGGAGCTGGGAGGTATAGAGCGATGAGTGATAGAAATGTAGCCGTGTTAGTCTGGGGTAGTTGAAGCAAAATGCAGGACAATGTAGCACTTTAAAGACTAACAAGATGGTTTATTAGATGATGAGCTTTCGTGGGCCAGACCCACTTCCTCAGATCAAGATCTCCTGCCCTTATATTTTGTACTCAGCATTGAGAGGATTAAACTGCTTAATCAATAATCATTTCAACATGAAACCTTGAACATGTAGGAATGCCACAAATCAAATCCCAAATCCCAAACTATCTACTTATGAAAACTGAACAGCATGAAGCACCAAGTATTACAATAGCAAAACTTGATTGAATTATTCTCTAGGTATATGCAAGAGATAGCCACTGATTTGTCCCTCCACATGTCCACTGCTTCAGTTCTAATCTACAAGCTTGCTCTGACCCAAAATCATGTGTTATCTATTTCATTTTATGTTTTAATTTCTAGGAGGGTATCATAAATAACATTCTTTTATAGTAGGTAACTGCCTCTTACAGATATGACAATGTTACTATATTAAAAAAATAGATACTAAAGATTACATTACCTTCAAAAACGCTGAATGATTTCTGCAAGTAACATTGCTGTTAAAAATATCCATACTTCCTGATATCATATCTGATGTTCCATTAGAAGAAAAGTAAAATCTTGCAGGAGTGTTTGTCTTTCTGCTTACATCTATATTTAGTTCATAAAGCAGTACTGCAAGATTAAAAAAATAAATAAGTAAAAGTCTCTTCTTATAAAATATCTTTGAAACCTATTGATTTTCACTAATATATGATAGGAGTTACACATGTCATCATTTACACACTCCATAATGTCTCTCTCAAAATACTGTAAAGTCTAGTGTCATGCTAAATGTGGCATCTTTTAAAAAACCTTGGGAATACACACAAAGCTATAATTAAAAAAATACTACTTAGAACATATGCATGAAAATATATACCTTTCTCTTTTAAATGTATTATTTCCCTTCTGACTCTCAGAGCCAAATTCATCACTGATATGAGCCTGTGACTCCACTGAAATCAATGGAGTCGCATGCATCTACATGAGGGCTGATACTGGAGTATTGTTTTAATAATTATCTGCTAGAATCTGACTGAGGAAACCCAGTGTTAGTCACAGAAATGGCATAAATATTTCAGAAAACAGTAAATAAGAACAGATGCAATGACAGAAATTTAAAATAAATTTAAAAAAACCTATAAGTTCCTAAATCACAAATAGAACTCTGTAGATAATCTAATTACAAGCACATTTTTAGAACACGGTTGTTTTAATTCTTCATTGTTTCATTATTGTTGTGACTATCCGATTAAAGAGCAGAGCAATGCATTCAGTCTTCAAAGCTAGCATCATCTAATATTGCATTTCCTCTATAACAGCGTTTCCCAAAGTGCGGTCTGCGGCCCAGCAGCGGTCCTTAGAAAAAAAATACCGGACCTTAGAAAAATTATCGCTTATGATCCTATTAATTTGTGTGACAGGGTAGCAGCACCCCGCACTGCTGAGTGAGGTGGCGCGGCCCTCTTGGGAGAGAGCCCGCCACCGCGGCATATTTGCCGGGCATGCTCCCGGGTGGAAGCACTAGATCTGGCGGGTGCTAGGACCCAGGGAGAAGGCCATGCGCACCAATGCAGAATGGGCGTTGCTGGGGGAGCCGGTGCCGGTCAATAGAGCGGCTGGGACTGGGGCCAGAAACGGGGGGGACGGGGGACAGAACAACCTGCTGGACAAGTAGGGCCAGCAACAATTTATCTGCATATTTATCATTTGCTTAATGAATATGCAAATAAATGTTACCAGTCCTCCAAAAGCTTGTGAATGGGAAGTTACTCGCCTTGTGCAGTAGCGACAGTTCTTTGAGATGTGTGTCCCTTTGGGTGCTCCACTATAAGTCTCGGGTCGTCCTGTCACTTCAAATCATCATTTTCCCTAGCAGTAAGTAGCTGGCCAGGCCACACACACACACCCTAGGCACCTCATGCCGTTTGTGCCCTGCACTTAGCATGCATGGCCTGGTTCCTGCCAGTTCCTCATGTACCCAAGTGTCTGAAAAACAAGAAAGGAACAGACTCTGAAAGAGAGGGGAGAAGGGTGAGTAGTGGAGCACCTATGGGGACACATATCTTGAAGAACTGTTGTTATTGCACAACGTGAGTAACTTCCCTTTCTTCTTTGAGTGATGTCCCGATGGGTGCGCCACCATAGGTGACTTTGTAGTAGTGCTGGAGAAACACAAGGCAGGCAGGATTCGGAGTCACTGTTTATTATCAGTTGATAATATTGCAGCGGTACTTATGTATCGTAGTCAAGATGGTGAAGGATGGCGTAATGCTTCATAAAGGTATTATTTGAGGACCATGTAGCAGCATGGCAAAACTCCTGGAGAAGAATGCCCCATAGGAAGGCTATGGATGTTGCTATCACACTTGTGGAATGTGCTCTTGGTAGGTGACTTATGTTGCATGGAGTAGCATTGAGTAATGCAAGCTACAATAACTCTTGATATGTGTTGTGATAAATTCAGAGTCCCCTTGGAGCATTCTGCTGTGGAAACAAACAGGGTCTGTGATGTATGGAAGGATCAGGTTCTATCTATATAAAAGGAAAGCATCCTGTGAATGTCTAAGGTATGCAGGAAAGCATCCTGTCAAGATGAGTGGGGCTTGGGATAGAAGGAAGGGAGAACTATCAGTTCAGTGATAGGGAAGTTGGAGCATATCTTCAGTATGAAGGAAAGGTGAGAGTGCAATATTACACTGTTCCTAGTAAAGATAGTGCAGAGCAGCATCACCATAAGGGCCACAAGTTCACTCACTCTGTGGGCAGATGTTATAGCGATCAGGAAGACAACTTTCATAGTCGTCACAGAGTGGACAGGTTGCCAGTGGTTCAAATGGGGGCTGGGTGAGAGTGTCCAGCACCATCTTGAGATTCCATAATGGCAGTGGGGCCTTATGCGGTGAGTTAAGATTGTGCAAACCCTTGATAAATCTTCTCATGGTAAAGTATGCAAAAATGGAATAGCTGTCAATCCAAGGATGAAAGGTGGCAATGGCTGCAAGATGAACTCTGAGGGAAGACACAAATAAGCTTGAGTGCTTTAGAATGAGCATATTGTCTAAAATTACACATAGCAGCGTTGCATAAGGGTCAAATTTGTTCTGATTACACCACGTCACAAATCTGTGCCATTTCTGGAGGTAGGTGGAGAGTGTGGGCCACTGTCTACTATGCATTAGGACTTTTTTTTACCCGATCTGAGCAGAGCATTTCAGATTTCTTGGAACCAGTGAGTAGCCAAGCCATCAGATGCAGGTTCTGAGGTTGGGGGTGCAATAAGGTTCCCCTGCTCTGGGTCAGCAGATCATGGTGGTTTGGGAGAAGGTAGGGAGGTTGGAGAGACATCTGAGAGCGATAAGGAAATCACGTCTGCCTGGACCAGGAGGGGGCTAAAGATTTTTAGAGCCCCCTCCCTGTTGATCTTGAGTGCTCTCAGAATAAGGGGCATTGGTGGAAACACAAAGTAGTGGGCCCCTCCAGTTGACTAAGAAGATGTCTCCCAAAGATCTGTGCCTCACCTGCTCTGGAATAATACTGTGGGCATTTGGCATTGTTGCGGGAGGCAAATAGGTCTATGGGGAAATCCCCACTGATGGAAGATGGACTGAAGCACTTGGTGATGGATTTCCCACTTGTCTATTGCAAAGTACCTGATCAGAGTGTCTGCTGTAGTATTGTTGATGCCCAGTAAGTACAAAGCTATTATGGTTACATAGTTGTGGATGCACCAGGTCCACAACCGGACTGCTCTGGTGCACAGGGAGCAAGCTCGGGTTCCTCCATGCCGATTGATATAGTACATTGTAGTTATATTGTCAGTAAGTATTCTGACTATGTGGTTGTAAATACACACACCGAAGTGCTTGCAGGCATCGACGACTGCTCGTAATTCCAAAAGATTGATATGAAGCACTGTTTCACAGTCAGACCATTGACCCTGATCAAAATGACCATCCAAGTAGGGAGGCATGATTTCTACGGACAGCTGATCGCTGTGTAATGGAACCCCCGCTAGAAGATTGTCTGAGTTGATCCAGCACTGGAGAGAAGTAACCACACTTGATAGAGGAGAGATGTGTTTGTGAACATGACTCTTGGAAGGGATATACACTGATGCCTGCCAATGTTGAAGACAATGAAGGTACAGTCACAAAGTACACTGCCATGTGGCCCATAAGTTGGAGCCAGGGAAGGACCGGTATGGTGGGGCTCATGGTAACAGTCACAATAAGGTCCTGTATCACTTGGAATCTTTGCACTGGTAAAGAGGCACAGGCAGTAGTGGAGTCCAGCCTGGATCCTATAAAGTCCGGAGTCTGTGTTGGCAGAAATGTGGACTTTTGCTCGTTTATAATAAGCCCTAGCGGAGCAAATATTTTTCAGGTTGTGTCTGTCATATTGCATGTTTCCGTGAAGGAATGGGAGATCAGGGTGCCAGATGTCCCTGCCTTCTCTCCGGCGCATGATGCGGCTCGATGAGGTAGCTGGGAGGTACCATGCCGGAAAAGCCCTCTTCTTGGTGGACGTGCCTGGAACTGGGAAACTCGCTCGCTGTTTTTCAGCCCTGGTAGGGTTTGAACAAGACGTAGAGGGCACAGAATCTGCTGGCTGAAGTACCTTATCAAAACAGAGCATGTATCTCCCTGTCTTGGTGTGCCTTTGCTGTTAACTTACAGCAATGGGGACATTTCTGTGGTATGTGCACCTCCTCCCAGGCACCTAACACACAACAAGTGCCCATATGATGCAGGCATTCATCTGCAACAACAGTCACATTTTTTTAAGTCAGAAAAACTTGGCATGATGAGAGGAAAATCAGAGCTCATCTTTTTTTGGGGGGGGGGGGGGGTGAGGCACGGCAGCCTTTAACCATGGCCTACAACATCCTTTTTCTTTTTTAACTAAAAAACAATAAATTGACTATAAACAACTAATTAACACTGAAAAACTATTCTAACTAATTAAATTTGTCTGACTAACTAGATGACTTTGAGGCGAGATGTTCGCTCTGCCTGCAACCGAGGGCAGCAACGAAGGAACTGGCAGGAGCCGGGCTGTGTGCGCAAAGTGCAGAGCGTGACTGGCACAAGGTGCCTAGGGCACACGTATGGCCTGTCCAGTTACTGCTAGGGAAAGCTCCAATCTGTGGCATCAGGACAACTCAACACCTACAGTGGAGCACCCACGGGGACATCACTTGAAGAATATTATCAGAAAATTTTATGAAAAATAATTTTATATTTTCATCCAAATCATTGACAAAATATATGTAGCTAGCACTGTGCTATGAACAAAACCTTGTGGGACATTAGAAGCTCCTATTATCTTCTGTGATCAGTTAACCAATTCATTAATCTGAGATACACTCATTTTGTAGAGTGCTGTTTTTATCAGAATGCTATGAAGCAATGATTCAAATGCCTCATGAAGTCTAAGTACAATGTTTCAACACAATTATCCTTATCAACCATATCCTTACAATCTCATCAAAATAAAGTTTTATAACTAGTTTTGATAAAACCATCCTGACCAGTGTCAATTTTGTTAGTTTAAGTCCACTGGAACTTCCCCATTATTCTGAGATCTGTTAAACATCAATATTAATGCCTCAGAGAGCTCTGATCAATTCTTTTTGTATTTTTGGGGTGGAAATGATCTGGTCCTACAGAATTACAAATATTTAATGTTAATAGTTGCTGTTTTATATCCTTCCCAGTTGCTGGTGGAACAAAGAATATTTCATTATCGCTGTAAGGCACACATGACTCATTCTTTCCAAATACAGAACAGAACTATTTGTTGAATTCTATCTTTTCTGCATTGCAATTGCTAATTTACAATCCTTGTTCAGTACTGGATCTATACCATTGTTTGGATTTCTTTTGTTTCATATATACAGTTAATTAAAATATTTTTATTTTTATTCTCAATCCTAATGTTCATAGATCTTTATTTTTCATATTGATACCTACTGATGGCTTGCTAACGTGTTTTTAATACTAGTGGTAAAATATTCTACAACATATGAGTATCTACAACAAATTGCAGTCAATAAATATTTATCAAGTAACTTACCAATGTGACCAGGGACATCTCGTCCTTTATACGTATAGCAAAGCATTAAATTCACACACACAGCAGGTTGGCCATTTTCCATACATTCTAAATTAGTTCGATTTACTGCATCAGGGTGTTTTAAAGAACCTTCAACAAGCACCACTGGTCTTGTTCTAAGAATTCAAAATGGTTCATGGTCATAACATGCTTCAGCATTAATTTATAATTACCTCTGCACACATTTGTTATTTTCAAATATAATGTTTACTATATAGCATCTGTAAGAATAAAAATAGAGTTTTACATGTTGAATTTGAGGGAGTTTATATTCATTTTTCTTTTATTCAGAATTGTTTATTTAAATATATCACTATAGAATAAATTCTAGCACTTAATGACTAACATTCAGTATTCCATAAAAGCAATAAGAGATCACTAGCAAATTGCACATTTTTAATTGTGTCCCATAATTTACAATTAAATTCAACTATCTCTAAGCACTGAAATGTATCAAGCTCACCTCAGTAGCACGGCAGAATCATCAAGAAAGGCACCAACTGCTATATCTGTACTTCCCCCCCCCAAAAAAAGAAAATTGATGAGCATCATTAGTCAAAAAGGATCACTTCTCAGGAATATACACACACACACACACACACACACACCCCACCTTATTGCACATTCACCTTTTGGACTGTATTAAAATACGATACTTGCACATTATGGGAGATATGCTACTATATAAAGAAACATTATCTATCACATATATTTGCAATGCAGATTCTAATAATTTATGTTTACTTTCTGTTAAAGCTTCATGTTACTGTTTCTGCAATTGCTAATGCCATAGCTAAGGCTACAATTCAATGTCCACTGAAAGTGAAACTTACTGAAGCAAAGCACAATTCAGCTAAAATAAGAGGTACTTCCATCTTTTTCTCTAAACCAGAATTATGATAATTGCTATTCTTATCAGAATTAAATGTGAAATGTTCACACAACAGAGAAAGGTACCATGTGAAGTCTGAGAGTCTTAAAGGATACAATTTTCAAATAAGCTTAAATGATGTAGGGGTCTAAATCACATTGACTCACAAGGAGACTTAGGTTTCTAAATACCTAAGTCTTTTCAAAATGGAACTTGGTCGCTTATGGAAATTTTATCCTGGCTCTGACGACAGGCTTTTATTTGAAGATAGTGAATGAATAAAAGTAGAGGATACCAAAACCTGTCGACAGATGTATTCACTTGAACAATTTATCTAGTTGCTGCGATGTCTCTCTTTAGCCGTGGAATTTCTGTTTCTATACAGTCAAACTTTCACTGAAGACTCTGTGGCAAAAAGGGACTCAAACAACCGGGGAGCTTTTTCTCCAAAGACCCTCTCTCAAATCCAGTCACAGGGCCATGGCTGTGGCTTTTTCTCCAAAGACCCTCTCTCAAATCCAACAGGGGCATGGCAACATTGGGGCTACCCAGGTGTCACTGTGGGAGGCTGATATAATTTAGTCTTCATGGGGCTGCTCCAGTCCACTGCATCACAAGTTCCGTGCTACAAATCTCACTCCTGGTCCTAAACTTTATTATCTTTGGGGATTTTCAAGATTTTGCCAGTACAAACGTTAATTCTCCTTTCCTAATTCAGTTCCATAATTCAATGACTGACATCAGTTACCACCATGTTAAAAATGGTGATGCAATACATGTTAGATTGTGACATCACTGGATGAAGTACAATAATAGCTACCATTAAAAAGTCACAACTACAAACAGATATTATGATTATTTTCTCTTCTACTGTATCACAAACTTAGTTATGAGCTTGAGACTTAACTAATAGGATAATAATCTGTCACAAAAAAACCCGCTTACTTGCCTTTATCTTTCCTGCTGGTTTTCTCTTCCAAAAGTATTATGATGATGGCCTATCCCTCAAAGTTTTTGCTCCTTCATTTATGTTAGGGATACTGAGTAGCACAGTTGCTTTGTTTCCCACCAGCTTACATATAATTTCTTTTATACTTTACACAGGAACAATAGAAACAACTATTTAATTCACCTGAATATCCATTGTTATCTGCATCAATGCCGCTTGATATGGATTGTCCAAACATGCTTAAAGTGTTGCTGATTCTGTGCCCTTGTATTCTCTGAAAAATAAAGAATTAACCTAAATGAAAAGAGCTTTCTCCAGAAGTCTTTCATAATATTTATTGTAGGTGGTAACCAATCAGAAACTCTAGCATAATTACCCTGCAGTTTATCCCAATCACTTCTTGATTTTGGTTTCATTACCTTTGATTCACTATTGGTTCCTTTGCTTCAAATGTAATAGGCTATAATCCCTGCCTGAGAACTAAAACGTACTCAGATTTTTCGGTTATACTGGAAAAAAGCAGATTTCTCTACTGTTTCTACATAATTGTCATAATAACGCAATGTCCCTTTAAGTGAAGGAACTAAATCTCATCTCCTTGAGACGAATCACCAAATATATAGAGCCCTGAATATCTGCAGATAGACACTTCATATCTGTGGATAGTGGAGCAGATACCTGTGTGGGGGTCTCTGCTTCCCCCTCCTCTATTGTGGGTGGGAGAGGGTGCTAAAGCAGACCATGCACTGCCAGCAGGGAAGGGATACAAGCAGCTGCATCCTAAATCTCCCTAAAGCACGAAGGGCCGAGTGCTAGTCCTGCCCTACCCACTAACGCTCCACCTGGTGAGCACTGACTTGCAGAGCCCCTGGCACACTGTTAAAAAGGACAGCAGCCTCCACAAATGTGGAAATCCAACAGGTAGCTCCAGATGCCCCTCCTTCTCTCTCTCCCCACTCTCTTTCTGTATCTAGGAACAGAAATGACAGAGCTCAAAAGAGACTAATAATAAAATAGAAAATGTGAAAAGCCCTCCCCCCACCCCTACTTACACACAGGCATCCCCACTGCTGCCTTCCTCTTCTCTGCATGACCCTGCTCACTCCTTGCTCATCTGTGCTCCCTCCCCACTCCCCTTTCCAGAGACAAGTAAAATACAACTCCCACATCAGATGAGGAGTTGAGGCTAGAGGATGCAGATCCATATTTTTGTATCTCCGCAGGGCTGTATAAATAGATGGTAGCAGAGAGATAGGGTTTCCCAACCCCATTCATTAAATAGACTTGAACAAACAGTTTGGGGTTCCCAGAGACATGCAGCAGTCAAACAGAACTGGTCACCCAAATAGCAATGGTAAGCATGAACTCAGAACTGTCACACATGCCTTGAGTACAGTGGAAGGATAATAAACAAGTCATTGTTCCTATAGGAATACGCACGTGAAAAAATGGCCAGGGTTGAAATCAAAATAAAAACTATATACAGGTTTAACCTCCCAAATCTGGAACTCTCTGATGCAGCAACATCCATGATCCAGCAAGGCCACAGATATTGCTGGACCAAGGAGCCCTGGGAGAGCGGGGTTTGTGGAGTCCTGTCTGGGCCAGCAGTGGCTAGGCAGGGGAACCCCAGTGTCACCTGGACCAGACAGCATCTGGGAGCCTCCGCCACAGCCAGGAAACCCAGTTGTCAGTGGAGTCAGGCCACCAAAGCTGCCCCAGCTGGGGAACGCTGAGAACTCCCTGGTGGCAATGGGGCCACACAGCAACCTGAGAGCCCCAGACAGGGAACCCCAGTGGCAAGGGGCAGCCGGGAGTTCTGGCCTCAGCAGGAGAATCCCCAGTGGCAGAGGAGCCGGCCTGGCAGCCCCGAGCAGCAAACCCCAGGAATCCCCCAGCAGCAGCAGGTTTGGTGGCAGCCGGGCAGCCCTGGCCAGAAACACCCCGGGAGTAGCAGAGCGAGGCCACAGCTGTGGGGCAGCGGCTGGGTGGCCTCAGGACTGGGAAAACCCTGCAGGTACTGGGGCCAGCAGCAGCCAGGTGACCCTTGGTAGGGAACCCCTGGTGGCAGTGAGCAGGGAGCCTTGGCTAGGCCAAAGTTAGTGAAGCAGCAGCAGGGCAGGGAAACTCCCTGATGGGGGACAGCTCACTTTCCAAGGGTGTCGGACAAGGGAGGTCCAACCTTTACTATGTGAAAGGCCAGAAACTGAAAAAACACAAATATACTCATTTGTCCCTTAGGAAAGACAAGAGAAACACACTATGGCTAGGTCTCCGTACAGATTTATAGCAGCATAACTATGCCAGGCAGGTATGTGAAAAATCAATATGTAGATACACTGAAATAGCTCACAGTATAGAAAGCTTCTCCCATTGACATAACTACTGCCTCTCACGGAGATGGATCAACTAAGCCTATGGAAGAAGCGATTCCATCAACACAGAAGCATCTTCACTTAAGTGCTAGAGCAACGCAGCAGCACCAATGAAGCATTTTAAGTATAGACTTGTACAATGCTGACAACCTGCTCCAATTAAATTTAATTTTAATAATTGTAAAAACTTTTCTTAACTCAGTGGTGGGTTTTTAAGAGACTAACAAGAAAGCCATACCTGTGAGAAGGATGAAGATATCCCATCCTCCCTGCCATTATATATGTAGATAGCACCTTCTAGATTGTCTTCTTGGGGAGCTCCAATGGCTACATCTGTAGAAGGATTTTATTGTAACACATTCATGTGATATATAATCAGGAAACAAGAAAAATGTTTTATAGAGTTTTCTCATTTTGAATTTGTTTTTATTTCATGTATTGGAGACAGTGTAGATTGATGTTTATATTAGTGGTGTTAAAATGCATGTAATTAAGTAACCATATAACTGCTGAATTTCTGCAGTTACATGCGGGGAGCCACCTTTTAAGCCAACTCCCTGTGTGTACTGGCTCCCACTTGCCCCCCTGCACTGCTGCCTCAGATATGGCTGCCAGGGAGCTGCCTGCTGTCCCACACTGCTGCCTCTGTTAGCTTTTAAACCAGCTCCCCATGCATACTGGGAGTCTGCGTGTAACCATGAAAGTTAATCAATAAGCCCAGACTAACCCTAGCTTATATTAGGTCAAACATTGCTTTTATAAGTTTACAAACTGTCTTGCAGAGCAGTGAAGTATGTGACATATGATGGTTCTGAATTTTATAACCTATTCAGCAAGAGCGCAGGAAGTAGACTGGA
The DNA here is from genome assembly GCF_049634645.1 of Pelodiscus sinensis. Lineage (NCBI taxonomy): Eukaryota > Metazoa > Chordata > Testudines > Trionychidae > Pelodiscus > Pelodiscus sinensis. The sequence continues at coordinate 48,552,004 of NC_134717.1, read as the reverse complement.
TTGGTCTTATAGCAACATGAGACTCTATTTATAGCTATAATTTATATGTAAAATATTTGTAAATATAGCCCTGATCTCATAATCAAGCTATAACAGATCTGTACACAGAGCCACAATACGACCTTACACAAGTACATGGTTCGCACTAGTAAGTTTGATTTCAGGGCCCCATCTTTTGTAATGCTTGCTTGTTTGGTTCGTTGTTTTGTTTAGTATATACCATTCCTCCAAGAAAAAACAGAGCGGCTCATGGAAACATCCAAATTTGAGAAAAGGTTTCAGAGTGAAAAGAAAGAGTTATATCAGTAGTACTGCTTCGGAGTGGCTTCTGCCCTGTTTTACAGTAACAGAGCCTGAATATCTTTCTAGACATGGTTTTTCTGAGCTATGGTGACTTTGGTGATGACAGATGGGATGGGAACTCAGTCTAAGAGTATGGGAACAGCCCTTCAGCTGTGAAGGTTTATCTGCACAGTGTGTTAATTCACACCAGAGATGTAAATTCTGGAGTGCTCTAGCTGGCAATGTGGACCCTGCTAAAGTACACTAAAGTTCCATAATACACATTAATGCAGTCCAGTTTCAAACTGAATTTCCATCAAAGTCAATACAGTTGTGTCTGGTACAGAGAAAATAAATGTGTCTTAAATTTCTATAAAAGATCTCTCATTGCTAAAACTATGGTAATTTTGCTGCCCTCTGTTGTTTCCACAAGCATTAAAGCTGTGGGATACATGACATCTAGTATTATTTTGTCTAAAACAAGTCAATTTTCCTTGTAAATGTCCTTAGCATCTCATTAACGTGCTTGTATGGATATATAGCAGTGGAATTAAGGTAACTGGCTTTAAAAAAAGTAGTATATTGAATGCCTTCATGATTTCATTCTAGTGGGGAGTGCAAATGCAAAAAAGAATAGCATTCAACTATTCTAAAAGACAAGCATAGTTGTTGAAATAGCCAGAGCTAATGATACCAAAAGAAAGATATGAAATACATTAGTTCAAAATGCACCAAGGGAAATGAATAGTGATAGAGAGGTAGATGTGTTAGTCTGATCTTGCTAAAACAAAAGGAAAAACTAGGGAAATGAAGATATTTTTCAGCTTCACTCAAACAATCTGACCCTTTACAAAAAGTGTAATAATACAAGTCAAGTCAAATAAAAAAAATAAAATAAAAACCGAGACACACTCAAAAAAGGAAGATTTCTGCTGAGTATTCTCTGCTTGAATCTATGACCATACTGCAATGGTTAAAGTGTTACATATCTCTACTGATTAGATAAAAACCATTACAGATGTGCTACCTAATTAAGACTAACCATACATTCTTTGAGTTTGAATTCTTCACTGATGTACAGCCAACTAACTTCTCTGATTGAGCCATAAGGTTTAAACTACTGAAAAAAACCCATCTCTGTGATGTACTATTTCATTGCACTTCTATAGACAAATGGCCTCTATGATCATTTAAGATTTTTTTAAATATTTCTTTTCCCTATCTTTTTTTTTTGTTATACGTAATATCTCCCACTTTCTCTCGCCTCAGTTGTAAGTTGTCTTGCTGTCGCCCCTCTGCTTTCTCCTATATCCTTTCTTGTGTCAACCACAAGCTAAATATGAGTCAAGTGTGTGACACGGTTGCAAAAAAAAGCAAACATGATTCTGGGATGCATTAACAGGAGTGATGTGAGCAAGACACGAGAAGTCACTCTTCCACTCTACTCTGTACTGATTAGGCCCCAATTGGAGTATTGTGTCCAGTTTTGGGCACCACATTTCAAGAAAGACATGGAGAAATTGGAGAGGGTCCAGAGAAGGGCAACAAAAGTGATTAAAGGTCTAGAAAACATGGCCTCTGAGGGAAGACTGAAAGAACTGGGTTTGTATGGTTTGGAAAAGAGAAGACTGAGAAATGACATGATACCTAAATGAGTGTTACAAGGAGGAAGGAGAAAAATTGTTCTCCTTGACCTCTGATGATGGGACAAGAAGCATTTGACTTAAATTGTGCCAAGGGAGCAGAGCTGGCCCGAGCCATTCTTGTGCTCTCACCCCCCCCAGCCTGGCAGCACCACGCGGTACCCCTTACAATCGGGCGCCCCAGGCTATAGCCCGGTCAGCCCGTAGCTTGGGCCAGCTCTGCAAGGGATGTTTAGGTTGGACATTAGAAAAAACTTCCTAAGTGTCAGGGTGGTTAAACACTGGAATAAATTGCCTAGGGAGCTGTGGAATCTCCATCACTGGAGATATTTAAGAGTAGATCAGATATACATCTATCAGGGATGATCCATTCTAGATGGTTCTTGGTCCTGCCGGGAGGACATGGGACTCGACCTGATGATCTCTCAAGGTCCCTTAAAGTTCTAGTATTCCATGATTCTGTGTCTCATTACCTATGATATTATCTGTTCTATGGTACATTATTTATTATACCTTTTGGTCGAATAACTTTTTCCACTTAGCGCACTGTGAGCATTTCTAGAATTACAAATTATAACTACTTGCAGGATTCTCTCTACATAAACCAGAAGGGTATGGTGTATCTTTAAATTATGTTAATTTGACATACCATATTTTACCTTATTTTACCAATTATCATAATCATTTGCATAGATTAATCACATAAAGGCAGAAATCAGTTTGTAAACAGAATTAGGGATGTTAGCGTATACCTGTTTTCACGATTAACCGATAAGCCTGAGTTCATAGGCAGCAAGCTCATGGGGAGCTGGCTTTTAAAAAATTCAGAAGTTACTTGTTTTCACAAATAAACGTTTTTAACATCCCTAAAGAAAATATGAAATTTTCTCTGTCCTGAAAGCTTACAGTCCAATACTTGCATCTGACGAAATGGATCTTTGCTCACAAAAGCTAATGCTCAAATAAATCTGTTAGTCTTTAAGGTGCCACAGGACTCCTCGTCACTTTTTCAGATTCAGACTAACACGGTTACCCTCTGATACTAGTCCAACACATGTAAGACATGACAAAATGAAGCTATGGAGATTAATGGTGAAGGGGGAAGAAAGCACCAGAAGAAAAATTCTTGAAAGAGAGTAGGTGCCAGAGAATGAAAAGAGGGTGACTGTTCCAAGACTAGAGGGCTGTATGACAGAGAATGTAGAGCCAAGAACGTGAGATAACAGGAGCTGTAGGAAGAGCAATCCAATGTGAATATAAGAAAACAAAACAGAATTCAAACTTGTAGGTGAAAGACTATACTGATGTGGTAAAGAAGACACTACATTAAAGGTTGCCCATTCTTGGCTCTGAGTGTATTTGGTTTCTCCCATATAGATTTACCTTTGATTGAGAAAGCAGAATTTGTGGCTGAGCTTATAAAGACAACCCTAAGAAACCATCAGAGAAGTCCTGGAAAGTAATTCATCTGCTCTCATATGCAGGCTGTCTGCATGTCTGCCTTCTCTGCTGATCTACACTCTACTTGCTACAGTGGAAACACTGAATGTTACTTGTCAGACAGGGCATCAGAGGTGCTGACAATAGACCCACTCCTTTGAACCTCCCTTTCCACTGGGGTTTCCATTTTGCTTACCTAGCTGCAGCCCCTCCACCCAAACCAAAGGTTTGAAAGCCACTTTTGACGCTAGTTCAAGGGCTGAAAGAGGGGGTGACATTGCCAGAACAATAGGGGAGGGAGACTTTTTTAGTGGTGATATTTTGGAATGAAGAGAAGGAGGAAATGACCATAACCATTGCAAGCTGTGGTAGACCTTTTCATTACAATTTTTGGAAGAGTTCTCATGTTGGTGTTTTTTTTTTAAATGTGAATGTATTGCTCTTTAGGGGAGTAGGCTTGCCAACCCTCAAGACTGAATTTCTCTATCCTGTGAGCAGGTCTAGTACAGGCAATAGAAGTGTAAACTTTGCAACCTTGTTTTACCAAGATGGACTTCATGCAAAGGTCAGAGGATAATTCATTCCCCATATCCATTTAGTCCTTGGCCTCTCTGCTGAGATAGGCTGGGATTATTTGAATATTACTGTTTCACATATAGGATAAGAGCCACAAGATGGTAATGAATGTGGACATGGTGTAAATTTGAAACACAGGTGTAGAATGAAAGATTATTTCATCCATTAGCTATCTCCTGAAATATTCACTTCTCATACTTATATTACATTGCTGTCCTGAATTAAAAATATACTCTGTAATACCTTCAAATCCATCATTATCAATGTCTCCTAGATTAGCTATGGCTTCACCGAACCTTGCTGCATAAGAATCACTCCCAGCTAGTTCTAGCTTCAGTTTTAGCATCTCTGCTTCCTAAAGGGAAAAAAAAACCCAAATGTACATTACAAAAAAGGGATTTCCAGGGACAGGTGTTGCTGACCTTTTTAGTGCATAGCTATCAGTCAGTAATAGTTTATCTCAGAATACACAGTTTTGAACCATAAGACTATCTAACCATAAGATATATGAATTGCACAATTAAAGGGAGCTTCAAATGTGGCTCTGTACTGAAACATTAACATGTAAAATTCACCTGATCCTTGCGTGAGTTGAGAATCACATTTGCTCATTTCAGTAAAAGTGTGGCACCTGGATTCTCTTCTTGTGAATCAACAATTGCAGCGGTTCTCAACCTTTCCTTTGTGAGACCCTCCTAACATGCTAGAGAAACTCCATAGCTCAGCTGGGCCACAACAACTCTATTTCTATATATAAAAGCCAGGACCTGCATTAAGGTGCTAAGCCCTAAGCTACAGAAGCACTATGAAGCTAAGTTGCTCAAACTTTGACTTCAGCCCCTGGTGATAGAGTCTGGGATTCTAGGCTGTGGTTCTGGAATGTAGGGCTTTGGCTTTCTGCCCTGGGGCCAGAGCCAGCCCAAGCTACTGGCTGACCGGGCTACTGCCCGGGGTGCCCCATTAAGGGGGAGCCGTGCGGGGCTGCCAGACTGGGCGGGGGTGGGGCCGCGCATGCACCAATGTCCCGGGGGCGGGGCTGCACATGCACCAGGCGTTTGGGGGCCGGGGGCGCACATGCACAGCACTCCCAGGGCCAGCACCGTGCTCCTCGGGCCCAGGGCACACGAATGGCTCGGGCCGGCGCTGCCTGGGGCCTTGCAAGTCTAATGCCAGCCATGTTTGGCAGACTCCTTGAAAGCTGCCCACAGCCCCATTAGAGGGCCTGGGACGCCTGGCTGGGACCCACTAATCAACAGAATTGTTTACTAAGAACTTGAGCTCTGCTTGACTTTAAAGTACTAGAGACATTTTCATAGTGCAAGGCAGGTCACTCCTCAGCTAACCACACTGGTTATGAAAAAAATAACTACAAATAATGAATATGGAACCCTGTAATGTTAACAGAATTGCTTTTCATACTGGAGTTGTCCTTTTATTTATTTTTTGTAATGGTAAACATCTATGTGCAATAACGAGCCTACATCAAAACAATACAGAGATTACTGCAGAGCCTCAAAAATATAATAAAAGGAAGCTGCCATCCTTCCATCTCCCATTCCATTCAGTTCACTCCCTGTCTCAGAGTTAATATGATCTTTGGACAGCTGGGAGCATCTTTGGAAACCTCAAGGTATAACCAAGGCCGTTACGAAGGCAACAGTTGTGGTAAGAAACAATAATGAGAGATGTGTATGTGAGAAAGAAATTAATTGGGCATAAAATTCAAAAAAAAATTTAACAGATTAAAAGAAAGCAGATGAAAACGGAAAAGCGACCACATTACATTATAGTCTCTGGTTAAAAAATTGATACCAATATATGATAACTCCAGTTATGGGGAATAAAGAGATCTACCATTCTCTTTCCCAATGCTATTAGGGACTACACATCTTTTGCTCAGCTGCAAGTAGTCTGAGTTTTGAGCATCCCCTATTCAGTTCACAAACTGTTCCCTTTTCTGGCAATTAAAAGAATGGCTTTCAACAAGCTAAAATGCCTATTTTCCAAAGTATAAGCAATGTAATAGCAGAGTGCATGCAAATAGACTGCAGTAACACACTAACTGCATACCAAGTTGTTATGAAATCACACTGTTTTTCTTCTGCTTTAACACTTTCTATTATGAATACCAGCTTTACAATAGATGTGTCTAGCACTTGATACATTCATATGCAAAAATCATACTGCTGTTCGATCCTGTTCCCAGACACTACCATAAAGTAGGCTTCAGTTAAGATCCCAGTTTGCATGATGGTACATTTGCAGACTACGTAATTGTACTGTAAATCATGTAGTTCAAATGCATTGTCTCAAAGTTCCTGTGATGAAGCAGAAAATACTGCTCAGTTTGTAGGACCAGCACTACTGGAAATTATTATTGATTTTTTAAAAAGAAGAAACACTTACGGAACCCGAGTTGATGTAAACATAAACTCTTCCTTCTTCTCTGATTTTACTTTGCATTGGCGCGCCAACTAGTAAGTCTGAGAGGCCATCAGTATTCAGATCCACTGCACAAACAGCAGCTCCAAAATAAGAACCAAGCTGTGCACGCACACAGGAGAAGTAAATAGCCATCAAATATTTCAGAAGATTCACAAAAAGTTATAATATGTACCAAAATAACATAAAAGGTTACCTTTTTACCCTTTAGTTCAAATAGAATATTTAATTGCTTTGCTCCAATGCTAAAAATGTATGCCTAAAATAAGAAGAGAACATAGGAAAAATTCAGCTCTTTTTGCATTTCCTGTGTGTCTGTAAGCATTAAATCTATGGTTAAGGAAACAAATTCAAAAAAGCACCAAAACACCACACAATTTAACATAAAATATATCCATATAACATCTCCTACCTGGTGCTTTCTTAGCACCACAGAATAAACACAACACTCTTCCATCACCTACTGCATTCCCATTCATTCCTTTGCACAAAGACGCTCCAGTACTTTCTGTACCTCTCAGAAATCCACCCTCTGAATTTTCCATTGCACTAATCCAAACAGAAATGTTACAGCTATGAAACACCTCTTACTTTACCAGTCTGCTCCTGTTGGGGAGCTCCTCCAATTACTTCTGTACTAGTTGGTGTCAGAAAGTGACCCGCTCCAACAGCATATCCTGCAAATGAAAAAAAGTCATCACTGAATGTAGTAAATGTGACTCCAGGCAACATTAATATAACTTGAGCTGCTCTCTATGGCATATTGTCAACTATACAATAAAGTAAACTATTGTCTATTACTTTTCATACAATATATGCCTTAGTCAAATGAGTTATGATGGAATAAAGTGCAATTTCATGCAGGTAAATAAAAAACTAAATGTTTAAAAAGGTAGGTTTTTATAAAAACAAACAAGATGGTCAATAACAATAAGATTTACTCCCAATTGCTAGATTTCACATTTTAAGATGCCAAACATCCGCGGTCTGGCATGCTTTTAGTTAGCTGGATGACCAGGTTTCCTGTGGTCCCATAAAGTTTGTTTGCAGTCACTAGTCCTGGCTCTCAGTGTTCTGTGCTGTTATTTAACTCTAATTTACCCCTAAATGTCTTCCACTGCTTACTGGGCTGTTTGATGTGTTGGTAATGCTGCTAGACAACATTGACCTCTCGTGGTTTGGTCAATTCTCTGGTTCGACAATGGTTAGGTCATGAGGGTTTAGACTAGACTAGAGAGGTTCAATCTGTATTAGAATTGCTGTCTGACAAAAAAATATTGGTGGTAATGATTAGGCAGTTGGATCTATAGGGTCAGACCTTTACATCTATGCAGGGCCCTCCTAATTAATCGATTTACATAATGATGTAAAAATCCATACCCATACAGCCTATTAGAGGATTGGGATCTCATTTTTTTAACTATGTATAACTGGCCATTTGCATTCCTTTCAGAACGCAGCGTGGGACACAAATGGTGGAGCTCAGACAGTTCATTCCTATTCTGCCCCCTTGTAACTCAGAACTCTCATTAGTTTTCCATGGAAGTAGGGAGCGCAATATCATAGAGAAGAATATGCCTTAAATCTTTAAAACTAGCCAAGATGACTGTTTAGAGCTCAGATTCCCATTATGCCAGCACTTTCTTTTCATGTTTTAAGGGGTGAACAAGGCCATTTATCATTTAAAGGTCAATCCCCAGTTTCTACTTATTCAACAAAAAATTAAGCTTAAGTGGATAATCCTTAATTTTCATGCTCTGACCTTTTCTTTCAAAATATTTTGCTTTTGTCAAATTGTAAAAACATACATTCCTAATGATTTGTAAAAGGTAACTACAGGTCCCAGGTCTCTGCCCTCTTGCGAAAATTATTTTTCATACCATGTGTGGAAATTATATGAAGTTTATAGATTTATTATTCAAGACTCTGCACCTAACCAAACCTTTGTGAGGTTCTGACAACTGTTCATCTAGGCTATGATCTATTGCTAAAACATTTCTAAAAATCTCAGGAGAAACCCTGAGAAAATGTTACAAAGGCACAAATAAGTTGATTAACTATTTCCTTATTCATTTGCATTGACAGAACAGAAGCCATCAAATGGAAAATAAGTTGAATGGATAGGTGTTCATTTTAGAAGAGAAAGGCAGTATTTCCTTAACCTAGCTCCTTGTCTAACTTCCTTTTTAAGTCAGTAGGCGTTTACTGATCTTTAACAGGAGATGCATTGGATTCCTAATAATGGGTGGGTGAAGGATTTTATCTCCAGACCTAAAGTCACCAGGGGATGAAAGAAGTGGTAGTCGCAATTCAATGGTGCTGAAACTGAAGAAAGAAGAGGAGCCGAAATAGAAAAAGCTGCCTCTTCTCAAAAGCACCAGAGTAGTATGTATTTGGAATTCCCAAAAGAATAAACCTATGAAAAAATGTGGCTTGGGGAAAGGTAATAGACATGGCTTCATCCCACAGCAGTTCTATTGAAAATTTTCCTTGGAAATAAATATTCTTTGATGCCATCTTTCCCCAGATAGATAGGGCTATAGCTCTAGGGGGAAGGGACAATAGCACAGCTTCCTTAGGAGTTATGCTGCTGGGGAACTGGAGAGCAGTGCAAGTGGGAAGAGCCTCCAAACAGACACAGTAATTCCTCATTTAACACTATAGATATGTTTCAGAAAATGATCGTGTTAAGTGAAAATGTGTTATGCGCGGTCAATTTTCCCATTGAAAATAATGGAAAACGTGGGGGTTGCATTTCAAGTAGTGGTGTCTGTTGGGACTGGGACATAAGGTTGGGGGAAAAAGGGAGTTACAGCAGGGAGGGGAGGTGTTTGGCTCCGGGGAAGGGAAGGTGAGGAGAGGGGAGGGGGATTGGGTTGGGAGTATGCCTCTGTGATGGGTCTGCCGGGACCTGCACTGTGTCCGGCAAGGGGAGGTCACCAGGAAATGGCGCAGCGAACAGCGAACCCTCCGTCGCTTTGCAGGGAGGCGGGGGAAGCCCTGCGCAGCTGCCAGCGACGGGCTGGCTGGGGAAACCCAGCCATCGGCCTGCAAGTGGGGGTGGGGAGAGGGGACAAGGCATCCAGTGGGGGGGAGTCAGCAGAGAATGGCGCAGCGAGTGGCAAACCCTCCGCCGCTTTGCACGGAGGTGGGGGAAGCCCCGCACAGCTGCCGGCAATGGGCTGGCTGGGGAAATCGTGTTATTCCGGGGACGGTCATGTAATTCAAAAAGTGTTCCTTAAAAAAAATCGTGCTATAGCAAAAACGTGTTAAGCGGGCACGTGTTAAATGAGGAATTACTGTATTCTAATATCTGCAGAATGTCCACTATCCAACAGGTGGCCTACAAACTTTTAACTTAGACTGGAGGAACAATGCCCATGTAAATGTATCCTTTTTGCAAGAGCGTATAATATCAATGCTTATCAGCTAGATGCTCCCTCAGGTCAAATGCATCAAACCACCTAAAACTTAACTTTAAACATATAAGTACTCCTATTGTCTTCACATATTTTTCATGACTATGTTTAAACATAATCATAAGCAGAAGTGCAACCCACCCACCTGGTGTGGTTACTGAGCAATGCAAGTGGCACTTAGACCACAGCAACAGTTAAGACCAAGAGACCTCTACAGCATGTGCTGAGAGTAAGCTGGCTTTTAGTTCAGAGAGTAGGGGCTCCTCTACTGAGCTCCCAAGTTCAAATCCACCTGGTGGTGGTTACACAAGTACATTGCTAGATTGCTTTAATTATGAGACGGGGGTCTCAAGATTAGGTTTGACTTCAAGGGGGTATTTCTGTTATCCCTATCATCATCCATCTTCTAAAAAACAGAGGAAACACTCCCCACTAGGCTAACCCTACAAGAAGCGTGAAACTAGAAAGACCAAGTACAATTGAAAGTTCATACTGAACTATAAGAGGACGCATAGAAGAGTTAAACTTCTGATAATTTGTAATGTTTAACTCATTAAGATGGCAATAATTAAAAATAGCTTAAAACCTGCCAACTGGCTAAAAAATGTTGAGACCACATCCTGTTTTAAAACAATTTCATCCTGTTTTTATTCTTGTATTTAGACCTATTCAAGTGCTACTAAGGAAATCCTGCCAAATGTTATTCAGTCACTAACTTCTCTTTCCAAACCTATTTTCTTCCACAGGGGGGCTACTACTGAAGGACCTCCCTTCCCTCTAGATTGAAATCAAACCCTACAACACCCACTTCTCATGTTCTTCTCTTGTAAAACTGCAGATTGCCATATTCTCCACATAGGCTATTAAGAAAAAAAAACCAGAGACCAACCATAGATCACTGTCAGAAGATAGGATAGCGAAAATATATAAAGTAATTACAGTAGTCTGCTTTGAATTGTATGCTGGTCACAAAATATGCTTTCCCCAATGAGTAATGCTATTATTATTTATGTGCTGACTGTGTGTGTAGCACCATAAAAATATACAAAATGATTTCAGAATAAGCCTTGAAGAAACTGCACCCTAAGAGAAATATAGGAGATTGAACACACTGGAAAGCCCAGGGCAAGAAATAAATTGTTACCCAGTTAACATGGCATGAAGGGGCACAAGAGAAGCAGTGCCGGGGGGGGAGGGGGGAGGAACACAACTCTTGGGCAGGTGGGCAGGATGGGATGTATTGGGATTGGGCAGACACTCTATGCTGTCCCAACATGCTGATCAGAATGTTGTTCTGTATGGGAATCTAGTGCAGTTTACTCCTTCCCTGGAACATCAGGAGACGAAGGAAGGAGCCTGTTACTGTTCAGATTACAATCCTTCTCCGAGTTTGTATGCCAGACTGGTATGAAAATGGCCACCAAGTCCGATATGACATACTGGCTACTGCCCCCACCCCCTTCACGGAGCTGCATCTCTTCCAGCGCCCTCTGTATAGCAGCTACCCATCGAGAGAACTGGGCTGAGGGGGAGAAAGGGGCAGTACAGCAGCCAGAGGAGCTGTCATTGGGAAAGAAGCACCCCAGCCCTGCCCTTCACTCACTTCGGCCTCCTGCGAAGATGCTGCTATAATGAGATAGCTGGAGGAGAGGCTGCAGCATTGAGGGGCAGGGATAGAGCTAAGACTTCTGCTCCTTTCCCCACTGGCAGGGGCAGAGCAGGGAAAGCAGCAAAACTGCCGGCAGCTCCTCCAGCTGTTGTACTGACCCCCATCCTAACCTTCCAGGTAATGTGAGATGGGGGAGGGGAAGAGCCTAGGGGCCTTGGGCTATGGGTGGGCAGAGTCATATGAGGGAATCATATGGGGAGGTCACCTGTACCCCACAGCCCCTCAGTTGCTGTGCCCTCCCTCCATACTGGGAAGAAATGTATTTACTTTCACTCCACAAACACAAACCCCTTACTCTAGGCTTATAGCAAAGCCATGACTGAGGCTGTTATTAAGCATCTTTAAATTCTGCATTAAATCTGCTTATTGCAGTCTTGAATGAAGTATTCAAACCATTTATGATCAAAGTCCTTACAAACAGAGCAGTCTTAAGCATGCATTGTGGACTCCTTTAAAAGACTAGAAATTATTGTAAATGAAGATAAAGCTGTTCAGAAATAAATGTCTAAGGAAATTCCGATGAGGGGCAGATTAAAAGCAGGATTTTAAAAAGATTAACATCACACTTAGAATCGCAAGACAGGTCTGAAATATTGCCACTCTGGGGTATAACCAGACATTTCACATCCAGTTGTATAGACCAGGGAATCAGCTAAGCAGATGAATAAAAATGTTAAATACCTAAATAACTTCCAAATTTTACTTGGTTCTTTGAATCTACATAAGTTTGAAAGATATTCGCAGTGAGGTTGTACACAAAGACGGAACCAGTCCAATAATATGATCCTGGGGCTCCCATTATAATTAAATCCTGGAAGAAAAAAGTGTTATATTTATGTATTAAACTCTTCAAAAGAAGCATAACTAGTCAAATTCATTCCTGGTATAACTCCCCTGAAGTCAATAGAATTATACTGGAGATGTATTTGGCCTAATATCAATGCATTAAAGTTAGATCACATGTAAAATGTTCCACATTTTTAAATTATGATTATTATTTCCCTTCTAAAAGCTTTAAATTGCTCACATCTCAAAGAACCTTGTTTGTGGCTATCTTTCCCCTTCAGCAGAAGGTTTTAGAAATCATATTTTCAGGCAGAACATAAAACGTACAGTGTAGTGCAGGGGTTTTCAAACTTTGGGTTGTGGCTTATGGGGGAAGCCACTAGCTGGCCACGAGACACCTTGTTAACCTGAGCATCCACTTGAATGGCTGCTTGCAGCTCCCAGTGACCATGCTACATCATTCCTAGCCAATGGGAGCTGCTGGAAGCAGTGCACGCTGGCCCACCACTTTCTGCAGCAACTATTGGCCAGGAAAGGTGAACCACAGTCACTGGGAACTGCAAGAGGCCATGCCTGGGAATGCTCAGGTAAACACAGCATCTTGTAGCCAGTTAGTGGCTTACCCTTACAAGCAACAATCCAAAGTTTAAAAACTCCTGGTGTTATGCATCATTCTTTGTGAGCAAGTTTACTATTCATGTTTAATATTACTTTAAATAGATTATTCAGAATGGAATAATAAAAAATGCTCTATTGTATTCTTCCCATTCTTTCAAAATAAAAAGAACTTTTTGGATTTAAAATAGAGAGCCACGATAAATTATGTTTCTCATGTTGAAAATTGTAACATACCTAAAACTCTTGTATTTAATAAATTTCATTTTAAAAAGGATGATGTTTCATTAGAGCACTGTAGTAACACACAATTGGTATCTGCCTAACATCTGTATCTGCAAAAATGATCTGCAGATATCTGCATCCACATCTGTGGATGAGGAGACCTGTGGATATCCATACATTTGCAGGGATCTTGATACAAAATCTATATCCATATCCACAAAAATGAGCCACAGATAACTGCATCCACATCTACAGATGAAGATACCCATGGGTATAAAGCGGAGATCGTGGATTTGCAGGGTCCTAAACATTATAATTAGGTATACATGTATGATGTTCTCCAGGGAATAAGTAAATAGAAAATTATTTTTTTAAATACACACCTTTAAGTAAAAACTAGACATCCCAACCTGACATGACCCATGGTTTTCTCCAAACCTTCGCACATAATCTGAATATAAAAGCAAAAATTATTTAAAGTCTTCAATCATCTTGAAAAATAGAGTTTCAGAAATGAGAGTCAAGATAAGTAACAAGCATTCATATCCAGTTATGGAAAAAGAACGTGGACTTCATCCTTATAATACCAAAATAATAAAGAACTTGAGAATAAAATTGTCCCATACATAATGCATCACTTGATTGGAGCTACATTCCAAAGCCTAGGTTTAGTGATTTTAAAAAGGCAATAATCTTACCTATAAGTCAGTTCATGAACAGCATGTCAAAGTGAAAAGTCGTTATACACACTGCTTCAATAACAAATGCTGGTAGGTTTAATGTTCCTCTTCCCACCCAATTTACAACTCCAGCCATAAATAGAAATAACTATTTTCACAGGAGTTCTCATGACACTTGTACTTTGCATGTCTGCAAAGAATCCTGTACAGCACTGATCTCCAACCCTTTTAACCACAAGATCTCTTTTTCAATATAAGTGCAATGTAAGATCTACCTCAAACCCAAATACCCTTGCCCCACTTCCTTCCTGCCCCTGCTCCACCCCTTCTCTGAGGCCTCCCTCTGCTCACTCCCTCTTTCTTCCTCTCCCATCCTCACTCGGGCTATGTCTAGACTACATACAAGCCTCTTTCAAAAAAGCCTCTTTTGAAAGAGAGCATCTAGACTACAAGCAGATTTTTTGAAAAAGCAAGCCACTTTTTCGAAAGAGTCTAGACACTCTCTTTCGAAAAAGCACAGTTTGCATTCAATAGAGTACTTTAAAAAAAAGCGTTATTCCTCATAAAATGAGGTTTACCATGATCGAAAAATCTGCCGCGTTCTTTTGATTTACTTTCGAAAGAACATGGCTGCAGTCTAGACGCAGGTGACTTTTTTTGGAAAAAAAGTCTACTTTCTTCGAAAAAACCCTAGTCTAGACACACCCTCACTTTCACCAGGCTGGAGTAGGGAGTTGGGGTGCAGGCTCTGGTCTTGGGCCAAAGGGCTTGGAGTGTGGGAGGGGCTCCAGGCTTAGCCCAGAGCAGGGGATTGGTGTCCAGGAGGGGGTCCAGAGTGCAAGTTCTAGGAAGGAATTTGGGTGCAGGGGGACTCACGTCTGAGGCAGGGGGAGGAGGTTCAGCGCTGGGACAGGGGTTCAGGAAGCAGACACTGGCTGGACACTATTTAACTGAGGCTCCGTCTACACTATAAAGAGTAAGAAAAAGATATGCAAATTGCAAACCACAATATGCTTATCTTTTTCTGCTACTCTTTCTAAAGAGTGCCAAACTTCAAAAAAAAAACCCAACAAAAAAACCCAAAAAAACCCCCAAAACTCCTCTTTCGACACATCTTTTCTTCCTCATAAAACGAGGTTTACAAGGATGGAGAAAGAGCCATCTTTTTTTTTTCAGAAAAGCGGACACATTCCTTGGACGCGGTATAGCTTTTCCGGGATACCTCCAGTATCCCAGAAAAGAGCTATAGTCCAGACGTAGCCTGAGATGGCTTCCAGGTGGTGGAGCAGTGGGTTAAGGCAGGCTTTCTGTGTGGAGGAAGGGTACAGAAGTGGAGGGAAGAGAGACATCCTGACATCAGTGCTCCCCCTTTTTTCCCCTCCCACAAAACTTCTGTCGACAAAAGCCTTTAGTCTAGACATACCCTGAAGTAGACCTCTTCCTGCGGGCTACAGATTGGGTAAGAGATTTGACCTGGAAGGAGTCAAACTCAGGAGAGGAGCAGTACACAGTCTGGGCTGTTACTGGGAGCAGTGGGTCAGATGTTCAAAAAGAGGCCACACCAGTCAGTCAACGCCGCATATGCTGAGCAACTGGGATGGAGCCCAGAGATGAATTGAACCTGCATTGGCCTATTTATAAAGAAAGCATGCCCTGTAGGGACCAGCCCATTGATAAATGCTGGCTGCTCTTTTCAGCTGTGGAATCAACAATTCTTTCAAGTGATCAAAATGTCACCAGAAAGTTTTATCCATAGGCCAAATTTCTGTCTTCAGAACTCAACCTGCAGAAAGCCTACTCAGGGTAGTGGGGGAGAGGGCAAGTGGACATGAAACACAACCGTTTAATGTGTCCACAACCCCCAATTCATTTCTTTTTTTTTTTTTTTGGAACCCTAACTGTTCTGTCACCTCAAATGAAGTAGCATACTATCTTATCAAGCCCTAGAAATGACCAAACTCTCTGCTTACCTTTATAGCAAGGGCATATTCTTTTACTCAGTTGTGTTCGAAAATCAGGAGGGATTTCATAACAAATACCATTAGGAAGTTTGTGTTCATTTTTTATGTAATATATATTTTTCCACCTATGTCCACATGCCTGCATATATTAAAGAAAAAAAAGTAGGATGTGAAAGGAAAATATAACAGCTGTAAAGAAAAGTACTGCATGCCTTTTGTCGTACTAAGGCAATACATACAACAATGGATCCATTTTCTCTGGGCTGCCTGGACAAGCTGACACCCATCCACTGATTATCTCTCTCTTCAGAGCAGGTCTTTCCACAACGTTCTCCTGCTGGATCACCTAGAGCAAAGAAACAAAATCAAAACAAACAAACAACCAATTATGGCAATCATCTTGAACTCAGGAAATATAACTGAAGTTCTATGTACAGTAGACTTCCAATAATCCGGAACCTATGGGACCTAGGTGGTGCCGGATTATCAGATATGCCAGACTATCAGGAGGTACTATAAACTGGTAATATATATACTGTATACATTATATACAGTATATAAAGTATTCTTAACCTTTTTATTGTACATACTGTATACAGTATACTGTAATGTTTTAGTTTTTTTAAGCCTTTTTTTCCCTTTTTGCTCAGTTCAGCTGTTGCCACTGTTACCTTGTGACTCATTTTTTGCCGAAGCTCACTCACTAGGCTCTTGCCATTTTGATGCCGGACTATCAGGAGTGCCGGACTATTGGAGTTTTACTGTACTTTCTTATTATACTTGATTTTAGTTGATTATATAAAGAGCATCAGTTCAACAAAATTTTAGATATGTATTTTATATTGGATTTGCAATGCACAGGTATATTTTATATGGTTCATATTTTTCAGAAATGAAGGAATGGTGCCATACATATAGTATGTCCAGATCCAAATGCAATATATTAGGAACGAGCAGGATTAATTAGTCATTGAGCTCTGATTCTGTGGTTATCACAGTTGAAACTGAGAAAGTCAGAAAGCTGAGCACAAACTCAACATGAGGTAGCACTCCTGCTAAAGAATACATTACCTGATTTATGGCCTAGAATTTCACCTGTGTGGTATGATCTCAAGGAAAGTATTAATAAAATGGGATTCTTATTCACTGAGCTAATTTATCACAAGTAGTATGATATCATATTATAAAGATTTCTCATTGGTATACAAAGACATTTACACCCTAATATTAGGTATTCAATGAATCCAAAATACGAGGATTTTTCATATCTAGCAGTGAGCCCAAGCCTCAAATTCTAATCCTCCACCATACTGAATTCATTTAGCCAGATACAACCCCCTTCCTCACAGCAGATTTTGCCCAGTAATCTAATCTGAGACCTCAAAAGACCCTTTTGCAATAACCCAATGAAACCTGAACTCTAACCTATAGCCAATAGAACCAAATATCTTCTGAATTTCATACCTCTATTTGATGCAACACTTGGAAATCTGCTTTACTAGAAATTCCTACTCTGATAAAAATCAGATGATTATACCTGCAATCTTTATTTAGGAGGTAAAATCATTGTGGATCAAATCCCTGTGTTCTGAGTACTCTTTATTAAGAATTGAAGCAATTATCTAAAGGTGGTTTTTACTTTGCTTCTCTTTAAATATCAAAGAGCATTTTTTATAAATAGGAGGACTTAGAGAAATTTTACAAATATATATATATATATATTTGGCAAGTTCTTGTCTCTACCCACCTAGTGGTGTGTGTGGAAAGAATAGTTTTACATAGACAGGACTACCATTTAAAAATTATTTTCCACTTTTAAAGGCTCAATTACATTCAGAAATACACTTTTTAATGGGTCTCATATATTTACATGCAAGAGCATGTGGCAGAATACAGCACTTAGCATTTCAGTCCAATATCTCCAGATACCATTTTGTTGTTCAATTAACCTAAACTACTAAGATATCTATTTTTATCCAAATTTTGTATGGTAATTAGGATAAAACACTCAAGACTTGTGTTCAAGAGCAAACTATGTCCTTTTTCTACCAACAGGAGAGAGAATCTTTCTGTCACATACAAATTAGCCAGCAGAGGGCTCCAATACAGATCAGAGAATACAACAGAAACGTATTGTATATTAGCATTAATGGAGGGGCAAATGAGCTTGCACCAGGACTGGCATTTATTTGTAATAAATATGAGTGAGTGCTATTAAATTCAAACAAATGAATAGTTGCATACTGAGTTCTAAGGTCTGCTAAATTCTTTGAAAAGAAAATCTCCCTATATTAATTTGATGCATTACTGCTTCTTGTTCCAAGTAGAGTAGTAATGCAGAGAAAACAAGAATTCTTATGTTTTTCACTGTACATTTTTAAAACTTATCACCTATTAAAAGCACTGTGTACATACGACCTTAATGTCAGTTTGGGCAAAACTTCAAATTGATAATATTCTGATGGCCAAGGTAGTTCCTTTTGGTAGAAATACCCTCAGATGGAGGAAAAAATCCTCCTTTGTAGAAAGGGAATCTCTAGAAGAATTAACCTTTCCCACCAGTTCAGCATTCTATTAGGCCTGGTCTACACTAAAGGGGAAAGTCGACTTAAGATACACAACTCCAGCTATGCTAATTACATAGCTGGAGTTAAAGTATCTTAAATCATGAAACAAAAATACAGGACTATGTAGCACTTTAAAGACTAACAAGATGGTTTATTAGATGATGAGCTTTCGTGGGCCAGACCCACTTCCTCAGATCAAATAGTGGAAGAAAATAGTCACAACCATATATACCAAAGGATACAAGTAAAAAAAAAAGTGAACACATATGAAAAGGACAAATCACATTACAGAACAGAAGGGAGATACGGGGGGGGGGGGGGGGGCGGGGAGGAAGGTAAATGTCTGTGAGCTAATGATATTAGAGGTGGGGAAAGGTAAGTGTCTGTGAGCTGTGCGTCCATCTGCTATGTACACTGGACAAACGTCTCAGACACTTCGCCAAAGAATCAATGCCCACAAAACAGATATTAGACAGGATCACAAAGAAAAAACAGTTTCTTGCCATTTCAACCAGAAAAGACACTGTCTCAACGACTTAATTACCTGCATCCTGCTCCAGAAGCCTTTTAAATCTGCACTTGAAAGGGAATCCTCTGAACTGTCATTCATGCTAAAATTTGACACTCTACGTGTCGGTCTCAACAAAGACACTAACTATCTTACCCATTACAAAGATAGCTTCCCCAATTATCACCTCTAATACCATTAGCTCACGAAAGCTCATCATCTAATAAATCATCTTGTTAGTCTTTAAAGTGCTACATAGTCCTGTATTTTGTTTCAGCTACACCAGA
Source organism: Pelodiscus sinensis (assembly GCF_049634645.1). NCBI lineage: Eukaryota > Metazoa > Chordata > Testudines > Trionychidae > Pelodiscus > Pelodiscus sinensis. Next base: position 48,532,904 of record NC_134717.1, on the reverse strand, counting down.
CTAACACGGCTACATTTCTATCACTATTTTAAATCATGTTTGCTACTGTCTGCTCAGCAGGAAGTCGACAAGAGCACATGCGTCCGTCGACTTCCCTTACTCCTCATGACGAGCAGGACTACTGGCACCAATACCAGTATTTTGATACTGCCTCTGCTTCTTGCATTTCTCAGAAGCACAGGAACTCCAGAACTCTTCTTTTGAGTAGGGGAGGAAATCTGGTGCAGAAGAGGACAAGAAGAGACTCTTTTATTTTTCTGATGATTCTCCATAGAGCTGGAGAACAAAAACATGTGTATGTTTCCTGGCCTTGTCCACTCTGCAGATCCCAAGCCACAAAGCACTTTCCATCGAGGCCAGAAGACAAGGGGGAATAGAGGCATCTGTTCCCTTTTGCTCACAGCATAGGGGAGCCAAGCCAGAATGTCCACACAGCTAGGAATTGATATCAGAACTGTCTGTGTAACAACTAAAACTGCCCCTAAAGCTCAATTCCGCTTGGATACTAACAGCAGGGCTCTACCGCTTAGCTAGATGCATAACACGAGTCTCAGCATTTTCAATAGCAAAACAGTCTGTAAGAATCCTTTTGGAAGTTGATGTAACATCATATAAAATACCTAGTCACATTGCATGGAAGATGTTGTAATAATATATGCAAGGTTTATTTTAAAAGCAAAAGTTATTAACATTAAGAGAATGAATGTGACATTAGTTTTATAAGGGGCTGATAATTACAGAAACTAGGCTGGAGAGCAACATTTAATGAACGCCTCCAGGAAAACCATCTATGCGTCCTCACCTACACATCTACACAGAGGGCTGAAGTCGAAATAAGCTATGCAACTTCAGCTATGCCAATTGCATAGCTGAAGTTGAAATAGTTTATTTCAGCTTTTGGCACTGTCTACACAGCAAAAATTCGAAGAAAACTTTTTCTTCAATTTTCCTTACACCTCATAAAATAAGGGTTACCATGAATTGAAGTAAGAAGTCCTGAAGCTTGACATTATTTCAAAATAAAGGCTGGTAGTATAGACGTGCACTTTGTTATTTCAGAATAACATCAGTTATTCTGAAATAACGCTGCTATGCAAACATACCTTAAATGATTAAAGCCTGCAGTTAGTAATCTTTTAGATAGGAGAAGCCTTTACTAACAAATCCATTACAATGGCTCTTTTCATCCTGGCTTGTCTCAGAATATCAATATATTAGAAATGAAGGCAAGGGTCACAGAATACCTATCATTTCATTTTTATCCTCTCTAATCTCCATGCTCCATTCTGTCCCCATTTTAAGTGTCCCTAATAAAGAAGCAGTGAGAAAGAGCATTTTCCTCTTCTCCCAATCATAGTACCTTTACCCACAAAGTTTCCCCTCTCCTTAACTCTAACCTATAAACTACGGATGCAGCTTGCCTTTGACCTTCTGATTTCCCACCATCTCCTGTTCCCTCTGCAACGTCTCTCTTGTTTTCTATTTTCTGTTCTACACTCTTTTGTCAAGATTCATTGTTGTTCATTCCCATTAATACAGTAAAAGCTCTGTTATCTGGCATGTTGGGGGAATGAAGAGTGCTGGCTAATTGAATATTCTGCTTAGAGTTATTCTTTAACAATGAAATACCAATTTTCAAATAATTAGAATACAATAAAAGGAATAAAGTATAAAATAGTATAGCAGTAGTCACCAATCAAATGAGAGTACTGCACTGCAGAGTGGCTGGATTCTTAAAGCACTTAGGTGTATACAGTAGGAATGTTAACTATCAGGTATTTGTGTACATGTAACAGTTGGATATTTTAGTGGTTACACGTTTGCACGTAGTGGGCGAGGGGTGGTAGGAGGAAGTCCATGCTCACAGGGAGCCGGCTTAAAAGCCAGCTCGCTGCAAGTACAGGCTCCTGCCTGCTCTCCCATCTGCTGCCTCTGATAAAGAGGCAGCAGCGCAGGGGACAGGTAGCTCTGCAGGAGCCTATATATGTGGGGAACTGTCTTGAAAGCTACTTCCTGTGTTTACCAACGCCTGCCTCCTCCCCTTGCTGCCTCTGATAGGGTATGTCTACACTACCCCGCTAGTTCGAACTAGCGGGGTAATGTATGCATACCGCACTTGCTAATGAAGCCCGGGATTTGAATTTCCCGGGCTTCATTAGCATAAGCGGGGAGCCGCCATTTTTAAATCCCCGCTGCTTCGAACCCCGTGCAGCGCGGCTACACGGGGCTCGAACTAGGTAGTTCGGACTAGGTTCCTATTCCGAACTACCGTTACTCCTCGTGAAACGAGGTGTACCGGTAGTTCGGAATAGGCACCCTAGTCCGAACTACCTAGTTCGAGCCCCGTGTAGCCATGCTGCACGGGGTTCGAAGCAGCGGGGATTTAAAAATGGCGGCTCCCCGCTTATGCTAATGAAGCCCGGGAAATTCAAATCCCGGGCTTCATTAGCAAGTGCGGTATGCATACATTACCCCGCTAGTTCGAACTAGCGGGGTAGTGTAGACATACCCATATTGATTAGTCGTGTAATAAACTACATGTTGCTATCCCTAGTATCCTGGTAAAATTTTCTATATAGAAAGTTTATTAGGATACTAAATAGCAATATGGACAGCATATGGCATGCACCCAGATTATTTAAAATATACTTAACACTAAATGTATTCATAATTGTTTCTTTTTTTATTAAGAAGTCACTTTAGGATCTTGCAGTGCCTCAGGGTCATCGTTATCAACATTAATTATCATTATTGACGTTGTAGGAGATTGGGCTGAATCTGATGAGTCTATGATACACCTACATTTGCATCTCCCCAGCAATAGTCTAATGCCTACATTTGCATCGCTAGTTCGAACTAGGGTGCAAGTGAAGACATACACTCAGAAAGTACTTATTAAAGGTTCACAATTATTCTGGAAGGGCATAAGAAGTGGGATTTCACAGGGGTCTGTTTTGGGACCAGTTCTGTTCAATATCTTCATTAACTATTTAGATGATGGCATAGAGAGTATGTTTATTAAGTTTGCAGATGATACCAAGCTGGGAGGGATTGCAAGTACTTTGGAGAACAGGGTCAAAATTCAAAATGATCTGCGGTACATAGGATGAAGTTTAATAAGGACAAATGCAAAGTACTCTACCTATGAAGGAACAATCAGTTTCATACATACAGAATGGAAAGTGACTGTCTAGGAGGAAATACTAGAGAAAGGCATTTAGGGGTCATATTGAACCACAAGCTAAATGAGTCAAAAGTGCGATACTGATTAAAAAAAAAAAAAGCAAACATGATTCTGGGATGCATTAACAGGAGTACTGTGAGCAAGACATGGGAAATCATTCTTCCACTTTGCTCTGTGCTGATTAGGGCACAGTTGGAGTATTGCGTCCTGTTGTGAGCACCACATTTCAAGAAAGATGTGGAAAAACTGAAGAAGGTCCAGAGAAGAGCAACAAAAATGATTAAAGGCCTAAAAAATATGACCTACGAGGGAAGACTGAAAGAATTGGGCTTGTCTAGTTTAGAAAAGAGAAGACTGAGAGGGGGGGACATGAGAGCAGTTTTCAAGTACCTAAAATGGTGTCAGAAGGAAGAGAGAGAAAAATTGTTCTCCTTGGCCTCTGATGATAGGACAAGAAGCAATGGGCTTAAACTGCAGCAAGGGAGGTTTAGGTTGGACATTAGGAAAAACTTCCTAAGTGTCAGGGTGGTTAAACACTGGAATAAATTGTCTAAGGAGGTTGTGAAATCTCCATCACTAGAGATATGTAAGTACAGGTTGGACAGACATCTATCAAGGATGATCTAGATCAGTGGTCACCAACCAGTAGATCACTTCACTTGTCCCTTCCCCCACTCCCCTGCTGCTCCTGCCCAGAGCTGCCCCTGGAAGCCTGCTGCTTGTGGTGCAGAGTGGGGGAGACAGAGGAAGGGGGACGCTAATGTCACTCTGTCTCCCTCCCCTGTACTCCATCTTACCAGAGTGAGGAGGGCGGGACCTCGGTGAAGGTCAGGGCAGGGGCATTTGGGTTTGAGGTACACCCTGGACTGACAAATTCAAAAGTTGATCTTGTGCTTAAAAAGGTTGGAGACCACTGATCTAGATGGTGCTTGGTCCTGCCATGAAGACATGGTACTGGATTTGATGATCGCTTGAGGTCCCTTTTAGTTCTAGTATTCTTTGACTCTATAAAAATGGCCATTCCTCCTCCTATTGAAAAAAATAATTTTCGAAGTAAATAACCACCAGTGCTCACAGGTGCAGCACCAGAACATGCAATACAAAAAAAGGACTAACTATGAAAAACAAGGAGTTCAGTCATAGAAAGATGTTGTAGGTACAAAAACTGCCACATTAGAAAATAAATATCTACATAAATTAGAATTCGTTATCCTTTGTCTAATTTTGTTCCCGACTCATTGTCAGAGATATTTAAAAAGGAACAATGAATTCAGGAGCCCGAGCTGCATCTTATTTAACTTCTCCCGTCCCCAATAAACATGACTGGTTTTCACTCATTTTTTTATGGTGGGACTGCTCTTTGACATAACTTGGATTTTTTTTAACATGGGAAATGATTTAGAACCACTTTAGTGTTATGGGGAAATGGCCCAGTTTAATTTAAAAAAAAAAAGTGCTGTTTGTTTCTCTGAGTGCTAAATTAGCCTTGGTCTAAAATACACAGTTAGGTTAACATAAAACTGTGTATTTCAACCTATGGCAGTATATACACTACCACTTGCTCCCATTGATGTAAGTGCCCTAAACTGACATAACTCCACCTCCCTGAGAGGTGCGGAGCTTATGTCAATATAGTTAGGGTGACACAGTGTCCGTATGGACACTATGTTACTTACATGGAGTCATGAAATTGACAGCCAGCTGCCCAAATTTACAGGAAAGTCCTCCACACTTCCAGCCAAGAGTTCAGATTCCCTGCTCAGAGCCTGGCTACTCCTGGGATCTCAATTCCCTGCCCAGGCTCCCAGTTCCCCAATGAGATCCTGGACAGCTGCCCTGCTGCTGGCAGGGAGCATGCAGCCAAGAGTGGGAAATAGACCTGCCAGGCTCCAGGGGGAGCAAAGAATGGACAGCAGAGCATTGGAGGAGGCAAGCCATACTTCTAGCACTGTGCTGTGAGCAGAGCTGAAAGACCAGGCTCTCAACTCCCCATCCTGCCTCTCTTAGGTCAGTGAAAGAGCTCCTGCTGCAGTTATGCACCACTGACTGTAGGAGAGTGTGGATATTAAACACCACATTAGTTATTGCAGTGGGTGTAAATTGACATAATATAGGTAATATATGCCAATAACAAAGTGGCATGTGGTAAGTTGTGTTTATATTGTGATATAAGCATTCAATGAAGTGCAATACAAGTCTGAAAACAACAGTGTTTACCTACAGCCTCTACATCTGCTGGTAAAAATTCTCCAAATCCATTTAAGAATAGCTTTTGGCAAGTTTCAAGCTTGTAATTGCTGAGCTACTCCCCAGTTTCTATTCAGAAACATGTTAGCTATGAAGAAAATCGGTAGTGATTTCATGGAATACAATTAAGGACTCATTCTTCCTTGCTTCTTCTTTATTGACAAAATTAGTAAAAGTAAAATCAAGAAATCCTGCAAAGGAACAAACACTAAACAGCATGTAGAAGTTAATATCCACATAAGCCACATGGCCAGTGGCTATGAGCATTTTCCATTCTATCAGTGAACATAGGAGTGCATTAGGGCACTCACAGAGGGTATGTCTACACTACCCCGCTAGTTCGAACTAGCGGGGTAATGTATGCATACCGAACGTGCAAATGAAGCCCGGGATTTGAATTTCCCGGGCTTCATTTGCATAAGCCGGCCGGCGCCATTTTTAAATGCCGGCTTGTTCGAACCCCGTGCCGCGCGGCTACACGCGGCACGGGCTAGATAGTTCGAACTAGCAAGCCATTCCGAACTATCTGTACGCCTAGTACGCGCGGCACGGGGTTCGAACAAGCCGGCATTTAAAAATGGCGCCGGCCGGCTTATGCAAATGAAGCCCAGGAAATTCAAATCCCGGGCTTCATTTGCACGTTCGGTATGCATACATTACCCCGCTAGTTCGAACTAGCGGGGTAGTGTAGACATACCCAAAGGAAGTAGTGGGCTTTCCTAGCTAAATATCATTCTGGCATAAAGTAGGTGCCTGTCCACTTTACCTAGAAAGAACATCTGAAGCAGGGATTTCATTTTACTGTTGCTACCATCAGATCATAGAAATTCTTTACATATTTCTTTGTCTACCTTATGTAGCTCCATGTGTCACTTCAGTCTACCTCACAGAGTCACAACGTCAATTTAGGATTGACATATAAATGAAGAGGATGATCCAAAAAGAAAAGTGCAATAACCACAGCCAAAACTAACATTCTTGCTTCCAGAGGTTCCTCAGTTGCTTTAACCCCAATCTACTTTAATTTAAAGGTTTGAGGGAAGAAGTTGGTTGTGCCCAAGAAAGCTCAAGACACCATCTACATATTTTGTTAGTCTTTAAGATGCTGCAAGACTATTCATTGTGTAAGTTTTTACGTTAATTTAGAGAGCCATATCCTTGAGTATCTACTGTATTTTTACTTCATCCACTTTCACTGCCAAACTCCCAAGAAAGAGAATCACTTACAAATGCACATATTCACAGATTCCCAAGGCCAGAAGGAACGATTGTGATCATCTAGTCTGTGTAACACAGGACATAAAACCTCCTAAAATAATGCCTAAAGTTTTAATGAAAACCTCCAATTTTGTTTCAAAAATTGTTAGTAATGGAGAACAGACTAGACATCTTGGCAAACTGTTCCAATAGTTAATAACCCACCTCGTTCAAAAGGTGTGCCTTATTTCTAGTTTGAAATTGTCTAGGCTCATCGTCTATCCACTGGATCAGTGTGAAGAAGGCATGTTTTATTGTTCAAATAAAAACTCATTCTCTTTTCTCTCACCCTCTCACATACCTACTTATATAGGTCAATCAACATAATAATGGAGCACCCCTCCCCCTATTTAAAATTTACTCCCCCCCTCCCCCCGCGTATAAGAAAATAGGTTTAGTTAATTAATCTGTTGTTTTGGGACAGTGTGAAGATGTTGGCTTACATGTAGGAACAGTGAAAGGAAAGGCAAGCTAAAGCAAACAGTACTTCTTTTTGACAGTAAGTAATGTCTTGCAGGAACAAGCCTCATAGACCAGGTCCTTTGAAAACTATTTCCCACACTCCCAAACCTCCCCCATTGGCTAAGTGTCATGGTTTCAGTGGATCACAAGGGACACAGGAGAGAGGATCTCTCAGGTAGATCAGACCAATTGAATAAATGTTTCTTATTACAGGATACAAACACAGAATTGGACATGGAACTGAACTTTGTAGTCAAGGAGGAGAAGAGCTGAGCATAGCGAAAAGTGTTCAGCACAACCTGTGTTCTTTAGCAGGACTGTTGCATCCTGTACAAAAATCATACACTGAGAGCAGAATACATATGCTTGCATGTATGCCACTGATAATTCATCTTAAAAAACACTCCAGTTACTTCATGATGGCTTGGGAAGTGAAATGTTTTAGAGAGAAACTCCAGAACATAATCTAGAAACTTTTTCTTGTTCCCACTGACTTCAGTTACAGTTGCCCTCAGTTCAGGAGATGGAACTACTTTCTTGGGAGGGGAAATAACAGTGATTTAATTTGAATTCACACAAGCACTTGAAATCAGATGCTGAAAGCAAAACATGGAAAGAAAAATAAATATGAAAATGGGAACTGTCATTTTAATTTACTTTAAAAAAAGTTTTATGTCCTTTTTATTGGTAAGAAAAAGCCAACTTTTAAAAAAATATAGATTTTTAGGACTTATATTTTAAATAATTTAATCTAAATTCATAAGAGCATTGATCTTTTATGTTATTGAAAGGTAAATATAAACACTAATTTATGCAATACCAAAATGATACATGAAAATATGAAATAGGCATATAGAGGGCATTCTAGGTTCTTGTATTACTGCAAGTGCTGGTATAAGTTGAAGGAGGTTTGTTTTGTCAGATCAAAATTGGGTGATGTTATTCAGTTTTGCAATAAACAGCCTCTAAAAGGGTTTGAAACTATTTGCAAAATAGTGGAGGAAGGAACATTTATTACAGTCCAGTATTTCACCATGCTTCTGGGGAAATTCTATTGCTTCTTATTTTGTCAGTTATAACTGTTGAGGATTCAAGGGAATATAGACGTGTACTTCACTTCTTCTAAATAAGAGAGTTGTCGCAGCTGGCTACTTTCTGCATTCAGCTATAAGTGGCAAGCAAGCTTGGCGTTCTTCATTGAAGATGTAACATCTTCAGGTGCAAATACCATTCAACTCACCCAGCTGGAGCTGCTCACAAGTCCCATTGGGGTTGCTCCCGATCCTGCACCTGAATATTGCACCTGGGTTGACCACAGAGCTATTCGCCAACCAGTTGGCTTTCGGGGCTCCCACGACCATCCTAAAAGCGAGGAGAAAAGAGTTTTAAACCTGTCAACAGAGATGAAAACACCACGAGGCAACCCCTCTCCCCACCAGCACCCAGGAGAATTAGAGCGTCACGCTCTCCTGCGCCCACCTCGCGTGCAAACGTTTGCTTTGCGATGGGGGCCCGTGGCGGGGGAAGAAATTGCTTCCCAACTTCCTCGGCGTCTTTGCAACGGGAATGCTGGGAGGGGGGTGCCGCACGGTCACCGTCACTTTCATCGGATACCCGATTGCGCGCGCTGGGCCAGGTTCCGAGTGGGACAGTCCCTGGGACAAGCTCTGGCAGGGACTCGCGCCTACCGCAGCAAAGCCTTTGCCGGGGGCGCCGCAGCTGACAGAGCGAGGAGCCAGGTGCAGGCATGGCCAAGTCAGACCGGCGACGACCCGCTGGCGTTTTGCTGCGAGGAAAGTCCCCCGGCAGCTGCCGGGAGCGAGAGGTCGCCTGGCGAGCGCTGGTGACTTACCATCGACTAGCGCCGTGGCTGTGCAGGAGAACTGTGTAGCCAAACAGTGTCCCGTTGAGCCCCCTGAAGACCACGGGGTGCTGCGTGTCCAGGTTGTACGCGCGGGCAGCCCCCAGCAGGAGCAGCGCAGCCCACGCGGCAGCGCCCCCCGAGGCGAGCCCCCCGCTCAGCGGCTCCCCCCAAGCCCGCATGGCGCCGCGCGGCGAGCTCTAGCCCCGCCGGCTGCCTGCAGCGCACAGGGCTCGTGCGCTGAGCAGCCCCTGCCGCTGGGGGCTGAGCCTGCTAGGGGAGGGGTAGAAAGTGCAGGCAAAGCGCCTGGCTTTGGCGGGCGGAACTGGAAGCCCCTCGGGCAGTGTTTAAAGCGCAGCAGGCTCCGGGCGCTGTTTCTCATCAATGGGAGTCCCTCCCCTCTTTACCCCCAGGTCAGGGGCTAGAGCAGGGAATCCGGCCCCGCTGCTGGCCGCAGATGGATGCGTCCCTCTTGCCCTGGGGAAGCTGCAGGCTCCCGGGCCCAGGAGTGCGGGCAGTTTTAGCCACCGACCCCCATGTAAGCCCCTTGCACCACCCTGCACGTGCTCCCATGCCCCAGCCGCCCCCCCCCACTCCCGTCCCGCACGTGCTCCCATGCCCCAGCCCCCCCCCCACTCCCGTCCCTCACGTGCTCCAATGCCCCAGCCCCCCCTCACTCCCGTCCCGTACGTGCTCCCACCCCAGCCCCCCCCACTCCCGTCCCGTAGTGCTCCCACCTCAGCCCCCCCCACTCCCGTCCCTCACGTGCTCCAATGCCCCAGCCCCCCCTCACTCCCGTCCCGTACGTGCTCCCACCCCAGCCCCCCCCACTCCCGTCCCGTAGTGCTCCCACCTCAGCCCCCCCCACTCCCGTCCCGCACGTGCTCCCACCCCAGCCCCCCCCACTCCTATTGCTGGGGCGATGTGAGGCTTTAACACTTATAACAAATGTCACCCAGGAGTTGCCACACAACTGCCTCCCCTTTCTCTAGGAAAGTAACCAGCAGGACACAAGGAGGAGTTGGGGAACAGGGGGGAGATGGGGCAGCTAAATATTTCAGGAGCTGGAGTTCAAGGCAGCTCCCCAAAGAGTTTTTAACCTTCCTCCCCCTCCCAACAGTAATTCTGGCCTCTCCCTCCTAAAATACCAGTTTCCCCATTCTCTCCCTGCTAGCCTCTGCCCCTGGGGTGTGTCTCTCCTAACCCACCCACCTCGGGCTCAGTAGGCTGAGGACTGGACTGGAGTGGAATCATAGACAGAAGGGGAGGCTGCAGGAAGTGGGTAGGGGTGGTTGGTGGTTAGGCCTCACCCACCGTCTAATCCCACCCTGCATGGTTGAAGCATTGGACTGGGCCCTTGGACAGGGAGGAAGGGTGAGGGAGGGGCTCAGGCCTCGAGCAGTAAATAGGGCCAGGGGCCAGAGAGACTCAGAGGCTATGTCTAGACTGGCATGATTTTCCACAAATGCTTTTAACGGAAAAGCAAGTGCCCCAAGGTTCGGTTCTAGGACTGGTTTTGTTTAATATCTTTATTAATGACCTGGATGAGGGGATAGATTGCCCCCTCAGCAACTTTGCGGATGACACTAAGCTAGGGGGAAAGGTAGATACGCTTAAGGGCAGAGATAGTGTCCAGAATGACTTAGACAAATTGGAGGATTGGGCCACAAGAAATCTGATGAGGTTCAGCAAGGACAAGTGTAGAGTCCTGCATTTGGGACGGAAGAATCCCAAGCATAGTTACAAGCTGGGGACCAACCGGTTAAGTAGTAGTTCTGCAGAAAAGGACCTGGGGGTTACAGTGGATGAGAAGCTGGATATGAGTCAACAGTGTGCCCTTGTAGCCAAGAAGGCTAATGGCATATTAGGTTGCATTAAGAGGAGCATTGCCAGCAGATCCAGAGATGTCATTATTCCCCTTTATTCGGCTTTGGTGAGGCCTCATCTGGAGTATTGTGTCCAGTTCTGGGCCTCCCACTACAAAAAGGATGTGGACTCATTGGCGAGGGTCCAGCGGAGGGCAACCAAAATGATTAGGGGGCTGGAGTTTATGACTTATGAGGAGAGGCCGAGGGAGTTGGGTCTGTTTAGTCTGCAGAAGTGAAGAGTGAGGGGGGATTTGATAGCAGCCTTCAACTTCCTAAAGGGAGCTTCCAAAGAGGATGGAGAGAAGCTGTTCGCAGGAGTGACAGATGGTAGAACAAGGAGCAATGATCTCAAGTTGTGGTGGGAGAGATCCAGGTTGGATATTAGGAAAAACTATTTCACTAAGAGGGTGGTGAAGCTCTGGAATGGGTTACCTAGGGAAGTAGTGGAGTCTCCATCCCTAGAGGTTTTTAAGTCTCAGCTTGACAAAGCCCTGGCCGGGTTGATTTCGTTGGGATTGGTCCTGCCTAGAGCAGGGGGCTGGACTTGATGACCTCCTGAGGTCTCTTCCAGTTCTATGATTCTAAGTGAAAACATGTTATGTGGGTCAATTTTCCCATTAAAAATAATGGAAAAGGTGGGAGTTATGTTTCAAGTAGTGGGGAATGGGGAAACCCAGCCGCCAGACTGCAAGCTGGGTTGGAGGAGAGGGAGCAAGGCATCCAGTGAGAGGGGGTCTCCGGGAAACGACATGGCGTGCAGTGAACCCTCCACCGCTTTGCAGGGAGGCGGGGGAAGCCCCCCGCAGCCGCTGGCGACCGGCCAGCCAGCTGGGGAAACCATGTTATTTTGGGCACGGTCGTGTTGTTCAAAAAACGTTCCCCCCCCCAAATCATGCTATCGCAAAAATGTGTTAAGCAGGCACGTGTTAAGCAAGTAATTACTGTACGACGTTGGAAGACAGGGCTTCTTGTGCAAGAGCTATGCTCTTTTCTAACAAGTGTAAGCCCTCTTACGCAGGAGCTCTTGCACAAGAGGGCAGTGTGGACGCACAGCAGAGGTTTCTTGTGCAAGAAAGCCCTATGGCTAAAATGGCCATCAGAGCTTTCTTGCACAAGAGAGCATCCACACTGCCATGGATGCTCTTGCACAAAAGCACATGGTAATGTGGACGTGTTCTTGCGCAAGAGTTCAGTGTAGACATAGTCTTGGAGCAGGCACTAATAATACATAATTTAAAGTTTCCTGGATTAATAAATGCTTCCCACATTTGAGCTTTGGCTGGTTTCCATCAGTGCTTGTATCATGCTATGGAGATAGAATGGCACATAGACAAAGTTAATACTGTATTAATTCCTGCTACAGGTTTTTCTTCTGGTTTGGGAGATAAATATATTGTGTTGGGTAAGTGCTCCCGAGACCTGGCCCCCTACTACCTCAATAGACTCCCAAACCATAGAGGCTTCACTGGATAAGTGCTATAGGAGAGAGACAAGAACAGAGCGGCTATGTCTAGACTGGAATGATTTTCCGCAAATGCTTTTAACGGTAAAGTTTTCCGTTAAAAGCATTTGCGGAAAAGAGCGTCTAGATTTGCACGTAGAATAGTGGTAGAAATGTAGCCGTGTTAGTCTGGTGCAGCTGAAACAAAACACAGTACTATGTAGCACTTTAAAGACTAACAAGATGGTTTAATATGTGATGAGTTTTGTGGGCCAGACCCACTTCCTCAGATCAAATAGTGGAAGAAAATTGTCACAACCATATATACCAAAGGATACAATTAAAAAAATGAACAAATATGAAAAGGACAAATCACATTTCAGAACAGAAGGAGGATGAAGGGGGGAAGAGGGGAAGGTAAATGTCTGTGAGCTAATGATATTAGAGGTGATAATTGGGGAAGCTATCTTTGTAATGGGTAAGATAATTAGCGTCTTTATTCAAATTTGCGTGTAAAGTGTCGAATTTAAGCATGAATGACAGTTCAGAGGATTCTCTTTGAAGTGAAGTCTAGAAGGGTGTGTCTAGACTACAGGTTTTTTTCGAAAAAACTGGCCTTTTTTCAAAAAAACTTCCCCTGCATCTAGACTGCTGCCGCGTTCTTTCTAAAGTAAATCAAAAGAACGCGGCAATTTTTTCGACCATGGAAAACCTCATTTTGCGAGGAATAACACCTTTTTTCAAAAGTGCTCTTTTGAATAAAGACACTATGTAATGCAAACTGCTTTTTCGAAAGAGAGCATCCAGACTGCCTGGGTGCTCTCTTTCAAAAAAGTGGCTCACTTTTTCGAAAGTACAGGCTGTAGTCTAGATGCTCTTTTTTGAAAGAGGCTTGTAGTCTAGACGTTCCCAGAGTTGCTAATTTTTGCTTTATGCACCCACTGAGTAAAGGACAGAAACTTGCAGTTCGCCATGTTATCTGTTGCGTACAAAACAGCACTGGGGGAAAAAAAATGTGTGATATCTATTGGCTGATTCAGTAGGGCTTATTTTCTGTGTGTTTGCTTTGTTCACAAGTATTTTCCATAGCAGTGTTTCATTTTACAGAAATGTTTGAGCCAGGAAGATTTCTCTCTTATTCTGCGAGCAGCTTGAGAACACTATTAGCAGAATATGTACGGTTCAAAATTGCTATCCCAAGTTGTTGCTTAGACATTAGGAGGAAATAACTACTACTTTTGGACTGTGTGGTTAGCTCAGTGGTCCATAAAGTAAGCTGTGTCCCCCTTACTCATAAAGTAATCTGTCTGAACCCCTCTTCCCCCGGCAGTGAGGCCAGGGGCCAAAGCCATGGCCAGGATCGGGGCCATGGCTGGGAACAAAGCTGGAGCCAGGAGTTGAAGCCTGAGATGGGCCCAGTGACTACAACCTGGAGCGGGGCTGGCACCACAGTAGAGCGGGAGACAGAGTGGGACTGGGAGGGCTTCCTTCCCACCCTCCTATGGGGGCTAGCGCAGATCCTGCCACGCCATGCCAAACATACTTCTCCCTTAGGGGACACACTGTGTTAGCTAATATTATGGGCCTCGCAGAAGAGTTTCTGTTAGAGGGGGAAACCGATGATCAGAGTTATTTCTTTGGTGCAATCCTGTTTATTTACAAAGAACATACACACAGTCCTTTTTCTTTACATACAGAAGAAGCAAACAGCAGTCAGTTTCCTTTCTCATAATTTCTAAGTCTACCTTTCCAGTACTATCTGTGTTCCCAAGTTGTTCATTCCATCTCTGTTCCATCTAAGGGCCACAGTGTCTGCAGGCTTTCTGTCTCATAGCTAAAGTCAATCCTAGGGTTGCCAACCCGCTAGGATTGGCCTGGAGTAGGGATGTAAAATTTCAGTTAATCAGTTAACCGGCTGAACATTGGGTTGACCTAACATTTAACCGGTTAACCAACTAAAGTGGGATCCAGGTTGGGAATCACACCAGCCCAGCTGAAGCAGCCCCCAGCTCATGGGGCTCTTGCCCCCAGCCCTGTCTTGAAGCTGCCATTGGTTCACAGTTCCCAGTCCCCGCACTGTAGCTGGGGCTGGCACTGCTGCCTCACAGACCTCATGTGGGGGTTGGGGCTTCCACAGGCTCCTGGCTTCTAACCCCCATTGGTGAGGCCCCTGGGGCCTCCACAGACAGGGCTGCTCCAGATGAGAGCAGCCCCTGTCAACTCCACAGTGAACCCCTGTGGGACTAGGACTAGAGCAGCCCCTGGTCCATGCATAGTGGGGAGTAGGGTCACCAGATGGTTTAACCAAAAATACTAAACCTCCCCCCCCAAAAAAAACACAGAGGAAAAAATTCTGTTGAGGAAAAGAAGGGGAGACCAAAGCTGTTAAGCCAAAAAAAAAAAAAAAGTGCTGCACCTTTAAATGGCTCCACTCTCCTCACTCCCCCGCACTCACCAGACGCGGCAGGGGAAAATTGTCCCTGCTGGGATTCAGTTCCAGGGAAACAGGAAATACCAGACATTTTACATGTCCGGTATCTTCTGTTTGTTTGTTTTTTAATGGACGGGGGATGCAAATACTGGAGTTTCCAGGGACACTGACAACCCTAGCGGGGAGCTGCTCCTGTCCCCATCAGTTACTGGTTAACTGGAACCAGTAAGCATCAGGTAACCTTTCACATCTGTAGTCTGTGTTTCCAGGGTTTAAAGATTAATTTTTGTCATGTAAAAAAATCTCCAGTAATACATCTAATCTTAATTGGCAACCCTACAGGGCTGGCCTTACCATGAGGCGAACTGAGATGGCCACTTCAGGTGTCAGACTGTGAGGGGGGCTCCACTAGAACCCAGAGTGTAGAAAATTGTGTCTGCTGTTGGTGCATATGTATTCTCTTTGCTCTAGATGCACAGAGATGATGGAGTGCTGTGCTGGAGGAAGGAGGGCATAAGAGACATAACAGGCAGGCAGGAGAAAAGGTGACATGGGGGCGTCATTTGAGCTCCCCACCTCAGGTGCTAAAATGTTATAGTCCGGCCCTGCAACTCTAGTCAATCCTCTGCATGCAACCTGTTCCAGACAAAACCTCTCAGACCAAACAAATTCTCTCTCCTTAGGCTTTGCCATGTGGCCCAGTTGCCTGGGTTGAAGCTTCCTGTTGATCTGAGCCATCGTAGCATAAAGAATTTTACTTGTAACTTCCATGTTTCCTGAAAGCGACTTGGTCAGCATAACCATAATCTTAAACAAGAAGGTCTGTGATTAATGGCAGCCATTAACACCTTTTAGCACAAAGATACATGTAGAATCTGATTCTCCTTTGACACCATTGAGAGGATAAATCACCTGCTTAACATCAGGCGTGCAATTAAATGCCTTGCTGAATGAGAGTTTAATTTATGCAAGAACAAAAATATGAGAGAACATATCTTGGCAGAGATTATTTCTGAAAGGGCTCATGTTCTGAAATGCAGTGGTATATTTTCGTATGCTCCATCTCCATCTTTCACAGAAAACACCTTTGCATGACTTTCAGCTAGACCAGTAATAAATAAAAAGTTAAACATATGCTGTGAAAGAGAAAAGCATGTACACAGACTGGCTACGTCTAGACTGGCCCCAAATTCCGGAAAAGGGATGCAAAGCAGGTAAGTCAGAATAGGGAAATCCGCGGGGGATTTAAATATCCCCTGCGGATTTAAATAAACATGTCCGCCGCTTTTTTTCCGGCTTGGGGAAAAGCCGGAAAAAAAGCATCTAGACTGGCGCAATCCTCTGGAATAAAGCCCTTTTCCGGAGGATCTCTTATTCCTACTTGAAAGTAGGAATAAGAGATCCTCCGGAAAAGGGCTTTATTCCGGAGGATTGCGCCAGTCTAGACGCTTTTTTTCCGGCTTTTCCCCAAGCCGGAAAAAAAGCGGCGGACATGTTTATTTAAATCCGCGGGGGATTTCCCTATGCTGACTTACCTGCTTTGCATCCCTTTTCCGGAATTTGGGGCCACTCTAGACGTAGCGAGTATTTTAAGGACCATTCAGCATTTGTGCCTGTTTTGTTACAGGACAGTCCATAAAAGCCTCCACTAATTTTAAAAAAATAGCAATAGTTGGTACACCCACATAAAAATATGTGGATGGAGTTCTGGACATGAACTTTTATTTCTTTAAGGGGTTTTTTTTCCTATGGGAACTAGATGGATTGAAATTCCTTCAAGATGAAAAAGTGGATTTTTATTTTCTCAAAAGTTTCACAGGGTGGTCTGGAGGGAAATACCTCCCGTAGTCCTTGTGAGACTCTAGAGGGGTGAAAGGGCATGGTGAATACTGAGTTTGAAAATTGCAAAAATTCCCTTCCTGACTTGGTCCCTCCCACAGAGGTTGGCTCTTGAAGTGAAAAATGACAGTGTGCTTTTATATACATGTGTTTATTTCAGCCTAAATATTAAAAAATCCATCAAGATAGCCAGATAGGTGCTTAGATAACATTTCTCTCAAGCTTCTAGAAAAAGAGAGTGGAGAGTTCTGAAAAGTTAAAAGGCTAAGAAGAAAAATTGACACCAGTGGCGGGGGCAGCGGGGTTGGCAGGGGGAGATTGAGAGGAGGAGAACTGGCCAGCAGGAAGCAGGGCTGGTCAGGAGGGGGTCGGGGGGAGTGGGAATGGCTGGTGGGGGAGCGTAGGGGAAAGAATTGGCTGGCGGGGAGTGGGACTGACCGGGCACATGAAGATCCCAGGGCGCTACCTGTCCCGCGCACAGTCCCAGCAAAGCACGAGAAGTCTAGCTATGGCTTCACAACGTGCTTGAACAGCACTCAGGAGCACGGACAGGACTTCTCCTCCTCCCCAAGGCGTCACTCCTATGTCCGACACAACCAGAGGCTCCCAGCACCGATTGCGCCCCCCTCCCCGCCACTGCCCCTGCCCCTGCCCCTGCCCCTGCCAGGCTTCTGTTGGGCACCCAGCTGGAAAACCAGAAAATACTGGACATTGCACATGTCCGGTATTTTCTGAATTTTTTTACTGGACAGAGGCCCCAAAAACCAGACTGTCTGGTTGAATACCAGACATCTGGCAACCCTAAGTGTAAGTAGCTTGCAGCCCTAGTAGTTAATGCCTACTTGAGGAGGCCTGTTATTGGCCTCCCATGTGTTATGAAAATTGGCTTATGAATATGTTATGAATCAGAGGCAGCAGCATGGGGTAGCAGGTGGGAGCTGGTCTGCCAGGGGAGCCAGTTTAAAAAACAGCTCTCAGTGCAGATAGGCTTCTTGCCACCCCACACTGCTGCTTCTGTATACAGAGGCAGCAGAGCGAGGTGGTAGCAGCCCCTATCTGCAGAGAGCTCAGACCCTCCACAGCCCAGCCACAGTCAGCTTCTGTCCATGGGATGCCAGAGCAGCCTCTGTCCGTGGGGAACGCAGACACCCCATGGACAGCAGCCTCCCCTGACTTCCCCCACACTGCTACCTATCATAAACTTTTAAGCTGTCTTCCCCCAGCACCAGCTCCTGCCTCCACGAGGGTTAAGGGACTTGTCAGAATAGTGCTTTATTTCAAAATTATGTAGCTTATTTTGAGGTAAGGGTGCAATACTCTTATTGACAGTATATAAGAAGGAACCAGAGCTCTTCAGTAGTATCACCAGAAACATAAACATAGAGTATGCTGACAGATTTCCACAAATCCAATGACTGCACAGTGGTGTGCAGATTTAACTAAGGATTTTTTTTTCTGGTTTCAGTGTACAGGCAGTCCCCGACTTATGTGGATCCGACTTACGTCGGATCCCTAGATACGAACGGGGTGAGGCAACTCCCGCACATGCGCAGCAGCATTCCCGGGGCTCGCTCACCTGGGTCCTAGGATCCTCCTCCTCCTCGGGCCGGCTCCGACTGGGGTCCCGCAGAGCTGCCGGGCAGAGGAAAAGTGCCTCCCCACGCCCGCTGCCCCCTCCCCTGAGCAACAGGCTGCCGAACAGACAAAAGCAGCCTCTCTGCCCCTCCTCCCCTCTATACATGCCGGGCTCCCAGAGCGCAACAGCGTCCCGGGGCTCGCTCACCTGGGTCCTAGAATCCACCTCCTCCTCCTCTTCGGCCGGCTCCAACTGGCTTCTGCCTGCAGCAGCTGGCCACAGGGACAGGGATCCCTCAGAGCTGCCGGGCAGAGGAAAAGTGCCTCCCCACGCCCGCTGCCCCCCTCTTCCCCCCCTGGTCTCGCATCCTGCACGCCTCCCCGCTTCCCCCCTGCCAGCAACATGCTGCCCCCTCCCCTGAGCAACAGGCTGCCGAACAGCAGACAAAAGCAGCCTCTCCGCCCCTCCTCCCCCTATACATGCTGGGCTCCCTGGGCAAACAAAGACTCCACCAAAACAAAACAAAGTGCTGGCCTCATTGTGTTAGCAAAAAAAGGATCCTCCTCCTAGAACCCTGGGTGGTGTGTGGAAATAAAGCTATTAGCTCAAAGCATGGTGCAGAGCTGTTTGGTATTTGATGAGTTACTCCTTTAGTCCTGAGTTTGTCACAGGGACAGAAATAGATGTGAAATCTTCTGAACAGGGGAACAGACAGCAAAACAAACATTAGAGGGGAGTTAACCTTTCCCTATGCTATCCAAAACTAAAAAAAATGTTTGGCTAGAGTTTCCCCTACAATATGTACCAGTTCCGACTTACATACAAATTCAACTTAAGAACAAACCTACAGTCCCTATCTTGTACGTAACCCGGGGACTGCCTGTACTTGTTAGTATCATGCCAGTACTCTGCCCTGGAATTTTCTTAACCTAGCACTAAATACTCTTGAACACATCTTAATGAAGAATAGTAATAGCTATGTAACAGTGTTAGTCTGGTCTAACAAACAAAAACAGTCTTTAAAGTACTACATAGTCCTAACAAAATGGTTTAGTAGGTGATGAGCTTTCATGGGCCAGACCCACTTATGGTCATGCCAATTTTCTTCCACAATTTGATCTGAGGAAGTGGGTCTGGCCCACGAAAGCTCATCATCTAATAAACCATCTTGTTAGTCTTTAAAGTGCTACATAGTCCTGTCTTTTGTTTCATCTTAATGTATCTCAGTGGATTCACCAACAATGTAGATTGGACATAGGAAGAACAGCTAACATTTTACCTGTATGTTTAGCACACTCACAGAGTTGCTTTGTTCAGACGCATAAGCATTTAATAAAATTTCAATTTCAAATGCAACTCAGACTTCCTTGGTTATTTATTCACTAACTATGAATCCATAATTTCATAATAGCCACAACATATCAAGGTCTAGTTTGCAGAATTCTTATTGAATTTAATAATAATTCTGTACTCAGAGGGCATCTATGACCAAAACCACTATGAACATTTTCCTGACATATTGCAAAAGATAAAATTTCCCAAGGATGTGGCTACTAATTTAAAAGAAAATGGTAATCAGGGTACAAAAATATAACTGAATATATACATTGTACAGACACCTAAGACTTCATTTGTATACCAAGAAAACAGAGTGTGGCAAAGGCCCCTCTTCCCCAAGCCACCATTGGGTAGGCCTCCTCCCCTTAGCCCCCAAGTTTGGGGGTTTTGCAGCAGGTCTCAATGGTAGGGAGCCCAGCCAGGGGCCCACAGGCTCCCTCCCTAGCTGCCTTTACCTAATGCTGGTCAAAATTACTCTCTCCAATTTCTTCCTCTCTGTCACTCCACCACCTTCCTTTCATCCTCTCACTCTCCCCTCCAGTCTCCAACTGCTGAGGCTTTTAAAGGCCCTCAGACAGACAGCAGAAAAGTCTGCTGGCCCCAATTTGCCTGACCCAGCTCCCTCCCAGCTGCCTCTAATTGGGCTGCAGGTCTCTGCTTCTTCTCACGGGGTTTTTCCCTTTTGGGCTGCTTTTTCCCTTCTCTGCAGCAGCTCCCTGGCCTGACCCTGTCACAAGAGTTATCCCATTTTTTCAAGTAAACTATGAGGCTACATCTACACTGGCGTGATCTTGTGCAAAAACTCTTTAGTGCAAGAGTTCTTGCGTTAAAGTAGTTGTGTAAGAGAGCATCTACTCTGGCATGTGCTTTTGCACAAGAGCATCCATGCCAGTGTAGACTCTCTCTTGCGCAAGAAAGCTCTGATGGCCATTTTAACCATAGGGCTTTCTTGCGCAAGAAATTCATGTTGCCTGTCTACACTGGCCTCTTGCGCAAGAACAGTTGCGAAAAGGGCTTATTCCTGAATGGGAGCATCATAGTTCTTGTGCAAGAAGCCCTGATTTCAATGTCAGTTTACTTGTGCAAGAAGACACAGCCAGTGTAGACAGGCAGCAAGTTTTTGCACAAGAGCAGCCGCTTTGGCGCATGATCGTGCCAGTGTAGACACAGCCTGACTGTCTACTTCTGTGTTTGCACAGTTCTTAGTGCAGCCCCATTCTTGATTGGTTTCTAGGCATTACCATAATAAATATGAATAATAATAAAATAAAATCTTGTTGGTGCTGCACTATTTGAAAGTGTTTGAGTTCTAAATGGTCTAGCTAATACAGTATTTAGTCCAGTCTCAGTGCAGGGTACTGGCTAGCTGACCATCAAGATCCCTTCCAGTCTTACATTTCTGTGATTCTCCTGGTTCTGTTTTGGATTACTGTACATGGTTTTTCGTTTGTATTCTCTTGCTTTTAATGTGCCTGATTCTCACTTTCTGACTGAACACTTATAATTGCAGGTACTGATTGCATAAAGGATTAAGCTTACATTTTTGAGTATGTATATTCTCTTTTGTGTGCATGCAGATTGCACACACTGAATACTCAATGTACATGTGCAAATGCGCAAAGGTGTGTATTCAAATTTTCCCCATACTTCTACATAAACATCTTGTGTTGCATAGTAGAACTAGGGTATGTGAAAAAAATGTACCCATGCTTTTATGTTTTTATAGAATATTTTTTAAAAATAAATATATATTTCAAATACACATAAGGTTGCATTGTGCAAACTCTGTTCATTTCAGTGGAGTAAATGTTTGCCAAAGTGAGGAATGAGTTGTACAAGATATCCCATACTATGAAATAACAGGAAAATCCTATTGCGTAGCTCCCACTTTGCTCTAAAAGAGCAAATGCCTTTTGTTCATAAATAAAAGAAAACTTTGGACATTTCTAAAATACTTGTTCAGTTGAGTGATGTTAAATTAAAGATTCTGTAACATAGTTAAAGCTCTACTTTGTTTTACAAAGGCAAGTTTATAAATACATTACAACATTAGCAAGATATTTTACATATAAAATGTCAGTGAGTTACTTAGAAAATGAGTAATTTCTTCCACACAGTTTTTTTCTTAATGAGATAGTACTTATACATGCCAAGGAACGGGTTGGCGTCCATCTCTCGCACATTTTTCAGTTTGCTTCCAAGTTAACAATAATCTTTTTGTTTGTAGAAGATATACATTGTAGTTTTCCCATGACAAAGACATAGAAGTTTCTAACCATTATATACCAGAATAAACATTACAAACTGATTATTTACTAACTCCAAACACATTTCACTACTTAATTCACTTAGGTTCCAATATAGGAAAGCATCTCTACTCAGAAGGGCATGTAAGCATGTAGAATCATAGAATCATAGAATAATAGGACTGGAAGGGACCTCGAGAGGTCATCGAGTCCAGCCCCCCGCCCTCAAGCCAGGACCAAGCTCCGTCTACACCATCCCTGACAGATGTCTATCTAACCTGTTCTTAAATATCTCCAGAGAGGGAGATTCCACCACCTCCCTTGGCAATTTATTCCAATATTTGACCACCCTGACAGTTAGGAATTTTTTCCTAATGTCCAATCTAATCCTCCCCTGCTGCACTTTAAGCCCATTACTCCTTGTCCTGTCCTCAGAAACCAAGAGGAACAAATTTTCTCCTTCCTCCTTGTGACACCCTTTTAGATATTTGAAAACTGCTATCATGTCCCCCCTTAATCTTCTTTTTTCCAAATTAAACAAGCCCAGTTCATGAAGCCTGGCTTCATAGGTAATGTTCTCTAAACCTTTAATCATTCTTGTCGCTCTTCTCTGTACCCTTTCCAATTTCTTCACATCTTTCTTGAAATGTGGCCCCCAGAACTGGACACAGTACTCCAGCTGAGGCCTAACTAGTGCAGAGTAGAGCGGCAGAATGACTTCACGAGTTTTGCTTACAACACACCTGTTGATACAACCTAGAATCATATTTGCTTTTTTTGCAACAGCATCACACTGTTGACTCATTTTCAACTTGTGGTCCACTATGACCCCTAGATCTCTTTCCGCCATGCTCCTTCCTAGACAGTCGCTTCTCATCTTGTATGTATGGAACTGATTGTTCCTTCCTAAGTGGAGCACTTTGCATTGCTCTTTATTAAACCTCATCCTGTTTACCTCTGACCATTTCTCTAACTTGCTAAGGTCATTTTGAATTATGTCCCTATCCTCCAAAGAAGTTGCAACCCCACCCAGTTTGGTATCATCTGCAAACTTAATAAGCGTACTCTCTATCCCAATATCTACATCATTGATGAAGATATTGTCAGTATGGGTCCCAAAACAGACCCTTGCGGAACTCCACTTGTTATCCCTTTCCAGCAGGATTTAGAACCGTTAACAACAACTCTCTGACTACGGTTATCCAGCCAATTATGCACCCACCTTATCATGGCCCTATCTAAGTTATATTTGCCTAGTTTATCAATAAGAATATCATGTGAGACCGTATCAAATGCCTTACTAAAGTCTAGGTATATGACATCTACCGCTTCTCCCTTATCCACAAGGCTCGTTATCCTATCAAAGAAAGCTATCAGATTAGTTTGGCATGACAGTAACTTTGGCATGTAAGTAACTTTAAACCAGAGTTTTTCAAAGAAGTGCCATGGGCCCACTTTGGGAAAGCCACTAGCAGGCCCTCACCACTTAGTTTACCTAAAGGGTCCATAGCCATGAGCCTTGCAGTTCCCATTGGCTCTGGTTTTCTGTTTCCAGCCAGTGCTCTTCGAACGGGTAATTATCCCACCTCTGTGCCTGGTCTGGGGGAGACCAGAGAATCTGGCCCAACAAGACAGGTGGTGGGGAGCCCCAGAGAGTAAAGAGGCATGTGTCAGTGGCATAATCGGCACATCAGGAAACAGCCCCAATGGGTCATCTGTGACCGTATCCCCACACAACATTTAATAGGTTAGGTGGGCTTCGAATACAGTTCGTTTCTTAAGTGTTTCACAATAAGGAACTAGAAGAATGCCCCTAACAAAAGCATTGCTTCATGTTTTATGTTATGTACATGGTTTGGTTTGATGCAATACGTCAAACATTCATTAGCAAATTATGATTTTGAGATATTAGTTTGTTGATGTTGAAATCCAATAACTTAGTTTGGGATTAAAACTGGTGTGGGTTTTTTTTTCAATTATATGCTCATTGATTACATGCAAATAGGAAAGCTCATTTCTAGCTATTAATAATCTCTTCTTTATATTTATTATAGATAATTTCCTGCTCGCAAGTTAGATTAAAGGGATAAGAAAAATCTTTAGCACGTGTATACTACACTGGCTTTTGCATATTTTGGTGTGAACGCATTAGTAAGAGAGATGAAGAGGATAGTAAAGTGGATATATGTTGCATGGTATTTTTAACACAGCTATGAGTTCCATGAAAAACTAGCCAGAGACTGGCACTAACATATTTAGTACAAGATGATGAGCAAAGTTAGACGAATGCATCCTTCATCACCCACACTATATACATGATAGTTCAATTTAAAATGGAAAACAGATGTTCAATCCAGTCATTGGGCAGGAGTTTGAAATACTGTAGTATAGTTTTGATTTGCTGAAATTTGTTTTGGGTTTATCAAGACAATTTTTGTTTTTGTTTTTGAAATAAGTCCTGAAACCAAAAGATCAGTTATTCACAAAGCTCTGCTTATTTCCTTTCGTACTGACTTCACTGCACATGATATCACGAGTTTTGAATATGATGGACTTGGAGAACTTCTTTAAAAGAAGAATAATGGAGGTGGGTCCAAAGTAAGTGATTCGTTACTGTAGTGTTACTCAGTTTTCTACCATCTAATTATACTTTCAGAAGGAAACATTTTGATTTGAAAGTACATTTTAATAGAGCAAATAAAACTTGTTCCTGCACTAGTTTTTATGATGCATGCATTTCATTTCACCACAGATTAATGCTCTTTACCTCATACTCATGCATCCAATACATGATATAATACATGAACAGCAGGAGGACAAGACATTCTAGCTTTTTATTAATTATAGCAATAAATAATTCTTAAGCTAACGGAGGATATATAAGAATTTACTATCTGCTTATGGTCTGCTGCAGTGTGGTGGGCCACAAAAAGTAAAGATAAACTTATCTTGTATTCAGTTCCTGCCAATAATTTGCTGTGTAAATTTCCTCCATTTTTATACAGACTGTTTTTAAAAACAAAGAGCGAATACGTTACGTTCATTGAATTGACTCTGAATTTTTAACTTCAACAAAACAAGAGCCATCTGGTGCACACAATCCAAAAGCATTTTTTTAAAGAATCATTGGAAAGATTTAAGAGAAACAGCTTTTTAATTTCATGAGCTGCTCAAAAGGAAGAGAGAAAGGATGGGGTAGTGCAGAGATCTTCAGTTTAGGGGGAGGGTGGAGTAACATTCAGGGGGACATGGCTGAGGCTTTAAACAACCCACACAGGGGAAAGGGGTGTGTGCTGTACTCTGCTTCTGGCTCCGGCCCTGGGGATCTGCTCCCAGCCATGGCTGCTGGCCCAATGGTGTCCCAGGTGCCAGCCCTACAACAGACATCTGTTCCCAGCCATGGATGCCTTCTATGTGCCCAACTGTGGCTGCAGGCCTTGGCCAATGGTCTGCTCCCTTCCCCAGTTGTGGCCCCAGCCTCAGCTCCCTTACCTATTTCTGCATCCCCACTTCCTCCCAGAGACAGAGCCTTGTTCCTGGCTCTATGGGCGTGAGCGTGGACAAAGAGCATGCATGACACTGTGTCCCCATATTTTTATGAAAATATGTTTTGAATATGAATACATATAATTCAAGTATGCTTTATGCAAAATGGGACAAATAACCTATCATTCAAGACCCTGTAATCCGCTGAATGTGTCTATTTTATTTGTGTGAATATGTCTTTCTTATATGTGAAGTTAGAAATGTAAGAAATGAAGTTAATAAAGCTGTTTATTAATCTAGGTCATCTAATGAAAGCCATTAATGAACTTAAGGAACTTAGTGGCCCGATGCACAAGACAAGAATTTGTGAATAGTCTTGTTTTTCCTGTAAGCTCAAAACTGTGATTGGTCCTACAAAGACATGTGATCATGCCATTTGGTGTTAGAATTTTGTACTTTTCCACAGGGGATGCAAGGAGACTTGAACAAAGAGTTCTTGTCCTGAGGAAATTCTGTTTAAGGGTTGGGAAACACACAATGACTGTCTTCACCTGGCTTCACAAACTGCTCCCCACCCCAAGAGTACACATTGTAGCCAGAGCCAGCCCAAGCTACAGGCTGACTGGGCTACTGCACAGGGCACCTCATTGTAGGGGGCGCTGCATGGGGCTGCCGAACTGAGGACACCCCGTGCCTGGGGGCGGGGCCGTGCATGCACCGTGCTCCCGAAGGTGATGCCGCGCTCCCAGGGTCGGGGGTGGCGCCACGCTCCCGGGGTCTGGGGCGCACTAATGGCTCAGGCTGGCCCTGATTGTAGCACCTGGAAAAAAAAAGAACTCTAATAACGGGATGAAGATGAGCTGTTGGGTCCAGTTCAGAAAGTACAGCTCTGCTCGGAAAAAAAAAAGACTTTAACAGAAATAAGAATTAGGGTGAGAAATTATGATTTGTAACAATCTATCTTAGTGTATTAGATTTAGCTGGTGTTTTGTTTTGTTTTTTTAATTCTAGCTCAGAAACATACTTTAGTCCTAGGTGCTGTCAAGTCTCTGTATCTGAGTCTTCCATGACAGAGCTGAACAGTTATAAGTGTTTGTGTTACTCTGCTGGGGGAGACCTGAGCTTCTAGTTCAGTAGGACAAGGTTGTGGGGCACCCCAGAGGGCAGATAGGGAGGCTCAGTGATCAGCCCATCAGCTGACAGTCTTAAAGGGATCTCTGTGATCTAACCCGTCACAGGGGGAATGCAAGGTAAAAAGTTTGGGGACCACTCAGAAGCGACCCTGTGGTGAGGAAGGCCAGAGTGAGGTCACCTGGCTCCACCAATTAAAATCTGTGGAAGCACATGTCCCCATATACCTCCCCCAGATGTCACCTATGGGAGTACTGTTCAAGTGGCAAAGTTGCTAACTTGGGAACTGGGAGATATAGATTCAATTCCCAGTTCTGCTACAGACTTTCTGTGTGATAATCAGTTAGGCTGTGATCCATGACAGAAACAGAGGACCTGAGTACTGTTTGTAGTCCCCCCCTCTCTCCCCCCCGCAATATACAATGTTACTGCTCAGCTGCCACCTAGCCCTAAAGGGACCTGAGTGCATACTGATGCCTCACTGTAGGATAATTATCTCCTGCCTAAGCCTCAGGGTAGAGAGGCATTCATCCCCTTCAATGGTGTGTCGGGGCCTGATCAGTAGGCTGTGCTCAAAGGCTTCCTATGAGGTTGAGACCTTCAGCTGAGTTCACACAAAACAGCTAGGTGAGGAGCAGGAGGCTGCTCTCCCTCACAAACTTTGGCTTACTAGTGGGGATGTAGGGAACCACTGGCTTATGTCCCCGCCTCATAACAGGGAAGAGCAGGAATTGAAGCAGGGAGTTGACACCTCTCAGGTGAATGCCCTGAATTGCCATACCTAGGTTCCTTCATGGATCTGGGCCTCAGTGACTCAGTTCCCCTCATGTAAAATGAAGCCAATAGTACTTCCCAACGGTCCTTGTTCAATTGGCTGATGCACTTTGACTTAACTCATATTGTGAGAATCCCCAGATTGAGCTGTTTTATGAGAACATTACTACTTGGAGTTGTACTCCTCAAGATGCAAGTTGACAGAACAAACCCAAGACAGGAAAGGTAGACTGAGACAGTGTTAGCTGCCACTTCCCCAGTATGTCAGGAATCAGGTGAAAGGCCACAGGACCTCTTTCGAAGGCACCTAAAGATGAGCAAGGGAGCCAGGGCTTGTTAACAAAATGAAACAGTGATTAAAGTAGATGATTTGCTAGGAAATAGACAGGTTTTGCCAGCTGTACTTCAAGTTTTTTATTTCTTATGAACTTGAAATTTCAGAAACTCTACTTTTACATTAGTGTTTAAAATAGATTGCTTTATTGAAGTCATATGCAAACTTTCATTATAGGGATATATTAGTGATAATAGGTCCAAGATGTTGTTTGCAGAGTCACTGTAACTCAGTGGCAGAATTTCTCATATAATCCAACAACAAAGTGTACAGTTAGAGCTTCCCTCAAGCATAGTAATAACAGGAAGCTTAAAATAAACAATCTACAAATGGGGCATGAGAGAAAAAGAGAGACTGTTTTAAAAGGATCCAAGAATTTCAGCAGTAATAAACAACCATTTGCCTATTATGAATTAAAGAACTCTTTTATAGTATATCAGCTCCTTAAAGTACCTTGGTGGTAGCTAAATATTTAGAGTAGGATTTCCAAACCATCTAAAGGAATCAATACTTTTCTTCTATTAACTATATATGACCCTTTGGTGCTTTTGAAATTCTTTTCCTGGATAATACTTTTTTTCACTTTTTGGGGGTGTAAATTGACCTTGTCAGTAAAGGTCTATTTATTATAGAGTACAAAGGTTGCTTTAAAGGAAGTTCTGCCAGAGCATTTCTGAAGAATTGTCTTTATCCTTATTATATTGAGCAAGGAAAAGATTATATGCATCTGACGCCCTGTTTACTGGGTCTTGGGTCACAAAGTGAGATTGTGGGATGATTTCATAAGAAATTTTCTCAGAGAAATTCTGACTGTGAAAAATGAAAGGGCCTTTAACTACAACTAGTAGGAAATAATTTTAGATACAAACAATGCATGACAGAGACCATCTGTGTAAGAAGACCTAAGAATGTGTGTTGATTTCTGAAGGACACTACAGAATTAGGGACAGTTTCTCCCTTTGTGAATCTTTGTTACGTGAATGCTCACTCTCTTTTTTCTCTATTATCTGTAACTTAATTCCCTGTTTCTGTAATTATGAAGTAGCAGTGCTAGTTTAAATTATAATCAAAGGACCCACTAAGAATGATCTTGCAAATTGTCATAACAGCCAATAGGCTACAATGCATAATTTAATCCTATAAGACATTTGTAATATATTTAATTTCTTGCTTGCTATAACAATAGTCTTGTATTAATCAATGATTTTCTGATGACAAAACATTCATGGAAATAATAAATAGCATGTCCAGGTATTTAAAGTTACTTTGGTGAAATAATATGAAAATTGGACATATAATCTGGATAGCTGCAGTTTAAACAACATACTTGCAATTCTTGGAAATAAGAGATTTTTTAAATTATTTTGTTAAAGTGTTTAAGCAACCCAGAGAAAGGGTGAAATTCTGACCCTATGAAAGCCAGTGGGAGGCTTTCTATCTGAAGGGAAACTTGAGAGGTGATCAAGTGTTCAACAAGCCCAGGTTTCTTTCCCTTTTTACACAGAATTTGTTAGTATTGCATAGCTTGTTCTTTTAAAAAAAAAACCTGCTGAGCAGAAATGTGGAGTTCCCAGTCTGTAGTTTTCCATCAGTGAACCAGTTGTATTTCACATAGTAATATTTAAGTATTGCCATACTTTCCATCTTGCAAAACAGCATGTTTCAGAAAAAAAACTCATGTCAGAAGGGCACAGGGTCATGTTTACTACTCGTGAACACATACTTCCCTCTCCCTTTCTGGTCTGTTAGTTGTGCTAATGCAGCTACAAAGGCTTTCCAGCTGCTTTCAGCAATAAGCATAACCAGAGGTATTCCAGATACAGGCAGTGGTTTAGGCATGTTATTGAGTTAATGAAATTTTTTCTTTACAACAGGACAGTGATCTGATGTGAATTGTGTAATTGGAATGCCATACTGCTATTTTTGAATTTGTTCCCTAATGTTTTTCCTTATTACTTTCTAATTGTACCAGTATGAAAATTCAATGCCTTCATTCTCTAAAGTGATGAGATGGACACCACTTTTAAATGGGGAAGAAGGGATATGGGTGGAAGAAGCAAGAGATGAAAATGAAGTTTTGGGCAACAAAAAGGGGAAAAAAGATTGTAAGGAGTAATTCTTGTACCTACTTACCAAGCTCCCTTCCCCTTCATCTGCAGGGTCATCTGCACTTTCATGGTGGAACTGAGTTGGCTCTCGTCTCCTGGCTCACAGCAAAGTTTGAGTTCCTTGCTATATCACCCCCTCTTCCTCTTCTCTGTTTACAAAAGGGGCTCCATCTTGAGCTCCTATGAAGTGTCCATAGTTGAATGAAGGGTGCTGGCAGTGTTACAGACATGCAGAGCATGCAGTTCATTATGATAATTGACAGGTCTGGGGGCAGCACCAGATTTTTTGTATGCCCCCTTGCCTTATGGCATACCTGGTGAAGTTCCTTTCCTGACATTTGGCACGACTGCCTATCCCTGTCATGTGCCCGTTTCACCCTCCCGTGTGTGATCTGCTTGTAGATACCAGTGTTTACAGTTGGTCCATAGCTGTGCTTGCACTGCTTCTTCTCCCCATAGGCCAAGAAAATCTAAGACTTCACACCTTTCCCAGGCAGGAGCACATCTAGTAGCTTTGTGTGTGCATGAAACCGGCATGGTTGGATGCACCCACCAAAGATCATCCGTTCACCAAGTCAGGTAATTAGGCTTTTCAAAAACAGGTAGGAAGGGGGCTTCCAATCTGTGACCTTCTGGACAGTTCAGAATTGTGACTGGAGTGGTCATGACCATGGGACTAGGGGCATGGTGGGATAGTTGCTGGAGGACTGTTAGGGTTGACACATGTAATGCAATGTCTACACTTGCACTGTTTAACTTAAATAGATTTCACCTGTGGCTCTGGGGTTATTGCATCACAGTAACAGGGTGCTTACATCAATGGCAGAGACCAGAGGTGGGGAACTTCTGCTCTTTGAGCCAGATATGGCCCCCTCTTTAATTTCATCTGGCCTGCGGCAAGTATCCATGCTATGGGCCAGAAGCCATGAGCCTTAGCTCTTCTTCTCTACAGGATTTGAGCTGGAGGTGTAACCACCACTGGGCAGATTTGAACCTGGTACCTGGAGTTTAATGTAGGAGCCCCTACAGCTTGAGCTATAAAGCCAGCTACCACTCAACTTTGGCTGTAGAGCTCCCTTGTTCTTATCTCTCACTGTAAGTGGTTTAAGTGCCATTACATGAGACAGTGAACAACACTAAGTGGGTGGGTTACACAAGCACCAGATCATGGTGATCCAGGAAGCTCCAAGCTCTGTCCTCAGTTGCTGGCACTGCCCCCACAACTCCCATTGGCTGAGAACTGTGGACAATGGGAGCTGTGAGGGCAGCATCTGCAAGCCAGAGCAGCGCACAGAGATAACTGCCACCCCACTCTAGGGCCCAAAAGGACATGTTGGCCACTTCCAAAATCTAGGAGCCCCCACCTCCTTCTGCACCCCAACCTCCTGCCCCAGCCCTGAGCCCCCTCCCATACCCTAACTCCCTGCCAAACCTCACACCTCAGTTCCTGCCTCAGTCCTGAGCCCCTTCCTTCAACCAAATTCCCTCCCAGAGCCTGTACTCCCATGCCAACCTCTTACTTTGAGCCTCCTTCCAGACTCCACACCTTTTGGCCCCAGCCCAGAGCTACTTCCTTCACCCCAACCTACTTATCCAAAGCCCCACCCCAGAGCCTGCACCCCCCCATCAGAGCCTTCACTCCCCTCCCATAGCCCAACCTCTGCCTCAGCTTAAAGTGCACTCTTGAACCCCTCATTTTTTACCCTATCCCAATTATAGTGTTGCCAACTTTTCCCAACCATGAGTGTCAACGGTATGTGGTCCATCTGGTTGGGAAAGTTGGCAACCCTAATCCCAAAGGCTAGGGGAAGCCCCAAGCCTCCATGCCCTTCCCTTCTGCCTGTGAGGCTATGTATGGCCTGAAAATGATTTTTTGGGGGGCCAGTAGCACCAGGTAGAAAAAAGGTTCCCCACCCTGGTGTAAACACATGCCTAGCTAGGTTATCATGAGTTGACTTATGGTGACAAAACTTTGTAGTGTAGAACAGGCCTCTCAAATACAAATAATGCTACATGTTAGTTGGCTTGTGCCAGAAGCTGAATCTGAACAAAATCCACAATTTTTCAGGATCTTGTGATCTTTTTAACAAGCTGTATCAAACAACACTTAGATACTATGTTGATAGTTTTATGTCTTAGTGTGAGAAAGAGGCCCCTGATCTTCAGGTTGTTTGAAGTCTGTATCTGAATTCTACAACTCAGACCCATTTCTAATCTTTGTTATTTCCATAATATATGAGCAGAAGCAGGTGTTTTCCCCTACCAGCATTTGATCTGTGTGTGAAGAATTAAAGACATTATACACTGTCAAAACAATGACTGGGATTTAACTATGCAGACCCTTGTTAACTCTAGTGAGGGCAGCAGTTGTAAAACCCTGCCTGTTGCTCTGAAAATTTAGAATCATCTAGTGTGGCAGTCAGTCTCTTTGTAAACGTCATTTCAAAACTTGATTATTCTGAGTCAGTACAGTAGAAACTCTGAGTCC
The DNA here is from genome assembly GCF_049634645.1 of Pelodiscus sinensis. Classification (NCBI taxonomy): domain Eukaryota; kingdom Metazoa; phylum Chordata; order Testudines; family Trionychidae; genus Pelodiscus; species Pelodiscus sinensis. The sequence continues at coordinate 48,500,833 of NC_134717.1, read as the reverse complement.
TGTATCAGCACCAGTTGGAGCCAGGAAGTTATATTTCAGATTATTATAATTCAATGCCCGTTTAGGTTGCCAATCATATTTCATAAACGAGTTAAACACTGGATCCCCTCTGAAAGCACCCTAGGGTGTTTTGATTGTTCTACACTGCTATGAAAATGTAAAACAGCTCTAAAACTGACTTAGTTGTTCACCTGAAGATGTCCATGTCTTAGGAGAATTATTGTGCAACATAGAGCCCTTGAAATAGCCCTTCTCCTTCCTGGTCATTACCCAAAGGGCAGGGCTGGGGGCAATCCTGTGACTCACCAGGACAGCTCTAGAGCCAATAACAACCAGAATAAATTAGAGTAGCTTTCAAGCTATTCTGATTTATGGCAGGGGTCAGACCCAATGTAAACCAGCCCCAGCATCAGGAGAAAGAAAAGATAGTTTAAAGCCTTTGTCCCTCTACAAATGAACCCAATGGCCAGACCAAGGATGTCTTTTGTGGGCGTGATTTTCTTGAATAAAAATATGGGCTTGAGTTCTGCAGTTTTTACTCAGGCAAATTTCCTGTTAGCTTCAAACGTTGCATTGAATTTAAACGTTTTGGTTTACAGAGGTATAAAAAACATCTGCTACAGCCATATTTGTGCTGTGCGTCATACTGTGCAGTCAAAGAAATCCCTTTTGAAGTATCTCCATTCGTAGGGATATATTATGTTATATTTTTTATTATAAAATACAAATCTAAAATACTTAAGGAATATCACATCTTCTGCTATTATTTTATAATCATTTAGTAAAACAGATTGGACCACCTGAAGATCTCCCTAATCTGGCACCTTGGGCACCTGACCAATCCCAAATAAGTGAATTTACTGGACCAGAGGAGGTGCCCAGCCATCAGCCCCCCAGCCTGCTGCTCCTCTCCACCACCAGCAACACTTCCACCCCAACTGGGCCCCCTGTCTGCTGTCCCCCATACACCTGGCCCTGCCCAGGCTGCTGGCCTCTGGTTCCTGGCCCCGGCCAGAATGCCTTTAGGGTTGCTGGTGGAGTCTGGCTCCAGCCAAGTTGCCAGGCCTCTGTCTCCATCCCCATCTGGGCTGCCATTGGCCCACAGCCTCAGCTGAGCTCCTGGCCCCAGTCCCACTACTGCAGGTTCTGGTCCTCCTGCCACTAGGCTCTTTGGACACTCTGGTCCATGACCATCTGTGGTCTTGCCAAACCCAGGATATTGCTAGATCAGAGAGTTCTGGTTTTGGGTGCTACACTTTGTACTAGGGAACTTTGGCCTTTATGAAATATGCTGCATTTCATATGTGTACAGATAAGAAGAGTTTTCTCTGTGCAGAAGGAAAACCAACATATATTTCAAAATTATTTGATTAGTTTATGTCATCAAAACCCAATTTTAAAAACCAGCAATTTCCAAAAGAGGTCAAGTTGGCTGATTTCAAGAGGAGGCTGAGAATTATTTATATAGACCTACAGTGCTTTTCAAAGTATTTTCATACATTAGCCAATCCAAATCTGGTCCAGTACTTTAGTACAGTGCACTTGGATCAAACTACACAATAAAAATCATTACACTTTCACTAACTGCAGAACTAGGGATGCAATAGTATAGTCAATTAACCGATTAAGCAATAAGCAAAAGCTTATAGATTAATGCTATAGACTATACACATTTCCTCCCCCCACCCACACCAGTAACATTTTTAGTAGGCTGGCCAGCAGCGCAGCTCAGTTCCAGCTTGCACCAGGCCCAGGAGCTCAGATTCCCCCGGAAAGGGGCTGGTGCTACCCTGAGCTGCTGCTTCTGTATCAGAGGCAGTAGTGTGGGGCAACAGGCAGCTGGGCCATGAGGGGAGATGGTTTTTGAACTGGCTCCTCTTGTGGACCAGCTCTCATCTGGTACTCCATGCTGCTGCCTCTGATACACTGGCTGCCAGCCCCACCTCCAGGAACTATAGAATAATTCAATAACCGATAAGAATTCATGAGATTAATTTACTATTCAATTAACCAATAGTTAACATCCCTATGCAGAACCACATTAAAGCATATTAATGCCTAAAAGTGGAAACTTATATTATATCTACTGGTAAATGGCAGCTTGGCTGACAAATATGAGGCAAAATAACCAAGAGCTAAATGTGTTAATGGGACTCTTGTAAGTAACTGCTCACCAATGTGAGTAAAGAACTCAGAGTCTTGTAAAAGTTTGTAAATACTGTTAAGTTTACATATTTCAGATATTAACCTTTACCACTGGTATCATTTTAAATACATATTATTCACTGATTGGAAAGATTTGTCTCTGTTAAAAGAAGATTTTATTCTATCCATATAGAGATATTATATTGCCATAGTACTTCAAGTTCTGCCATCACTTTCAATTTCGTTTTCACTCTCAGTCCTAGAGTTTTGTATAGCATCTGTACAATGCAGATGTTAGAACTCCAGAATTGTGGAAATGGATTTATGTCACAAAGCTTTGTATCTAAAAGTGAATTTGACTATCTGAATAGTTTTTGTTCTTGATTGCTTTGGGTATATTTTTAATAATGGGAACTGTACTTTTAAGAAAAGGTCATTCACTTGTAGAATTTTTGCAGTAGATGCAGAGAACAGAAGAGCAACCATACTGGTTCAGACCAATGGTCCATCCAGCCCATGCACTAATTTTCCAACAGTGGCTAATGCCAGGTAACTCTGAGGTAATGAACAGAACAGGCAATCGTTAAGTGATCCATCCACTGCCATCCACTCCCACATCCAGAGCATGTGGTTGCATCCCTGATCATCTTGGCTAACAGCTGTTGATGCATTTATCCTCCATGAACTTATTTAATTCTTCTTTGAAGCCCCATTATATTTTCAGCCTCAAATTGTCCCCTGGCAATAAATTACACAGCTTGACTGTGCATTGAGAAGAGAAGAGACCTGCCTGAGCAGGCAGCAGAAGGTGAGGACTTAACATTATAATCTTCTCCCAGGAAAACAAGGTTTTGAAGGTATAGAAACCTTTTTTTACTAACTCATAAAGCTATGCCTTATTCTAGAGCAAGATTTCAAGCTATATTGCCAAGGAAGAGATGATAATATAGTCTGTGAGAATTCTGAAACAGCCTACCAGAGTTGGAGAGATCATGTGTTAATTGTAAAGACTGCAGACCTAGTTAACCAAAGACCAAATATAACCAGGAAAGCAGCATTGCAAGTTTCCCTATTGTGCCCTTTAGTACATCAGCCATACAATATGGGAAGTGCGTGAGCCACAAATTTTGCATGTGAGGTGCTCGAGTACCATGTCCAGCCTTTTTTTAACAATGATCTGTAAACTGCTTTTGTAAATTGTAAATTGTTTTTTCTCCACTCAAGCTCATCTGAAGAAGTGGGTTTTGCCCACAAAAGCTCATAATGCGCTCTCTCTCTCTCTCTCTCCCTCTCTCTCTCTATATATAGAATTTGTTAGTCTCTAAGGACATGCCTACACTAGGAAATTATTTCGAAATAATAACTCCTGAAATAATAATTTTTGAATTGCGTGACCACACTACAAGGCATCATCGAAATAGCACAGGATTATTTTGAAGTAACGTGTCCACACTGATTGGAGCCTGCATCAGATTTACAGCCCCCAGAAGCACTCCGGGGAGGGCACCAAGAGGGCAGGTACTTCTGGTGGCTTCTTGCCGAAGCTAGCTGAGACACATGCTTACAGGGGCTTCTCTCTACACCTGCCTCTCACACGCCACTTCTCCACTGCCTACCCCCTTGCAGAACACGAAACTCACCACATGTGCTCTAGTGACCCTTGTGGATGCCACAGCACTTCCAATATGGAGCCAGAGCTGCTGCAAAGCCTTGTCAGGCTCACAGGCCTCATGCTGCACCCCATGGCACAGTTCATCCAGACTGCCCATATGCTGTTTCAGCATGATGACGACCATCCGGAACCACAGAACCCTTTCACACAAGCCCTGGTGCTCCTGCTGCAGCAAATAATCCTCAATCCCTTGCACAACATGGAACGCCGCTTCTGGTGGTGGGAGAGCAGTTCTAACTGGTGGGACCACATCATCCTACAGTGATAGGACAACCAGCAGTGGCTCCAGAACGTCTGTATGCGGAAGGACACCTTCCTCGAGACCTGCCATCCCTCTGCAGAAGCTCATCACCATCGCCCTCTGGAAGCTCATTGTGCCAGACAGCTACCACTCCAAGGGGAACCAGTTTGGCGTGGGGAAATCCACAGTCAGGGCTGTGCTCCTGCAGGTAGTCAATGCCATCAACAATGTGCTGCTGTGGATGGTCATCACTCTGGGCAACATTGACCCCATCGTAGATGGCTTTGCCACTGTGGGCTTCCCCAGCTGGGTGTGGAGGGAGCATAGACAACTCCCATATCCCCATCATGTCCCCTGACCATTGTGCCTTGGACTATATTATCAGGAAGGGGTACTTCTCCAGGGTGTTGCAGGCCCTCATGTACAACAAGGGACTGTTCATGGACATTAACGTCAGCTGGTTGGTGAAGTCGCACATTAGGGGCTGTGCTCATCTGGGAGGCCTTGAGGGAGAATTTCAGCCAAGCCCACCTGTGATACTCTCCTCCAGGCCTTTCCACCAAGGAGCTCTGCATTATCCCTGTGTGCCTTTCCTCCCCCACCCCTCCCTTCTCTTGCCCTCTCTATCCACCTACCCTCCTCCTCTGCAGAGAAAATAAAAAAGCCTTTTTATTAGAGAAACACAACTCTGTTGTTGTTGTTTTATTGAGGGATTTACAACAGGGGAGGGACTGGGGAAAGAACCTGGAATGGGAGGGATGGGGCTGGGACTGCCTCGTGTAGCACAGGAGGCTTCAGCTGCCCAAGAGGTCCTACTGCCACATGTTTGGGGGGCCCAGCAGGCCTTGAGGGGGCTAGGAGAAGAAGCCAGGGGTGGGGGCATGGAGTTGGGGGGGTGGAGATGGGGAAGTGGCTGGTGGCCTACTCCATGCATGTGAGCATGCACTCCATCACAGAGGTTATGGAGGAGCACATGCCTTGTGCTGGCATGCCACCTGCCCCCACATGACCTTCCACAGCTCCCAGTCAGCCCTGTGCTTCTCCTGGTCAGTGGCCCACTCCTGGCATTCCTCATTGAACCGCCGGCCGAGGGACTGGAAGCAGGTCATCTGGTCCCACAGCAGGTCTTCCTGGGTTTGCTTCCTCCAGCGGATCCTGTGGAGTCAGGAGGATGGCATGGGAGTTGGGTGGATGTGCCATGCTTGCAGCTGGCCCAGCTGTGAAGAAAAGTTTAAAAGGGCAGTTATCCCAGATGACACTGTGTATGAAGCGTAGCCGTAATCTCTGCGCCAACACTGAAGGTCTCATTTCAGACGATGGCAGTGTGCTTCGAGCAAAACCATATGTTTCCTAGACAGTGGGCACTTTCCAGTGAGAGCATAGATGTCCCAGGGAACAAGCAGGCACGGGAAGGTGACAGCCAAGCCAGGAGCCTGTAGGTCAGAGTGGGGGACAGGGCCGGCTAAGCTTCCTTCCTGCACACGCCAGGTCCAGCACTGGCAGAGCCCTGCAGAGACAGAACTTCTAACCCTGCCCACTGGAGGAGGGAGCATGTTGAAAGACGTGTCTGTGAGTGGCACAAGCCACTTGTTGGAGAGAGTGTTACTGGGGTCCCCTCCTCTTCCTACGCCTGGCAGGTACCCATTCAGGAGATCGGTGTACTCCACATCACTGTGCTTGCCTGGGAGTGGATGCTGCCTGAGTACAGACGTGAGCCTGTGCCATGTGCAGCACTGCTGAGTGTTTCCTTAGCAGTTAGTTAAGTTCTGGCATAGTCCTGAGGAAATTCCATCACTGAAGATTTTTTAAAGAATATGCTAGACAAATACTTGTTAGGTGTGGTCTAAATATACAAAATCCTGCCTCGGCATGGGACTGGAGGTTGAACTAAATGACCTCTTGAGCTTTCTTCCAGCTCTACATTTCTATGATGTTATATATGCAAGTTGAACCTCTCTAGTCTGGAACTTTCTGGTTCAGAAACATCTGTGGTCTGGCATGATTTTAGTTAGCCAGATGTCCACTTATCATGGGTGTGGCCAAGTTTCCCATGGTCCCATCAACTTTGTCTACAGCCGCCAGTCCTGGCTCTCAGTGTTCTGTGCTGTAATTTAGCTCTAATTTACCCCTAAATGTCTTCTAAGAGCCCAGTAAGCCGTGGAAATGTTGGCAGTGCTACCAGACAATAATGACCTCCTGTGATTCTATACATTCTGTGGTTTGGCAGCAGTCAGGTCCCGAGGGTACTGGTTTAGAGAGGTTCAACCTGTAGTACACTAAGTAATATAACTAGCATATCTCAAATCTTGTTCTTCCTTTCTTCCTTTCTGGAAAACCTCATGTGACCATGTATATTTACTAATTATATCTTTATTGTATGTATGATACTCTATGTTTTTTTATTAGGGAAAGCAAGCTCAAATAGTGTGCCTTGTTTTCGAAGTTAGTATAGAATGAAGCACCAATGACATTATAGAATTCATTGTCTTTGAACAGCTTTTTACAGTCTATCCTGTAAGTATGTTTCACACACGTAAAAGGACAAGCTTACTGTCAATTCAAAAGTCCTTAACTTTTCCATTGCCATTTTTGCATCTCTTCGCAAGTGAATTACACTGCATACACATAGTAAAAATCCAACTAATATAAGAATGCCATGATAAGGGCTTTCTACTCAACAATAGTCACTTTCAAAGTTTAATATCCCCACCACTATGTATTTGTATATTACCAGAAACAAATAGAGCAAATTTTGAATGAACAGTCTTGGATCATTCCACCTCTAAAATATAAAATGCTTTTAAAAGATGAAAATTTTCAGTTTTGTTTGATATTTTTCAGTTTTACTGATCAGATTATTTTTTTTCATTTTTTAGCAAAAATAGGCATTGGCTGAAACTTATTGATTCAGTGATAAACTCTTTACAAGGAAGGTTTAATGCTAAAAATGAAGGACATATGATTAAAATGGGACTTACATGTGCTCTTTACCACAAATAAAGGTTTTCTACATTGTTAGTATTTAATTGGTAAAATGTGCACATACTTGATAAATTGGAGGTGAGCAGAAGGAAAACTTCCTAGGATGCCAAGAGATCATAGATACCCTAAGAACAGTTTGACCATGTGACAGACCCAGAGGCTATTTGATATCTGTTAGCACAACTGCCTTTAGAACTCATCAAACAGCCAGATGTTGCTGCTGAAATCTTCAAAGACTTGGCATCTGGGTCCTAGCATGCCCCAAGACTGGCCCTAGGTGCCAGCCCCATTGCTGCAACGGATGCAAAAGGAAAGAGAAGAGTCAGGAGACTGAATTGATTCTTAGACTAGCTGAAACATATAAACTTCATGAATCAAATTTTAATATTTTAACTATAAATGTTAACTATTTTAGGGAAACAGATGTGCTTCAATGTAAATATTTCCTGAAAAAATTGTTTTTGTATCATAAATGTATTTTTAAAGTAGTTTCCAGTATTCCAGCATGGGTGCAGTAAAGTACGGTACTTAACAGTGTAGTAAAGCATAGATCAAAATACTATCTGTATTTTGTTGAATTTCCGGTAACTATAATGACATTTGTGTGTGTTAAACATTTGTGAAGTTTCCTGACTGAGGGTACATCTAGATTGCAGAGTTTTCCTGGGTTTTCTGGAGGTATCCCGGAAAAACTCTGCCATGTCCAAGGAACGCATCTGCTCTTCTGAAATGTTTTTTGGAAGAGCAGAAGCATTTTTTTTTACATCCCTGTAAACCTAATTTTACAATAAAGAAGGGATGTTTCAAAAAAAGTTTTTTTTCCCCACATTTGGCCCAGTGTAGATGGGCCAAATGTCAGAAAAGCCTCTTCTGAAAAAAAGAAGAGGAAAAAGAACACAGTGTAGACATAGCCTGAGTCTCATAGAATCATAGGGTTGGAAAAGACTTCAAGAGGTCATTGAGTCCAACCCCCTATCCAACACAGGACCAACCATAACTAAATCATCACAGACAGGGCTTTGTCAAGCCAGGACTTACAAACCTCTACCACCTCCCTAGATAACCCATTCCAGTGCTTCACCACCCTCCTAGTGAAATAGTTTTTCCTAATATCCAACTTAGACCCCCCACCCTACAATTTGAGACCATTGCTCCTCATTCTGCTATCTGTCGCTACTGAGAACAGCCTCTCTCCATCCTCTTTGGAACTCTACCCTTCGGGTAGTTAAAGGATGATATCAGATCCCCCCTCATTCTTCTTTTCTGTAGACTAAACAATCCCAAATCCCTCAGCCTCTCCTCATAGGTCATGTGCTCCAGCCCCCTAATCATTTTTGTTGCCCTTCACTGGACTTTCTCCATGCATCCACATCCTTTCTGTTATGGAGTGGGGGGTAGAGGGGAGAGATGGGGAGGCAGAATTAGATGCAATAAATATTGGACAAAATCCTAGCTCCACTGAAGTCAAGGGGAATTTTGCCTTTAACTTCAACAGAGCTGGGATTTCACACACACTTAAGGAAGACTGTCACAGAGAGGCCCATATATGGTTCACTTTCTGTGTCAGCAACTCTTGTCAGGCCTGACAAACACTTTACACCTAACATGTTGCTGTCCTAGTGTTTATCTGACAAGTGTCTTGTAAGGCATCAAATGAAAGACAGGGACATAGTGGTCACTAATATCATTGTGACATGTATGTACCAATACTATATGAGAAATTATGGATATTTACTGATATTATACTTTAAAATCTATTACCGGTACCGTTGTTCTTTTACTGGCTCTAATGTAAATTAAGCATAAGGAAAGCAACACAAAGGAAGATGCATTTTTGTAAATCAATAGGAAAAGCCAGGGCGATGGTGAGGATGCAAAATTAGCATGGGAAGGCACTCCAGCTTGTCTTGTCTCTGGCATCAAAACAATAAATATTGGGGAGATCAAATGAAAAGTAAACTGATATTTCATTATCCATCTACTTGATAGGGCATGAGGGAGTCATAAAAATCTGGATCCTGATCTGACTGATAATCAGCAAGCTCCTCAGAAAAACTTTGAGGGTAAGAAAACTGATTTAGACAAATTATTGTAGTTTCCTACGACTACATTTAGTCTTTTAGAAGCATATTATACTTTTCTTTTATGTATAATCAATTCTGTTTCCACTCCTGTTTGTCTGTATCACTTAAAACATGTTTGTTAATAAACTTCTCTTTGTTTTAGCATAAGTCACTCTCAGTGCTGAGATAATAAATAGAATATGCCTTCTCAGTTCAATCAAGCAAGCTGGTGTATACACTCCCTTTGGAGAGAACATACCTAGTAATTACTATGAGTGTCCAGTGTCAGCAGCTTAATATCACAAAGGGATGTGTATGGGAGCTTCAGGAACTGGAATACATCATGTGTTAATCTGCAAGGCAAAGTAATGTCTGGCAAAGTTCTGAGAAGTTTGTATGGAATATGGGACCAGCAAATGTCTCTTTTGCTAAATAAGGGGAATAACATGGTAACCTATATTTCTGAGTGCCACAAGAAAATGTCACAGAGACTAAGCAGTAATTACATGCTGGATATTAGCTGGCTCAAATTGGCATATTTTCATTTACTTCGGTGAAGTTATGCCAGTTTACACCAGCTGGGATTTGGGGCTTTGTCTGCCTTCCCCCCCCCCAAAAAAAACCCAACAACCTGGTTTTATTTCCCTCTTAGTAAAGTTTTACATTTTTCATGTGAATATGAGGATAATCCCAGAAAATAGCTAAGATTAATATTTACTCCCCTGGTTCAGTTCCATTGACTATGAATGAGAGTTATGCACACAGGGAAATGATAATGAGTAGAAAACAGAGGTGCTGTGTCTCTTCCCATGGAGAACACACTGCTTGCCTGGCACTGTTCTGATGAACAAGTAGCACTCAATGAAGCAGCATATTTCATCTGTTAAACTGTGTTGTACATTGTCCCTCTGTCCAAAGAGGGTAGTCAGAAGTTGTGGAAGGGGCAAAGCGCCTTATCTTTAGTCTGAATACTCTGGCCACTTGCCGTGTCATGTTTCTTCAACCCCATAAGGTGACACATTATTTTTAAAAGTTGTTTTTAAAGTTATAGAGTAACACAGCTACCCCTCTGAGACTTCCTTACATTGGTGAGCACTTTCTCACAGGAGTGGTTCAAATGAGTTCAGTAGAACGAATTCTGTCAGTAAGTGTTCAAGAACACGAGGAATGTAGAGCAACATAACCTTCCGATGAAGATCAAAGGTTGAGGGTGAATTGCAGCTATAAACCTGCCTTGGATACCTCTGTGCTAGGTCTACACTGCACACCACTGGCGGCAATGTGTGGGGTACATGTAGCTGCAAGCAGCAGTGAAAAGCAAACTATACCCACATCGGGTATGTAGCTACATCTGTCAGTGGAAGGCTGCAGCACATGGGAAGCAGTGGGAAAAGAGCCTTTCTCCATTGCTAGATCTTTTTTCCGCTGCCAGACCCTTTCACTTTGGTGGGGAAAGGCCAGGCCTCCCAACTGGTGGGGGAAGGATAGGGGGTAACTACCTAAGGGCCTGGCGATTTAAAAGGGCCTGGGGCCCCCAGCTGCAATTGCAGCAAAAGCAGCATCCAGAACCCTGAGGCCCTTTAAATCACCATTGGAACATCGAATTGCACACCCTGGGCAACTCTAAGGGCTGGGGAGGGCAGCATGGCATGGTCCGGGTGGTGCTGAGGACTGACTGCCAAGCCCTGCCTCTTCTTCCCAAGGACCGGCATGGCCATCGGCTCTCCTGGGAAGGGCCCCAGAGGTAGGGTGCTTCTAAAGCCTTTCCCCACTGCATCTCCCCTTCTGGAGTTTTCCCTCACTGTGGGAGTCTTTATTCAAAGTGCTAATGACTTTGCTATATGTGCTGGCAGGAGCATACTTATGAAGTCAAAGGTTATAAAAGTAAGACTTCTTGGCTTCTGCAACATTTTTGTAACTGAGTTATGTTTTATTTATTTAGACCCATTTGAATTTCCTTTATTTCTCTAGCATACTTATTCATTACAAGTGTAGTAATTGTTAAACATGTTTTATCAGTTCAGAAAACTGTTTAGCACAATCGGATAATGTGTGACAAGAATATATCCACCGCAAGGGTGTATGTTATTTCTGTTGCTGGATATGAAGTGGGGAAATTCTCTAGTGCAGTGCTTTACAGAGGTATTAATATGGTGCTGCCCATATTAGTTGGAACTCTCAATGTCCTTTGGACTTTGGCATTAAGAGAATAATATAAAATCCACTTCTGTCTCTTTCTGATGATGGCAGCATTAGCTCAGCCATACCACTCCGTCTGTAGCAGTCAGCAGAAGCCGTGAATCCAGCCATATAACTATGATAGAGTCTGATCATCATCCTGATGAAATTACACTGATCTAATTTGCACGCTGTGAAGACATTTGGCACTGGCAGGATCTGAGCTTGACATCTTCATTGGAACTAAAAAAGTACACTAAGAAGTGACATTGCATTTCATACTCTGCTCTGCCAGGCTGTAGCATTTTCTCCTTTTTAAAGGCATTATTTCAAAAACATTTAATTTGGCTTTGATAGGTCTGCCATTTTGTTCTGTAAAAATGTACAGAGCCAGAAAAGCTCAGCTGTAAAAAAGTTTGGCACCAACAACCCACCATATACCTGCACCATCCTGTGCAATTTAATTGGCATTCAGTGAGTTGATAAATGGATTGGCTTAATGAGACAATATACTTGACATATGCAGGACTCTCCTGAGAAATAAGATTCATTTTTGCACTTCACACATCAACATGCTACAGATACCAACACAGTCACCTCTAGCAGCTGCGCTGTAACATGATTTCCACTGTGTTGACCAATAACACTGCTCTCTCTCAAACACCCCACTAGCCTGGCATCCTTCTCCAAGGCCTTGAAAAAATGAACAGAGATGTCTCAACATTCTATTTAAAAGTTTTTATATGTAACAATCAGAGACCAGATTCTCATCTGATATGAATTAGCAGCATAGCCGGGTTGATTTCACTGGAGATATGCACATATATACTCTCAGAATTTGGCCCCATATTTAGGATGAAGCTCTAAATACAGTCTGCAAATAAGGATTATATTGGCCCTGCACATTTTAAAACCTATTGGAATTAATAATATTCATTAGAAAAATATTCAGTAATAAAAAAGGAGAGAACACGTTAATTCTTTTTTTCTTTTTTTAGGAGGCAAGTTGATATTTTTGCAAGAAGGGTTCAGTTTCAAGTATGAATTAGAACAGTGATAGAAACCACACGGTTGCCCCAAACCCAAAGTAAGAATCTTATACTATATGTCTGTACAATGCTTAGCATAACAGACATTGATCTTGGCACTACTATAATATAATTATTATTAAAAATAACAATATTTACTCAGTGCTTACTTAGGCAAAATTGAATTTTGCCTGAGCAAGTGCTGAGTAAAAACTGAGTAAAGAATGTCAAGGATCGGATTCGATGATTTTCTTTGTATGTTTAAAAAATGAACAAAAGACAAACAGTAAAGTAGTATAATGATAAATCTTTGAACTCCATCTTCTGAGATGTAATCATGAATGTAATCAATGTCCTTTGATGTTTTTCAGAGGCCTGCTTGTTGAGGTTACAGGTCATTTAAGCATTCTAATTGAACAGCATCCAGAGAGATAATCTATCTTGCATAGACAAGAGATTTAAGAATTCAGCTTTTTGGTAGCTTACACAAGGCTTGGAAAACAGTTCAAAGAACAAAAGACACCCACCCACTTATGTAACATGTACAAAGAGCTGAATTAAGATAATTCCATGTTACATTCAAAATTACATATATCACCTCAATATTTTTTTTTCCAAAATTAACTAATCAGTACAAAAGCTATTCACTCATTGTTACCATGATGATGCTTAAAAAAACAAATGGTTTACTTACTCATTCATCAAAAAATGTACTCACCTAGGGTAATTTGGCAAAGAGAATTTTGCAGGGCAAATTTATGTAAACTGAATGGACAATTCATATGCCAGTATATGGAATGGAAACAGGGCAAATAAGGTGGGAAAAAATGTGAAAAATCTTTAAAAAAAAATTCACGTGTAGCTATGACTCAGTAGAAAGCTGGATAATAAACTGGAGGCAGGGCTGCCTCTGATATATTGTGCTGGGATTTTCAATGGCGCTTAAGGGATCGAGGTGCCAAACACCTATTGAAAGTCTGTGGGAGGTAAGTGTTCAACTCCCTCAGGTCCCTTTGAAAATGAAGTGTAGCCTTTGTGTACAGGAAATATAGATTCATTCCACCAGGAGTGGCTACTGCTTTAACCTGGACAAGAATAGTAGGCCATGTTATATCTGGCTGCAGCTGGCTGCCGATGAGCTGTGCTCTGGGCTGTTACAGTACCTGCCGCTGGCTTCTTGTCCATGAGGTGGAAGAAGGCCACGTGTCACTGCCTCAGATTTCAACTGGATGCCAGTGTGGTGCTTGCAATTCTGCTCTAAGGAAAGCCACATACATGCAAATCAGCCCAAGGAAACTAAAAAATGAAACGGTGTGTGACAGTTTCTAATTACTGCCTAAAAACAACATATGGAAACTTCATTGTCCATTTCATCCCTCAACATGTACTATCAACTCAAATTTCTTTTGCTCAATCATTCTCTCTGGAGCATTTGGAGCTTTTTCCATGGTATTGTGTGATGAAAAACAATACTGGATATGAGATGAATGAGGCTTTTATTTTCTCTATTCAAGCTCATTAATTACATGAAGGGTTTTTAAAATCTTACTAGGTTGGGTTCAAATAAACTCATACAATTGCCCAAGCAAAGATCAAGTTTAAATACTCCTTGGTTCTTTTTTGTTGTTGTTGTTGTTTTGAGTATTCAATCCATTGTCATGCATCACAATCAGAAGAACACAAACATAATTAAAATGGGGGACAGCTACTTTCCAGGTAAATGCAACCACAGTGAATTCTAACAGGGAAGGAACACAATACACCAGGAATGTTTTTGCTATCTGCTTAAAAACAATGATGAAACAATTTTAAATGTAGCTTTTTGTTATGAAAAATGTAACATTAAGACCTATTATTTTCAGTTTTTGTGGCTGACAGAGTGTTTCAAGCTAGTTTCACATTTAAATACTAATAATGTAGACATTAGAGGAAATTTAAAGGCTAAGGTTGGGTCAAGGAAGTGAGGCATACATCAAGGTCCTATTTTCTAGAATTAAAAGCCTCCTAGCTTTTCCTCTTGAACCCTCTGGCCACAGAAGCAGAGTCAGCTAATGAATCAGAAAAAAGCTGGTTACCAGATGTCCTGACTTATTAACACACACATTGCATTCTGTAATGGCATTCACTGAGCAATCTGTGTAGAGCAGAATCTGGTATGCTTAAAGTGCCTCTCTAAACAGCTCTTCTAACTTTTCTTTTTCTGTGACTGATTTTTAGAGATGGCTGTTGTTTAGGTTGATTAAGATGCTGTCAAGCATTTTGTCTGATTGAGATTTCCCTGTCATTCCAAAGATTCCCTAGGTACCAGGAAAAAAACCAAAATTATTTTTACTATTTGCCCATTTTGCCTTTCTCTGCAGATTTTCTAGAAAAGAAGTAAAATAAAATAAAACCATAAACTTAGAAGTAAAGCAAAATAAATCAATTCTCTTGATTTGGTTTCCACTGCTGCTAATTTTAATGCCACCCATTGTTCAGTTCCGCAGTCTAATTTTATGTTAATATCCTGAAAGTTGTCAAATCTTGGCAAAACCTATGCATAAATTACACAGAAAGTAGCTCACAGGAGGGGGAAAGTAATGACTGTCATGGTTAGCCAAACCCATTAATAGTCTGACAAGCAATAACCCAAGAGCTCTGGTCAACTGCTGCAGACATCTGTGAAACTTTTGCAATTAATTTTTTTTGGAAGAGGTATCAGCTGTGAAATAGCACATAAGTGACTGATTATTATCAGCTCTGCTGGTAAGGGCAAAACTGTTGGCCTTCCTTCTTAGAACTACAGTCTTGCTTTCCATTTCATCTGCTCGATCAAATCCCTGATTTCATTTTGATGATGATGATGGAGATATTTGAAGGGCTGATCTCAGATTTTTCATGCACCCAAAACTCTCATTGGGGTTGGGGCATTGGTAACATACTATTTAAAGTGGCCTATCCAGTAAAAGCCCCAATTTACCATATCACTTGTATGTGTTTATTAAGTTAATGTGCAGATATGTAAATGCTTAGCTGAATAAGAAGGGCATCAGCCCATTGACATACTCACAATTAGTGTTATTAATTTGTGTGGATAAAGTAAACAGAAGTGGCCCTTATCTTAACTGTGACTATTTCATTCTCTTGTTAGGTAAACATACCATTTGGTAGGCTGTTTTCATTGTTATTTTCATGTTGTGGATTGAGAAATAATCTTTAGAAGAAAGCTAATTCAGGAAAGTTTTGTATCATTTTATCACTGTAATTGTAATTTTTCTTTGTCTTGTACAAATATATTGAATATTTGGATTTTTTTTCAAGTGAAAGGACTGAAATATTGAGTCTCTATTGCTACTTACCAATATCTGGTAAAACAATTCAAGAAATGTTAGTAAAAATGAAACCAGCCCTCCTCTTCTCCCAAAGAACAAGAAGCTTGGTTTATTAAAAATACTAAGCCTGTTAAAAAAAAATTCTTGTATGCACTAGCCATATTGGAAAAAAAATACGTCAAATGACATATAAGCTGGCAGCTATATTATTGCCATTTAATGTACTGATTTTCTTAGGTTTACCCCCAAAACTTTATAATATAAGGTGTTTAATTTCACATGTTGCATTTCTTGCAACTCGCCTCTTGTATTATAGCTATTAACTGATGAAAATATTAATAAATAACATAGCGTGAATCATAGATTCAGTGTGCACTCAGATTCAAAGAACATCTTGGACAAACATATACTGGACCCTCTCTTCCCCCCCCCCCCCCCAAAAAAGGGAGTGAGACACATGGAATAGCACGTAATATAGTGCCTATGGCTTGGCAAACAAGATTGCTGTTGTCTTGGGACACATAATTTTGAGAAATAATGATCCATTTGGCAGCTTGCTTGTGTTACCAGCCTAACATCCTTGGAAAAATTGTGGGTCTTTATTTGATTAAAATGTATATTTTTAAATAAAATCACTATGCTACATTAGTGGAAACCTCACCACAAATCATTTGTCTATATCATTTAATGTATCCTTTAATTTTTACATTTTATATATACTGTGATGGTATAAAATGTTTATTTTTGGTCACTCCACTGGTCCACAAATACAGCTGGTGCAATATTTAAAAATTATTGTCCGTGCATGGCAGGAATGAGCTAAGCAGAGTGAATTACAATTCCCTATGGGGAAGATGGGTAACTCCTAAAGAGCAAATGCTCTGAAATTACTAAATTTGACTTAAGAACTTCTAATTTAACAAATTCAAACTAGCGTGCCCTCACTATGGGGAAGCATCAAAATTAGTCTGAGGCAGGCTCCGTTAGTGTGGATGCGATACCTCGCACTTAGAGCCCCAGGAAGCACTGGAGAGTAATTAGTTCAAATTACTCTGGGGAGTAGTTATTTCAAAATAATGGCACTAGAGTGTCCACACTGCTGTTATTTTGGACTAACTACTTAGGAATTAGTGTTACTCCTAATGAGAAGCAAAAGAATAGATCTCAAATTCTGTGGCACATTACCTTGAAATAACGGGCTTGATAGTGTGCATACTCTGCCTATAAATTCAGCCTTGGGGGGTTATTTCAAAATAAAGTCCTAGGCTATGTCTAGACTGGCATGATTTTCCGCAAATGCTTTTAAGGGAAAAGTTTTTCGTTAAAAGCATTTGCGGAAAAGAGCGTCTAGATTGGCACGGAGGCTTTTCTGCAAAAGCACTTTTTGTGGAAAAGCGTCCGTGCCAATCTGGACGTGGTTTTGTGCAAGAAAGCCCCGATCACCATTTTTGCGATCTAGGCTTTTTTGCGCAAAACAATACTGCGTTGGCTACACCGGCCCTCTTGCGCAAAAGCATTTGCGCAAGAGAGCTTTTGCTCGAATGGGAGCAGCATAGCATTTCCGCAAGAAGCACTGAGTTCAGACAGTAGGAAGTCAGTGTTCTTGCGGAAATGCAAGCGGCCAGTGTAGACAGCTGGCAAGTTTTTCCACAAAAGCAGCTGCTTTTGCGGAAAAACTTGCCAGTCTAGATGCAGCCCTAGTGTAGATCAGTGATCAGAGAAGACAGAAAATAAAATCAGAATAAAATTAGTGTTCCTTGATTTGCAGTCTATTATGTAGCAAGTTGTCCCTTCCAAATGAAGTGGTTTTAGCTTGTGTAGTGTGCTGTGCCCATTCCAGCAAGGGACTTCAGAGAAGAAGCAGAACAGTGAAGCAGGGACACTTTCAACAGTGGCCTTAGTCAACTCTGCTAAAGGGGAGTACCCTCAGTACAGGCAATACCTCAGCTAGAACTTAGGGATACAATGCATTTTCCTTTCCACATCCAGCCATGTCTGCTGAGCAAAATGTGTGAGAGAACGTGGCCCCTTTTTTCCATACCAAGGCACTACCCCAGAAGTTGTTCTTTCAATCCCTGAACATAAGTACGGCCATTGTGTCTGACCTCTGCATGGGGGTTACATGGTTGAAGAGGGTTTCTTTGTGGCATCTCCTGTCCTTATACATTTCTGCAAGGACCCAGGGACAATCCAGTTTAGTCTCCCAGATGGGCTGATGTCTGTGACAAGAAGTTTATTTCCTTTTCTGCCTTAGGGATATTCAGAGGAGAATGATCTCAATAAGCCTCTTTGTAGCTTTCATCATAGAACTGAAAAACAGAGTTTTCCTCTTTTGGGTTAGATAGTGGCCTACTTAGAGCTAACCTACAATTATGCTTTTTAACACCAAACACCCATACGTTTTTCTGTTCCAAAGGTTATAGGTGAGAAAAAAGGAAGTAGTCTATAGTTTTTCAAGCAATGTTTTGTATAATTGAAGCTAGGGAAACTCATTATTTGGGGGGAGGGGGGGGTCAAACTGTGAGTCAAAACCTGCTCAACTTATCAGAAGAGGCCCAGCAACATAAATAGGACAACTTGAGTGAGTTAGATTAGTAGGATTTGGCCCAATGAGTTTTTAAAAGCATGTCTGGTTATTGCAGCAGTCATCTCATCAGTGCTGTAGTAGTGATTTATCAAAAATTTGCCAGTGGGGAGGGTCTGATCTTTGATGAAGTTGTTTGTTGGTCTGGTTCTAGAAACTCTAAATAAAATGAAAATTCCTGCGGGTGGTATTTTGGGCAAAATTCAGCTCTGATAACAGTCTGCCAAAATCAATGGAATGTATTAAGTATGAATATTATTCCCTTTTTCAGTTGGTACTGCTAGAGAAGTATTTAATAACATATGCACCATATATTTATTATAAGTGCTTCACAGTGTAAAGGAGGCTGGGAAATGTGATATATTTTCCATTCAGAAAATATTCAGTATTCCACAGTGGAGAGTAATTTTTCATGTAACATTCTCCACTTAGGATGAATTTAAATGGCAGAGTCTGGACACATCTGACATAGTGTCAAAGGTCGGTGCTAAAACAATGCAGAACTGTTTAAACCATTCTCAAAAATAGACTGTCACACTGTGGAAAACTTGTACAAAGGCCTCTTTGATACTGAAAACAGACTACCAGTAATCATGTGTGTCATCCCAATTGCAGACAGGGCCGGCTCGAGCCATTCCTGCGCCCCGGGCAGAGGGCATGTGACGCATGCGCGGCTCCGTCCCCAGGTGCATGGTGCATGCGTGGCCCCGCTCTCCGGCGCGCTGCGCACCTGACAGCTGCTATCGGGTGCATGGCACCTGATGGCAGCTCTAAGGGGCGCCGCACAGCTGGCATCAGGCACCCTCCACAGGTTGGCACTCCGGGCAGCTGCCCAGCTAGCTCCCACTCCCCCTTAATCCAGCCCTGATTGCAGATAACGCAGAAGTTTGCATTTTATTAACCATTTGATGTTAGCCAGCACTATTGGCAATATTGTGACCAGTCCCCTCCCCGCATCCATCTGTCACACAATCCACAAGAAGATCACTGCCACAATAGTCCTGTTCACAGTATTCATTTGGAACATGAACATGAATCACTATAATTAGGCTTTGAAAACTAGAAGCATAAGCTAAGTTTGCTTTTATTTCTTACAGATACAGTGTACAGTGGATAAACATGGATGTGATGGACCTGAACACTAAGGATGAAATCCTGGCCCCATTGAAGTCAGTGGGCCCAGTATCCCATACTGAATGACACAGATGTGGAGCTGAAGTTAAAATCCACCAATACCACTTATTACTGCTGACACTTGAGGCCTGATCCAAGTCTACTGTCGTCAGTGGGTAATATGCAGGGTTTGTCGAGCACCATTTGAAGTGAGGGGCCTATATGCCATTCCACACAGCTATGCTGCTGCCGCCACCCTCTTCCAGACCCTCATCTTCCCCTTTCTGGTGCACCCTTCCCAACAGCTTAAAGCCTCTGGCCCCTGAGCCTATAACACTATCCTCTCAGAAGACTAAGATCTCAAGAGAGCTTCTCTCCTCATCTGTCAGGCACCCTTCCTCCCCCACCTTGCTCCTTCTCTTACCTTATCTTACTAGCTAGCCTCACCTTGTGTGATGGGTCTGCTCCACTTCCTGGCCAGCCCCAACACTGAGAGGAAATGCCACAGTTTTGGCAGCTGGTAGGTGAGAATCTGGCACTAGTCATGCTGCACACAGGGGCCATTCTAGTTATAGTGATGCTGTGACACCGTGCACCAAGTGAGAGTGCCACTCATGTAAATTTGGCCAGGTAAAAAAGTGATTGGGCCAGGGACCAGGTAGCACCCTGGCTCCATGGCCTTTGGTTATATGTTCAATATAGTAACCTATAAACATCTAATCCGAATCAGTATGTCATCGCCAAATGGGAACCGAGCCAATGTGCCTTAGAACCCCATGCAATAGTGGAACCAGATACATGATTTATTGGTAACAAAACCCGCTCAGGACCAAGGAATTCATGCATCTATGGGCTGCAGCATGTTGAGATGTAGACATACCTCCCCTTCCAGCACAAGCATGATCTCTTATAAATGGTGAGGTCTGCCCCTATGAATGCCAGTAGCTTTAAAAACATGCAAAAAAAAGCACTTTTACCTGGGATAACAATGCTCCTTTCCCACCAGTGGCTGTAGCATGAATCTAACTAACTAGTCTAGGCACATGGGGAATGAGAGGTAAGAAAATACGGTGCTCCACTCCTGCAAAGAGGGCAGGAAAAGGCTTGCTGTACCTGAGGGATTTCCCTAGGAGGGTCTATGCCAGCTGGTGGGTCAGGTGAAGTGGCTGTTTCACTGTGATGTAGCCATTCAGCCTGAGGCTGGAGCACAGGCTTTAGGACCCTGTGAACTGGAAGGATCCCAGAACTCACACTGCATGCTGAGCCTGAATGTCCCCCCACCCCTGCAATAAACAGCCCCTCGGCCCGAGCCATGCCAACCCTAGTCAGCAGGCACAGGCCAGCTGTGGGCATGTAATAGCTGTGTAGACATACACATTGTGTCCAGCCAATAGGGTTATGTGATGTTCAGCCCATTGCTGGCCAGCTTGATTGTCTTACTAATAGATGCATGGGAACCTGTATAGTAAGAACTATTTCCTCCTCCCTCATTACCTCAGAGGTGGCTTTGATAGGTAACAACCAGTCCTCCATCCTGTCTTGGTCTTCTTCTGCAGCATCTGTCTTTTGCTGAATTGAGAACGGCCCTTTGCTGTGTGTGTGCAGTGTATTCAGGACTCTTGGCACTTTGCTACTGCACAGCTGTCCCAAAGGTGGGTGGAATAGGTCACAACTGGATGAGAAGAAACTGGGAGCAGTTGCCCTGGTAAGTCTGGCTCACTACAAAATTTGGCACATTATGAAAATTATTATCCATTAGAAAAGCTTAACTTGTGGACATTCAAATTTGTTTTTGTATTTGGGAATATCATGTACAAAGCCTACAACTGACTGAGAAACATTTTAATGCAAATATAAACCCAGACACATTGGGTCAAACTGTGCTCTCCACTCATTTTCCTGTGTCTAACAAACATAATAGTTAAACTTTTAAGCTGTGTGGACCTTTTATTCTTCTTTACCAGAGTTTATAATTAAGGCAAAGATTACATTATTCTTCACATTGAACAGCCTCTGCAGGTGAAGAGGTGATTATTTTAGGTCAGAATAATCTTGAGGCTGCTAGTATGTGAGATGATTGGCAGCACTGAAAAATAAGACAGGTAAGGATAAATGCATGAGTTCAGATGTTGTGCAATTCCAATGAAAGATGATTTCAGTTAACAAAAACATTCCAGGCAAAATAGTAATCTATTGAAATTGTAATACAGGACTTCCAGAGTAAAAGTGCAGGTTGGATTGAAAAAAAATGTCAATCATACTTGAGGCCAGCTTAAAGGCTTATGGTTTTCTTTATTGTTTTATATGAAAATACTTAGAAATCCAAATACTACCGTGAAATAGAAATGCTTTAGAATAAAATGTCTGTCATTAAACTTAAAATAGAAAAGCTGAAATATCAGGTCTATATTTTATACCACACAGGGATAATGCATTCAGAATGTATCTGAACTCCACAGCATCCTGAACTTTTAATTTTCTTACTTGACAAATGAGTTGCTTGCTTGAGTATCACTGCTTCAATGAGTGGGACATCCTGGAACAGTGTCACAAAGTTTTTGAAGTGAATATTGGTCTAACATGTGTTCATATAAAAATACCCAACACACAATTAAATATTTAGATGCATCATATATTTTTCAATGAACACCTACCAGCCTTCTGTGTCTGCAATTTATATTTTCATTTTAAATGTACTGAGTCCAATTCTTCTATCACTTATACTACTGTAAATTCAGTGTAACTTTGAGAGAATTACTCTAAATTTACACCAGGGAAACTGGGAGTACAATTAGGTCCTTCCATTATACATTCCTCAAACTTATGAATGGCTATGAAAGGAAATGAAAGTCCATTTGTTCTAGCTTTATTACCTGTAGTAACTCTTTCCCTCTGTGTTTCTTCTTGACTTATATACTACAGTCTTATTTATGGTAGATCATACTGAAATATTTTATCCTCAAGGTTACTGGAAGGAATGTTTAATGTGGTGCTTTGTTTTTTTTAGCTCCAAATGGCAGCTTTTAGAATACAGTGTCCTTAAGAAATTTGTCATGGATTATCAGTCATTTTCAGATTGATCTTTTTTTTAATTAGTAAAATTGAAGTGGACCAGTGTTTGAGACATCTTTTATGATATATGCATTTCCAAGTTGAATATTATGAATTGGGGATGTAGGTCTCAAGAACTTCAATCTAAAGTTAATCTTTATAAATCAGGCTAGAGTGGATTAAAAAGCAAGAAAGGAAAAACCTTACTACAGGTTAATGAAATGGACTGGATCTAATCCAAAAGAAACTAAGTGATTATAAATTGAAGATTACTACAGAATAAGTCCTCTGTAATCCTTCTATAGTTGACATTGCTTGTGTGACTTTCTAAAGGCAGGTCTATTAGATTTTAATTCATACAGTGTTTTTGTATTTTCTAGAGGATGGAACTTCCTTATATAACTAGACCACTACAGTTGTAAGGGGATTTTAAAAATCCTTTTCTACTCCAAGTGTAAATTATTTAGGAATATCTACCTTGATTATTAACCAAAAATGGGCTATGCTTTATTTATTGTTAGCACAAAGAAATGTTATCTTCTAACTGGTTCAGTATGTATTAAACTTGGGCAAACAAACAAACAAAAAACACCAACAAATAACCATCACAATTCAATGTTTTGCATATCTGAGTTTCTATTTTCAATAGGTATTGCAAAAGAAATCTCCAGGATTGCTAATTCATATGGTTAGCTAAAAGAATTCAGAGACACTCTGTGCTTCCTATCTACACGTGTAGTTTTACATTTGTTACCACCATTTACTTCATTTGGATACTGACAGAAACTGCACCTGAAAAACTCACAATTTGAGAAAACCTGATGGTAATATATGGTATCTTCAATCTGCATTTCAAAGCTGTCTACTATAAGATCCTTTTTGTGAAGAGTATATATTGGCTTCCAAAGATATTATGCTCATTGGGTTAATTTAATCCCTAGTACGATTTCAGTGCAGCATCACTGGGGTTGAATGTGGATCATAATTAACTCCAATAAATTATGTTATAAGAAAAGTAAAGCATATAGAGAAAGAAAAATTTGCAACACAGTATCAGTTCTCGGCACCTTGAGCAAATTTGGTCCCAAAGCAAAAATAAGTTTCAACAAGTACTTTCTGACTTCTGTGCTTCAATTGAGCAATTCTTGAATTACAGAAAAGATACTAGATGAGTTTCCATTACAGGGATTTAGCAACCAAGTGTTCCAGAGATTTATGGCCAATAAATCTGATATTTTACTCACATGGTTTTAAAAAAAGATAAAGCATTATTGAATAATGGGGTTCATGCTGAATTTGATCTGATGGGGAAAATCTTTTAATGCAATAAAACCAGGAAAAAAACTGAAATGATGATTCAAGTATCCATTGCGGTAGGGTAGGCAACGAAAAACATTAAAGTAAATGTTTGTAAGATATTCATGCAAAGGGACCAGATCCTGCGTAGTGTAAATCAGAAAAGTTTCATTGGTTTCAGTGAAGCCAGAACTATGCTGTTTTACATCAGTTTAAGATCTTCCCCAAAACTTTGTATCTCTCCCTAGCTACCATAGCTCTGTATCCTTTTAAAGCACACAAAAAGGCAAAGTGAATGACTGTCATCAAAGAGCAGAGCAAATTCAGTACTGGTCTTATTATAAATACTGTAATGGCAACTTTAAAACATAGCAATTAAGAAGAAATATGTCAGGAAATCACATCTTCTGTTAACACATGGATTGTTCCATCAGATTAACATTAAGACATTTTTTCATGCAAATTTAGAAACAGAAACCATTCAGAAACAGAGACTGGGGAACTAAACTAAAACTCAAGAGAGGTGGATTCTATTTCTGGCTCTGGTTTTGACCTGCTGTGAGACTTTAGGCAAGTCCCTTTAACATTCTGTTCCTCAGTTTCTCTATGAGTGCATCTAGACTACATGGCTCCGTCGATGGAGCCATATAAAGTAGTTTACTCGACATAGTCAATGAAGCGGGGATTTAAATAATCCTGGCTTCATTAAAATAAAAATGGCCGCCGTGCTGTGCCAACAATCACCTGATCCGGCAAAGCACGGCGTCTGTTTTTATTTTAATGAAGTGGGGATTATTTAAATCCCCGCTTCATTGACTATGTCAAGTAAATTACTTTACATGGCTCAGTCAATGGAGCCATGTAGTCTAGACGTACCATATAAGATGGGAATAATGACATTTCTCAGCCTTTGTAGAGTGCTTTGTGATGTATGCATAAAAATGTATGTTTGTTTGTTTGTTTGTTTGTTTTTACTCTCTGGAGAATTTTCCGTTGTAATAACTTAGCAATAAGAGCAGTTATTTTATGAAACCCATTTGTCTGATTTAGAATGTAAGCAACATTGGCCTTGTTCTGTTACTAGTAAAGTATATCTCCTGCATAGTACTGAGCACACTGTCATGCTAACTAAAGGTTTGACCCTGCAAGGGCCGGAATGCTCTAATATGGATCCAGCAAAGCCTCGGGAATTAATCACATACTTAAAGTAAAGCATGTCCTGAAGTGCTTTACTGGATAATGGCCAGAACTTGCAGCACCTTGGAGTGCTGGCAAGTACTGACTATAATGATGATCATCTCATCTGCATGGCCACTTAAAAACCCTGAAGCAAAATGAGCTGAATTCTATTTTTACAAATGAATACCTTTAATATACCTTTAAAATATCTTGAGGTCCTTAAAAATGACTCTCTCTTCCAATTGCACAGTTGATTAGAGCAGCCCAATGTGCATTTCTAGAGACAGGACAATATTTCTGTGGCTATTGGCTATTATGAGGATGAAGTGGATGAGAACCAATAAATACATAGTTATGCCTTTAGCAGTGGAGATTCAAAGGAGTAAGCGATGAATGTGATCAAGTGGCAGAATTAAGCAGATGGCTAGAATAAAAGATATTGAGCTAAAACGTACTCTCAGTTACACTTGGGTATATCTGGAGTAATTCTACTGATATCAGTGGAGTCACACCAGATTTACATTTGTGTAAGCCAAGAGTAGGCCCTTTAATTTGGAGCAGAGAAATTTATATCGACAGATAAAAGGAATACTATTTAAAAATGAACTTCTCTGTTATATATTTTACATAATTGACATAAAATATTATTTGATTAACAAGGATATTTTACTTGTGATATTGTCATTTGGGCTTGTGACCAGGGTCCCAAGGGAGCCACACTAAAGATACTCAATTAGGGCAAACTGTAAAGAATTCCCAATATTCTAACACTTAGATGTACCAAGCCAATGCAAAGCTGCTTCTACAATAACTTACTGGTTACCCAGGAGCCAAAACAGTTCCCTTACAGTGAGCTGGTCTTCAGCTTCCACCCAGATACCCAAGTAATATAAGATGAAGATCACTGAAAATCTTATCATATAAGAAAATTCTACCAATCCCAAACACACTATCTCCCAGGTTAATGAATACAGGCAGTCCCCAGGTTACGTACAAGATAGGGACTGTAGGTTTGTTTTTAAGTTGAATCTGTATGTAAGTCGGAACTGGCCTCCAGATTCAGCCGCTGCTGAAACTGATCAGTTTCAACAGCGGCTGAATCTGGACGCCAGTTCTGACTTACATACAGATTCAACTTAAGAACCCCAGACATCCCCAAGTCAGCTGCTGCTGAAACTGATCAGCGGCTGATTCCAGGAAGCCCTGGGGTAGGGGCTTCCTGTAGTCAGCCACTGGTCAGTTTCAGCAGCGGCTGACTTGGGGACATCTGGGGCAGAGCAGCTGGGGTGCTGCTGGGTTGGTCCAGTAGTGCCGCCGCTCCTCGGCACTACTGGACCAACTGAGCAGCACCCCAGCTGCTCTGCCCCAGGTGTCCTGATTCAGCCGCTGCTGAAACTGATCAGCAGCGGCTGAATCAGGACTCCTGGGGCAGAGCAGCTGGGGTGCTGCCGGATTGGTCCAGTAGCGCCAAGGAGTGGTGCTGCAGGACCAACCGGCAGCGCCCCACCTGCTCTACCACAGGCCAGGGGCTTTGCTCCACGTCTCCCTGGTCTGCTGGGGGGGGGGCACTAGCTGCGCCCCCCCCCCCCCAGCAGACCAGGGACATGGGAAGCAAAGCCACAGCGGCGGCGGAGTCCCGCGCCTCCCCAGCTTTGCTAGAGCAAAGCCTCAGAGGCGCGGGACCCCTCCGCCTCCCCGGCTTTGCTCCAGGTGTCCCTGGTCTGCTAGAGACGGTCCCCAGCAGACCAGGGGCACCCGGAGCGGCTTTTCTCGCCCCGGAGGTCGAGGTGGTGGGACCGCTGTACTCTGGGCGGTCCCGCTGCCTGCGAGCTCCGGGGCGAGAAAGCCCCGTTCGTAAGTGCGGATCCGATGTAAGTCGGATCCGCGTAACTCAGGGACTGCCTGTACTCCAAATCTTACCCAAATACACGCTTAAAACTAATTCTTAGTAACTAAACTAAAAATATTTTTTTTAAAGAAAAAAGACGTATTGGTTAAAAGATCAGTATGCATAATGGCAAGAGTTCAGTTCTGAGATCAGTTTCAAAGTAGAGATGATGAACTTTGTAGCTGCAAAATCTTCTTTCAGAATTCGTCCATAGGTTATAATCCAATGTTCATATTCAGGGTGATCCAGATGAGACTGGAGTTCTTAGTCTTATGATTCAAGCTGTCCCTGCATAAAGCATCAAGCAGATCTTAGATTAAAGGATCAGGACCTCAGAAACCTTTTATACAGTTCCAGGCTTTCTTTTCATAGCTCACAAAAAATAGGTAATCATCAAAACGATGAAGTAGACCTATTTCTTAAGCATCACCGTAAATTAGTTAAACAGATTAACATAGGGCAATTGTCTGTTTTCCACCATTTGCCAGTGATTTGCTATCCAGTTCTAAATGAGATCAACATAGTGATATCACTATATTTACAGTTCATTTAAATGTTAAATTTTTCTTTTGAGCTCTTATTAACAGAATACAACATAGACAGGGGCTGTTTGATTATATTGTTAACCTCTAACAGTATACATGTAACCCCACTAAAACACAAACATTATCTACCAAAATGTCTCTAAGGGCATGTCTGCACAGCAGCATTATTTCGAAATAGCTAAGTGAGCATCTACACAGCAAGTCCGTCATTTCAAAATAATTTTGAAATAATGGGCGTCTTATTTCGAAATCTGTAACCCTCATTTTACGAAAAATAACGCTTATTCTGAAATAGCTATTGTGGGATAGTGTATGTCTAGCCAGGGCAGCTGGAGTTATTTTGTAATAAGTGGCCTCCAAGAAATCCCACAGGTGCCCTGCTGGCTGCTCTGTTCACGCTCATCAGAACTCTATGGCTTCCCTTCCCCTGCAGGCAGAAGGGAAAGGGCTTGTGGCATGAAGCAAGCCCTGCTCGCATCCTCCCACACAGCAGAACCCTGCACAGCCTTTTCTGCTGCCATGGCTGAGCCCACCTCTCCAGCTGAGGCCCCCACAGCTGCCAGCGCTGCCTCAGGCAATTCCTAGGACCTTGCCCAGGAACAGCTGTGTGCCTTCCTGGTCTGGTGCAGAGATCCTGGATCTCATTGAGATCTGGGGAGAGGAGGCAAACCTCCAGGATCTCCGCACCAGATACAGGAATGCGGACGACTATGGCCGGATGGCCGATAGCCTGGCCACCAAGGGCCACATGTGTACCCAGGAGCAGGTCTGCATGAAAATGAAGAATTCAGTCACACCTATGCCAAGGCAACAGAGCGCAGCTTCCGCTGCGGGGCAGCACTGTAGGATATCTCCCAGGCATCATCCAAAGCTTGGGAAGGCCCCTCAGGTGAGTGCCATTACTTTCCCTAGACACACATGGGTGCAGCTGCGTGCTCCTCGCTTGGCCCCATGCAGCAGACTGTGCACGTGTGTGCACGTGCAGCGCCAGACTGAGGCACAAAGCCCCAGGAAGCAGCAACAGAAGACCCTTGTGTTCTGTCTCACAGGGCATCTGGAGAGGCCTGCCTCACTCCCGACACTGGGGTGAGATCCCCTTCCACCACAAGCCACCACTAGAAGGAGGCTGGGGACATGGAGACACACACACACACACACATTCAGCAGTGCTGCACACAGCACACAGGCATGCCCACACCCTCGGGGCAGTATCCACTCCCAGGGACAGCGTGATGAGGCTCAGGAACATGTGCTGCTCATACACACCTCCCCCCAACACCCTGCCCTCTCTCCTCCAGTGGCCAGGGATACAAGTCCTTGTCCTGTGGGATGTTGCCACTACCAGAACTGGAAAGAGTGTAGCATGTAGGGGAGCCCAGGCACTCCGTGGCTCCCCTCCTGCCTGCAGGCTCCCAGTCTGGCCAGCACCTTCCCATGCCTGCTTGTCCCTGGGAAATGGGGGTAGAGAGGCTCCCCCCTAGGACATCTGTGCCTCTGTAGGAAAGGGCCCACTCTCTAGGCCTCAGGTAGCCTTGCTTAAAGCGTATCACCTTCATCTGACCCAAGGCTTTTCAGTGTCAGCTCAGAGATCAGGGCTAGGCTTCATGCACTGTGTGCTCCAGGATGACTGCCCCTCTCAGCTTTTGTAACTGTTTTTTAGTCTAAGTTTAAGAAAAATTTCTAAACACTGTGTCTACACTGGGCCACTTATTACGGAAAAGCAGCCGCTTTTCCAGAATAAGCTGTGATCTGTCTACACTGGCCCCTTGAATTTCTGGAAAAGCAGTGACGATTTACTGTAAGAAATCAGCTGCTTTTCCGGAAAAACTATGCTGCTCCCGCTCGGGCAAAAGTCCTTTTTCCGGAAAACTGTTCCAGAAAAGGGCCAGTGTAGACAGCCCAGTAGTCTTTTCCGGAAAAGAGCCCCGATTGTGAAAATGATGATCGGGCTTTTTTCCGGAAAAGCACGTCTACATTGGCCACAGACCCTTTTCTGGAAAAAGGGCTTTTCTGGAAACGCAGCCTGCCAGTGTAGACGCTCTTTTTCCGGAAATACTTATAACGGAAAACTGTTCCGTTTTAAGCATTTCCGGAAATTCATGCCAGTGTAGACACAGCCAAAGTCATTTTGACTTGGAAAAAAGCTGAAAATTCCAAATTAAAAAATGTTAAAATAGGCTATTCTGAGTTTTGAACATTTTTTTTTTTAAAATTGAAGTTGGAATATTAGTTGAAATTCATTTTGTTTGGCAATCTAAAGAAGAGTTTTGTCTAAGCATGAAAATGTGTCTCTTTTCACCAACAGATGTTTCTCCAAAAAGATATTCCTTCACCCATCTTATTTTCCAAACAGTTCCTGTTTTGACAATCACTATTTTTGAGCAAAAATAGTCTCTTGAAAAATTCCAACCAGCCGTACTAAAGGCTTGATTCATAATTCTGGATGTGCAGAATTGTATCCCTACCTCTGAAGAGGCTCTGGATCCCACCTGGTGTTGAACTATTTTTAGTTTTATTATGCTACAATATTATTTGACTTATGTTTGGCCATCCGACAGTGTTTGCATGTGTATATATGTACATCCACACACTCCAGTGTTGAGTGGCTCTGAGATGAACAGCAGAAAACAGTAACTGAAAGATAGAAGAGTTCCTTAGATTCAGTTGTGGGCAAGATTGCAGTCAAAGGAATTGTTTTTATCTCAGGACATTATTTATTTATATTTACTGTCTTTGTAATTTGGAATTTATTTTGCTGACTCCCTGGGTTTTGAGGATGGGGCTTGTCATAGTTATTTGGAAGGCTTTTTGATTTCACTCTCTCTCTTTACCTGACAAGATGAGTGTTTAGAAAGGAAAATGGGATTTCTATCTTTTATGTAGAGTGGGTGGGTATTGCAAGTCTCCTATTCCATTTATATCTGCCTCTTTAGGCCTTCTTTGGACCACATCCTACACTTTCACTGTCCCTTTCTCTCTCCTTCCCCATACATTTCTCTCCATCCCACCTCACCTCATCAGATTCCTACTTCCAGAAAAAATAGTTCAAATGTATCAACCATGTGGACTCTCTCCTGTGTATTAAATATATGGATGAACATGCATTGCCAGTGCTACCTAATGTCTCCAATATATGCTGTTCTAGTGATTATGTTCCATTGGCATTGTAAAGGATGCTGCTATATTTTCCCAGCAGACAGAAATTGAATCAGAAGACAGCAGCATAGGTATGTGGAAGGAAATAAATGATGACATAGAAAAGTTTATGAGCCATATGTGCCCGTTTGTTTCGATCTGTGGAGCAAAGGACTACATAGCAAGTCACTACAAAAAATGGCCCGACAATGCCAGGTGCAAAGAGAAAAGTGGTTCCATGCATATCGCATTGCTCACCTACAACAGTGGCACTTCTTCGCTATGGATAATGTGACATCACAATGCAGAATTGGAGAATGCTGATATGTACTGCTCAGGCAGGTATAATTTACAATGGATTTCCTGCTGGAAGTTATTGCAGGTATTTAGAGCAGCCTACCCACCTCTGAAGAAGACCACCAGTATTAGTGTTCTGGAAGCATGCCTGGTTAATCTGCAGACATTGTGTATATGAGTTGTCTGTGACAGCAAAGGCCAGTAAATTGTGTGCTGTTTACTTTGGTGCATCCAGTGTGCAGCTGATCTCCTTGATAGACATCTGATTTTGTTGCTTTCCTGACAAATAATGTACAGAGTTTCAGATGCTCAGTGCATCACTTGCCCATTATACTGTTTGTGGCTGTGAATAACATGTAGCAGATAGAGTTGCCAATCCTCCAAGACTGTCCTGGAGTCTCCAGGAATTAAACATTAATCTTTAAATAAATATTCTATATGTGATGAAATCTCCAGGAATTTATCCAATCAAAGCTGGTAACCCTGGTAGGAGACAGGGCATGCTGCACCACTACTAGCTAAGGAATATCTTAGCTAATGGTCACCCAGATATTATCCATACCACAGAGCAGATTCTCAGCTGGTGTCAACAGTCATCATTCCACTGAAGTCAACAGAACAGTGTCGATTTACACCGGCTAAGGATCTGCCCTATGGTTTGAACTGTCAGAATATAACACCATATAAAAATGAAGTTTTGCATCATCAAGTAAAACAGCGTGTATCTTATTTCTATTTTAAACCAGCATAGAGTTAAGTGAACCCAAGCTGTGGAGCATATCAGAAGCTAAAATGGTTCGGACTGAGTTGATTTCACTTTGCCCTGGTCCACATTAGGAAGTTATTTTGGACCCCCCCCCCTTATTTCAAAATAAAAAGCAGAGTATCCACATTACCAAGCCTGTTATTTTGAAATCTGCACTCCTGCTTTCCTCAGGGAAGTTGTTATTTCAAAATAGCATTAGTGTGAACAATCCGGTGCTGCTAATTTGAAATAATTGGCGTCCAGAGGCCTCTCACAGCTGCGCCTGTGGCCTCTCTGGCCACACATGCCAGCTCCACTGCTCCCCTTCTCTTGAGGCGCTTAAAACAGTAGGCTGCAGAAGAAGGGCTTGTCACATGTGGCGAGCTTTGCCATTCCTGTGCCATACAGCCTCAGGCGATGGAGCCATGACAGACCCCAGTGCTCCCTCTGAGCCACCCATGGCTGCCAGCACTCCTGCAGCACCCCTAGGCTGCCACTGGCCAGGGACACAGAAGAGGACTGGCCTGGACTGGTGTGGAGATCCTGGACCTCATTGAGGTATGGGGGGAGGACTCTAACCTCTAAGACCCCGGCACAACACTGATGTCTGTGGCCGAATGACTGCAAGCGTGGCTGACAAAGGACTCACCCAGACTCTTGACCAGGTCCAGATGAAAATCAAGGAAAGGCACACAGGGGGAATGCAGGGGCCCTTGGTGGAGTGGCACAGAGGAGAGTCTGATAGCTGTCCTTGGCTGAAACTGTCCCCCAAGGCCTCCCGGATGAGCACAGCCTCTTGATGTGCTTGTCAAATGACACTGATGTCTGGCTGCTTGTAAGCTCTGGCCAACCACTCAACCTCTGCTCTCCACCCTCGCAGGAAAGTCTCTCCCTTGCTCTCACATAGGTTGTGGAGCATACAGCAGGCCACCACCACAAAGGGGATGTTGTGCTCACTGAAGTCCAGCTAGGTGAGGAGACTCCTGAACCTCCCTTTTAAGCAGCTGAATGCACACTCTACCATTATGTGGCACCTGCTCAGCCTGGTATTGAAGTTCTCCATGGTAGGGTTCAGGCTGCCCATGTAGAGCAAGGGGTATGCTGCATTGCCCAGGATGCAGATGAGCATGTCCACGTCCATGACCCTCACAGTGTAGTTGAGGGAAAATGTGCCAAATGTGCCAGTGTGCATCTTTTGGAACCGGCAGGAGTTTCGGAAGATGCAGGTGTTGTGTGCCTCCCCAGCCAGTTGATGTTGATGTCGGTGAAGCATCCCTTGTGGTCCATCTTGGAGACGTACCCCTTCCCAATTAAATAGCCTGAGGCCTGGTGGTCAGGGGCCAGGATGGGGAAATGAGTGCTGTCTATTTCTCTCCGGGTATGTCTACACTACCCTCCTACTTCGAACTAGCGGGGTAATGTAGGCATACCGTACTTGCAAATGAAGCCCGGGATTTGAATTTCCCGGGCTTCATTTGCATAAGCCGGGCGCCGCCATTTTTAAATCCCGGCTCGTTCGAACCCCATGCCGCGCGGCTACACGCGGCACGGACTAGGTAGTTCGGACTAGGCTTCCTAGTCCGAACTACCGTTACTCCTCGTGGAATGAGGAGTAACGGTAGTTCGGACTAGGAAGCCTAGTCCGAACTACCTAGTCAGTGCCGCGTGTAGCCGCGCGGCATGGGGTTCGAACGAGCCGGGATTTAAAAATGGCGGCGCCCGGCTTATGCAAATGAAGCCCGGGAAATTCAAATCCCGGCTTCATTTGCAAGTGCGGTATGCCTACATTACCCTCCTAGTTCGAAGTAGGAGGGTAGTGTAGACATACCCTCCCTTCCCTCCCCAGTTGGGGAAGCCCATGGCAGCAAATCCATTCATGATTGTGTCCATGTTGCCCAGAGTGATGACCCTCCGTAGCAGCACATGGTTTATGGTCTTGGCTACTTGCAGGAGCACGGTCATGACTGTGGATTCCCTGACCCCAAACTGGTTTCCAACAGAATGGTAGTTGTCTGGTGTGGCAAGCTTCCACAGGGTGATGATGACACACTTCTGTACAGAGATGGCGGGCCACAGTCAGGTTTCCTGTCACCTGAGAGCAGGGATGAGCCATTTGTAGAGCTCCAGGAAATGGCCTTCCACGTGAGGAAGTTTTAGGGCCACAGCTGGTTGTCTCATTGCTGCAGGATGATGCGGTCCCACCAGTCCAAGCTGGTCTCCCTTCACCAGAAGGGGCGTTTGACAATGTCCAGGGGATTGAGACGAATTTGTAGTAGCAGGAGCACCAGGACCTAGGTGAAGAGGTCCTCCAGTTTGGGCTGGTTGTTGTCCTGCTGAATGCCATGTGTGCCGTCTGGATGAAATGCTCCATGAGGTGCCGCACAAGCCCCGTGAGCCTTGCACTAGTTTGCAGCAGCTTCAGCTCCATGTTGAAAGTGCTGCGGTGTCCGCAAGGGCAACTTGAGCATACTGTGTCCATTTTGTGTCCCGCGAAGAGACAACAGAGGAGTGACATGTGAGATGCAGCTGTAGAGAGGACTCCCCTGAAAGCACATGTCTCAAATAGCCTGACCAAACAGCCACAGGAAGTATCTGCCTTCCTGGTGCCTTCCCCGGAGTATTCCCAAAGGAGGCTCCAACCAGTGTGGATGCGCTATTTCAAAATAATTCTGAGCAATTTTGATGCTTCCCCATAGTGGGAATGCACTACTTTGATTTTGTTATTTCACAAGTTATTATTTCAATTTTACTTATTTCTGAATTATTTGCTAGTGTAGACATACTAGGTTGCATGGGAATTACTGAAAGTTGTTTTATGGGTTTTACAGTTTTATATCATTATAGGTGCTGTGTTATACTTAGTACAAAGAGGGGCACTGACAAGTTTTAGTCCAATTTCATAGCAAATCCAGAACTTTAGCGGGTCATATGCATAAGTAACCAAAACCAAAAAAGGCAGCCAACAATAGTTCAGGAGTTTGGAGGTTTTTTGCTATGAATATATTATAGCCTTGCCCACACACTACTTTTTCATGCATTACATTAATCGTTAACATCATTAAAGATCCAACACAATAGAACTAAACTAATCTCAGTTTACTAAAACATTAACATACTAACAGCTACCAAGTTTGTTAAATCATAATGCAATGTCAAAATGACTATAATGCAGGAATAACATATCCAAAGTGTAAATATATTTTTCTACTTTTCTTTCTGGAGAAAAGAACATACTGTTTACTTTAATACAGCGACATTTTGTTTTGTGATTAATTTTAAAACAACATTGTAAAAACTACAAACTCGTTTTCATTTGACAAGCGTTTGGTAATTAATTCTCAAACAATGCTGCAGGAACCTAAGAAGCACTCTTCATTTGACATGTATTTTATAATTTATTTTAAAACAATGCTGCACAAATCTGCAAAGGCATTATTCATTTGAGAGTTCATTAATTATGCAAATGAGTTGCAATTAACAAATCTGTTCCAAGGATGGCATTTGCATAATAATGAACTTCATGTTTGTGACATTATTTAATAAGATACCTTTGTGCATTTTTAAACAAAACACTCCTGTGAATACTCTGAACTGGAAGGTGGCTAAAAATGGACAACCAGTGAATGAGATTAAAAAAAGTGTCCAGAAAAAACATAGTTAATATAAATAGAATTATATATTATACAAATGATAGATATGAATGTTGCTTTAAAAGACCTGGATTTTTTATTAACCTGTGCCTTCCAAAACAGTATTAGACTTTAATTTACATTTATAAAAAACATGTATGAGCTGGGGCTTATTGAGACAGCTGGAAATAAATAAAAATGTATGCAAACACCTATTTAGTATTGCCAGTGCGTGACATAAATTGAGTACATGACTCTGAAACGTTGTCTCTTATTACAACTTCCCTAATTAGCACATGAGCTAAAAGCCCAATGTCAGTCAATGGATAATAATTTTCAGCTACCTTAGAACACCCTTTGGATTTCATGTGTAATAATACCATCAAAGTGCTAGGAAAGGAGCCTTGCCAGACAAATGACCTTAGTTCCCACCACGTCAGAGTTTAATTTCAAATAGTTGTAGTTTGTGATCCGTTCCTAGAGATTCCATTCACAGTTCACTAATGGCTACATGTACAAGGAAATGGAGACCCAGATGTTTGGTGAAGACAAGTTCTTTATCGTAAAAAAAAAAGGCAATCTGCTGGTTGTTGTGGCATCTCAGTTGCAGCCTAAGACAGGGTTGCTTGGCAACACTATGAATAGTAAGGTCTTGGCTTGCTAGAGGGAAAAAATGACCAGACTGTAGTGAATCTGATAAAGTCACAATAGCATGTTTCAGCTACAGCTTGTTCGGGCAGAAGTGCTTCAAATGTAGATTGCCTGTGTCCTGTATTCTTGGCTACTTCCTCAGAATCAAAGAGATTCTCTTGTCTCTATTTTTATCTGTTGGTCCCGGTCTACACTAGGGAGTTATTTCAAAATAACACTTATTTCGAAATAACAAGTAGAGCACCCACACTATCAAGCTTTATTTCAAAATAAGGGGCTGGTTATTTTGAAATAATAACTCCTGATTTCCATGAGGAATAATGCTAATTCCAAAATAGTTATTTTGGGAGTTGTTATTTATTTCAAAATAATTTCTTAGTGTAGACATGCCCGTAGTCTGGTCACTGATGAGATGCTAAAGACAGGCAATATTTTGTGTGTACATCATATTGGACTCACCAAAGTGCTTTTAAGAGCATGATAAAGCAGTGTCAAGATGTTCATACAAGTTCTGTGTGACTCAGTTAAAAACAGATAAAGCTTTGGGATAAAGGCGTGTCCAAAAGATACAAGACAGATTTACAGAAAGTTATTTCCCAAAAGTCAGTTCTTATTCAAATAAACAGTGTTCAATAAAAAACATGAGTGGGAGATAAAAAGATAAAAAGAACAGACATTTCAAGCATAAAAATGCAAATAAACCTGTATTTTATTGATAGAGAAGTTTAGCATGCAGAAAATTACACACTCAGGACCAAATTATGCCCTCATTCATGCAATCAGTGAATTCAAAGATATTTATTGGTATTGTTTTATGGTAGTGTCAAGGCATCCCACCCAAGCCTCAGATGCCCATCGTTCTGAGTACTGCACAAACACAGCAAGAGACAGTCCCTGCCCTGGAGAGCTTACAATTTAAATCAAGAGGACAAACACAGGATTGAGGATCAGGGATAAAACAGGCAAACTGAGTGAGTGAGAGATACAGGCAGTCCCCGGGTTACATGGATCCGACTTACATCGGATCCCTACTTACAAACAGGGTGAGGCAACCCCGCACTAGCTGCTTCCCCCCAGCATGCCAGGGAGACGCGAAGCTAGCGCCCCTCCCCCAGCAGACCAGGGAGACGCGGAGCGGCTTTTCTCAGCAGACACCTCAGCTTGAGAATAAAGGACTGAGGGAAGTGAGGTGTGGGAGAATAAAACTGAGCTCTGGAGAAATGTTTGGCTAGAGTTTCCCCTACAATATGTACCAGTTCCGACTTACATACAAATTCAACTTAAGAACAAACCTACAATCCCTATCTTGTACGTAACCTGGGGACTGCCTGTAGTTTGCAAATGTCAACTTAATACGACAGTATGTAAGTTTGTAATTTTAAAAAATGGAGATGACTTTTTTTGGGGGGAGGGAATTAGCTATACAGCGAGACAAAGGAATAGAGAAAGGAATGCAGCCAGAGAATAGAAGGCAGTGAGAGAGAACAGCCAACCAGCAATTTTTCTGCTCAGAGCTGGCACAACTGGAGGGGAATGAAGGGCTTTAGTGCTTCCATAGGGGCAGAAGCACTGACTTTGTGATATTCCTAGAGGTGCCGTTGCAAGCTATGCCCCTACTGCATCCCTTTCTCCAAGCCTTGACCCCAACCCCGCCACTTCCCCTCCCGCTCCTCTCCCCTCAATCCCTTTTCCCTCCCCGGTGCTTCCTGAACACTGCTGAACAGCTGAACAATGGGGCCTGCTGGCAGGTGGAAGGTGCTGCGGGAGGGAGGGGAGGAGCTGATCTGTGGGGCTATTGGTGGGTGCTAAGCACCCACTTGTTTTTTTCAGTGCATGATCCAAGCCCAGAACATTCATGGAGTTGGCACCTATGCATGGAGGTGTACAGAGGTGCTTGAGAAGGACGAGTAATTCTGGCTGGAGCGCAGATCACTTCTCCCTGCTGTGGTTCAGCTGTCTACAGATGAGGACTCTAGTTGGCCCAAAGTGCCATCTAGAAACTAAGTTCTACCTCGGTTGTTACCTCTGGCACCATTGAAATCTTGTCAGCTAGGGAAGGTGTTCTCATTGCACATCATGGGGGATTTGCAGCTCTTCTGAACAAGCGTGTAGTGCACCCCTATTTGCTGCTAGCCAGCCCTTGCTGCCGAATGCACCATATGCACTAGTCATGTGGCTGGGCTAGGCATGTCCCTTCACTTTCATGAAGTGAAAGGGAAGAGTAAAGAGGGGAAGAGGATCCTTTTATACACTAACTCCGCAGAGAACAGGAACTAGCCCTTACAAGCAGGAGATGTTAGATGGGAACTCAGGAAACCAAATGCTTGTTGTTTTACATTAGATCCACATATGGCGGCAGGGGGAAAACACACATGCTAGGCCCACAGCTGACAGATCATAAGAGGATCACTCCTGAGGACTGATCATGCCATTTTGTTGCTGTCCTTTTCCTCCCTCCCCCCCTTAATATTTGTACCATTAATTGCCAGCTGCACTACTCACAGCTCCCAGGAGCCTCGCAGGGAGCCAGGCCATAAAATAGCATCCCAAAAATCTTTGGGATGTGGTTGGTTGCTTGTCTCTGTTCAAAGTGCACACGGGCCTGACGTCTCCCTCAGGCCTGCCCCACTGTTTCTGCTGCAGTCTATTTATATTTGAAGACTTTAAATGATTTTGATGGCCTTCCCCTCTGTGATCTCATTGCCAGGAACTAGAAGCTCATTGGAACTACACCAAGTTGTTGTCTGCAGTCAGCGTAAGCTCACTGGCTGATATTTTCCTGATCCTTGTGGCTTCCCCTGGGCTTAGCTCCATGGCAGCTTTAGCACAGTGTTCATTTTTGGATGTCCTTTTAAAGTGCATTTCAAGGGACTGACTCCATGGATCCCTCATTCTGTGCATCCAAGGGCAGTAATGATATTCAGGGCCTTTTCCCAGGTCCAATTATTAATTAGGATTCCTCTTCAAAATATCATGATAGAAAAAATGGATCATAGTATTTAGTGCTATTATACACTGACATTTCTGAAGGTGGGAGGGAGACAATCTTTATAGGATTCCCTTAGCTGTCACTTGGGAGATAACTGTCAGAATTGGGAGTGTGGGTCCAGCATAAGAGCACTGTCTTCAGACAGTGTAATAGTATGTTCAGTGAAAATATTTCGATTTGTAACCCTTGAGTATTAAAGCTGCTGTATAAATGTAAAATATTCATTATTATTATTATGTTAAAAACAGACATTCTTTCTTCATCCTATTTGAATTCTGACTAACAGCACAAGGGCTGTCAATTCTATGACAGGTATGCTGCTTGTGTTGATAAACCACACAGAGCTGGCATACCAAATCAATGGTAGGGATGCAAATATAACATCAACAAGCAGAACTGAACCTGGAACCTCCAGTGTAGTGCATGAGCCTCTACAGTTTAAGCTAGAAAGCCAGCTGGCGCTCAGCTAAGGCTGTAGAGCAAACTCATTCTTTCTCTCTCTATGTGGTTTAAGTACATGGGACAGTATACCACACTCAGCAGGTATGTGGGTTACATAAACTCTTGTATCTGTATATCAATCATCCACAGATCTTGAGCCTGTGATATAAATTGTCTCTATTTAATCTGTCACCACAAAGTGTGTTTGTGAAGTTAAACGCAATGTACTGCCAGGGCCAAAAAATAAAAATAAAAAATCTGGTTTACATTGATGTATCAGTTGAAGTCAAAGGAATTACTTCAAATGCATTACAATTTAGCTGTGGTTTAGAAAATTTTCTAAGCAGGTGCTTAATTTTAAATTATGCATAATCCCATTCCTACTGAACAAAGCATTGAACAGATACTGTGCTATAATAGAAGTATGTGTTTCTTTTAAAGCAAATGCATAAAGTAAGTGTTTTGCTGAACTGGACTAAATTTAGGCATGTGTTTAAGTGCCTTGCTGAAGGGGAAGCAGAATTTGGCTCTTCTTAATCCCAAAGAAATCAAATGTGAGAAATGCTGTACAGGCTTGTTCATTATGAAATTACTGAAAATAGGGTTTTTATTTAAACATTGTCAAATCTGGTTCCATTCCTCAAGAACCGAGTAAAAACCGAGGAGGGCTCTGAGGATTTAGCAAATGGTTTAAAATGTGTATTTTATTTCTATATTTGGGGAAATGCATATTTCAAAAGAACCAATTATATTTCTGAGACTACAATGGTGAGTAAACAGAGTTAGATCACATAAGCCATCCTTTAATCACATACATTTAATAGCCCTACAAGTACAGAAGGAAAACGAAAGTATTGGCTCTAGTCATCTCTTGTTGATTTTTTGTTTACATGCTTCAAATGCTGGGTAAGTGCAGCAGCGCTTGAAGTAGTTTCCATTTTCTGATGTCTGTCTAAGTAAAGCAATGAAATGAGAGTAGCCAAATGCTATATTGCTGGAAGTAATTATTGGAAAAATAACTGCAGTACATCAGGACACCAGTGAAGTGATGTTAATCTTTGCCTTTATTTCATAACTTATATTTTCTGCAGTTTACATATGTGTATGCTCAAATTGCATGAGGTCCCACAATATTTTAATAACTCTATGGTCTTGAGTAACCTGCAGAGAGCAGATGTTTCCCTGATAGCCATTGGTGTGAAAACCTGCAACAAAAACCTGATTAACTGAATACAGGACTTCACCCTGAAATGCTTAGACCTGCTATGGAAGTTTTGCAAAACAGCCCTGCAGTGGGGGTTGGACAGAATCACCAAAGTCAGAAACACATGAAAGCATTGTGCTGCCTATATTTTCCAGAAAGCAGTGAGATCAGAGAGGCTGAGAATGGTTATTTGCTTCAGAAAAGGGCTAGGCTTTATCTGCCTCTCATCTCAACCCCTCTTTGACACTTTGGGCTATCTAGTACTCAGGGAGGCTCATGGGAGCAGTTCCTTCATTCAGGTGAGTGCAAAGATTTTGATTGTGAAAATCCCTGCATGGTTCCTTGCATCCTACCCTCCCTTTGCACATCTGTGCTAGGAGTAGTCTCAATCTAGCTAGTGATTTGTCAGAGTGGTAGTTCTAGTATGAGGTAGTAATAAATTAATTAGAGCTGTTTAATTCAATAGGACAATAATAGCAAAAGCAACAGTCCATTGTTCTGATCATGCATATATTTTATATGGGGTCTATGACATGCAACACCATGAAACAATGCAGGTATACCAGCTAGATATGAGAAGACAGAATTAATTAACTGCATAAATCTCCTACAGGTGTCAAAGATGGAGTCATTAAGTATGGCTGGAGACTAAAGGTCCAATCAGATAGTCAGAGGAAAGCCCTGAGAACTTTATAGGAGCAACTCTCTGTGAGCGGTAGAGGAAATGAGAGGTTGGTAGAAGATGAATGAATCTTTCTGGCTAGCTAAGGAATGGCATTTGTTCTCTCTTTCAGAATGAAGCCTCAGAAAGGGAGAATGTGTATAGTGAGATTTTTCACTGTAGGAATGAGCAGCCTACTTTGCCACCTAACAGAGATTCCTGGTATTTTGAGATTGCTATCCACCATCAGGGCTGGCATGAGAATTTTTTGGGAGGAGTAGGGTGCTGATCTGACCTGTTATGTTCTTAAAAAAAAAATTAAAACCTCTTCTGTGGGTAAAAACCATAATGGCCCCATCAGCCAGGAGTAGATCCCAACTCAATATATTTTAGAAAGTTTTTCTAGGAATAGTTCAAATAAACTGGGGGTGCTGGGTGTGTCTTGCTTTCTAGCTACAGGAGGGTTTTGTGAATTACTAAACATTTAACTAAGCAGTTGCTTCTATTGACTTCTGGTGGTAGCAGGCATCGCTATCCCCATTTTCCAGGGGACAAAAGTTAAATGAGTTGGCTAAAGCTGTGGAGGGAATTGGTGTCAGATCAACAATTAAAACAGAGGAATCCATTACTAGTCTAAGCTACCTTATACTATTGAACTAATGCTCGCTCAACATATCCCTTGTAGCCAGACAAACCTAGCTGTAGTCGAAGGGGTTTTGTGGCATAGTGCAATTAACAGTACTTTTACTACGTCTACACTGGTGCATTCTCATGCAAAATCTCTTTTGCGGAAGAGTTCTTCTGCAAAATATCTTCCAGAAGAGATCGTCTATACTGGCATGTGCTTTTGCACAAGAGATGTGCTTTTGTGCAAGGGCATCCATGCTGGTGTAGGCGCTCTCTTGCGCAAGAAAGGTCTGATGGCCGTTTTAACCATAGGGCTTTCTTGCACAAGAAATTTATGTTGCCTGTCTACACTGGCCTCTTGCACAAGAACAGTTGTGCAAAAGGACTCATTCCTGAGTGGGAACATCAGAGTTCTGGCACACGAAGCTCTGATTTCATACATTCGAACATCAGTTTACTTGTGCAAGAATACACGGCCATTGTAGACAGGCAGCAATTTTTCGCGCAAGAGCAGCCGCTTTTGTGCAAGATTGTGCCAGTGTAGACACCGCCTTAGTGGTCTCTTTTCCCATTCCACCTTGGTGCCAAGATACACATTGGCAAAGAGTTTCCAAGAAAGTGAGGGGCTTGTTGCTGTAGGTTGCATAGACCCCAAAAACTCTCTGGAGGATTTGAGGGGACATTGAATTCCCAACCATAATAGACAAAACCAGTGTATACCTTTTAAGTCTAGCATTCAGTTCACATTTTTCAAGGCAGTGTGTGAAATTTTTTTTTTGAGAGATGAGTTTAGTCTTGATATTTCTAGGCTCCCTCACGTTAGAGAGATGGGGTGTATGGCTGAGGATTGCTTTGGACCTCAAAGACTGAGTCTGCAGAGATTTACACACACAGGGCCTGATCTAGGGACCCACTCAGAGAGCCCCATTCACTTTGAAGGGTTTTAGAGTAGGCATATACTGAGCACAAAGGGAAAGGATTTGAATGGAATGTCACCCAGAGAGGGTAAGGAGAAACTTGTAGGCTGTGTCTAGACTGCATCTCTTTTCTGTAAAAGGGATGCAAATTAGACACATCGCAATTGCAAATGAAGCAGGGATTTAAATCCCCCCCGCTTCATTTGCATAAACATGGCTGCCGCTTTTTTCCAGCTCGGAGCTTTGCCGGAAATAAGCTCCAGTCTAGACGGGGATCTTTCGGAAAATAAAGCCTTTTCTGAAAGATCCCTTATTCCTCTTAAAATAAGGAATAAGGGATCTTTCGGAAAAGGCTTTATTTTCCGAAAGATCCCCGTCTAGACTGGCACTTTTTTCTGGCAAACCTCCAAGCCGGAAAAAAGCGGCAGCCATGTTTATGCAAATGAAGCAGGGGGGATTTAAATCCCCGCTTCATTAGCAATTGCGATACATCTAATTTGCATCCCTTTTACGAAAAAGGGATGCACTCTAGACGTAGCTGTAGAGTGCTGACATGCTATTTGTTGATAGCTTTGTAAATATGATTTATACTACACTCCCATGCTGAAAAGCTTAGATTTCTGTCTTTATTCTTTTCCACTGACACAGAACTATTGCTCTCTTCCAACAGACACATTCACCCAAATTCACTGAATTACTGTTAGCAAAACAATCGTAAATGACCAAATATTAATTTATTTTAATACATTCATTCTATTAGCTTCTTAGATTCATTAACCTGCATTGCTGAGTGCACTCTATATATTTGTTTTAGGGATGTAATAGCGTAGTTGATTAACTGATAAGCAAAAGCTTGTAGGTTAATGCTATAGACTACATGTATTGCCTGCCCTCCCCCCCCCCCCCCCCAGTAAATTTTTTAGCAGTCTGGCCAGCAGTCTGGCTCAGTCCTGGCTTACACCAGGTCCGAGCTATCCCTGTTGCAGCTCTGCATTTAAAGTGTATTAGGAGCCAGGCAGGCAGGCTGCTTCACTCAGTTCTGGGTCCGGGAGCCCAGCCACTCTGCGCTGCTGCCTCTGTATCTGTGGCAGCAGTATGGGGTGACAGGTAGCCAGTCTGTGAGAGGACCTGATTTTTAAATTGACTCCTCTTGTGGACCAGCTCCCACCTGGCACCCTGTGCTTCACAGCCAGCAGCCCAGAGTAGCAGGGGGCTCCTTGGGAGTGGGGCTGGAGTGCACTGGCTGCCAGCCCCAGCCCCAGCCCCAGGGATTATAGAATAGTCGAGTAACCAATAAGAATTCATGAGATTAATTGACTATTCAGTTAACCGATATTTAACATCCCTAATTTGTTCGCAAAATCTCCTGATAGTGATGCTTGTAAATTTGCAAATGCTATAGCACT
Organism: Pelodiscus sinensis; assembly: GCF_049634645.1. Classification (NCBI taxonomy): domain Eukaryota; kingdom Metazoa; phylum Chordata; order Testudines; family Trionychidae; genus Pelodiscus; species Pelodiscus sinensis. The sequence continues at coordinate 48,456,855 of NC_134717.1, read as the reverse complement.
CACAGGAAGAACTTACAAGCTACAAAGTAAACTGCACTGTGCTGAATAGATGAAACGTAACCAGCCACTAGAACGTTCTATTTAAAACCAATGTTTTTATATTGCCCATCCTCTTCTGATGTTGTACTTTGCTTAAGGAAATTTTGACTCAACAAATGCAATAGGAATATATGATTTCAATTATGGAAAGTCTTTTCAGCTGATGGGAAAAAACAAAAGGATAATTGTGGTGGCAAATGCTGTAATGTGAATTTCTATATTCTTTATCCTTACTGTTGAAAACAGTTTCTATTTTGGATTACGTTATGCTGATGTATGAAAAATCCAAAGAAAACCTATGAGTATTATGTATGTTAATTGTATTAGATTCTGAATGGAAATGGGACAGCTTGCATAGTCTTCATCAAGCATATGCAAACATGGAAACTTTCCACCTTATTCCTTGTGCTGCATCTTCTTATAACCTATTTCATTTATAGCTACTTCCGCCCTCCCCCCACTGTGTTGTATTAAAACATTTCAGAAAATAAACCTTCCTGTTCTGTCTCTGTAGTAAGCATTTTCTTTAAAAATAACAAGCAATACCTCTTTGTTAATGATCAGCATTTTTTACAATGCTCTTTTCCCCCACATTCTCTGTAACTACTGTAACTAGATATTCCTTATTAAGAACAATGTGGCAAAAACAAAGTAAGATGTTGAAGAAAAAGATACTCATTGAAATAAATATGCATAAATTATTTCATGTCCAAACAATATTAATCCTCTTTTCTCTTGAGTTTTAGTGAGGCATACTTCACGCATTATATAAAACATAAGAGCATATGGTTCTGGCATTGTTAAATTTGTAGTGCACCGCAGATGTTTAAAACACTTCTGATGTTCCCTGATTAGCTTTCATAAAAATAGACCCAATGAGAAGAATATGTTAGTGCTGAGTATTCAGACAATGAACTACTACAAAGGGAGCAGACTACACTAATATTAGACTGAGCCCACAATTTACAAGCCACACAGTATTATTAAGGTCATGTCCTCTTCAGTGGTAAAACCATGGGAGGGGACAAGTGCTCAGGAGTCAGACACTGTCAGGTTTAGTTCGTGGGATTTCCTCTGTCTCTTCCCCTCAAGGAGGCTGTAAAAGAGGTGGGGACATAGTCATCAAAACCTGTAAATAATAGGGATCTACAGTGATAGTCAGCCAAAACAGCAGTTCTGCAAAGGAACCTGCTCAGCTGAAATCAGTCTCCTGAGGAGAGTGGAGGTTGTGGTCCCATGTTTTGCTTGCCCTTTGTGGTGCAGCCTACCACAACCTTTACAGCTCCACAATTCCTTCCGGTTGCTGCTGGAACTTCCTCTATCAAATCACTGCCTCTTCAAACCTTCCCATATCCAGTAGTGTCTCAAAGATTGAGCAGGTGTTAAAATGACCAGGAACAATATCAATTGCTACACTGTAGAGGGGTGTGTTGTTTTTTTTTTTGGAAAAACAGCTGTTTTTCTGAAAAAAAAAGTCACTTACGTCCACACTGCAATCATGTTCTTTTGAAAAAAAATTCAGAAGAACAGATGGTTTTTTCCAACATTGGAAAACCACTTTGTACAAGGACGAAGCCTTTTTCCGAAAGAGCTCTTTCAGAAAAAGGCGTGTGTGAACGAGGAAGAGGGGGTTCTTTTGAAAGAAGAGGAAAGAGGAAAAAGCACAGGTGCCCTGGTGGCCACTCTGTCCATAGTAATCACAGCTTACATGTGAGATAGCATCCATTCAGTGTGGATGCTATCTTTCGAATAAGCAGATTACTTTTTCGATGTGCTTTGGCAGTGTGAAGATCTCTTCCAGAAAAGCTTCTTCCGAAAGAAGCCTGCAGATTAGACATAGCCCTAATGTCTTCTCCTGGCTGACTGAGGAAGTGGGGTTTATGTAAAATAAGGTAGGGGGAAGTAATGGTTCCTGTCTTCTACACAAACAATACAGTTCTGGCTTCAAATCACTTCTGCTTTTGTTGAGAGAGGGACAAAGGTAAATATATCTAAGAGTAAATGTCTTTTTTTTTTTTGCAGTGTCTTCTGCCTAAGAATCATCAAAGAGAGGAATTTTGGATGTATTAATCAATACATTAATTAAAATAAAGTAAGAGTGAGTGTTCTAGCTTTATTCTGGTCATAAGAACCCAAAACTGCCATAGTGGATCAGATCAAAGGTCCTTCTAGCTCAGTATCCTGTCTTCCAGCAGTGGCCCATGCCAGGAGCATCAGAGGGAATGAACAGAATGGCAATTATGGAATCATCTGTCCCTTTGTCCAGTCCCAGGTTGTGGCAATCAAAGGATTAGGGACACAGAAAGCATGGGGTTGTGTCCTTAACCATCTTAATTAGTAACCATTGCTGGACCTATCCTCCATGCACTTCTATAATTTTCATTTACCCCATTTATATTTTGAGCTTTCATAATATCCCAGGCAATACAATCTGTGAGGAAGTATTTCCTTATGTTAGTTTTGAACCTGCTCCCTATTTATCTATTGGGTGACTGCTGGTTCTTGAGTTATGTAAAGAGGTAAGTCATACTTCCTTATTCACTTTCTCCACACCATTCATGATTTTCTAGCCCTCCCTTATACTCCCCACCCTTAAGCTGTCTCTTTTCTAAGCTAAACAGTGCCAGTCATCTTAAGCTATGATCAAATGGAAGTCGTTCTATGCCATTAATAATTTTTGGTGCCCTTCTCTGTACATGAATCAGGTCTAATATTTCTATTTTGAGAAGGCGTTTTACTGAGCTCTTGTGTGGCTTACTAGCAGATGTGAATCCCCAGGAGGTCAATATTTGCGTAGAAAGAATGACAAATTTTGGCATTAGTACAATACATACACATTGCCTCATGCAATCTAAATATCCCTATGGGAAATATCTGGAGATCTTCCACATCATGTGTTCTTTTTGGAAAATGTATATGTTGGACATGAGAAGAAGTGAGAAGCCCAAAGAGAAACAAGGGGAAAGCATTATTGACCACTCAGCACAGTCATTGGCTATGCTATTGATGTGGGAGGAACCGCACGCCACCACAGCAGCACAGTAGAAGAATCCTTTCCCTTCCACCATCCTAATCCAGTCTCTCACTCAGACCCACATAATTTCTCACTTTGACTCCTGCAATGTCTTCCTCTCTGGCCTACATATTGTCTCCATTGGTCCATATAAAATGCAGCCATTGAACTCCTCACCAACCTTGCCTGCTGATGGGATCTGTCCAATTGTCTTCCTTTCCCAAGTCGCATCACATTTAAGGTTCTCATGATGACCCTTTTCAAAGCTTTACATAGCTTAGACCTGCCCTACACATCCTGCCTTTCCTTTGTTGAGCATTGCATCACACCCATCCATTCTGCTCTGTCAGTGCTCCCAACCTTGGTCATCTGTTTGTCAGCTACACACCCTCCTCCTTTCTTCTGTATAGCACAAACATGAATTCCATGACCTCATTTCCAAGGCCCTTCATTGAACCAACTAATTAAAAGAATCTAACAGGTTTTCTTTGTAATAAAAGATGGGGGAAATAAATCAAGCCCTCTCTGTTCTCTGTATACAAAGCAATTGTAGATCATGTCCAATTTAACTAGTTGTATTTTACTAAGACCAAAGTCTCAAATAATAGATGGTTCAAGAGGTTTAAATAATATCGTGAAAGTGAAGTACCTTTTTGCTATTTTAAAACTGCCACATATTAAAACACCAGAAGGGAGGAGGCTTTTAATCTTGTTTCCACTCTTTATTATGATGCTTTGTGTAATTAGTAGAGTTTCTATTGGAATAAATGGTAATTTGGAATTCATCCAAATTGAAAATCTAAATGAAGAAGGAGCATTAGCAGTGGGTTGCATGTTAAAAGAGGCAAACTTCTCTAGGGCAGATGTGTTTGTGCAACTTGGCCCTGCTTAAATAAAATCTATAGAATCCATGTGGAATTTAAAATGGCATATAGTATGTAGGAGGAAGGTGAATGCAAAAGAAAACAGATTTTCAGCCAGAAGGGCAATTCACTTATAGTTTAATGAAAACCCCTAAAACCAGACAGCATTATGTATGCTACGCTGAGATTTGTTTTGGAATTAAAAAGTCTATAAATAAATGCAAAAATATTGCTCTGTATTTTTCATTATTGAATTAATTGCACTTCAGGAGTGGCTGGTATAAAGACTTTGTTGCCAAATGAAATTATTGGATTCTTCATGTGACAGTATTATAATAGTACTTTTGATGCTGCTATAAGGGACACTGTGTCACTGCTCCCAATTATAAATTCCAATTTTCAGCTGGTGTCTGGGCACTTTCAAAGTGATAGGAATGCATAAAAATTTCAGTTAGTGGATCCAGGCACTGCTAAATTATAAATAATTTTCTTTTTTAAAAATGAAAAATTGAAGTCATTAATCTATGTGCACACTAGTGCTTTGGGGTACTTTGGGGGCAAATGACTAACATATTTTTGTTTAGCGACGCGGCTACTGGAAATGCAGATTACCTTTTAGGGGATAAATATTTTATAAGGTGTTTTAATGTGTGGACTTTGTGTGCATGCATGGCAGGAGCACAGAACATGATAGGCTGGAATGTCTCTGAAGGAACTGTCACAGTCCCTTGAGTCAATTGTCCATGAACCAAGAAGTGCTGGAACAGTTCTAAAATCCCCACACTGTAATGACATTGGTAGAGTTGTTAAGATTGTATTGCCAAGAATCCAATAAGGAAAGTGTGCCCAAATAATGTTTGACATTAGAAACACTAGAGCAGATTCTTGAGGTCTAGTTATACTCTGTCACATAAATCCACATCGCCTCACATTCTGTGCATAGAATGCCCATTAAAGCCACAAGAGATCTGTGAGATAACTCAGTTTATAATATGCGCTAACATATGAATTTATATATGAGACTGTGACAGGCCTCGGTATCTATGGAATTAGCCATTGGCATATTTTTATTTTACCTAAATAGTTAATGGAATAAAATGCAGGTTAAAACTGTGTATAGCATATGATAGAGGGATCAGTTATTATTCATTAATCCATTCCATGGAGCTCGAATGGCTCTTATGACATATTTACCATTTCTGAACTTTTTTATTTTACTAAACTATTCTAGAAATAGAGAGGAAGTTTTGCAGTAATTAAAGCTTAGGCTATGTTTTTCAAAAAAGAGCATCTAGATTGCATTAAGCGGATCGAAAAAGCGATCCACTTTTTCGAAAAAGAGCATCCAGACTGCTGGATGCTCTTTTGAAGAAAAAAGGCACCCAGAACTGCTTCTGGCAGGGCATGGGGGCAGCATTTACTTCCTGTTGTTGCTACCTGCCCTTTGCAGAGATGTGTGCTTAAAGGGACCCCCCTGGACAGCCGTTGCTCTGCTCCTACTTCTGGCTTGCCTACCTCCTAGAGGGACAGCAAAGCTGCTGCAGTGCTTGCTCTGGTTGCCCTGCTTCCTCGGACACCACAGCAGTTTCTTTTCTGGTTGTTTTTCCTGCTTTTCATTGGGGGTTTCTTTTTGGCCATGGAGCTAGAGCTGCCCCTGGGCAGGTGACGGCCCCGCAGCTATACTGCGGCTTCTGCTGCATCTTCATGACTCCGTCATGAAGCTCCTGCCCCACATGGACCCAGAACAGAGCTACAAAACCTTTGTCTGGGAAGCAGGAGCTATGCCCTTGCCTCCAAACTTTTTTGGGGACAGGCAGTTTTGGAGGCATGAGACGAATTTGGACTGGTGGAACCAGCTCATCATGGAGCTCTGGGATGACAAGCACTGGCTCCTCAACTTCCGAATGTGAAAGGCCACATTCCAGGAACCATGTGCCTGGATCGCCCCTGCTCTGCAACACCAGTATACCCACCTGCAGCCCACCATCCCCTTGCAGAAGCGGGTCGCTATTACCCTTTGGAAGCTGGCCACCCCCGACAGCTACCACTCAGTGGGACACCAGTTTGGTGTGGGGAGGTCTACTGTCGAGGCCGTTTTGATGGAGGTAAGTCACTTTCGAGGACAGGCCCTGATGACTTGAGGAGCTGAAAAAGGGGGAGTGCCAAGCAAGGGCAAGGAAGAGTGAGGGATGGAGTGGCAGTGGGAGGTGACTCCTCGGCAAACCCTGCGCTGATGCAAGGGAGGGGGGAGTTCTGACAAGGGGAGGATAGGTTCTCCTCCCAAGGTCTTAGGTACCCGGTCTAACTCCATGGTTGCTGTCCGTCCATTTGTCTCTTTCTGCAGGTGGTGAGGGCTATCAATGTGGAGCTGCTGAAGAGGCTTGTCTGTCTGGGAGACCTGGACACCATCGTTGCTGACTTTGCTGGGCTTGGCTTCCCAAATTGCGGAGGAGTCTTCGATGGGACACACATCCCAATCCATGTACTCCCCCATCGAGCAACCCAATTTATTAATCGCAAGGGCTACTTTTCTATGGTGCTGCAGGACCTGGTTGACCATCAGGGGCAGTTTATGGATGTTTGTGTCAGGTGGTCGGGGCAGGTACATGACGCCCGCATATTCCGCAACTCGTACCTGTACCACAGGTTGCAGGCAGGAACATTTTTCCCACAGCGGGACCTCGCGATTGGGGACGTGCAGATGTCAGTATGCATAGTGGCTGACGCGGCCTACTCCTTGATGCCGTGGCTCATGAAGCCCTACACCGGCCACTTGGATGCAAGCAAGGAGCTATTTAACATGTATCTTAGCCTGGCTCGCATGCAGGTGGAATGCACGTTCAGCCGCTTGAAAGGGAGGTTTTGTTGCCTCCTCACATGGCTGGAGATGGGTGAATGCAACATCCCCGAGCTGGTGGCCGCATGTTGCGTTCTCCATAAACTTGTGGAAAGGAGCCCTCCTGCTGGGGTGGGGGACAGGTGCTGATGGTGAGGGGAGGCAATTTGAGCAGCCCTGGACAGCTGCCATCCGTCAGGCTCACCAGTCTGGTGTTCTCATTCCAGAGGCCCCGAGGGAGAGATTCTCTGAAGAAGCCCACTCACTCTCCACAGGGCCTCCCCCTTGGGAGGGGGGGTGGCCTGGCCCACCCATACCTTTCCCTTCACAACCCTCACTCTCACCCTCTTCCCATAAAGAATACATAAAAAACCAGTGTCTGTTTACAAAGAAAACTGGGTGTTTATTAGAAAAAATATGGCTGTGTCTACATTGGCAAGATTTTGCCGCCTGTCTACACTGGCAGCAAGTTCTTGCGCAAGAACACTGATGGTCTAATGTACGAAATCAGTGCTTCTTGCACAAGAACTATGATGCTCCCGCTCAGGAAAAAGCCCTCTTGCGCAAGTGTTCTTTGAAGTAGAAATAAGAGATCCTCTGGAAAAGGGCTTTATTCTGGAGGATCGCACCAGACTAGACGCTTTTTTCCGGCTTTTCCCCAAGCCGGAAAAAAAGCGGCGGCCATGTTTATTTAAATCCCACGGGGGATATTTAAATCCCCCGCGGATTTCCCTATTCCCAAGTTCAAAATTAGCATGTCCCTTTCGAAGAAGGGGTCAGTGTAGACATAGTCGTGTGTCTGAAAACTGTAGGTACTGGGGGTAATTTTTTTTTTTTTAAAGCGGTACTTTATACAAAAAAGGTTGAGAAACAGTGCTTTAGCTGGTCTTTTCAAATTTGCTCTTCTTTGGAATCAAAAAGATTGCCGTAATTTGTTTAATTTCTTTCTTCCCTGCACCAAAACATATGCAAAGAAATTCAGCTAGACATGCCTTTTGTATTAAAACAGAGTGAAGCCATGAATCACTTGCTGACACATTAGAGTGATTGATATCAAAGAATCCCTTAGGGATATTAGAAAAAAGGTAGTTAAGCAATTAATGAAGATATTTAAAATCCTAATATGGCAGAGACAGTTTTGAAGGCAGTGAAGGATTAATATTTATTTGACTGTCAGATTCTGTGCCAAAAAAAAAAAGAAAGACATCTGACAGAAGTCACCCTACTCCGAATGCAAAAATGCACAGTTTGAAGAATATTTTATGATGGTGACATCATTAAATCATGTGTTGTCACAATAGATGGGAAAACAATCTCACCTTAAAGCAAGAATTAACATTGCTGCTTGTCAGTGTTTCAACTGAAAATAATGGCTTCCAATTACCTCAGTATTTTGAGCTTTGTTGGATTGTGTTAGAATGATGTTTTATGCAAGGAGAGAACATATTTGCTGAGAGTGGTGACGTGGTTAGCTACACCATTAAATACATATCTCTGTGACTTTCCTGAGATTTTTTTTCATAGAGTTTTGCTATTATTATCACTTGAGTCCCATGAAGTCAGATGTAGTATTTTATAGTAACCTAATTAATGTCTCCATCAGGTATATGGAGTACATTAACTTCTTCGTATTCAGGTGATGGCCTTCTGTAGCTCTTGGTGATGAATCAGTTTTGATGTAAACTCTTGGAATTCCAGAGCCACCCTGTCCAGTTAGATCCAGACTAGGGAAGCTCAATCTAACAACGAGATGGTCATGACTAATGTGATGAGCAATGGTTACAGAACACTTATGCTCCTTAAACATTATATCTGTGATCTCTAAACCACTACAGATGTTTCCAGATGTGAGGTATCTGTTTGCATTCACCAGTCTGAGCCCAGTGTTGGATGTGCTTAGTGATACAGAACTAAATGTGATACAGAAGTGATTCTGAAACTTTTTAATTTTTTTTTGTAGATAAACTTCAGAACCATGACTGGTTGCATAAATATAATATCAAAGCAATAGAAAGCAAATGTGTCATTCTCCTTGAGTCTGGTACAGAATTGCTGTCAGAAATTTTGGTGCTAAGTGGATCCTAATCAGTCTTTGGTGTGATGGATCCTTGCTTCTCGTTCTCATGGTTGGTGAAAGCCACAGGGGACAGTTTAGATACATTAATCATAAAACCATAGAATTGGAAGGGACCTTGAGAGAACATCAAGTCCAGTCCCCTGCCCTCATGGCAGGACCAAGCACCATCTAGATCATTCCTGATAGATGTCTATCCAGCCTGCTCTTGAATATCTCAGTGATGGAGATTCCACAACCTTCCAAGGCAATTTATTCCTGTGTTTCACCACCCCAACAGTTAGGAAGTTTTCCTAATGTCCAACCTAAACCTCCCTTGCTGCAGTTTAAGCCCATTGCTTCTTGTCCTATCCTCAGAAGACAAGGAGAACAATTTTTCTCCCTCCTCCTTGGTCATGACTTTTAGATACTTCAAAATTGCTATCATGTCCCCTCTCAGACTTCTCTTTTCTAAACTAAACAAGCCCAATTCTTTCAGCCTTTCCTCATAGCTCATGTTCTCTAGACCTTTACTCCTTTTTGTTGCTCTTCTCTGGACCTTCTCCAATTTTTCCCCATCTTTCTTGAAATGTGGTACCCAGAACTGGACACAGTACTCCAGCTGAGGCCTAATCTGTGCAGAGTAGAGTGGAAGAATGACTTCTTGTGTCTTGCTCCTGTTGATGCATCCCAGAATCATGTTTGCTTTTTTTGGGACAGTGTCACATTGTTGACTCATGTTTAGATTGTGGTCCTCTATGACCCCTAGATCCTTTCTTACAGTACTCCTTCCTAGACAGTTGCTTCCCATTCTGTATGTGATTAGTCCTTCCAAAGTGGAATTTGTCCTTATTAAACATCATCCTATTTACCTCCATCCATTTCTTTGGTTTGTCCAGCATTATTAATGATGAGCATTATTAATGTCTCTCTGTTTGAAGACAGCCTGCTGGTTGCTTAAACATGGTAGTTAGGCACTCTCTCAAGAAATCATTTATTGACACAGACAACCGTGATAATTTCAAACCCATCAGAAACCTTTCCATGCGAGGAAAGTTTATGAAATGGTAATGGCTGACCAAATCAATACCAGCTGAATTTCTCTAAATTCTTTAATCCTTATTAGTTTGAACATGGCACAAGAAGTACACTGCTATAGTGTCTTTGGCTAATAATTTCCTCCTGGAAATGCAGAATGCTCAGATATCTATGTTAATATTGATGTCTTTCAACAGCCTTTAACATGACTTACCCCAAGGAAGTGGTTTCATTATGAGGCCTCTTGAGAGCAGATAGGATGACTTTACAACAGTTCCTTTCCAGTGGCTGATCTTTGGATGCCACCATTTTAGGAGTGCTGCAGAGTTCCATTTTGTCCAGTTAGGTAAGGCTGCTGGCAGGAACCCTGGGCAAATCTGAAGCTGTTTATTTTTTTTCATCCCAGCCCTGATTGTTTTCTCACCTGATTTAAAACCAATCCAAATAACACAGAGGTGGAAGACAGGTGTATGGCAGGAACTGACCAATGCCAGCAGTTTCCTCAGTAGAAATTATTGCCTTTGATGTCAGTAGTTTGGAATCTCGGGTCTTTATGGAATCCGTTGGGTAGCATTTAGATTTTAAAGTGTTAATGAAGGTACAAAATACATTTTTACATAATGGCTGGCTAAAATATGAAGCTTTTCCTCTCTGAAGTAGACCTCATTACAGTTATGCATGCCCAATGTGTTTGCAGCCTAGATTACTGTAATCCACTTCGCAATGGTGCTACTCCTTCAGTCTTGGAAAATGACATGGAATCTTCTGCTTGGGTGTGTCTAAACTACATGGCTCCATTGATGGAGCCATGTAGATTAGGCTGATCGGCAAAGGGAAATGAAGCCGCGATTTAAATAATCGCGGCTTCATTTAAATTTAAATGGCTGCTGCGCTGAGCTGACAAACAGCTGATCAGCTGTTTGTTGGCTCAATGCACTAGTCTAGGCACTCCCACACCGACCTGAAAGCCCTTTATCGACCTCACCGTTATGCCTCGTAGGATGAGGTTTACCGGGGAGGTCAATAAAGGGCTTTCATGTCAGCGTGGGAGCCTCCAGACTAGCGCGCTGAGCTGACAAACAGCTGATTAGCTGTTTGTCAGCTCAGCGCGGCAGCCATTAAAATTTAAATGAAGCCGCGATTATTTAAATCACGGCTTCATTTCCCTTTTCCGAACAAACAAATCTACATGGCTCCATTGACGGTGCCATGTAGTTTAGACATACCCCTTGTGAGGAATTCAGTCTTCTATTTAAAAAGGGGCCAGGTGGCTATGAACATGAGATCTCTCTGTTTTGAATTCTGCATTGGATTCCTTTGTGTTTGAGAGGTTAATTCAGCCATAAGTGGCCTTGGATACAATTTGATTTGCACCAGACAGTTGACCGAAATTATCTTTTTCTGTCCCTTCATTTGAACTTCTTAGGGAAGCCAACAGAGACTTCTGGTGCATGGCCTCCATATCTGGAACTGGATCTCACTTATGGCCTGCCAATTTTCATTTTGGCAACCTTTACTACGTAGTGCTAAATGTGTCTGTTTTAATTTGTCTTTTAATTAGCAGGGGATTTACTGCCAGTGGGGCAGGATGTGTCGCAGTTAGGGAATGGGTAGAGAGAAGTGTTATTGGTTGACAGTTTTTAATGTTTGCGTTTTAATCATTGTGCTTGCTCCTGCAGACTTTCTAAATTATAAATTAATGTATAAATAAATGTTTATTAATGTTATAAAGTCCCATGAGCTAGGTCCTCAGCTGGTGTTAATCAGCATATCTTTTTTGAAGTTCCCCGTAGTCTGTGGAGTCACTGAGATTTGCCCCAAATAACAATTCGAACTGTAAAATTTCTTCTCTTGGCTAGAGCAGATTACTACAGATTTTTTCATAAAGTCCCATACTTTAGATCAGTGGAGATACGTGGCTCTCTTGTCATATATCTACAACATTGGTTCTGCAGTTCTGCCACTGAGTTCAGTATGAACTTTGCCTTCACAGAGACTGAAACAGGGTTATCGTTAATATTAATTCCTTGATAAGTATTTAAAATTAGTTTAATACAAACTATGATGAAACTGTGATTGTTAACATACATTTAATAGGATTAAGATTGGTTACTTGACTGAGCAAAGAATCCGTAGCACAAAGTGAAAAAGCTGATTGTCAAAATATCTCATTAGATTAAGAAGCTTACATAATAATCATGAGTCAAAGGTTTTATTTCAAAGTTTCTGTTTAGTATATAACAGATTGGGGATGGGAGAGGAGGCCTTGACTTCATTATACTTACTACTTAAAAGTCAACCAGCACATTTATTTTCAATATGTTGATTTAAGTAGACGGATAATGATGGCAAGTTTTAAATGCCATGGACATAAAGGTCTGTTTTAGTGTGGAGAAAGCAGCTTTACATATCATTATATTTTAACCAGGTGCCTGAAATACCTAAAGTTTGTTAATAAGGATAACAATTATACATCATGGTAAATTTAGTAACTCCTCTATGCAACCCTCTTAGGATCATGTGCTAATGAAGAAGATGCTCTAATAATTAGGCCTAAAGCCCACTGAATGTAACACCTTCCAATTAGCACTCCCCAGCATGAATACTAACATTAATGTTAAACAACAAAGACAAAAATGGGTATCAATTCACATAATAGGAAATAACTGATGAAGTTGGAGGGTGTGATTATTTGTGATTACTTTACAGTCATGCACAGAAAGTAAGAGAACCCCAGTAGGAGCTAATCTCTGGCTACCTCTTTGAAGATAATGAAATTGGCTTCCTACTGATGATTATTCATTAACAATTAATTCTTTCTTGGTGATCAGCTTCATTTTCAGCTTCTCACCACAAACATGCAATGGAATAATTACAAGTGGAAATGAAAAAGCAATTAGTGGCAGATAATGCCAACATCTGATTAAAAAACAGTAGAACAGATTAGCAGTTCAGTAACTGCAAGTCTGGTGCCTTCAGCAGGGAGATGTAAGTTACTCACCAATATTGCAATTCAAACTGTGTTCCTGTTTTATTGCTTCCCCTACATCATGGTCTGCTATGGGAAATGCTCTTTTATTCTTAAAGGTACTGGCTTGTTGAAAATACTTTTTAAATGGGAAGCATTAGTTGAGAGAGCTTGTTGTCCTGCATGCCGATGCTTTTTCTAAAAACAAAATAAAATTAAATAAAAAGATAGTTAAAACAAGTGATTCACTCTGGGGGCAAGCAAATGCACTCAAAGTATTTTAAGATAGGAGGAGACAAAGATCCTTGGAAATTGGGAAAATCAAATGTTTGTTATAAAGGACAAAATGTGAGGATTGTCATTAAGCCCCATACCGTTGCTATGCTAATTTGTGGTTTAACACTTGCATTTTGAGACCACAAAATCCAGCAGAAGACACACTAAAACACAATGTTATGAATTAAGGTAGTGGTGGTGGTTGTTAGTCCTATCCAGAGAGTTGGAGTAGTGAGCAGTTCTTTAAGGCATAGTCAGAAAGAGAAAATAATTATAAAACAGCCATTAAAATAAAGATCATTGTGCTCCATGCTGGCAGAATTTTATGTTTTCAAAAACATTTATTATAAACTACTATTCACTTTCAACTTTTTGTTTTTTTGCATGTATGAAGAGGGGAGGAAAAATGTCCTGAGAGAATTTGGGCTCTGCAGGGGAATTAGTGTTTCCACATAAAAATAGATGGATAATAACAAATGAAGGAAAATGTGAATGCAAAACTTATTGCTTACATTAAAATCCTTCTCTCACATGAGTAAAGAAGTATCTATAGTCTGTTGTGATAATTGGACTTACAAATTTACTTCAGTTGTGGGCTCAACTGTAAATGTATGTGGAAGTTCATACAATGTTAAAATAATGGATAATAACAAATGTCAATAGGAAAAGGTATGAAATAGAGATGGAGAGACTAAATTCAACTAAATAAAAAGGACCTACTTGATATGGTTCAGAGAGACTATATTAAAATCATGCTTGATAAAAACAGAAGATGTAAAACCCGAAATTAGTGAACCAATATTGGTGTATTGGATATTAAGTGTGTAACTAGTGGATAATGAGGAGAAGGGCTATTTCATACATTATTCCATTTTGAGGATCTTTAAAGAAATAAACTTTTTTGGGAAATAGAGAAGAACAGGTGGAAGCTACTGGAGCAAGGTTCACTATCATGTTGGCTGCTTCTCCAAACATTTTATGGGACCCTAGACCTACCTCATCCTAATCCTGAGGGATGTGCTGACTAGACTGGTCCAGAGAGAGGGATCCAGATGATATCACCACCTCTACCAGCTCCATCTGACTCCCACACACCACCTCAGATGAAACAGGATTGGCCTTTGAACAGCAGCTTCAGCCCATGTCAGCTAACCACATGAGATACTAACCAAGAAAGAGACTGTCATACAAAGGGGTTTTTCCTTCTGAACCATTCTACAGCTAAAGGGAAAGGGAACATGGGAATTTGTTCAAGGGACTTAATATGTATATCAAATACTCTGTCTTCTCCCCGTTTCTGTATCTTTAATGAAAGGTTTAAATGATGCTTGGTGGTCTGTTTGCCATGGTACTAAGCAGGCTGATGTCTCTGTATATCAAAACCTGATTCTTGTTTATTGTTATACAGTGACTGAGTTATGTTAATACTGTGACCAATTTATTCCATCTCATATAATACAAAACGTTTTCTTAAGTGATAGTTTAATACATGGACAGACTATTGATTGTCAGTGCTTTTCTGGTTACTCTATAACAACCTTTTGCATTCCCATGGTTTATTCACTACATAAAATTTTCTTTTCAAGTTCTTCCATCTTCAAAGAAAGGATTGATATCATCTGTCATGACCAGCTTTCTTCCCCCTTAAGTGCCCCTCCTCATCCCCTGCTGCATCTTTTTCCTTCTGTCATTGACTCTGTCTCTTGCACGTTACCTGCCCTACTCCATCCACCTGCCCCTTCTCCCCCATCCAGAGGTGCTGGAACAGTTTGTACAGTGGGGGTGCTTAGAGCCATTGAAACAGACTGACACCCTATATATAATGGCAACCCCTTCAAGCCAAGGAGTGCAGCAGCAGCCACTGCACTGGGACAGTTTACCTGGGGGCCAGCAATTTAAAAGGGTCTGGAACTCATGTCTGCTGCTACTGTGGCAGCAGTCAGTGCCTCCAGCTCTTTACATTGCTACTGGAAGCACACGCAGTGCAACCCTGAAGGACGGGCTGGGAGAGTCTAGCCACAACTCTGCCCCTTCTGGCCGAAGCCCTGCCCTTTCTTGCGGCTCCTGCCCATCTTGCCTGGCAGCTTGGCAAGTCTCTCCACAGCTCTGCCCTGCACCCCTAGTTCCAGCACTTATGCCCCCATCTCCTTCTAGCTGCTAAGTTCCATTTATTCTCTGCCTTCCTTCCTTGCCATTGCTAAGCCTTTCTTTTTCCTGCTACCTCTCCTCTGCCAGCACCCTTCACTGACTTGGGTAGCTAGACACCACAGTGTGCCTGCTGCCTCCTTTTTTCACTGTGATGTGTAGCTACACATACCCTACCTGTCACCACCTCAAGTGCTGTGCAAAGTGGCTATAGCCTCAGAGGAGTGCTGTGGCCCCAAACTCAGAACAACTATAGGTGAACCTGTTTAGAAAAAGACAATGAAAGGGAAAGCATGATATAGGTGGAGCAAATAATGGATACCAGTGGTTTTCAAACATTTTTCATTTGCAGTCCTCTTAAAAAATTTCACCTGGAGGTGTGAACCCCTTTAGAAAACTCAGATATTGTCTGTGGGGGACCATGGAACATGGACTAAAAACAGTTTATATAAATATTGAAACACGAAAAGTGAAACCCAGAGAGAAAGAGAAACTCCATCTAAACACTAGATCATTGTCATGGGGCATATGTACTGGGTGCTGGCTCAGCAAACAGTGGGTTAATACAGGCACTGCTGGCCATGCCGACTAGCAGCCTCCAAGGATAAAAGAGGTGGGAAGCAAAGGGTTGGAGTGGCTTCCAGAGGAGCAAGCTGGCTGGAGAAGAGAACTGCCAGAAAACTGCTGAAAAGCTGCTCAGCGAGAGCACCCTGAGAGGGGAGAACTGAATGAGCAGGCCAGAGGAGCATAAAGAAACCAGGGGAAGGAACTCAGGACATGGCTAGAGTTGTCAAATCCTAATTTGGCTCGGCTGGTTTAAGGGTGCTGAGTTGGAATCCAATGGATTGGTGGGCCTGGGTTCCCCTACCAATCCTCTGAGGGATTTAAGAATGGAGAGACCCTCTGGGAACCAGGAATTGACTGAGGCTATGTCTACATTGCATTCCTCTTCCGAGAGTAGAATGCAAATGCAGACAAGCAAAATTGCAGATGAAGCGCGGATTTGAATGTCCTGTGCTTTATTTGCATAATCACGGGCCGCCGCTTTTCCGAAATAGCATCTTTCAAGAAAACAAATGCGGTCCCTATGGGGTTATTTTGAGAAAAAAAACCTTCCTTTGAAATAACCCTTTTTTCTTGAAATAAACCCGCAGGGACTGCGTTTGTTTTCTCGAAAGACATTATTTTGGAAAAGCAGCCATCTGTGATTATGCAAATGAAGCAAAGGAAATTAAAATCCATGCTTCATTTGCAATTTTGCTTTTCTGCATTTGCATTCTACTCTCAGAAGAGGAATGCAATGTAGACATAGCCTGACGGTGCTGCCAGATTGAGGGAACTCAGATGCAGTGCTCCACATGGCCAGAGGTGGTGCAAGGGCACTGAGACACCAACTCTCTCTCTTGAATTAGTCAGCCTGGTCAGCCACGTTGCCATGATATCAACTCTCTGTATTGCTCAAATAAAGGATTGTGTAACCACTCAACTTTCCCACGTATAGCAAACTTCTCTTTTTGGGGAGCTCTTCTTATTCAGGTGATAGGAGAAAACTAGCTTGATGTGCAAAATGCACATGGGGCTCCTTGTAGCCATTCTATTGATTAAATTCTTCTTCAGAGAGTAGTAGGAGTTTGTTCAGATTGTGTGAGTCTTACATGTATAAGATAGCTTCACATTCCTACTGTGAGAAATTGAAGAAAATGAATGAACTTGGAAAAAAAGTAGATAGAGAATAAGACAGAGAATATCTTATTGCTTCTATATAAAACCATGGTACTCCCAAATCTTGAATACTGCAGACAGATGTGGTCACCTCTTCTAAAAAAAGATATATTGACATTGGAAAGGGTTCAGAATAGGGCAACGAATATGATTAGGGATTTGGAACGGGTCCCATATGAAGAGAGATTAAAAAGCCTGGGACTTTTCCGCTTGGAAGAGGAAACTAAAGGAGGGATATGATAGAGGTCTATAAAATCATGACTGGTGTGGAAAAAGTGAATCAGGGAAAGTTATTTACTTGTTCCCATAACATAAGAACTAGGGGTTACCAAATGAAATTAAGAGGTAGCAGTTTTAAAACAAACAAAACGAAGTTTTTCTTCATGGAGCACACAGTCAACCTGCGGAGCTCCTTGTTAGAGGATGTTGTGAAGGCCAGGACTTTAACGCCGGGGTTCAAAAAAGAACTAGATAAATTCATGGAGGTTAGGTCAATCAATGGCTATTAGCCAGGATGGGTAGGAATGGTGACCCTAACCTCTGTTTGTCAGATGCTGGAAATGAATGACAGGAGAGGGATTACCTGATAATTACCTGTTCTCTTCACTCCTTCTCGGGCATCTGGCATTGGCCACTGGGATAGATGGACCTTTGGTCTGAACCTGTATGGCTATTCTTATGTTCTTATGTCTCTCTGTGTTTGTGTTCTTTATTTTTCTGGGCTTCTTTATCAGAGAGTGTTTTATAAGTTACTAAAAGCATTAGAGCTGGAGTTTTCATATGGTAGCTATCCAGAAATTGGAATACCCTTAGAAGACTGGATGTAGGATATTTTCCCTGTAAATAGCCCCCTGAAGCATTGAAAATTGAATCTTTGAAAAACATGAACAGAATACAAATAATACATAAAAACATGAACAGAATACAAATAGTATGGTAGCACTTTAAAGACTAACAACATGTAGCTATCATAAGCTTTCATGTACCCCACGAAAGCTCGTGATACCATCTACATGTTTTGTTAGTCTGTACAGGATAAACTAAAAAACAACAAATTGTATGGTAGCACTTTAAAGACTAACTCAGCTACACCCTGAAGCTTTAGAATACAAATAAACACAGATAAACAAACCTACATATAGCTATCATTTCTATATACATCTTTGCTGTTATGAAAGCATCTTTCATGAGAGAGGAGGAAGGACAAGAGGAACATGATGTATTTCATATAAGGATGAAACCATAACAATTTTTAGAAGTTCCTTTTTCCCAGATTTTGTCTTTTAGCCAGAAGTTAAACTTGACTTCGGTGGAGCTTTTGTATTTGTCAGATAGAAGGGAGACAAGGAAATAGTTATCGAGGATTGCAATGATACTGTTGTGTGCTAACTGTCTCAGGGCAAAGATTCCATTCCAGCACAATCTACTGAAACAGCACAAGACCACTGCATATGGGGCAGTGGACAAATATTCTTGAGGCAAAAATCTTGCTTTCATCAATGTAGGCATTTCCTAGTGTAGTCCTTAAGACTTGTTCATTTGTATATTTTTGGAAAAGAATTGCCTGAATGTGACATGTGGAAAAAGTACAGGTTGGTCCTCCTTGGTCTGGCATCCTCAGTGCCAAACAAGGGGGGTTGCCAGACGAGTGGAGGTCAGGCTTCTGAGCCATCCCAGGGTTCTCTTCCTGGCTCCTGGCCAGCATGCTGCATCTTGCCGCCAGTCTTGCACTGGCTGTTAGCCTGCCTAAGACATTGGCCAACAGACCAGGTCTGCTCCTGTCCATTCACCCCATGAGCTACCCACCTGCCAGACTGGCTCCACTCCCAACCACTGGAAACCTCTGCAGGTGGGGCTTTCTGGTCCAGGACTCTTTGGTCAGGAAACATCCATGGTCGTAATGAACCACAGATATTGCCAGACTAGAGAGGTTCAACCTGTACTCAGTTAGACACCACACAGCTATTATACAGAGACAGCCACCTAAACATCTGCTTCTGTAAACAATTTGCCTCAAAGTGTCAGAATATTAATCCACACAGTAGGATTTCTCCCCCCCCCCCACACACACACTTTTTTTTTTAACCAGGCAGTGGTTTCAGTCTTCACTATTGAAGCAAATCTACACTGTATTCCTGTACTGGTTAAGTTCTTAGTTGTATTATGAATTTTTTAAATTCCATAAAAACGAATTTTGAAAGCAGTAAAAATTGGTCTATGTTTAGTAGGTATTTAATGTATATTGGCTGTTCCGCAGGCCCTGGCACTTGCGATCAGCCAGATGCTTAACTCTAACCCATTTCTAGGGGAAGCCCAAGCTGCTCACTTCTGAAGTAGCAGTAAAAGCTGCTTTCCCCATGCCACTAGATCCTTTGTATACCTTGTGCTTGAGGAACTACCACAGTTGGCTTCCCTGTTCTGTTTCTCCATCCCCATGTGGCTTAAGGGAAAAGGCAGAGTGTGATATGGTTTTATTTGTAAAGTTTGACCCATCTCCCTATAAGAGTATTCTCTCTCCAGCAAGCTTCAGAGCATTTACTCTCACCTTCTCCACCTGAGTACTTCAAATACATTTTACCCAATTGCCATATTTAGGCCTGATCCAAAACCCATCTACATCAATGAGCATCTTTCCATTGATTTCATTAAGATTCAGATCAGGCCCACACGTAGTGGTTAGTTTTATGATAGTTGTATCTTCTAATGAGCACGTAGCTGAGTTTCACAGACAAGCAGAAAAAGGGCCCGATCCTGTGAGTGCTCAGTGCCTCATACCAAATGCCAAGACTTCTCAATATCCACTAACGATATTGGGGGGAGGGAGGAAAAGGCCCATTCTTCCACAGAGACAAACTCTGGTTTGACTAACTCATTTTCATTTCATGTCTTAAGTACTGCAGATTCCTCCTGTATGCATTTGGCATCTACTTTGTCCCGCTCAAGTCTATTTAGAAGGGTGGTGCTAAAACCATCTTCTTGACTCATTGCTCTGACCACATTAGATCCCACAAGCTTTTTTTACTTTACCATTAAGGTTCTTTATCATTTTAAGCTCACCCTATCTACCTGATTTAGTAATGTATCATGATGTGGACTCCTGGCTTGGCTTCACCAGTGTGTTCAGCCTTTATTACCCACCAGTCATCTCCCTCTTTAAACAGTCCTGTGCTTTCTCCTACTCTGTCCGTTAGGCATGAGAAAAACACCCCGATAAAACCTACTATCTTTTTATCCTTCAGTTCCTTCTCTGAGACTTCTCTCTGCCATGATGTCTACAAAATCCACCCTGTTGGTCTTAGTTGCTGAGCATTGATTATTTCTCTTCCTTTTCTTTCCTCTTCCTCCTCATCGCTACTGCTAAATTAACCTTTCATCACACAAAAAAAACCCCAAACAAACAAAAAAACCCTGACAATGTATATAACTAGCAAAGCTTTATTGATTTTTTCCAACATAGTCTTTTCTTGCATGTTGCATCACCATTCTCTACTTTTTTTCCCGTTTGTGTCTTTAGACTGCAATCTCTATAGGGCAAGGAAATGCCTCCATGTTTATATCTTACCCAGCACAAGAGGATCCTGATCCCATCTGGGATCTTTGTGTGCTACCATAACATAACTATTTATTATGATGATGACTACATATACTACTACTAACCTCATTGTAGTGGTCTCAAAGAAAAGCTGGGCCAGATTCAATTACTATACTTCCAAAACATTCTTTCACTTAAAATGTGTCTCTCAGTGAAGGCATCTCAGTGTGGTGTGCAAAGGTGTCTTTAAACTCATTTTCCACTGTTATGATCCTGGGTAGTCTGTGCCAGACTGTACCCTGATACAATTTAGAGAAGTCTGCAGGCTCTGTAACTTGGGCTGTCTGTCAGTGGCCTTAGGGGTCTGAAGCAGCAGGCTGAACTCAGTTTACAGAGAAACCATATCTGTCAGCAACCAAGTGGGTTGTGGAAGTGCTGGTCTTGGAGTCATCATGACAGTTAAGAGAGCTACTAGAATTGCTTCTATTTTGGGTGGGGGGGAGCAGTTCTCTTTCTTTCACTGCAGTAACACTTCCTGTTGACAAAAAAAAGTGAATATACTTAGCCGCATAACTGTATACTTGTGAAACCACTATAGCAACAAACAGAGACTTGCTCCTTAAGTGAGAAAAAATTAATTTCCTATGATTTTATTCCCTGTTTAGACTTTAGCCTAAAAGTTTTAAAGTCATCTAAGGGTGGCCTAATCTTATTTCCAAATAATATGAAAGAGAATTGAGTGTCTGACTCTGGCTCAGATGCATTTGAAAATCTTAGAACTAATCTTCCATAGGAGGTTGAGAAGCAACTCTGTGAACTGACACTTTCTTTAGTTATATTTATTGTGCAAGGGTCAGAATGGATTATACTGGCTGTTTGTATATTTATAGGAGTCTGGAAGGAAACTCACAATGTTTTGAGACTGAGAGGGAAGAGGTGTGTCTATAAACACTGAGGTGAGGTTGATTATTTTGAGCTGGTTTGATCTAAGCTGATCAAGTGACTTCTTGGGGTTACACCTTTATTTTTTTCCTACCGATTTAATGCTGCATCCCATGGCAGCTGAGCAACTCACAAGCAACAAACCAAACAAAAGAACCACCACCCTCAACACCACCACATTGAAATTCACAGATCTTGTCTGTGGAGAAGGTGAAAGAAACAACATTGTGCATGTGTGTGCGCACACATTTCCTTGGTCGTTGCTTTGTCCAGTGTTTAGATCCCTGAATGATAAGTGTAGTGGTAAAAGTAGCTAAAATAGGTAGATTCGAGGGTCTGACTTCTCTAGAAACTGAATCCACTGGGGGTGAAACAATTCACTGCCCAATTCTCTTCCAGTCCCATTGCTGCAAGTTTATAGCCAGATTTATAGCCTGATTTGATTTGCTCCTTTCTGACAGTTTGGGGTCTCATTGTACATAGGCCAAAGCTTTGTACAAGTTGAACCTCTCTAGTCCAGCACTCTCTGGTATGGCAACAACCATGGTCCGGCATGATTTTAATTAGCTGGATGCCCACTTATCATGGGCATGGTCAAGTTTTCCATGATACCATAAAGTATGTTTACAGCCACCAGTTCTGACTCTCAGTGTTCTGTGTCGCTATTTAGCTCTGATTTACCCCTAAATGTCTTTGGGTATGTCTACACTAGACCTCTAGGTTGAACTAGGGTGGCTACTGTAGGCATTTGAACTTGCAAGTAAAACCCAGGATTTAAATATCCCACGTTCCCGGACAGGCTCCATTTTTAAATCCCCTTAGTTCGAACTGACTGCCCATGGCTACACGCGGCAGTCAGAAGTTAATCCGAACTATATCCTTAGTTTGGATTAACGGTTACTCCTCCTACAATGAGGTGTAACAGTTAATCTGACCTAAATCATTGCAGGAGGAGTAACCATTAATCCAAACTAAGTATTTAGGTCGGATTAACTTCTGACTGCCGCGTGTAGCTGCGGGCGGTCAGTTCGAACCAAGGGGATTTAAAAATGGCGCTCACCCAGGAACATGCAAATGAAGCCTGGAATATTTAAATCCCGGGCTTCATTTGCAAGTTCGAATGCCTACATTAGCCACCCTAGTTCAAACTAGGGGCCTAGTGCAGACATACTCTACAAGAGCCTAATAAGCAGTGGAAGTGTTGGTAATGCAGCTAGACAATATTGACCTTCCATGGCATGGCAAATTCTCTGGTTTGGCACTGTTTATGTCCCAAGGGCACTGGAATAGAGAGGTTCAACCTGTACTTCCTGTGGGAAAATGATGATCCTTCTCCTTTGGAATCATAAATGTAAGGATGGCCTTTGTGGTCTTTCTGAAGTTGCATTACACAGTCTGGCTTGCTGTATATTAAGTAGGCTGGTTGCCTTGTGCTGCTGATCAGATCCTGCCCCAATTGGGGTCTGCCTTTTGTACATCTGCATCTAAACTATTGCTAGAAATCAAATCTTCAGTGTAATTGTGAAGAAAACCTTCCACATGAGAACCAAATGCAAACAAATGACAGTGTGGCTTCAGGCAGCTTGAAACATTAGCTCTGAGATGCAAACAAATGGTCTCATTTATTGTAATGGATTGTTCAGACTGAAGCCTATTGGTAATGTGTTTAAATGACATAATATTAACTGTTTAATTGCTTCTTAAAGTGATGTCTTACTCTGGTAGCAAGAATGGGTTACAGGACATTGAAGAGAGAATCGCCATTATCCCCCATAATGACACATTAGCCCTGTTATGGGTCACTTACATCTTTTTCCAGTCACTACTGGTTATTTATATTTGGGAATTAATTATCTTTTCGGGTCTTTTTTTCTCTTTCACATAAGAATTTTAAAAATCATAAATTTAATCATTTTAGCTATTTAGATCTGAATTGTCATGGCCTTGTGATTGCAGGGATCCCAACCCAAAAATGAGTGTTTGTGTGTGGATGGGGTGGGTGGGGGCACGGCTATTGGAGGAGTAGTAAAATAATTTAAAATTTTCCTGATACTAATCTATAATTCTCCATCAATTAGTCCATACTTTTCCATAAGTATCTATAAAATGACATTATTATTAGCTAGTACAAGTAAACAAGTTACACATAAATGCTGCTCGAGATGGATGATTTGAGTGTCTTTAATGGTTCAGTCTAGGGTCTGAAGACATGCCATATACTCCAGTGAGGTTGGATTAGGCTCTAAGTGATTAGAACCCAGCTATTACATAATACATTAATTACTTCTTGTCTAAATCAAATATTAACATGTCATAGTATTTGTTATGAGAAGAAAAGCAAGCACTTCCTTAGGGTACATCTAGACTACAGGGTTTTGTCAATGGAAGTTTTGTCGACAGATACTGTCGACAAAAGTTCTGTCAACATAGAGCGTCTAGACACATTCAGTTCTGTCGACAAAGCAAGCTGCTTTGTCGACAAAACCCTGTAGTCTAGACGCAACCCTACAGGCAATAACACCTTCTGTCGACAGAACTCTGTCGACAAAAGGCGTTATGCCTCGTAAAATGTGGTTTACCAGTGTCGACAAAGCTGCTGAGTTCTGTTGATGTTATGTCGACAGAACTCAGCGGTAGTGTAGACGCAGGTATAGTTTTGTCGACAAAAGTCCACTTCTGTCGACAAAACTCAGTAGTCTAGACACACTCTAAACCCCATTATATCCCTGTCATATGTTTAGAATGCTGGGAGCAGACAGTATATTTAATAGTTCTTTCAGAGTGGGCTGTTTTCTTTTTTTTTAATTCCACCCACATGAAGAGTGAATATTTACAGTGTAAGAGTTAGAATCATATTTAACATGATGAAGCAGAGGCAAAGAAGAAATAGAAAGGAATATCATTCCTCTTGTTACAATTCACTGTGTTATTTTATATGCAAGATAATTAACAACAATATAGACTGCAGTTCAGCAAGGGACATAAACACATACAATCTTTGGGCTATTCACATGGTTAATGGGATGGGCTTATGAACCTTGTTGAACTGTGGCCAGAATAAAGATTCATCATACTGAACATAAAAGGGGGGGTTCCCAAGTTAAAGAAACTCTCCACTAACAGCTTCAGTAACACCTTACGTATTAAAAAAAACTGCAGTACACTTTACATTTGTTATACATTCTGTTTCCTCATTTTTAGTATTATTTTCAGCCATTGGTAGCCAATGGGTTGAAAGATTGGATGGTAAAAATAAGAAACTGTTGATGAAACAAAATTACTCAGAAAGTTTTTCAAAAATCTGTAGAATAAGGCTCAGATCTTGAATGGAGTTTTGCAGAATTATAAAGTGAGGATCTGACCATACATTCATTGTCTACCTTTGAAAAACAATGGATAACTTTTTTGCCCTGAATCATAATTTTAGTGGCCAGCCATTTCTGTTTCTCTGACTGCAATGTCTTACAGCTATATAATAACATCAAATGATGCAGAACTACATGAAAAAGGAAATCTCACACTAATAATGTTTTGAAGAGCTGATCGACTCTGCCAAAGGGGTTAAAATGGAGCTGGGGGAATAACAGGAAATGGGTTTTTAACACTTAAATATTGATCTACTTAAAAGAAAAAGCTTACACAGTTCTCAAGACACTTCTGATGAGTGAAATCATAATTTCCATTCTATATTAAACAAATCTATATAGCACAGCATTCTCTTTGCTTGTGTTGAGGCAGGAGTTTTTTATTTTTACAAGCCAATGTGCAATTTCACAGTTCTTTTATAACCACAACCATACCTTCATTCTGTGCACCATGACTGTACAGAAGCAAGGAAATGAAGCTTAACAGGTTACCCGAGCACAGCTGCAGGAACAGAATGTACTAAAAATATGTATATATACTCTGTATTTACATATACTCTCACATAAATATGGTGTTTTGCAGGACACACAAGAAAAATTATCCAATGAAAACACCGGAAATGAAATGGCAATAACATCAGATTTCGAAGCAAGTCACCTAGCAGAGTTCACTTCAGGAAAATTTTAATAATTTAAACCCTTGTTCGTTACTAAGTCTCTGAAAGAATATTGATTGTATTTGCTGACAGTGGCATGAAGTGGAAATTGTCCCCCAAAAGGAAGGCATCAAGAGGGAATCCCCACATTTAAAGCTGCATTGCATTTTGCTCAGTTGCACTTCATATGTTGTTGAATGATTGAAAACTCTAAAAATGTAGCCCCAAGAGCTCTAGTTCTCACTCAGGAAAAATCCCATTTAAGTTCTAGGGAATTTTGCCCAGTCAGGACTGTGGGATATTCCCAGGTCACACAGATGGCTGGATAGTGGCAATGAGCAAGTGTTTCAGACTAGTTTTGAATATTGTCATCCACAAACCTGTAGAGTTAAAATTTACTTTTGAATTTGTTACACATGCAGGCCCAAAGTATAGATATGTTCTGCTCACAATAATGTCAATGAGAATAGTGCGATCTGATTCAACAGCTGAATTTGGTTCTTCAACTTTTGGACTCAATATATTTGGGATCAATATTCTAAAGTCGTATTCCTCTCCCTTTGCCTTTTCTCCTGCTTTCTTCAGCACTGATAAGCCCAGGTTTTGATGTTGTTACTGCTTTTACTACCAGATATTTTGCAAACAGGTACAGATTAGCTTCCTCACTCTAGAGCTGTTCACATTCTACTTCCCCTTTCATTTAGACTTATAGGCCTAGCAGAATTTTTGCTGTGGCCACACCTGCTTTCTCTTCCTTCCAGTAGCTGCTTCCCATAAAATAGCATGAAGATGTTTCCCTCCTGCCCTCTTTACGTGATCCCATTTAATTTGAGCAGGGCAGTTTCATTTTTAGAATATATGCTTCTTTGAAAATGTATTGTTTGTTACTCCCAAATCTAAGATGTGATGCAGATGCTCTAATCCTGCATAGGAAAAAAAAATCTCTCTCTTTCTATTTGTGCTATTTACACTTCTGTGAGTTTACTCTGTTTTTGAACACTTCATATGTTCTCTGTATCTGCCAGTGTGCTTTGCACTTGAAGCCCTCTCTCCTCAATGCATCACATCAGGAACAAGATGATTCTGTGAAGTGCCGAGAACTGAGACTTCTGCTCAGTGCTTTGCCAAGCCAAGCCCTTCACCAGCACCAGTGAAAAGCATGAAAAATGAGCAGCAGGAACAGAACCTGATCCTCACAAATATACCAAGTAAATAGCGCAGGAGGAACAATCTGTTTAGCATCCACTGAACAGACCCGCCAAATCCTTCATAGCTCAGTTGGACCGTATGAAGCAGCTTTCCGAAGGAATTATGGGTAAGCTTTCCTTCACGCCTCTTCCCTCCTGAACTGATTGATTGTGCTATGTAGCAACAGGATTTGACTGCAAAGGACTGAAAAGCGTCATTACAGCAACATAAGGGGATGTTGGTTGTCAGTGGTGAACTCACCCTCGAGGTGCTGAAAATATTCTGGCATGGAACAAACAAGCTCAGATAGGAGACTGTTCCAATTGGAACTCCTCCATTGATGAGTAATCCCTTCGACATGCCCTCGCTCACTAGCACAAGGGCTATTTTACCAGTCTGAAAGTGATCGGTGAACTTGCAATGGCTGGTCAACCTAAAAATAGGTTGTAAATCAGGAGGCCAAGTCAAGATGATATGAAACAACATTAATGACCAGTTCAAGTTCCCTTGTGAATGGGATTATTTGTGTGGAAGGAGATGAACCTAAGTGTGCATCAAAAAGTGAAAGGATGGCAGGCATAAAACCCCACAATTCTGAAAAACCAAAGATTTATATAATAGTAGTATTATTATCAAAACATTTATGTTATGATAATACCTAATTAGGATTAGGATCCCATTGTGCTGTGCACTGTGCAAAGAGAGACAATAACTCTTCACGAGGGCTTAATCTAAAAACCACAAGCGGATGAAAGGTTAAGAATAGGGCTATTTCCTTCAAAGTGCCCCATAGGGTATGTTGCCACTGCATTTTCAAACAGCAGGTGTGTGTCTCAGAGCCAGGCCTACAGACTCAGGTGTGTGCTACGGCACTAAAAACAGCAATGCAGGCTTTCAGCTTAGGCTCTGAAGCCTTGGTAGGTGGAGTTCCCTACGCAAGTGAAATGTAAGAGATACTGTTCTCTCTGGGTGAGTGTGTGTTTACTGGAACATCTCACGCCAGCCCCTAAAGAGTGAACGACCCCCTGCTAATGAAGTAACACTGTGAGGAAGTTGAGGTATATGTTTCGTGCCTTGTGGAGAGGGAAACTGTTTTAACCAGCAACTGAAGCAATATTTCTTCAGTCAAAATTCTTCCCTTGAAACTTCTCTGACAGTTATTTTTCACAAAGTCTGCTTTGCATAGAAATGTTTGAGCTCGTTTCAGCTTTTCAGCCAAAACTCAATCTTTTTGTTGAAAATCTCCAGATTTCCGCTTTTCTGCAAAAGAAAAGCCATTTTCTCACAAGCTCTGCACTGCCCCATCTTCCAACAATAAATAGATGTTTTCTGTTGTTAAATTTGAGCTTATACTAGTGCCATTATTCAAGGGTTTCTGCATGACAGTGCTAGCTCACCAATAAGGAGACTGAAAGGTCACTGGACAGAAATGAAACTGATTAAACCCTAGGATGTCTATTGAACACTCTCTCTTACACAAACGTCCCCAAACAGCCTGCAAATGATTTAATAGCCAGTTAAAACAAACAGCTTTTCAGCAGGTTTAATAACTGATTAAAGCTTAACGGTCTCAGACTAACTTGTTTAGTGCCAGTCTGAATATACACAATGGCTAAATGAGTCCTCCCACTATAATTCTGCAGTGCACTGGTGGCTTTGTAAAAGACTCCCAAAATGCTGTACTCTAGGCATTGATGCAGGAACAGTGATAGATGCCCTCAGAGGACGTAGCAACTGAAACAGTTTAGGACAAAACACTAGCTGAATTCTTCACATACATGTTCAGATCTTTTAATATGGTGCATTACCCTGCTCTTTGTGATGCTGTTAAAATAATTCACAATAATAGTTAAATGCTATTTGTATTAACAAAAATTAGTTGGTGATTGCCCATGAATGAAAATGAGCCTGTGTAGGGAGAAAGCAGTGGGTGGGAATGCTCCATAATGGGGTGCCCAGGAGAATTTACCCTGCTGCTTATCCTGAAGTTTTTGTTGAAGACCCAGCATGTGTTTGAAGGAATGAGTCAGACATTAGAGGAGGAGGAAAAAGCTAGTCTGGAGATAAAACGGACTCAAAAGACCTTTTTTTTTCTATCTGGTGGTGGAGGAGATGTTGTTTGTGGTCTGTGGGTAACTGAAACAACATTTCAAGAGTGCCAGGGCACAGGTTCTGCAACAGTTTTCTCTTATCTGTATGCACACATGTCATCATGGCCATTGTACTACATTGGTTGCAGAAGTAAGGCAGGCATAAAACTTGCCATTTCCTTCCCTTTAAAGCTTGCAATTATTTTATTTTATGGAAGTGCATGTGATGGCCAGTAGGACTCCAGGAAAGGGCTAGAGCAAAGACACATGCTGTCTTATTTGTTCACTTGTGAACAAAATTTTGTCAGTTTCCCATAATGTCCATGACCTTCATTAACCCCTTCCTCTGCTCCCAAAATACAGGTCACTGAAAGAGGAAACTCACAAAGGGGAGCTAAAGAGTCAAAAATATTTGCAAGCAGGCCTTCCGACAGCAATTCTAGCCTCCTTCCCCCAAGGGTAGAACAGTCCATGGGCCCCCCACACACTTGCAAGCTACGCCAGTGCTGACTTTTGGACAGTGCTGTATTTGCACAGGTTGGTGCCCAGCGAGCGGTTGGCTGCGCTGCCAGTGCCCGCCGAGCTACCAGCCTGGGCGGGATTTCCATGTGTCCCCCTGATAGGGTTGCCAACTGTCTAACCACACACACCCAAAGACACTTGCCCTGCCTCCTTCCCCTTCCCTGAGGCTTTGCCCTTTCTCCCAGACCCCACTCAGTCGTTCCCCCCTCCCACACTTTCACCAGGCAAGGCAGCAGGATGGGATGTGGGAGGAGATGAGGGGTGCAGGCTCGGGGACAGAATGTATTGGTGGGGATGGCGGGCTAGAGCTCTGGGTGTGGGAGGGACAAGGTTGGTGACAGACTTTGCTAGGCCCTTGGCAGGATATGTGGGGGATGGGAGGGAGGGCTCAATTCTGGATGGGGCAGGGCCTCAGGCAGAGGGATGGGTCTGGGGACTAGCCTTCTCCACCCAGCCCTCAGTACTGCCTGGAATTTTCATGGCAATTTAAAGGGCCCCGGGGTCTGGCCTCAGATGACATCTCAATAGCAGCCTGGAGCCCCAGGGCAATTGCCCTGCTTTGCCTCCCTCCCGCCCCCCATGCGCAGCCCTGGGGAGAGGGTACAGGGTCAGGTCCTGGAAGGGACTTTGGATGCAGGAGGGGTGAGGGGTCAGGCTGAGGGACAGAGCTTGGGTGCAGAGTGTGGGCTCTAGGCAGGGGCAGGAATCTGGGGTACAGGAGGGGTTTTAGGGTGCAGGTTCTGGGAGGGTGTGAAGGGTCAGGAGAGTGGACTCTGGAAGGGAGTTGGAGTGTGTGAGGAGTGCAGGCTCTGAGCTGGAGAAGGGGATGCAGTGCAGGAGTGGGACGGGGCAGTGCCTACCTTGGGCAGCTCACTCCTCTGGCAGTGCTCCTAAGCATGGGGAGGCAGAGGGTCTCTGTGCACCACTGCCTACAGGTACCACGCCCACAACTCTTACTGGAAACTGTGGAGTTGGCGCTTGGGACAGGGGCAGCAGGGGCAAACTAGCCGTTTCCATGGGCAGTGTGGAGTGACGGTGGGCAAGAAGAAAAAAATGAGGAGTAAAGTTAGAGCCAAAGGGGTTGGTTCAAATTAACGTGTCCCGGCGCACACTTCCTGGTTTGTATCAGCTGGGATTAGAACTAGTGTGCCGGCGAGATCATGCTAATGAAGCGTGGGATATTTAAATCCCCGTTTCATTAGCAATTTTGAATGCCTGCATTTGCATCCCTAGTTCTAACTAGGGTGCAAGTGTAGACATACCCTTATTGTGTAAGGTACTGATACTTTCTGTATAGTGCTCAATACCTTTGATTCCCATTGGCTTTAACAAGAGATGAGGGCACTCAGGGTAAGTCTATACAGCTGTCCCTCAGCAAGGTAGACAAGCAAGCAGGGAAACCTGAGAACTGGCTGTCCAGGGGGGTCCCTTTAAGCACAGGCCTCTGATAGCCTCAGGCAGCAGCCACACAAAGTAACTCCTGACCTGATTCCAGGCAGCCTTAAATGCGATTCAGTGTCCAATCATTGTGGACACGCTGTTTTGAAATAGCAAAATGCTATTTTGGAATGCATTTTGTGTCTAGACGAGTTATTTCAAAATAAGATTATTTCGAAATAATGCTGTAGTGTAGAGATACTTTCAGTTATTCAGCTTGCCCCAGCTTTAGAGCTACTCTGCCAGCAAAGTTTTTTTATAAGAAACACATGGAATTGTGATCAGACTCTACCAGAGGCATGATGTCATTAAACTGTTAAGTTGAAGGAGCCAAACTTGTAATTTTAAAACTGATATTTGACTTAAACATGGATGCATGAACACTGTGTTAGAGCACTACAACCTGTCATGGGATGACATCTTTGCTTTCCCACTACCAACCTGCAAGCAGTGTGATAAAACACCCAAAGTTCATTCTCCTTCTCCCTGGAGTGGTAGCCATTTTGGAAGTAGCCGTGTTGCAAATCATGACAACCTTGAGTAAAGTTGTTTGGAGACCACAAGGCAATTAGTTCCTTTGTTTTTAAGGAGACTATATCCCTGTAGCATGCCCTAGTGCCACAAGTCCCAACACTAATATGGGGCCTCTTGGAACAGGGCTTTAGTTTACATGTTTTTGATAATTTTTCCAAAAATCAGAGGGAAAACAGTAAAACAAATAGGTGTAAAGTGGACTTGATGGGTGGATTCTACTACTTAGAAACCACTTTTAAAATTACTCTTAGTAGAACCATTTTTTCCAAGTTATCCCCCTCTGTCTCATTATCAAAACACTCCTAACTTGCCTCCCCCCAAAGGGCAGTGCTACCTGTCCTAGGAAATGACAATATAAAGATCTGAACTCCAGTCACTTCAATTTTTCCTCTACTTAGAAATCCCATTTCAAATAATTCTGTTGCTTCTACTTACGTATCGGGGGATGAATCCTGCCATCACAGGACAGAAGTAGCTCCCACTGGAATTGAAGCTTGCAATGAGAGAATTGCATCCTTGCAGTTGGAAATAGGTAGAGGGTGGGTACCAAGCCTACTTTTGGGGGCTTTTTCAGATGCAGTATGTCTGATCAGAAACCATTCAAAGAATCACACTGCAAAACTGAACATACACGGATCCGCCATTGAGCGAGAAGTAGAGAGAGAAATGCTCCTGAACTCAATCAGCCTTTGATATCTGCAGAGCTGTCAAAGTCATGGCTGCCAAGGTGACAACTCCTATCGTGGCCCCAACTGACAAGAAAAGAGAGTCTGTGCAAAGAGATTGGGGGCAGAGGATTTGTTGAGCACCCAGTCCCATTAAAACTCTAGTTTTGCAGTTCTCAGTGCTCATAAGGAACCCAATGCCAATACAGGCGATCCCAACACTCGATGATCCACAGTGCAAGGCATACTGGGGGCACATACACTCTTCTTCAGCATTCTGTACTATCGGGGGACAGATATTGGCAGCATATCAAAGCCCTCTGCCATCTGTTCAGTTTCATTCCTTCCTTCTCCCCTCTTTAAAAATGTTTGCATCCGTGGCCAAGATTACCCACCTCCAGGAGTTTCTTGCTTGCAGGAAGCCTCATACTTCCTGCCCATTTGCATTCAGCTGTCACCTGGCCTCCATTATGAGCAAATCTTCTTTATCTCCTCACTGTGCCTGACTGGCTAAATTGCAGTTATTCCTCACTACTCTGCAGGGCAGCAGCTAAGTTACTATGAGGCTTCTACTGAAGCCACTATTCTCCTCGGCTAGATCTAGACTGGCATGATTTTCTGCAAAAGTTTTTCCGTTAAAAGCGTTTGTGGAAAAGAGTGTCTAGATTGGCACAGACACTTTTCCGCAAAGCACTTTTTGCGGAAAAGCGTACATGCCAGTCTAGACGCGGTTTTGCGCAAGAAAGCCCCGATTGCCGTTTTCGCGATCAGGGCTTTTTTGCACAAAACAATACCGCGTTGTCTACACTGGCCCTCTTGCGCAAAAGCATTTGCGCAAGAGGGCTTTTGCCCGAACGGGAGCAGCTTAGCATTTCCGCAAGAACACTGACAGTCTTAAATGAGATCGTCAGTGTTCTTGCAGAAATTCAAGTGGCCAGTGTAGACAGTTGGCAAGTTTTTCCACAAAAGCAGCTGCTTTTGTGGAAAAACTTGCCAGTCTAGACGCAGCCCTCTTATACAAGAGCAGTGACAGGGGATCGATATGTGCTGGGATGCAAGGGCCTCACATTCTATTCTCACCTCATCCCAGGCAGCAAAACTACCTCAGTTTCACTGTGGGTCATTTTGGCCCTGAGAAATGGAAGGAGCACTGCAATTGAGCCTTGTGCAATTAGCCTCAACATCCATTGGGAATTAATTCATTTCCAATTGGTTTATATTAGGAACAAATGGAACTTGAATTTACTCCATTGTAGTCATAGCATCATGGTTGGCTTCCTGAGTTATGTAAAACCAACTGTATATGTGGTTCTGAGGAAGTAACCTCATGCCACATTGTGTGGCAAAAAGTGAAACCAATTTGTTTCAACCACCCAAGAACTATTTACATAAACTGCAGGGTATGTAGAAATATTGGATTTAGAGGGGCTTTTGTAGCATTTGTGTATGTATAAAAACAACTTTTAATTGCACTTCAAGTCAGAAATTATATTTTGAGGATGAGGTCTTGTTTAACATGTAATAATATAGATTCAAAAATACCACCCTGGTTTTTCAAAGGCAACCTTTTAAAGAAAATTCTCTTTGGGGACCCACTTCCTTTTTCGAATCCTTTGGAGTGGCACAGTTGTGGTTTTCAGTATTTGTAATATTTTATATATTTGTCTATAACTTAGAATTAAATTCTTAGTAAACCTGAGTGTTTTCTGAGCTGGATTCAAAAATAAAAGGTAGAAGCCAGATTCTTCCATCCTTATGCTGAGGAGGAGTGTATTCTGTCAGTAGTCTCACTGAAAACAACATAACAGTAATGACATCTCTTTTGATGTTTGGTGTCTTCCTTGATGCCCAAGACGTAGGCTTAAAAAACAAAGTCCTTCAGGAGGTCAGAGAAAACCTTTAAAATGCGAATCCCAAAGCACACTAAAAGCCTTGCAGGAACAAAAATCAGAAATAAAAGAAAAAAGGACCCCCAAACTACCATTTTAAATATCTCATTTTTAAGGCAATATCATGAGTTTGGAGACCTTGACTCATATGAGGTTGTGAGTTCTGAGATAAGTTCACTCACCACAAGTAAAAGTGGCAAAACCTAGCTGTAAAATTGGAAATACAGAGCCATGAATAGAGGGAGCATCCATACCACCCACAGTGAGGCTCTCCCTGAGCAAATTCGCATTTTGCCTTAAAACCCAACCATGCAAATACGGATTGCAATGTGATTGCTCAGGTATGAAATGTTATATATGAACAATAATACCTATTTAACTTCTAGTACATTCGGTCATGAAGAAGTAACCCTTGCAAGCTCACAGTGGAGCACCAAAGCACTTTAATTAGAAGCGTTAGATAAAAATGGAAATTTGCCGTACTAAGACTGTAATCCTGGGAGGGGCTGAGTGCTCAAGCTCCAGGACCCGTGAGGGTAGATGGTTGTAACGCGGGAGCCCCGTCCTGCTCCCCGTTGACTTAGGTCCCCCTCTCTCTGTGCGCCTCCTCACCAACTCGTGCTACCCCGCTTCCCCCTTCTGTGCAGTGTGGCTCTCTCTCTCCCTCCTCCTTCGCTCATCCCTCCGCCTCGCTATCTCCCGCTCTGTCCTCCCTCCGTCTCGTTCTCTCCTGCTCCGTCCTCCCTCCGTGCTTCCTCTCCCTCCCCTGGGCCTGTTTTTAAAAACCGCGCCGACGTCCGGCCCTGATGACGTCAGGCGCAGCGTCCGGAGGCTCCTCCCCCGCCGTGCGTCCTTGCTCCGCCGTTGGCCCCGCCCCCGCCGTGCTGCCCGTCAGCTGGGCCGCGGCGGCGGAGCAGGCCCTGCAGTCCGGCTCCCCTCCCCGGGTGGTGCCCAGGAGGGTCAGGGCGACCGCGGGCTTGGTGCGGGGCGCGCCGCTGTCAGGTGCACTGGGGCGGCGCGCCCCGTCACACACCTCCCCCCTCAAGTCCCCTTGCTCCCCTCCTTGTGCCTCCTGGGGTTCCTCGGGGATTCTAGAAAAAAAGTCCGCGTTCCCGTGGTCTCTCCCTGCTCGGTGTCTCACTTTAAACCGGTAGGGCTGCAGCGCCAGGTACCACCTCTGGATGCGGGGGTTGGCGTCCTTCATGGCCAGGAGCCACCTGAGGGGGGCGTGGTCGGTCACCACCGTGAACGTACTGCCTAGGAGATAATAGCGTAACATATCAACGGCCCACTTAACCGCCAAGGCCTCCTTCTCTATTGTTGAATATCGCTGCTCCCGCGGCAGCAGCTTGCGGCTCACATAAACGATAGGGTGCTCCTCTTCTCCTTCCCCCTGGGACAGTACAGCCCCGAGCCCACGCTCGGAGGCGTCTGTTTGCAAAATAAAGGGGCGAGAAAAATCGGGCTGCGCCAGCACAGGAGCCTGGGTCAGCCGCTGCTTTAGGGTTTCAAAGGCCTGAGCACACTCAGGGCTCCACCGCACCCGCTTGGGGGCCGCGTTCCTGGTCAGGTCCGTCAGCGGGGCTGCCAAGGTTGCAAAATCAGGCACGAAACGTCTATAATAACTGGCCAGCCCCAGAAACTGCCGGACCTGGCGCTTTGTGCTCGGGGCGGGATAGCTCCGCAGGGCCTCCATTTTCCTGATTTGGGGCCGTATCTGTCATCCCCCCACCGTGTACCCTAAGTATGAAACCTCCCGTTGGCCAAAATGACACTTCGCGGGGTTGGCGGTAAGCCCGGCCTCTTGTAGTGAGGATAATACCGCTTTTATCTGCTGCAGGTGCTCGGCCCACGTTGCGCTAAAGATAATTACATCATCGATATAGGCTGCCGCGTACACCCCGTGAGGGCGGAGCACTTGGTCCATCAACCTCTGGAATGTGGCGGCGGCCCCGTGGAGGCCGAAGGGCATCCGCTTAAATTGATACAGGCCGAACGGCGTGGAGAACGCAGTCTTTTCGCGGGCCTCCTCCCTAAGGGGAATTTGCCAATATCCCTTCGACAGGTCAATGGTAGACAAGTATCGGGCGTCCCCCAGTCGTTCCAGCAACTCATCTATCCTCGGTATAGGGTAAGCATCAAACACGGACACCGCATTGACCTTCCTAAAATCGATGCAGAACCGGATGGTGCCATCACTCTTGGGGACCAGCACGATGGGGCTCCTCCACGCGCTGCGAGATTCTTCAATCACTCCCCATCGCAGCATTTTGTCCAACTCCCCGCGTACTGTCCCCCACAGCTTCCGGGGCAGTGGCCTGACCGGCTCTCTCACGGGGCGGCCGGGTTCGGTCACGATCGGGTGTTGGATCAAGTCGGTCCGCCCTGGTGTCTCCGTCAGGACCCATGAAAACCTCCACAAGGTTTCCTGTAGTCCCCTGCTCTGCCCTGGTGTGAGGTCCGGGCCTAGGTGGGGCCCGGTGACCACCCCTTCCTCCCTCGGTTCCGAGGCCCACCCTTCCAGGGCCTCCCGGGACCGCCATGCCTTTAGTAGGTTGACATGGTAGATGTTGGTTGCCTTCCATTTCCCGGGCATCCTGATCTCATAGTTCACGTCCCCGACCCTCCTGATCACCTCAAAGGGGCCTTGCCAGCTGGCTAACAGCTTAGAGGACTGCTCTGGCAACAGGAGGAGGACCCTATCCCCGGCCTGAAAGGTGCGTAACCGGGTGTTTCGGTTATAGTGGCGGGCCTGCCTCTCCTGTGCCTCCTCCAGGTTACGCTTGGCGAACTCCCCTACCCGGCGTAGCCTTTCCTTGAGCCTCAGGATGTACTGCACTGTCCCTTGTACCCGTGTCTCCTGCTCTTCCCAAGCCTCCCTCACTATATCTAGGATCCCCCTGGGCTGTCTACCGTACAGGAGTTCGAACGGTGAGAATCCCGTAGAGGCTTGGGGTACTTCTCTCACTGCAAACAGGAGTGCCGGCAGGTCTCGGTCCCATTCTTTGGGTTCTTCCTCCACGAACTTCCAGAGCATCCCCTTGAGCGTCCGATTAAACCGCTCCACGAGTCCGTCGGTTTGGGGGTGGTAGACCGAGGTCCTCAAAGTCTTTACCCGCAGCAGGCGGCACAGTTCCTTCATAAGTGTCGAGGTGAAGTTCGTCCCTTGGTCGGTGAGGATTTCTTTTGGTATGCCTACTCGTGAAAAGATCTTAATCAACTCATTCGCGAGCGTGGGGGCGGTCGCGTTCCGGAGTGGTACTGCCTCGGGGTAGCGAGTCGCATAGTCCACTACCACGAGGATATACTGGTACCGATTCTTTGTCCGTTCCAATGGACCTACTAGGTCCATAGCTATCCGCTGAAATGGGACGTCTATCACAGGCATCGACACTAGCGGGGCCTTGGCCACCCTACCTGACCCCATCTTCTGGCATTCCGGGCAAGATTCACAAAAGTCTTTGGCCGCCCGGTATATGCCAGGCTAGTAAAACCTCTGCAAGAGGCGCTGCACCGTTTTCTCATACCCCAGGTGCCCGCCCCAGGGGTTACTGTGAGCAAGGTCCAACAGCCGCCTATGGTGTATCTTTGGTACGACCAGCTGCGTGACCACCTCGCCATTCTCCCGTCCCTCAGTGATCCTATAGAGGCGATCATCCTGGATCTCGAAGTGGGGATAAGTCCTTTCCCCCTCCGCTCCCACAATCGCGTTTTCCCAAGCCTGCTGCAGAAGGGGGTCCTCCCGCTGCTCCCGTACGAAATCGGGGGACCACTCCCCTTCCATGAAGGCCGGGCCCTCCCCGGCCCTGGCTCCCATTTTCCCCATTGGGGGTTCTGCGTCTTCCGTGGCCAAGGCGGCCTTGTCCCCCTGCCACTTCCGGAGGGCCTGCCTGAACCCGCTCCAGTCTCTTCCGAGGAGCACGGGGTATATCAGTCCCGGGACCAGGGCGACGTAGGCCCACCCTTCCGAGCCTCCGTCCTTTAGGTGTACCCAGGCGGTGGGATATGGCTCGACCCGCCCATGCACGCATTGGACGAACATGGGGGTTCCCCGGGGTCCCCCAGGGGTGACTAAGTCGGCTCGGACCAGAGTCTGGCCGCAACCTGAGTCCACGAGGGCGGTGACTACCTGGCCCTCCACTTCCACCTCTCGCAGTATCCTCCCCGTGGCCTGGGGCCCTGACCCGTTCTGTCCCGCCATTACCTGCGTAAAGGAGCAGTCCATCAATGGGCAGTCCCGTTTGAAATGTCCCTCTTGGCCGCATTGGTAGCATGCTCCCCCAGGGCCCCGTGCTAGTGGGGGGATTGGTCTTCCGCTCCTCCAGGGCTGCTGGACGGGGGGTCGGGTCTTCCCTCGTGGGTCGGCTCCACACTGGTGCTAAGCGTCTGACCCCGGTGCAACTGGGGCTGGGAGGGGCGGCCGGGCTCCGCGCCTCCCCTTGCCGGGGTGGGGGTCGGGTCTCCCTTGGCGCCCCTCCAGGGTGCTCCCTCCGGGACCCGGTTCCTTCCCCGCCTCCCTCGGCTGACATGTAGTCCTCCATCAGGGTTACCGTGTCGGCTAGCGATGTAGGGTGGTGCCGCCTCACCCATCACTGCCCTTCCCCCGGCAGGATGTGTATGAATTGTTCCAGAACCACCTTCTCCGCTACCTGGGGCCCTGATTGCTGTTCGGGCTCTAGCCAGCGCCAACCCGCCTCTCTGAGCCGCTGGGCCACGGCTCACGGGCGGGCCCCCGGGGCGTATTTTTCCTGCCGGAACCGCTGTCTGTAGGTCTCTGGGGTGACCCCTAACTGGTCCAGGATTGCCTCCTTTACTTTAAAATAATGTAGGGCATCTCGCGGATCTAGACTCCGATAGGCCAGCTGAGCCGGGCCCGTGAGGTACGGAGCTAGCAGCGTGGCCCAATGTTGCTCTGGCCACTGGGCGGCTGTGGCTACCCTCTCGAAAGTGACCAAAAAAGCCTTGGGGTCATCGGCAGGGCCCATTTTAGTCAGTCTTACGGGGAGCTGGGCTAAAGCCCCGCCTTCCGCCCCTTCCCCTGCGGCCGCCGGGGCCGGCCCCCACCCCGCATTCTCCCACTGTCTCACCTAGTGGTCCTGTTGCGCCCGGAACTGCTCGGTTACGTCGCGCAGCAGCTGGGCCTGCTGTTCTCGATGCTGTGCGGCCAGCTGCTGAAGGAGGGCCGTCTGCTGCTGCTGCTGCTGGTGTTGGTTGTCCGTCAGCCACTTGAACACATCGGCGGCGTCCATGGCTCCACGTCGTGCCCGGTCAGAGCCTCGCTGGGCTTCCGGCCCCGGCTCATCGTCACCCTTTCATCTGTGTTTTTTTTTTGTTTTTTTTGGGGGGGGATGGGGGGTTCTGTGACGTTAGCTAGGGTTCAAAAAGCTGCCCACATTCTCCACCACGTGTAACGCGGGAGCCCCGTCCTGCTCCCCGTTGACTTAGGTCCCCCTCTCTCTGTGCGCCTCCTCACCAACTCGTGCTACCCCGCTTCCCCCTTCTGTGCAGTGTGGCTCTCTCTCTCCCCCCTCCTTCGCTCCTCCCTCCGCCTCGCTCTCTCCCGCTCTGTCCTCCCTCCGTCTCGTTCTCTCCTGCTCCGTCCTTCCTCCGTGCTTCCTCTCCCTCCCCTGGGCCTGTTTTTAAAAACCGCGCCGACGTCCGGCCCTGATGACGTCAGGCGCAGCGTCCGGAGGCTCCTCCCCCGCCGTGCGTCCTCGCTCCGCCGTTGGCCCCGCCCCCGCTGTGCCGCCCGTCAGCTGGGCCGCGGCGGCGGAGCAGGCCCTGCAGTCCGGCTCCCCTCCCCGGGTGGTGCCCAGGAGGGTCAGGGCGACCGCGGGCTTGGTGCGGGGCGCGCCGCTGTCAGGCGCACGGGGGCGGCGCGCCCCGTCACAATGGTACTAAAGCTTGGTCTGGACAACAAACCCCTGTGTCTTCTCAGCAATATTTAGCCCTGCAGCCCAAGCCTGAGTCAGCTTTTATCCCTGTCCAGATATTCTCTGAAAGCTCTCAGCCCTCACTATGTAGCAGGATAGTGATAGAAATGTAGCCATGTTAGTCTGGTTTAGCTGAAACAAAAAACAGGACTATGTAGCACTTTAAAGACTAACAAGATGCTTTATTAGGTGATGAGCTTTCATGGGCCAGACCCACTTCCACTATTTGATCTGATCTGAGGAAGTGGGTCTGGCCCATGAAAGCTCATCACCTAATAAACCATCTTGTTAGTCTTTAAAGTGCTACATAGTCCTGTTTTATGTAGCAGGATTGAGCCCTGGCTAAGATGAGCCATTAAAGTATTAGATTCTGGAGGGGAAATTTACAAAAAGCTAAATTGTGACTCACTGCAGGTGGCTACAGAGGTGTGTAAAAGTGTTTCTGGCCAGCTCTCTTATCCTCCACAGCATGGTCGTGGTGCAAGCGAGGAGAGCAGGGTCTGCATGTCCATTTCTTCCACTCTATGCAAGGGTACAGAGAAGGGCAGGGAGTCGGCAGAGGTTTGGTTCTTGCCCCACAGCACCCTGGCAAAGGCAAGAAACAAGCTTAACTATAATCACTGGATTTGTGATCATAGCGGTTTCTCCATCACTGGCAATTCTGCAATCAAAAGTGAATATTTCCCCAAAATAATTGATTTGGGGAAAGTTTTATGGCCCGTGTTATTTAGGAGGCCAGATTATATGATCACAGTGGTCTCTTCTGGCCTGTGAATCTATGAATCAATGTGTCTCATTCATTCTTTTGGACTTTGTACATGGTTTGCCAGCAAAACGTCTTGATAGTATGTACCTAATTACGAAAGCAGCTCCTGTACAATAATGCAACCCTTGAGCCTTTTGGGAAAGTCAGTTATTGTACCATGTACAGAGAATACATTAATATTAGCTAGTTTCTACTGCTTCACTATGTTGCCTTCATAATATAGATTGTAGATAGTCCTCTAGGGGTATAGCTACACTGTGGGGTTTTTTGGGTTTTTTTTTCAGAAGAGGTATGCAAATAACACTTGCATTTGTATAACTTCTTCTGATTTTTTTTTCCAGAAGAGGCTTTTCCGCCATTTGGCCTCATCTACGCGGGGCCAAATGTCGGAAAAGCCCCCTCCTTATTCCTCATAAAATGAGGTTTACAGGGGCTTTCAAATGAGGGTTTTCCCCTGACATTTGGCCCCATGTAGACGGGGCCAAATGGCGGAAAATCCTCTTCCGGAAAAAAAACCTGAAGAAGGTATGCAAATGCGAGCACTATTGCATACCTCTTCCAAAAACCTCCCCACAGTGTAGACGTATTAGGTGACTTCAGTGGCATCTCTGAATGCATCTGAAGGCTGATTTTGGCCTTCAGCATTTTTCAAGGAAATTGCCCGTGAGTCTTTCAAAATGTAAAGCATTTTCTCTCTCACCCTGTCCTCTTCAAACCTGCCTCACTTGTGGTCATTTCATTTGGGAAAACAATTGAAAATCCCTCTTCCAATGCTTTGTATGTCGTGTTTTCTGGAGAAACAACAACCACAACCACCTTTAAGTATAATGGGTGGTATATTAGGGCAATGTTGCCTTCACGCCAGCTTACTTGATCGCAGGGGAGGAGTCACCCTTTGTAGGATGGAATAAGACCCTGCCTTACCCTCCACCCCCTCACTCTGGTCTATTCTCTACTGGGATACTGGTGTTCAAGCAGAATAATTAGCAGTTTACTGAGATTCAAAGACCAAATTTTGACAATCATAATCCGGCATTACTAAGCACTGTCAGTGGGAATTCTGACGAGTGAGACTTAATTCAAGCAGAAGGTCCATATTTTCAGCCCTAACTTGGTTACTTAGCCAGTGGTTTAATGGCACTGCTTGCGTAGTAAGTCCTACTAACATGAACACAAGTGGAAGAGCAAGGCCCAGCCCTGAGTCAGAGTGCTAGGGTTTGATCCTGATGTTACAAGCATGTGTGTTAGAAGGATCTGGTGGGAAGCAATGCCTCTAGTGCATGCTGGCCTGGAGCCATGCATTGTGCTACAAAGGAAAGAATTGGAGAGCAAGGAGCCTTCCGACTCCGTGTGCTTTTTCTGTAGGCCCAAATGTTATGATTCATTCTGTTTTTTTCATCATGTATCTGCTAGGGTAGCTCTGCAGTGAGAACCCTACACACAAATCATCCCCCGGGTAACAGCTCTGTGTGCCTCACATAATCAGCTTTGAAAGGTAAATGTTTACATGCCATTTCTATGCTGACAGATAAACTCGCAGTGGAAATAGGGTTTTTTTTTTTAATCCTGAAGAAGGACTTTGGCTTCCATTACCAGGCACAAAAAACCTTTTTAGTCACTTACAAATGGTTGCAGATATTAACTGAACTGTCTGATGTCACAACAGAAGTTACACAAGAATTTTAACAGCATTATCCTGATGAAAAGGGAGCTTAAGATGCTCTTTATGATATTGCTGGATAGAGGACTAGAAATACATACACGTGTGCCATTTGATTTAGTGTATTAGGATGAACAGAGGAAAGAACAAAGAGCTATTGTCATTTCCTGGGAAGCCTGGTGATAAATCAAAAGCTCTTGCTTCTTTTAGGTGTTGTGGCTCAAAAAATTCTTGAGTTGTGCCCCAAACACTGTGCATGGCCACACACCTTAGGCTACAGCTACATTACAAACTTTTTCCAGAAGAGGAAATGCAAATGGAATGCTCATTTGCATACCTTGCTCTCTGATTTACATAGTCTCTTCCGATCCTTTTTTCAGAAGAGGTTGTCGCGCAAAAAAGCGCTATGTAATGGTATCTTTTTGCACCAAAAAAACCCCTTTTGCACAAGATCCCTTCTTCCTCAGTTTTTGAGGAAAAGGGAATCTTGCGCAAAACAGAAGCAGCTACACCGCTTATTTTTGCGCAAAAATCCCTTGCACAAAAAGGAACGGCAGAAAATATTCTAATGATGTCACAACTTATGCTAATGAGCCCCCATTAGCATATTTTCCGTGCAAAAACTCGCAGTGTAGACAAAGCATTGGGGGGAAGTGAGGGAGTAAGGCATGTGCTCTTAATTTCTGTGCATCCCACGTGAGTGCCACCCAGAACACAGCTCCTGTGCTTAGGGAAGCACATGGCTTACAAGTATAGTATTATACTTGCAGGCAAAATAAGGAGCAGAATGGGAAGGATGATTTACCATGACTGCGTGCCATAAGTGCTGGCCCTGTGGCACAGGAGTATGCTACACCTCTTAATAATGTTACCCTGCCTCCCCTGAAAGCACAAAGTTCTAGTGGCCATAGTTCACTATTCCCAGCCATTGGAGCTGTGAGGGGGTGGAGAGCTTCTGTGGATGATCAACATCAGCAAAATATCTTGCGGCCCACAATCAGGTTACCCTAATGAGCCCACCCCTGTTTTAGGGACTGATTCTTCAGCTCTTGCTCATGATGAATACAGGCAGTCCCCGAGTTACGCGGATCCGACTTATGTCGGATCCGCAGTTACGAACGGGGCCGTTCCTCTCCCTGGTCTCCAGCAGACCAGGGAGAGGAAGCAAAGCGGCGGAACACGTGGGCAGCGGACAGGGTTGTCCGCTGCCCACGCGCTCCGCGGCTTGGCTCTGCTTTGCCCCCCCCGTCTCCCTGGTCTGCAGACCAGGGGGATGGGGGGGCAAAGCAGAGCCAAGCCGCGGAGCGTGCGGTCAGCTGACAGCCCAGACGCAGGAGGATGGGGGGGCAAAGCAGAGCCAAGCCGCAGAGCGCGCGGTCAGCTGACAGCTGTCAGCTGGCCGCGTCCTCCGCGGCTTGGCTTTGCTTTGCCCCCCCCCCCGTCCTCCTGGTCTGCAGACCAGGGGGACAGGGGGCAAAGCAGAGCAAAGCTGTGGAGGACGCGGGCAGTGGACAGCCCAGACGCGTCTGGGGTGTCCGCTGCCCGCGTGTTCCGCCGCTTTGCTCCCCATCCCCCTGGTCTGCAGACCAGGGGGACGGGGAGCAAAGCAGAGCAAAGCCACGGAGCCCGAGGTCAGCAGGACATCCACGGCGCGTCTGGGCTGTCCCGCTGCCCCCGTGCTCCGTGGCTTTGCTCCGGACACCTGTGGTATAGCAGCTGGGGCGCTGCCAGTTGGTCCCATAGCGCCGCTCTGGGCGCTACTGGACCAACCGGGCAGCACCCCAGCTGTTCTGCCTCAGGCGTCCTGATTCAGCCACTGCTGGTCAGATTCAGCAGCGGCTGAATCAGGACGCCTGGGGCAGAGCAGCTTGGGTGCTGCTGGGTTGGTCCAGTAGCGCCGAGGAGCGGCGGCGCTACTGGACCAACCCAGCAGCACCCCAGGTGCTCTGCCCCAGGCGTCCCCAAGTCAGCCACTGCTGAAACTGACCAGTGGCTGACTACAGGAAGCCCCTGCCCCGGGCTTCCTGGAATCAGCCGCTGATCAGTTTAAGCAGCAGCTGACTTGGGGATGCCTGGGGTTCTTAAGTTGAATCTGTATGTAAGTCAGAACTGGCGTCCAGATTCAGCCGCTGTTGAAACTGATCAGTTTCAGCAGCGGCTGAATCTGGACGCCAGTTCCGACTTACATACAGATTCAACTTAAGAACAAACCTACAGTCCCTATCTTGTACGTAACCCGGGGACTGCCTGTAGTTTCAATGGGTTTCCACTGCCCCAGATCGTCTTCCCCAAATACTGAACATGACTTGTTGATGATTGTACGAGAAGGCAGCATCAGAGAAATGAATGAGTTCAAAGAGACAACACATGTGAGCAGACGCCACTTAAAATAGGAAAGGTGTACACAGGTGGGCCCAATATCTACTACTGCTGAAAGGAAATTCTATTTTGCAAATATCCCCAAAATTTAAGGCAAACATTTGTCGATGATGTAAGTGTCACTAATAATAATACTGAATATTAAAATGCTCTACAAACAACATCTCCTCACAGCACCCCCACCAAATAGGAATTTTACTTCATGTGAATTGAGGTACTTTTTTCAAACTTCAGTTGTGGGTGCAAGTAGGTAGTCAAGACATCCATGCTCTTAGACATGCATCCTCACTTAATTATGGGAGGACACATTTGAGCCTTAACAAAGGAGAGAGAACGGGCTCAACCTTATCAAAAATGTCCACCTATATAAACTGAAGATCTTGTATGGAGTATACAAGATGATTGAAAATTACTCTTTCATTGATAAGCATTGTTCAATGCCTAGAGATGATGTGATGAAGGTTAAAATATAGCATACGT
This sequence comes from Pelodiscus sinensis, assembly GCF_049634645.1. Lineage (NCBI taxonomy): Eukaryota > Metazoa > Chordata > Testudines > Trionychidae > Pelodiscus > Pelodiscus sinensis. The sequence continues at coordinate 48,411,864 of NC_134717.1, read as the reverse complement.
TACCCTGGAAGGCTCTCAATACACTCAATACCATCCTGACAGCCTCTGCAGGTCCTTGGGTAACGTGGGGAGAAGGGGTGGCGGGCAGGGCTTCTCTGCGCTCCAGGAAGAGATGGGGTCTTGGGAAGAAGGGCTGGAATTGGGGCCAGCCAGCTCTCAATGCCGTCTGAGGTGCAGCAGCCCCTGCCCCATCCTTACTGCCACCCGGAGCACACTGCATGACGCTCCAGTGATTTAAAGGGCCTGAGGCTCTGGCTGCCGCCACTGACACAGTAGCAGCCACAGCAGCTGGGAGCCTTGGGCCCCTTAGCATTGCTGAGCCCTGCAACTGCCCCCTCCCCAATTTGCTCCCTCCTGTCGGTGGGTCTGACCAGCCTCAAAATCACCCACTTGGGCAAAAGCTTTAGAAAAGTGTCAAGACTTACACCGTTCCCTGAAGGGCAATAGAATAATAGATTTGATGTCTGACAGACAATTGGTAGACGTGAGTCCCAACTGAGAAGGCATTTTTCCTCCATATCCTTCTTATAAGGCTAGATTACTAGGGTTTAACACCACGAAGATTCAGGGAGCGTAGAGGTCAAAATGTACCCTCCAGTCATCAATGGCATCTCACCGTACAAGGACTTCTACAGTTTGAGAGCTTATTGTCATGGCCCTATCAGCACTTCTGTTAATCCTGCTCTGACTTCATCTATAATTCTGTCTGAATTGAATGCATAAACCCAACATGCCAGGATGTCTCTAATATATTTCAGCCAAAGTTTTCTCTAAATAAATTCTGTCATTGCACCACCTGTGTGACTGACCTGAAGTCAATAGGAGCATTGCATGAACAAGAGAATTTCATGGAGCATATGCAAAGGGAATTTTTTTCTTTTTCTCAGATTTATTACAGGGGCTCATAGACAATATAATATAAATAATACATTTTCATCATAGGTATTCTGATAAGACTTAAAAAGTTCTAAACATTTAAATTGACTGAAATAGGAAGCTTATAAAAGTATTGAGAATAATTGTTTTAATATTTATTTATAGTATTGTATATTATGCACTGTGACCTTTCTGACAGGCCACTGCATACCTGCCCTCGGCTGGGGGGGGAGGGCTCTAGTGCTGCCACCCCCCTGCGTAATCCCGCTCCGAGTTGTCGGTTGATCCTGCGCACAGTGTCACACTCCCTGTCACTCCGGGGAAGGGGAAAGGGGGGCCCGGGCCCACCCTCTCTCATGGGCTCTAGCCCAGGGCCCTAAGGACTCGGATCCTGAGGGGGATCTGGTCCGGCTGGCGGGGCATCCCGCCTTAACTCGCCAGCCCACCAACCACTCCGGATTCCGCCCTGGGCTGCTTCCTTTCCCCTCCGGAGCTACCCCTACTCCGGTGGTCACCTTCTCCTTGGTGGACAGAGCTGGGGGTCGGGTGATCCTCTGCCGTGGCCGACGCTGACTCCGACGACCTGCCCCGCCCAAGGGGATAAACTCTGGTGCCCCCCCTCCCTTGGCTCCCCACCTGCCAGTCAGCCCTCTCCCAGCCCGCCTCCTCTTCCTCTCCTCCTCTCCCCCCCCCCCCCCACTTCGCCGGGCGCCGGCACTTTTGAACGCCGCGTTCTCCCTGCTCCCCCTATCATGGGCAGGGGAGGGCATTCTGGCCTCACTTCCCTGGTCTGCCCCTTTTGCTGCGGTTGCCGTGGTGCCCATCACCCGGGATGTCGCACCGGCTCCGGCCGCCCCAGACATCGCCCAACATTTCGTCAGAGAGGGGCGACGGCCGTGCAGCGTGGGAGCAACCTGCGCATGGCTGGGCCTCCCCAACCCTCTGGCCAACCAGCGCCTGCCTGGCTGCTGCCAAGGTGCAGGGTGAGGGTGCCCCATCACATGCACCATATACTTTCCAAACACTGAGACAGGATGTCTGGATTGTTCACAGTCTAAGAATCTAAATTACTTGTGCGGATAATCAGAATGTATATTGCATTGTGTTAGAAATATTTCATACACAGATACTCTAGTTTCATTCCAGTGCTGAATGTAGCTTATCCCAGTTTTGAGCAGGGTAAGAAAGTTTGTTCTTGTAAGACACCCAAACTACGTCTACTGTGTCATGCTATTTCGAGATATGGGAGGTATCCTGAAATAGCTATTCTATGTCTTTTGAGCATGCCTATTATTTCAAAATATAATGGGCGCTTTATTCGATGTCCTTATAAACCTCATTCCACGAGTAGTAAGGGTTGTTTCGGAATAGCTATTTATTTTGAAATAAGTGTGTGTAGATAGCTCCAAAATTTTAAATAATCTATTTCGAATTACAGTGCTGTGTAGATGCACACCCAGAGAACTGCAAAATACATGGTGGTTTTTGGATGCTTTTCTGAACTCATTCATGCAAGTCATAGCTTGGATAGCATGGTCTAGGTTTCAAAAGTGTGCCCCGTGAGTGCATGCAAGTTTGCATTATACATGTATGCAAATACACCAACATCCCTGACTTTCCCATGCTCTTCCTGCATTTTCCATGCACCTTTCTAAAAATTCAAGCCCTAGTTCTTCATGACTAGATGTCTAGAGCTGGATAAACTGCTTATACAAATAGTTAATGTGATGAATGCAGCCTTTGGTTTTTATAACATTATTAGTCTGTAGTTGGAAACACCTAAATAGAGCTTATTTCATCCCATAGGATGTTCATTCACAGTTTAATTCAGATATATTTTTGACTTTTCATAATTCCTGGTGTCTGACTGAAAACCTAAATCACATAGCATTGTTTCTGCTTCATGACTGGGTAATAGTGACTGGGTAGGAAATAATATCCTTACTTGTAATGAAAATCATAGGTTTTCATACAAACAGCCGTTTCTAGACAGGTATAGTCAAAGGTCTATTAGCACAAGTGTTCAGGGAATAACCACCAAAAGAGTGGTGAGTGTGTTTGAATTGAAAAGCAAGTTAGAATTCATTTGAATATTTGAGATTGAAGATGCTGTAATATTCTGGTATGGATTCTTCAGGGTCCCTCAGAATGAAATAGCAGACTAACAGTTTAATATCTAAGAATAAAAATTTAATATCTCCTAGTAATCACATGTATTTAATCATGTGTTATGATAAAGATATTTACAAACATAATGAGATTTTATTATAGTATTGCTATGAGTATGTTTATGATGCAAGTTGTATTGTTAAACTATCGAATTTGTACTTTGTAAAATCCCTATAAATATTTTTTATTTTCAAACCAGCATGTTCTTTAAATACTGCATGTGTTCATGGTGCAGTTCCCTGAATCATCTGTACATAGTTGTCCACTACAATGTTAAGTTTTTATAAAGTGTCACTTCCAAAATGCTTAGGTGCAAATCAGGTGTTCATGATCCACTGAACATTGTTTGGCATTTTAACGTTAGGTGAGAATGCTACCTGTGTTTAATAGAGTAAAATTAAATGTTGTTCCATCATCCGACCTCATAAAAATAGGACTATCATAACTGGAGTGAAGTATTGATCCCTGTGAGCTCAAATGCTAAATTAATTACTCTTCAGTTATTAGACTTTCGGAGATTTTTTTCTTTCCCCAGAGGTAGGAGGATCTGTCTTATTGTTTATAATTCAGAAATAACAACAACATTTTGATTTTGAAACATAAATAAATATTTAAAATAAATAAAGTGGTAAAGAGGTTGGTCTGGGGATACTTAGCGATTTATGTAAAATTCTGCAAATTGCAGAAAACCATCTACTTAGCTCCTGACACTAATATTTTGAAAGGCACTTTGTGAGTATTAAAATCTTGATCTTTGGAATGCCAAGGATTTACTTAGCCGTTAAGGTAGAGAGCATTAGTTCCCTAGGATTGGAGATGTGACTATAAACACAAACACTGACTTTAAATTTTCATAAACATATTTAAATATGAAGGCAATTGTCTATAGTTTGGCTGAGCCCAGTTAGAATGAGAATGCACGGGAGTTAATCTGTAAGTAAGCAATGTAGTTTTAAAAAGAAAGTGTAATACTATCGTTGTAAAAAAATACCTGAAAGCATCATGTCCTATAATTATTAACATTTTCACTTTTATCATTTTCTTTATTTTTACATGATAAACTAATCTCATGGTGACAAAGCTCTGAAAGAATGGCAGAACAAGTCTGTTGTGGGCATCGTCAGTGCAAACTTCTCCAAACTCCCCTGTCAGAGATGCAAGAGGGGGTACAGGGTCTGGGATGGAGTTTACCTGGGGAAGGGGGACAGGGGGTTTCGATGGTGACCTGGGGAAGGGAGTTGGGGTGCAGGATGGGGTGGGGGGGTGCTGGAGGCAGGCTTTGGCTTGGAGCCCTTACCTAATCATCTCTCAACCAGCAGCCCTGCAGCACCCTTGCAAGGCAGGCTGGGTTCATTGCCTGCTGAAGTCCCAGATTGTTTGAAACTTCAGGCTGCTCCCTTCATGTGGCACTCATCTCTGAGAGTGCTGCCCCCGTTTCCCAGGCCAATCTCTCAGCTCCTATTGGCCGGTTGTTTCTGGCCAATAGGAGCTGGGGATTGGACTGGAGGCAGGGAGATCATCTGAAGCCTCCCCTCCCTCCAGAGTACAGAGTCACATGGAGCAGCCATGCCCTTAAAACAATAGCTGCTGCTTGCCTGAGGGTCCTGGCAAGGTCCACGGGCCGGATCCGGTAGCTTGGCAGGCTGGATCCAGTCTGCGAGAGGTATCTTGCCCACCCCAGTATAGAATAAAACCACACAAAAGACCAGATTTCATGGTCCACGACACATTTTTCACGGCCCTGAATTTCGTAGGGCCACTAATTTTATTGCACTGGGAACCATAGATTAGCATGTTTTTTTTCTATCTACTTTCAATTGTCTTTATCTTATTGTTCCTGTATTTCTAACATTATATTGAGAGCCATACCAAATTCATGGCCCATTTTGATCAATTTCATGGGCATAAGATTTTTTAAAAAATCATAAATTTCATCATTTTAGCTATTTCAATCTGAATTTTCATGGCATTGTAATTGCAGAGATCCCGAATCAAAAATGAGTGTTTGAGTGGGTGGGTGTGGGGGGGAGGGAGTAAGGTTGCAAGGTTATGAGGAGGAGTAAAATAATTTACAATGTTCTTGATACTAGTCTATAATTCTCCATCAATTAGTTCATACTTTTCCATAAGTGTAGATAAAATGACATCATTTATTAGCTATTAGCTAGTACAAGTAAACGAGTCACACATAAATGCTGCTAGAGATGGATGATTTGAGTGTCTTTAATTGTTCAGTCTAGGGTCTGAAGACTTACCATATACACCAATGGAGGTTGGATTAGGCCCTACGTGATTAGAACCCAGCTATTAAATAATACATTACATTACTTCTTGCCTAAATCAACTATTAACATGTCATAGTATTTGTTATGAGCAAATTTGTTATCAAGCACTTCCTTAAACCCGTTATATCCCTGTCGTACGTTTCGAGTGCTGAGGGCAGATAGTATATTTAACAGTTCTTTCAGAGTGGTGTCTTCTCAAGATTTTTTGTCTAAGACACTAGTAGCAATACTTACATTCCCACAGCTTGCATGGAAGTGGTGGGTGTAAATCATACAGTTGTTTTCAGCTTCCTGTCATGTTTCAGGCAGGTGGTTTTTTTGCCTAAAAGACATGAGAAAATTGGCTCATGTACTAAGTATAGCTCACAGTTTCAGCAGCACTTCCTTACAAACAATGATAGCTAGTGTCCAACATTAGATTTGAAAAAAAAATCTTCATGTTTGACTTGGCCATTAGGAGACTATGGGAAATAGCTATGATGGCTATGAGAGTATCAGGAAAAGAAAAACAGATGAAAGCAATCATTTAAAGCTATTTCAATCTTGCAAGCAGGGAAATTTCTTGCCTGGGAAAATCTTTTAGGTCTTCCAACTGATTACACGATTTGTTATTTGAAACATGAAACTACTGTAAATAATTTAATATTAATGGGGTAGCCTACAGGATGAGAGAATGTTACCCTTTTAATAGTATTTGTCTTCTTTTTTGTGCCATTAATTTCTGATAGTGAAGTCCCCTTCCTCTAGTCCAAAAGTATCTGTCACCGCAAGTTTCTTATTGTGGCAGTGATCTGCATTGAATTCTAAACTTCATTACTAGAGTCTTCAAGGTTTTGGCAGCTTCCAATGCACACCACTATCCTCTTTTATGATGCTCTAGCACAGTGAGGAAGTGGGTCTGGCCCACGAAAGCTCATCATCTAATAAACCATCTTGTTAGTCTTTAAAGTGCTACATTGTCCTGCATTTTGCTTCAGCTACCCCAGACTAACACGGCTACATCTCTACCACTTCCCTAAGTACGGGTCATCATGGCCCAGTATTGGATTGCAGGATTTGGGGTACTGGGTTGGCAGCCACTGGGGAGCTTCCTGGGGGGGAGGGGAGTGGAAGAGGGGAGACAGGCCCCAGCTGCTGCCAGGGAGTCACGAGCATAAATGATTTTTTCCAGTTGGGTCACAAGAAAATAAGTTTGAAAACCACCGCTCTAGTATCATTAAACCAGAATGAAAGGGTAGATAGCCCTTGCTTGTGTTAATTCCCCTGAGAGCATGCAAAGCACCTTTCCTCCCAGGAAGCTGAATGTAAGAGCTGTGGTTAGAAGCTGGTCATATTATTAACTCAGAATAATACAGTACTGTATTTACTGTTTATTTAGCCCTTTTTGTTCATACATTTTTCATACACCAAAACTAATCTGGTAGATGAACAATTTATTTGAATAGAAATGTGTTTGATACTCTCAAGTATTTGCTGAATGAAAAGTCTTTAGCCTGTGGATCATTCATGAACTGCTTACTTGTTGTGCTGTTAGTCACCTGAGTCACATTGTACAGTTTCTGCTCCTGCTTGGATGTCTGTAATTTCGAAAATTAGAGAATAACAAATGACAAATAGTGCATAATCCATGTCCATTACACATTTTTGGACACATTCACACAAAATCCATTAAACTTTCTGGATGCAATTTCTCTAAATCAGCTCTGTTCCCTTCTGTTTTCCTACTAGTGCCTCCTGAACCATTCAACTCATAGTTCAAGGACTAATATTCTCAAGTGAAATTTACTGTAAAATATAAATCATGTTTCATAAACTGATGTAATCCACAGATTGATACTTGTTTAAGCTCTTTGGAAGGACAGGCAAAATCAACCAATGATGAACTCAGTATATAGGAATTAAAATCAGCTAAATTAAAAGTATTCTCAGCATGACTAGTGCCATGAATTAATATTACTGCTTGTGGAATTTATCAGAGAAGAGTGTTAACTAGTGAGCAGTTAATTACGAGAAGCACAAAGTAAATGGTATTACTGATTATTGATAGGGAAACATTCGTCATTGAATTCCTGATGAGTTAACTCATACACTTGTAGGTTTTAAAATCAGAAGGGACCACCATGATAATCTAATTTGACCTCCTGCACATTGGAGGCCACACATCTCACCACCCACTCCAGTAATGGACCAATAACATCTGGAAGTGTGCTATGAAAAGTTGAAAGTGCTGACTCATCTGAAAAGACTATTAAAACTAAACTAAACACACATAGCATCTCCAGCCAATGTCCTTATGTTATTTTAAGAAACAGAAACCAGGAGAATGGAATACCCCAAAATATGATTAAGTAAAAAAAATCCTTAAAAATAAGTATCACAAAAATGTATTCCAAAAATATCAAAACTATGTAAACCAGTAGGCAGAAAAAAATATTTGAAATTCCATAGTATAAGTTGATTTGTGTCTAAAAACTGAACTTCCAGGCATTATATTATGTTCTATAAATATATATGACAAATAATCTTTAAGGAAGACTAATTAATCCTCTCTCATTCTGATATAACATCCTTCATGTTAAAGGCCCAGTCATGGAACGGTTACTCATTTTGCTAACTACCTACTCACACAAGGACAGTAGTCTTGTTTATTATTGATGCTAAATGGTGGCTATGCCTAAAGCCTTTTGGAAATCATAATCATCATCATCAACAACCATGGGCTTAATGCCCGGTGGTGTCCGATGCCTCCCACACTATTTCCTTCCATCTTTCCATGTCCAGTGCGGACATGGATTCGTTTGGTGCAGAGCTAGTCTGTAGAATCTACTATATCATCTACCCATTCTCTTTGGGGTCTGCCTCTTCTATTCAGACCCTCCATTATGCCGTATACCAGGGTCATAACTTTTTGCTTGTCATTCATTCTGTAAATATGCCTGAATAACTGTAACTTCCGTTGTATAACCTTCTGAAGTAGGTTCTCTTTCAGTTGTATCTTCTTATATAATTCCTTGTTGGTGACCTTCTGCATCCATCCTATTCTCAGGATCTTTCTATAAAAACTCCTCTCGAACGCTGATATCCTTCTCTTTGAATCTTTCATTATCACCCATGTCTCACATCCGTGCAATATGCTGCTAAATACACGTTTTCAAGATTCTCAGCTTCGTTCCTAAGCTAATTGCTTTACTTTTCCAGATCTTATCCATCACCTTCAAACTCACTCTTGCTTTTGCTATTCTAGTTGCTATTTCTTTCTTACAGTCTAGATCATACGTCATGTTGCTCCCCAAAAACATGAACTTCTCTATGTTCTCTATGGGGTTGTTTAACTTTGGGGGGGAGGTGTGATTTTTTTTTCCCCTGTGCAGATTGCTGTGAAAGATGTTTACAATTTCATGATTCTACAAACAATAAAAAGGGCTGCATCTCTGGAGTCTATTCCTATTCCCCATCTTGGTCTGCCCTTTTTGCTCAAGTAGCTCCTACGTTATTAGTAGCAGCCCTTGTTTACTCCCTTGTGGACAGCAGCAGTTCTAACCAGATTTTATTCAGGCCAGGTAGCCAGAAAGTCAAGGGGATTTGCAAAACTTTTACCCGTCCCACCTCCACTGCGTTACTGCATACATTCTGGCCATGATTTGAACCTTACAGGAAAAAAATTATCTTTACAAATAACAAACATTTGTCTTGGCCCCAAGTAAAATGAATATCTAGTGATGTACAATTAAGAAATAATAATACAAAGTAAACTATCTTACTTGCTTTTTGCTTGCAGCTACAAAAGTATTAAAATATCAAAGTAGCCATCATATAACAAATGCTTGCATATATTATAATTGTGACATAATTTGAAATTTAGTATTTTTCTAGAAAAAATATTTTATTTCTGAATTCTTTGTAATAGACAGTGACATAAAACAGCTACTGACACAGCTGAACATGACTAAAATAACTACAAACCCTTAAAAAGGGAGCACATATGCTAATAAGATTTCATTGCTGTTTATGTGGCATATTTTAAAATTATTAACTTTATAATTTGGGATTATACTTTTCCATTTTTAGAATGACAGTAACTTTGGTAACTTGCATCTGTAATTTCCAGAAGAGTAAAGGTGGAAATTAGCTTTCTAAGCATATTATATTTATTATATTACAAAAGAGTAATTAGGGTACTTACTCAGCCTAAAGCAGAGTACCCTATAATTGATTAACAGTTGTCTTTTTCCCACTGAAAAAGCCATTGCAAAATCATAAATTGTTTGAGAAATAACATATGGTTTACCACAAACAGCAAAAATTATAGGGGACAGTTAGCTTCTAAACATACTGTGATGGCATTCTCCATCCCTGGGACCATGGGATTGGCTGTGCCTCCTTAACTCTTTCCAGCCTGGGTTGTCTCTCTCTCAGGCTATGTCTAGACTACAGGCTTTTGTTGATGGAGGCTTTGTCGACAGATACTGTTTACAAAGCCTCTGTTGACAAAAAGTGTCTAGACTGCATATTGCGGATAGAAAAATCGATCCACTTTGTCGACAAAGAGCGTCCAGACTGCCGGACTCTGTTGACAAAAGAAGGCACCTGGAAGTGCTTCTGGAAGGTCACAGGGGCAGCCTTAAAGTCCAGGTGCTGCTGCCTGCTCTGTGCAGAGAGGCATGCTTAAAGGGATCCCCCTGGACAGCCGTTGCTCTGCTCCTGCTTCTGGTTTGCCTACCTCCTAGAGGGAAAGCAAAGCTGCAGCAGTTTTTGCTTTGGTTGCCCTGCTTCCTCGGACACCACAGCAGTTTATTTTCTGGATTTTTTTTTTCTGCTTTTCATCTTTTATTTTTCCATGGAGCTGGAGCTGCCCCATGGCAGGCGATGGCCCCATGCTGCCATACTGCAGCTTCTGCAGCCAAATCATCGTCTCCTCCCTCTTCTACCCCCCATGTTCAGCACTGTACCTCAGGAATTATATCTAATTTTATTAATTGGTTCACCATTGCATCAGTGGAAAGTGCACATACACTAGGTTTTGTAAACCCAGACCAGATTTGCCACACCCTTCATACCAATACACTGGTAAAAGTAAACAATAAAAGATGTGTATTGATTATTTTTTTTCTCATCTGATTAGGTATTGCAGTCCATAGATTTCACCCCTGAAATCTGGGCAAGTCCACGAGAGCAGGTTGTATTTTAAAGGTGTCTTATGGAAGGGTGCAGGAATAAACCATCCCAATATGCGGGAAGAACAGAAAATATGGCAGGTGACCAGCTTGGCTTAGCAGAGAAATCTTCAGTGAGCTTAAACGCAAAAGGGAAGCTTTCAAGAAATGGAAACTTGCACAGATGACCAAGGAGGAGTATAAAGACATTGCTCGAGCATGCAGGGGTGTAATCAGGAATGCCAAAATGCAACTGGAGCTGCAGCTAACAAGGGATGTGAAGGATAACAAGAAGGATCTCTACAGGTATATTGGCAACAAGAAGGAGATCAGGGAAAGTGTGGGACCATTACTGAATGGGGAATGCAACGTAGAAACAAATGTGTCCTTGCCTTGGTCTTTGCAGCCCTTTCAGAAACTCTGCCCCCAGAAGAAAAGGGCCAAGAACTGTGTGTCAACCCGGGAGCCCCTTTCTGACACAGATTGAACCTCTATGGCCTGGGACTCTCTGGTCCGGCAACATCTGGTCCAAAAGGACCATGGATTTTGCAGGACCAGAGAGCCCCAGCCACAGAGGTTGCTAGTAGGCAGGGAGCTCAGCCAGTGGGCCCGCAGCTGTGGACAGGGAACTCCATCAGCTGGAGTGGGGGCAGAGAGCCCTTCTGGGTGGGGATGAGGAGCCCTGCTGTAGTGGATGGAGGCCAGCTCAGAGAAATACCCCACTGTCTGGAGGGGGATGAGCAGCCGGGGGCGCGGAGCTCTGCTGCAGCCAGAGCGAGGCTGACTGGAGAGAAACCCTACCGGTCGGGGCTCAGAGCCCTGGTGGCTAGAGCTGGGATGGTGGCCTAGAAAGGAGCCAGGCTGGGGCAGGAAACCATGCTGGCCAGAGTGGGTCTGGCAGCTTGTAAAGGAGCCCCACTAGAGAGTTGGGGACAGTAGAGCCCAACAGGTGGGCTTGGGGCAGCAGACTGGCTGAGGTGTGGCTGGGAGGTGTCCCAGAAAAGCCCAAGGCCCAACCTCTCTGGTCTGGCAGATTCCCTAATTCAGGACCACTGAGGTCCCGAGGGTGTTGGACCAGCGAGATCCAACCTGTAGTGCATTACCTCTAGGCTTCATTTTGAACCTAGCAACAAAGCCTTGAAATCTAGCAGTGCTGACCTCAAAATCCTTTCTTTTTAAACATCACAGCACTTGCGGTAGTGATTTCAGATATTCAGTTCTTATCCTACATACAAAGCAAAGATAAAATATGTATTTACTGGAAAATAACTTTAGTTTCTGAAATATTTGTAATTTTAGCAGCAGATAAATAGTATTTGTGTTATTTGTTATATCATAATGTCAGAATAAAATTATGTTTGTTATCCATTAAGCTGATCAATTTAATGGATATAGAAGTTTTCCTGCTACATGCCAAATAAAATATAATTTCAAAGAATCATTCTTTTCCTATTTAGAAATGGATCTACTCAAGCCAAAGCATACAGCTCAAAAGATGCTGCAAGATACTAACTATGGCATCCTGTCCCCCTTAAAATCAATGGCAGTTTTGTAATTGATGTCAATTGAACCAGAAATTCATCCTGGGTGTTGTACACAACTACCCATGATAATTATCCTTGTGAGTTGTTGGTAAAATCAAACAAAAATCAATACATAAGCATTGCTTTTGAGGAAAAAACTACTATTTGCCTAGTTCTAGGTATAAAGTAGAACTAGGCAAATAATCAATTTAGTGGGTAATACCTCTTTTTCCGAGTTGTTTGTAAACAGACTGTTTATCTTTAAATTAATTCATTATTTGAGATTATTCAGAGAATTCATTGCAAGTGTTCAAATTTCAACATTGATTTGCTTTGTCTGGATACTTATAATATGATATGTTCTTGTTCACTGACAGGATGAAAATAAATCTTAGGATCAGGTTTATGAATACTTCTGAATATAAACTTTAAATCTGTATTTGGTGAACAGTCAGCAATAATTGCATGAAATTTCCTGTTCCATGAACATTACTATCAGTAAATTCCTTTACTAAAATATTTGCAGAAAACAAACACAGAACATAGTTTTAAATGAGTTTGTTTGACTAATACAAATGTTAGAAGAAAATATTTTCTCTACACAGAAGCAATATCAGACTGTAAAATTAATGCTTACATTGTTATTTTAAAGGAAAAGCTAATAGGCTAACATTGTGTTATCTAGTATAGGGTATACACAAAGGGATTTATTAAGCTTCTTATTTGTGATTTGCCATTGTATCACTATAATGTAAAAGGAACAATTCTCAGAGGGCCTTGATGATATGTGGAATTTGCAATTTTTACTTCGGCAACAAAGGTATTGCTCTTTTAGTAATTGAGCTTACAATGCACCTGGACAATAGTTTCCCACAATTTGCAAAATGTGGACCATCTCATTTTACAAACATCTGCATGAATTGGTTCACAGTCCAGATAACACAGCAAATTAGGATGTGATTTTTAATTTACTGTGGCATGCCTCAAACGATGCATTTGTCTCCGCCTGTTGTTAACCTTCTACTTCTTTTGTCCCATTACTTACATTTTCCCCCAAAATAAACTAAACTACTTAATTCGGTGATTCTCAACTTATGTACCAGGAAAGGGAGGTGAATAAACTAGGGCTGTCAAGCAATTAAAAAAAAAAAACATTATACCATTTATTTCACATATTTTTGCATGTTTACTACATTTTCAAATAAATTTATTTCAATTACAGAATTGAATCCCAGAATATAAAGTGTACAGTGCCCACTTTTTATATTTATTTTTATTACAAAATATTTGCACTGTAAAAGAACCCAAAACAATGTATTTTTTTCAATTCATCTCATACAAGTACCATAGAGCAATCTCTTTATCATGATGTCAAACTTATAAATATGGAATTATGGTCTACATCTACGCTGGTTAGTCTTGTGCAAGAACATATGCAAATGAGGTATGGCGATGAATATTGCTGTGCCTCATTTGCATACTTAATGAGCCGCTCTTTTTCCACAAGGGGCTTTTGCACAAGAAGGAGCAATCTACACTGCTCCTTCTTGTGCAAAACCCCCCTCTTGCACAAGAGCCATTCTTTTCATATTCATCACTGTGCCTCATTTGCATATGTTCTTGCAGAAGTCAGGCCAGTGTAGACATAGCCATGAACAAAAAAGTATTAAAAAATAAGGCTGTATAAAACTGTAGCGCTTACATGGCTACTCAGTCCTACTTTCTGTTCAACTAGTCTTTCAGACAAGCAAGTTGGGTTACAATTTATAGGAGATAATGCTGCCTGCTTCTTGTTTACAATGGCACCTCAAAATTAGAATAGGTGTTCACATGGCACTGTTATAGCTGACACTGCAACATCTGCATGTGCCAGATACTGTAAATATTCATATGTCCTCTCATTCTGCGATTGGCAGAACAAGAAGTCAGACTGAGTAGATTTGTGGGTTCTCAAGTTTTACATTGTGCTTTAGCAGCGCTAGCAGTTCTAGTGCTGAGACACACTGATTTGCAGGCAAACACTTGCTTTTGACAAGACTTGTCTGTTATTTATAGTATAATTCTTGCTTACTTTGGGTCAGGCACAGACCCATGATTCAGGCTCTTTCTCCTACACTCCCCATAAAGTTGTTACTACAGTAGAAATCCCCTTAATTAGCATACCGTCATAGAAAAAAGAAATATGACAAATTCAGATCAGAATATGTTGAGCTGAGAAATATTCACATGAACAGTGTTACCATCATATAAGGTATTTACATATTGCAAATATATTAGTTTATGATCAAATAATTTATCAGACAATGGCATGTACAACGAGGAACACAGTAGGAAACTTTTGCTATAGAGTACCAGTTTATATCTGAAATTCTAGTGAATAGGCTATAGGCAGAGCTTGGTATGTCATTTCTACCCTATGTAGATATCACTGCAATGTAGTACACTAGATTTCTTCCCCTTAATAGTCCCAATTAAGCAGGGAAACATTTATCGGCAGACATGTCAATGGATTCTGTCCCATATGTGGGATCAGTAAAAGATGGTCATGTTAATAAAAATTATGGGACCAGCAACACCTGCAAAAATCAGCTTTAAAGTTCCTACCTGTCCCTTAGATCTGAGAACATGATTCCTACCTGACCTGTCCCTTAGATCTGAGAACATGATTTCTCAATATGGGTCAGACAGTGGCTTGGTTAGCATAGCTGTGTAAAGGAGTGCCTTAGATCATGGGTAGAGATATGGGTGACAAAGGAACTCGGCAGAGATGCTACATTTCCTCCCCTGGCTGGTGGGTGTGATGTGACTGTGGGAAGAACTAAGCTCATGAGTCAAGGATTAAACATAGTGCAGTGTTCTCTGCCCCCAAAGCAGCAAGAATACCAAACAAGATGCTGCTGTGTGTTCATGGAGTTTTAATAGTTACTGACTTGCAAGTTGCCATTCTTAAGCAAAAAAACCTTCAAAACCAGACTGGAATGTGAAACTGCTGAGCTGGAATTCATAAGTAAATCTGACACTGTCAGAAGGTGTCTGAATAGAGATATGGAATGGTGCTTTCATTACAAAAAGTAATTTCTCCTTCAGGTACTCTCACCTTCTCATCACTGTTGGGGTACGTCTAGACTACATGGCTCCGTCGACGGAGCCATGTAGATTTGTTGTTTTGGAAAAGGGAAATGAAGCCGCGATTTAAATGATCGCGGCTTCATTTACATTTACATGGCTGCCGCGCTGAGCCGACAAACAGCTGATTAGCTGTTTGTCGGCTCGCGCACTAGTCTGGACGTTCCCCCTGTCGACATCAAAGCCCTTGTCAGCAGCCCCGGTAAACCTCATCCCACGAGGAATAACGGGGCTGCCGACAAAGGGCTTTGATGTCGACAGGGGGAACGTCCAGACTAGCGCGCGAGCTGACAAACATTTGATCAGCTGTTTGTCGGCTCAGCGCGGCAGCCATGTAAATGTAAAGGAAGCCGCGATCATTTAAATCACGGCTTCATTTCCCTTTGCCTACAACCCTAATCTACATGCCTCTGCCGACAGAGGCATGTAGTCTAGGCACAGCCTTGGTGACCACATCCACACTGATTTACTTAGCACTGATGTTGCCCCCCCTCCTCCCCACATACATCTCTGTATCCCTGCCTTTCTTTTGCTTCAAGCATCTGAGGAAGTGAGTTGCATCTCACAAAAACGAATGCCCTAAAATGTGTTACTCTTTAATATGCCACTGGACTCTTTGTTGTTTTTGTTGAAATAGACTAACACGGGGTATGTCTAGACTGCAAGCTTCTTTTGAAAGAAGATTTTTCGGCAGAGATTTTTCTGAAAAAACTTCTTTTGAAAAAGAGCATCCACACAGCAAAAGCGCATTGAAAAAGCTATCTGCTTTTTCGAAAGATGGTGTCCACACTGAATGGACATTATCTTGCATTTCAGCTGTGATTGCTATGGATGGAATAGCCACCAGGGCTCCTGTGCTTTTTCCTCTTTCCTCTTCTTTTGAAAAAACTCCCTCTTCTGCATCCACATATGCCTTTTTCTGAAAGAGTTCTTTCAGAAAAGTCATTCTTCCTCATAGAATGAGGTTTACCAGTGTTGGAAAACCCCCTCTGTTCTTTTGATTTGCTTTCAAAAGAACGCAATAGCAGTGTGGACGTAAGTGAAGCTTTTTTGGAAAAAAGGCTGCTTTTCTGAAAAAAACCTGCAGTCTAGGCACACCCTCAGTTACCTCTCTGAAACCTTATTTCCTTTCCTGACCATGAGCAGAGTTTGGAAGTATTGGAGTGAGGAGGGAATATTTATTTCAGCAAACTTGCAAATTTACCATTGACATGTATCTTGGACACAGCGGTGGTTTTCCGTTTTCCACTAATGAATTTCATTTTCTTTTTTTCAAGTATGTTTCTAGTTTTCCCCAAAGAGATCCTTCAAAATCTGAGCTGTGTTCCTGTAAATTTATCCCAGTGATTGCTCCCTAATATTAATGGATTATTTATGGTGATATTTAAATGACATTCATAGTGTCAGCTTGGTGCCACACTGACTCGCTACCTCGTCTCCAGACCATAGATCCGAAAGCTATTAACTTGAAATTTTGTTCAGGTATTAGAGAGCTGCACTCTTTCCTATTTTGAGTTCTTAATTTTGTCTCCTGGGATACCCATGCTTTATTCTTGGCATGTAGTGAATTTCCCCTTCAATGAGAATAGCTTGGAAGTTGTAGGGCCTGATTTTTAAAAGGTACCGTGTGTGTGTGTGTGTGTGTGTGTGTGTGTGTGTGTGTACACTTTTTGTGGACTACCACCAATATGCAAAGATAAAGAAATTTCAAAATTTGAGCATGCACATGGTGGAATTTGCACAGACTAAGTGAATTTGAACACAAGTTTTTCATGTGAGAACTGGTTATCGATAGGCGATAATGCAATTCTCATTTTCTAACACCAGCTGCACAATCACATTTCACCTTTGCACAGAACCAGAAGAACTATAATAGTAGTGATTCAAAAGCTTTCATCCTACTTTATCTTTACTTAATATTATAATCCTCATGGTATCAGTTACCAGCTATAGGCTTTATAGGTGTTCAGAGTTCCTTGTACTTTACTGATGTGTAAAGGTATGGAGAAGGACACAAGAAGCCTCTTTTTGTAACAGAAGCAGTGGGGAAGTATAACTGCATGATGCTCAAGAAAGCACCATCTAAAAGGATCAGCTAGTGCACTGAGCATGCACAATGTCCCTGAGAAGTGTGATCTGCAACATGTGTTGCTACCAGCCAACACTTTAGTCTGTGGTTCCTGTTACCCCAGTTCAGAGCAGCAAATAAGAGTTTCCCATGGCCCTGGGATATCTACTAAGCTTGCTCTATGGAGCCCTGCCCAGGGCTAATAGGATTCCTATGACAGTCTTGATGCATTATCCACAGCTGGATTTAGCCCATGTACTCTCTGCCCATTAACATTTGGTAAAAAATGCACAAATTAATTGTGAGTTCAACTGCCCCTTTGTGAGGGAAAACAAAGTACTTATAAGCACAAATCAGGCAGTGGGATTCAGTTTCCTGATGTGTGCATATACCCTTGAGGTTTTTATGAGGGTGCAGTTTACAATGCTAAGTTTTATCATCCCATTTGTGAATTTATTAATATATTTAACTGTGGTACTTTTTACATCATCAGATCAGGAAATCTTGTCCTTTTTTTGGTGGATTAGCTTTTTAATTTCTATTCTTACAATCCAGCAGATATGGGTTGAGGTATATTAAAATAAATTAACTTAATAAATATGCTGATAAATTGAAATTGAATCAGCACAGGTATTTGGACTTGATCATTCCTCTATTAAATTAATTGCTAGATTTATTCATAGGGTGCAAGATGTGCAATCTTTATTCTAAAATTTCCTCCTATCAAGCTGTCCTTTGAGAACAGTTATATTGAAATAATTAACAGATTTTTTCCAAACTCTTACATGCACCAATCAATCCCACATTATTCTGACGATGTATTTTTATATAATGCAGCATTTATATGCTGGAGAATACAGCTGCTTAGTAAGATCACTCTGTGCCATTAATAGATAACCGCCTGTGATGTCTTTGACACTGTGAGGTCACTTTTAGAGCCCTGTGTGGATATAACATTTGTATCTGCATCCATATCCACAAAAATTAGCTGCAGATATAAAGTGGATTTGTATCCGCATCTGCAAAAATGTATCCACAGATACCCATGGATATAAAGCAGACACCCACAGATTTGCAGGGCTCCAGTCAGTTTGTCTCCAAGTTATGAGCATTCTCTCTCACTTTTATGGCTTTAGTTTAAAAAACTGACAGTGCAAGGGAAACAGCTCTGAAAAGCCTGAAATATTTGTCTCCATTACTCGTTAACCTAATAATATGCTCTTCTGAAACATGGAGGAGCACATGAATTTAAAAGCTTGGTCTTATATGAACTGCTACTGCTGAATTACTGCCAATCTAGAAAAGATTAATTATCTGAATTAAGAGATGGACAGCTTCACTGAAGCTATCGGAGTTCATTACATCTAACCTTTTTCAGCTGTCATACTAGAGCCCAGATAGTCCTTTTCACTCTGCTTGGATTCCAAATGAGATTTCAGAGATTAAAGGCCTGTGCTGAGGAAGACACCATTAGCATGAGCAGCAGAGAGATTGATGAGGCTATGTAATGCAGTATCCAGAACAGCTACTGTTCTTGAAGCTTACACAGTGGCTAACAGAGGGCCTATTTTTAAAAAGAAGCCAGAAAGGACCTTTGACAATGTGGGGAGGGGGTTGGGAAGGTGCTTGTGATTATATTTAAAGTCAAGTAAGAAGCATAGCCTGATTGGTCAAATGAGCCCTAGTTTTATAGGGGAGATCATGCCTCTCTAACCAGTTCAGAGTTCTTTGGAAAAGTTAATTAAAGAAGGTACTGTGAGCATAGTGGCTATATTTACTTAGATTTTAAAAAGCTTTCAAAGAAGACAAGAGACAGTTACAAAAATAATCATGGTTTAGCAGCGAAATTAAATTAGATTAAAAATTGGTGGAGAAATAGGAAACATATGACCATGGGGCCAAGTTGTGGAACCCAGTGTGCACCATGGCCCAACTGTACACTGGGATTCTTTGTAGGAGCAGAGAGGGAAGAAGGAAATAGTAAATAATCAAGGAACCAAATGCTAAACGACACTCTTCCCATTTTTTAGTGAAAGTATGCTGCTAATTCACTGCAGTGGCTGAGTGCTTGCAAAACAGTTTCTAACTTTTCTGCAGAACATCTGTGCTAGAGATGGGCTGACATGGAGACACTGAATCATCTCTGTATTTACTAATTTATTTCCACCTGCAAATAATTTACTGCAGAATGCTTTTGCCAAAAGCTAAATTATAATGGTAAAACATGTATGTGAAGAACTGTCATTTTATTTGATTGTATTGTTGGCCAAGTTCCTAGTGAATGCAGTTTGTTTACTCACATGATGTATTGTATGAGATTTTAGATGATGGAGAGAGCCTTTTACACAAGCTCCCATGGAAAATACAAGCAAAACACTTCACTATGTTTACAAGTGAATTTTACAGGGATTAAATGAACAAAGATGCTTAGACTTCAATTTTCCCTTTACTGATTGGATATCATTGAATTAACTCATCAGATCTCTCTTTTGACAATGCATGAAAAGTTTTCTGTCATTTGTGTACTACAGTTATGTTTGGACTGCAAAATAGGGGCCAGATTAAGATACAAAAAGAAACAAACCACAAATTTACATGTTTGATATGTAAAATTACATTCATGAAAGAAAATTAAAAGAAATAAGGCAACATTGCGGATAAAAAAGGCAAAAGATTCATCAGCCATTGTAGTCCCCAGAGCAATCGTGACATGTTTGCTGGCAATTTCTCATATATTTAATTGTATATGATTGTTTTACTCTGTTATGCATTTAACCCATAGTATGACTGCTACTTCCAAAGCTATAGTGTTGTGTCTGAAATACAGGCATTTTTAAAGAAGTGCAAACAGCTTACAAAAATAATAACTGTGCCTTTTTGCTAGTTGGTGAATCACTACTGTTCCTATCTTTTATTTCTGTTTTGTATCAATTTATTTCTTCCCCCATAACCATTTTATCATAGTACATGGAGTGTTTGCTAGATAATAAAACAATACGATAACTAAAATGAAAAGCTATAGAAAACGGGAAAGGCTGATAGCCTATTAGACATGCCTTCCTGGGGATGTGATCACATCGTATCTTTGAAAAAAAATAACATTAGATGGGGTTGGTCATAGAGCTAGCAAAAAAGTTCTCGGAGTGAACACTTTTCCATCAGAAAATGTTGGATTGGTAGATTCTAAATATTCTCTGTAAATATGTTGATTCCATCAAAACTTTTGACAGTAGCCAAACAGGCAGATGTGGCAACCGAATTCCCTGCCAGTCTTGGTTCCCCAAACAGCTACCTTCCCAGGCTGCCTAACTCCCTGGGCAATCTGTTTTTCCCAAGCAGACAGCTTGTACAGCACAGAGAGGCAGCCAAAATGGAATTTTTCAGGATTTTTACTCCCATGAAATATCTAGAATTTTTTACTTCATCCTCATTTGGGAAAAAACATTTTAAAAATTCCATTTCGCTGCAAGGGGGTGGATCCCATTTTCTGGGCAGCTCTGGTCAGTGTTTGGCTGGGAGACGGGTTGTTGTTTTTTGTTTTTTTTTGGTCACAACAACTGCACATATAACAAGAGATAGTGCTGGATCTTCAATACATAAGAATAGCCATGTTGGGTTAGGTCAATGCACCATTTAGTCCAGTATCCAGTCTTACAATAGTGGACAGTGCCAGGTGCTTCAGAGGGAATGAACAGAACAGATAATCATCAAGTGATCCATCCCCTCACTCTCGTTCACAGTATCTGGCAAACAGAGTCTAAAGACCCTTCATGGCATTCATTTACATTTCTTCCCATCCTGGCTAACAGCCATTGATGGACCTGTGCTCCATGAACTTAGCTAGTTTTTTTTTTAACTCTGTCGAAGTCTTGTCCTTCACAAAATCCTTTGGCAAGGAGTTCCACAGGTTAAATAATGTGAAGAATTACTTTATTCTGTTTGTTTTAAAACTGTTGCCTATTAATTTCACTTGGTGACACACACCCCACTCTTGTGTTATGAGAAGGCATAAATAATACTTCTTTATTTACTTTCTGCACAGCAATCATGATTCTATCATATCACCTCCTTTCGTTGAGCTTTTTTCCTTTGAGTCAATGCTAACTGAGAGCAAACACGGGTCTATGATCAAGGGTTGCTTTACTGCTGGATTTTCTGATTATTAGATTAAGTTGAGGCCCTGATAACTTGTAGTTGTTAGCAATCTGACAACACTTTTTGAGAGTTAGTCCTGCTGTAGTTAAGATTCACATGTGGTAAATTAAATCCACCAATTGTATTCAATAGAAACAAATTTGGTTTTATGTTGATCAGTATGATTATTCCCTGAAATGTAGATGGGAAAGTAAATATATGACTGCTAATATTTTCCCAAACATCCACATTTACTGAAATAAAAAAACAGAAACACATGAAAGAGCAAATAGCTAGTAGTCTATGATCATTTCAACTGTTAATGTTCCCTTAATATATTCACTGACCTGCAAAATGTGTTCAAAGAGTGATCCTTTAATTATCAGTAACAACAAAAGACTTGTAAAATCACCCAGGGCAGGTCTACCTAGAAGCAGAACAGCTGCACTGAAGCCGCTGCTGTTGTGTGTCTGGTGAAGATGTACTACATCGATGGGGGAGCACTCACCCATCAGAATAATTACTCCGCCTCAGCAAAAGGCAGAAATTGTGCTGGCAAGAGAGCATGTCCCGGGGGTGAAACACATGTAGGTCACTGTAACTTGTGTTCCCTTGCAGAGGTGTCTTTTTAATACCCCTGAGCAAGGTAGTTTAGATCAATTTAAGTCGCAGTAGAAGTGGGTTGTACCCATGAAAGCTCATGATACCACCAACATGTTTTAGTCTCTGAGGTGCTACCATACTAGACTATTTGTTGTTTATAGACCTACTATTAGTGTCATCAATAGAATGCTTTCAAATCTGTTCTCAGCAAGTTTTCCAATACCCCTACTAAAATAATAGCTAACCTTGAATAGGGGAGCAAAGACTGAGACATGCAAAAAGCTGGGAATCAGATGTGGGATGAATGCTCCCCTGCTGGCCTGCTAATTGTTACCACTGGTTACTGGACAAAAGTCAATATATTGTGTCTGCCATTAAAATTACATTATTTTGTACATCCTAAAATAAATAAACAAAGTCAGAGATTAAATCAGGTTTGGGTAACATGATGCCATTAAACACTGGGCTGTAAAATGACCTACAGCTTTTTCAAGACATTAAGATGTTGGCAACCAACCAAATTCCAGCACAGACACAGCAAGGAATGTAAATGAGTAATCTTTTATTCATGAACATTTCTAGTGATCAGAACTTGATCCCTTCCCTGGCTCAATGAGAACAATATAATAGGTATATTTAAATTAATTTGGCACACTGCTTACATCATGAACTACTATATAACCCTTCATCTGGATACACATGGGGGAAAGTAAATATTCTGATGAGGAAATTTACTACACTCTTTCCACAGTTCATAATAATGATGCAACTAATAGCAGTGACACTTCCTAGTTCACACATGAGGTTCAGACATCTTGAAATCCCCAGTCAGACATGTTTTGGTTTGGTTGCCTGTTTATTCAAATATTTTGATTTTTTTTTTTCTACCGTGGATATGAAAACCTATCACATATGAAGCATGAAACAAATTTTGGAACCAACTTGGATGCTCAAAAACATATATTTAACTCCTATTGAGATCAACAAGCCCTTATCAAAGGGCCAGGGCTATCCCACAACATTTTGGCACCTGAGGCGGGGAGCTCAAATGACATCCCCATACCTCCCCACTTGGGCCAGAACTTTGAAAGGTCTCAATTCTGCCTTCTTCCTGTTCTACTCCTCTCATGGTACTGCAGAGAGAGTACAGATGCACCAGCAGCAGACACAATTTTCTACACTATGGGTCCTAGTGGTGCCCCCCCTCCCCCAGACCTGCTCCCCCCCCCACACACACAGTCTGGCACCTTACCTCTGTTGGCCTCATGGTAAGGCCAGCCCTGCAAAGATCAGAATTTGATTCGGAGTCATTTTTATTTTAAGTAATACTGGCAATTTGAAATCTAGTCAGATTAATAAATGAACTTTCCTGAATCTCCTGCCAATTTTTATTAATCCAATTCTCTTAATCTGATGGAAGAAGAATTTCCACAATGGCTGGGTAGTGTGGCTCATTTTTCAGAAAATCAAACCACAATATGAACTTTTAACACCACATTTAAAAGTTAAATCCGAAACCTTAGAAAAAATCCTCTGTACTCTTTGCAATATGGATCAAATGGTTTTACCCAATACAGGTTGGACCTCTGTGATCCAAAGGAATTTGCTGGACCAGAGGAGGTCCCCTGCTACCAGCTCCCCAGACCACCTTCCCTCCATGTTGCCAGCTCCAGCCTCCCTCGCCTGCCAGGCTGCCATGCTGCTGCGGCCCCAGCAGCCTGGACTGTCCCAGCACCAGCTCTGCTATCGGGGTTACATGGTTGCTTCATCTCCAGCCCCAGCTGCACTATCGGGGCTGCCGTGTCTCTGGCCCTGCTATTGGGACTGCCACAAACCCTGCTGTGCTATTGGGGTTCTGGCTCCGGTCCCAGCCCCACTAGGCTCTGAGCTGCCAGCCCTCTTGCCACTGGGACTCCCAGCCAGGATTCCCTGGTTCAGGAACACCCACAGTCCTGCCAGAGCACGGATGTTGCCAGATGAGAGAATCCCAGTTTTGGGACGTCTGACCTGTAGTTATTCTTTTCTTTCAAATGTCTTACTGTTTGTAGAAACTTAGAATTTCTTGGGAAATAATTTGTTTACCAATGTGACTTCTGTAGTTTTTTTTTTATTTAGGTATTGATCCATGGTAATTAATAAGTGTGCAGTTTTCTCAAAGAAAGTGCTTGATCAGCAAGTTATTTTCTGTGTTGTCATACATGTAGCAGGGATATGGGACTGCTTCTCAGGGCACTCTGCTTAAACCTCACTGATGGGGCCCAAGCTTCCCTCCTGTCTACTGCCCTACCTATTTCCTTCTAGATAGTAGATTTCATAATGCTCTGGAGAGCGGTGTTTAGCAAATTTCTGAAGTTCTATTAATGGGAATCATCATCAATTCATCAGGAGGAAAATGTTCTTTCATTTCAGATAATCAGGTCAGTTTTGTTTCAGTTTAACCCTCATTCCAAGTATTGGAATGTTTTGGGCAAACGCTTGTCTGTGCACATTGAAAATAAGAGTAGGGTTGATAGATTATATGGGCCACAGAATTTTCAGCTGTGACTGACCCTGAAAAGGAATAATCAATGAATATTTATCAGGATATCAAGTGGGGAAAGCAAGTTGTCCTTATAGTCACCTTCTCTCTTCTGTAAGTTTTTTAAATTCTAATTGAAAGGAATTGAATATTTAGGACTTGTTGAATCCTTTATAGAAGGAGACCATGTCGGTAAGCATCCACCCTGTTCAGTCATCCATGCAGAGAGTGTGTGGTACTGACTGAGGTAATTTGAATCCCATCAAAATCAATGAGGAGTTTTCCATTGACTTTAATGGGCCAGGACGTCAGCCTAGGTCTTTGTGAATATGACTTCTCGTTTACACTAGAGAATTATTTTGAAATAACTTAAAGTTATATAAATCCCCTTATTTCAAAATAACAAGCAGAGCATCCACACTACCAAGCCTGTTCATTCAAAATAACAGGCTTTTTATTTCAAAATAGTAACTCTTGCTTGTCATGAGGAATGGCAGTATTTCAAAATTGTGATTTTGGGAGTGATTATTTTGAAATAACTTATTTTGAACTAATTTCCTTGTGCAAACATGCCCATAAAGAGTTAGGTTTTGTTTGCGGTTGACCTGAGCTAAGGTAGGTTTGTAAAAGCTGAAGTACACAATATAGTAATTTATTTTACCTAGTGACCACATGGAGAAATCTTAAAAGCTCTATCACCTTCCCTGCTTTTCCAAAAACTTACTCAATACAATAAAAAGTCTTTTGGCTACTAAATATGACTAAACACTATTAACCCCTGGCAAATTCTGTGTGTGTGTGCGCACGTGTGCACGCACACAAACTGGGTGGGAATGGTATAAACCCCATATCTTATAACTCGTTTGTTTTTTAAGGTGAATACATAATTGTCATTCATTTCAGCTTCAAAACACTAATATAGCCCCATATGTTGCTCTAGAAATTGCCCTTATCCATACAAAATAGCAACATGGTAATATATTTCAAGAAGTTTCCAGACTTACTGAGCTGTTAATTAAATACAGATCAGGGTCTGTTTACACATCCTCTTAAGAATTATCTTCCCTGTGGGTTGAGAGATCACAGCAGGTCATCCTGTTCAGTTAAGTCTCTCATGCAACATTAAACAGTATCATTATTCCAACTAAATTCCTCCACTTCCTTTCGACTGTATTGGAGACCATGATTATCTAAAGCAAGATGATCGCTTTATGCATTAGCCATATCCTAAAATATTTAGCATCTGTTCGTGCCTTGTTGAAATGCTCTATCCTTTCTGATGATCTATCTTCATCCATGAATAAAAAGAGAGCAATTTTATTATACTACAGTCATCTGAAGAAGTGGGTTTTGCTCACAAAAGCTCATGATGCCGTCTACATGTTTTTTTGTATAAAATACTTATCAGGTGGTTCCTTAATTTCTTGGATAGTGTGAGGCAGAGTCTTTCACTGTAGTCAGTATAGTATGTTGATCTTAATGGATTGTTCACTTTCAGTCCTTTGGGTACGACGTCCATCTTCTTGCACTTGGATAGAAAGATGATGTCTGTCTGCATCTGTGCAAGTTTTTTCATATGGTTGATGGATTTCCATTCCAAACGGCTAAATGTAGTGCCTTGCATGTATTTCTACCACTAATCTACATGTTTTGTTAGACTTTAAGGTGCTTCTAGATTATTTGTAGTTTTTAAAGTTTTTCCTGTTACAGACTAACTCGGCTACCTCCTGATGCAATTTTATTAAGTTAGTCAAGTTATGAGTCATGTCAAACAGAATAGCAAACTGACTAAACAGATGGCATTAGAATCACATGAAAAACGACTATGTGTGTGACAGTCTAAATATCAGCCATTTAGACCATGACCATTTGTGTAAAAATGGGGATTTTCTTTTTTAACTGACCGTTTTAAGCAGTATTGCTGTAGCAATGTTGGTCCCAGGATATGAGAGAATCGATTATTACCTCACTTACCTTCTCTCTCTCACTTTCATCAGTCTCAAGACTCACAGGCAAGCAGCTAGGTCAAGAGGCATTCAAAGGGTTCACCAGTTACCTCAGCATCATTTGTGGAATATTAGAAGGTCAGTATCAAGACTTCGACTCAGACCAAGGGCAGGCAGTCTGAGATGTTACTAACATTGACACAAGGACTTAAAGTATCTGAAAAAAACTGAACCACGTCTGTACCTTGAATAGTGCTCTACCTGTCTGCTGGGACCCTGTGATATCCAGCGGCTTTTATTATCTCATGAGCCTCTGCAGTGCTTAGTGCTGAATGTCATCCCCACCTACTGAAGCTAAGTCAACAGAGATGCTGAGAGGACTTTGTATCCCATAGGAAGTCCTTAGCAGGAACAAGCCATGAAACTGCTTGCATGATGTGTACTCACAGACCACACCCACGTAAGCCATTATAGATCCGGGATATGCACTCCCAGAACTGGCAAATAGTTTCTTCCTGCCTCATTTTTACAGATGATAGTTCATGATTCGTGATATCTTGAATGTGATGGTGACACTTGGATTTTCCACAAGCAGCTTCCTGTAACCATGCACTATTCTCCTGGAATATGCTCATTTTTTAAATCTGTGGCTATTGTGAACGAACATGTTTCTTCTGAAATACGCTATTTAAGACTTAAACCATCGAACTGTACACTCCTGCCCCACCACTGAAACACATAGGGTATGTCTACACTACAGCGCTAATTCGAACTAACTTAGTTCGAATTAGTTAATTCGAACTAAGCTAATTCAAACTAGCGCATCTAGAACTAAAAACTAGTTCGAATTAGCGTTTTGCTAATTCGAACTAGCGCGTCCACACTGATTGGACACAGGGGGGCATTTAAGGGCAGCTGAAACAGGTTCTGGCAGGGCATCAGGTCAGTAGTTGCTTTGTGTGGCTGCTGTCTGAGGCTATCTGAGGCTCAAGCTTAAAGGGACCCCCCCGGACAGCCGGTTCTCAGCTTTTCCTGCTTCCTTGCCAACCTCACCAAGGGACAGCAAAGCATTGGTCTCTGTGCCCTTCGGGGGGGCCGCCGCAGGTGGCAACATGGAGTCACAGCTCGCCCTGCACCTTCTGGTGCACTTTCTGGACTTGCTACTGCAAGCCTGCCACCAATGGCTCGAGGCTGCCTGGCACCACCTGGTGAACGTCAGCCCCCTGCCTTTCCGCCTGGCTGCCCTGGGGGCCGTGAAGGAGCCGCGGCGGCGCCCTGGCACCGGAGTGCCCTGCCGCGTCTGGCATCTGGACACCAGCACCGACTGGTGGGACCACATCATCCTGGAGCGCTGGGAGGACCGACAGTGGACCCAGAACTTCAGGATGAGGAGGGACACCTTCCTGGAGCTCTGCGAGCGGCTCTCCCCTGCCCTGCGCAGAAGGGACACTTGCATGAGGCCCGCCATCCCCCTCCAGAAGCGGGTGGCCATCACCCTCTGGAAGCTCTCCACGCCGGACAGCTACCAATCCGTCGGGAACCAGTTCGGCATGGGGCGATCCACTGTCGGAGTGGTGCTCATGCAGGTATGGCACTCGTCGGCCACCGAGCCGGGGGGGAATGGGGGCTGCGAGGAGGGGATGGGCCGCCCCAGGGACAAAGGGGGGGCGGGAGGAGGCGAAAGCACCCCGCACCGGAGGGGTCGGGCTGTCCCGGCCGTACTACACGCTGCCAGGGGGGTTGCTTCCGGGAGTGGGGCGCGGGGCACTGCCAGGGCACACACGCTCCCAACCACCCGGGCGCCCCACTGATTGGCGCTTTGCTGTGTCTCTCTCCGCAGGTGGTCAAGGCCATCAACCGGGTGCTGCTCCGCAGGGTGGTCCGCTTCGCCGACCCGGACGCCGTCATCCGGGGATTCGGCGCCCTCGGCTTCCCCAACTGCGGGGGGGCCATCGACAGGACGCACATCCCCATCCGTGCCCCGGAACACCAGGCGTCCCGTTACGTGAACCGCAAGGGGTACTTCTCCATGATCCTGCAGGCCGTGTGTGACCACCGGGGACAGTTCACGGACATTAATGTGGGCTGGTCCGGCAAAGCACACGATGCCCGGGTGTACCGCAACTCCTCCGTGTGCCAGCGGCTGCAGGCTGGGACCTTCTTCCACGACCGCCACATCAGGGTCGGAGACGTGGACATGCCCGTGTGCCTGGTGGGGGATGCCGCCTACCCACTGCAGCCGTGGCTGATGAAGCCCTACACGGGGCACCTCAATCCCTCCCGCCAAGCCTTCAATGCCAGGCTGACCAGGGCCCGCTTTCGATGCCTCCTCCCCCGTCTGGACCTGGCCGAGCACAACATCCCTCCCGTGGTGGCAGCATGTTGTGTGCTCCACAATTTGTGTGAGCGAAAGGGGGAGGCTTTCCTGCCAGCCTGGATGGCTGAGGCTGACCGCATGGCTGGACACTACGGTCAGCCCCGCACCGCCGCCATCCGGGAAGCCCAGCGGGGGGCCGTCCGGATCCGGGAAGCCCTGCGGGAGAGCTTCCTGGTGGAGGAGGAGGACTGACCTCTCCCTGCATGCCCCACTGGGGCCTTCTTCCACCCTACCCCCCTTCCCTTTTCCCCTCCCTACCTACTGTAAAATAAAGACACCTGCTTTTCAAACAAAAACGTATGTTTATTTCACATAACTGGGGTGGGGGGAGAGAGGGGGGGAGGGTGGGAGAGGGGAAGGGGAAACCTGGGATGAGGGAGCTGGAAGGGGAGGGAAGGGAGGAAGGGAAAGGAAAGCTCAGGGATG
This sequence comes from Pelodiscus sinensis, assembly GCF_049634645.1. Taxonomy (NCBI): domain Eukaryota; kingdom Metazoa; phylum Chordata; order Testudines; family Trionychidae; genus Pelodiscus; species Pelodiscus sinensis. The sequence continues at coordinate 48,382,660 of NC_134717.1, read as the reverse complement.
GGAGTCCGGCTGCCTCTCCCGTCTCGCCACACTGCAGGTCCGGGGGCGTCGGTGGGAAATGGTTGTGGAGGGGGGGGCAGGAGGGACAGGGGGTGTGGAGGAAGCAGCAGCGGAAGCAGGAGCGGGAGCAGGAGGGGGAGCAGGAGGAGGAGGAAATGGGAAGCGGTCGAGCAGGCTCTGGAGGTGGCCTCGCAGGGCACGGCCCTGCTCCTCCAGGGCCTCCAGACTCCTCCGGCGCAGCCTCAGGTCCTCCTGGACCCATTGGTCCTGGGTGCGGAGCTGGTGATCCATCAACCGGAGGTGCCGCCTTTGGTACTCCTCCTCATTCCTGGCTCTCCTGCTTGCCCGGGCATGGGCAACTGCTGCAGGCGGGGTGGTGCGCCCTGCAGGCTCAGGTGCTGCAGCTGTGGTGCAACAAGACCAGCGGTCAATTACCCCAGGGGCCCAGGTGTGTGAAACCCAGCTCCCCTCTGCAAGGCCAGGGCCCCTGCAGGATCCCCAGCTGCTGCTCCTTGGTGGGCAAGGCCCAGGCGCACGGTCCCGGGGCTCCCTCTCACCCTAGCCCCCCGTACACATAAGGGGAACACGATGGTACTCACATGTGGAGGCCTCCCCGGCCTCGGACGACACAGGCGAGCGGCTCTGTGGGGTGCCTCGGGGGTCCCGGGTCCCGGGCAGGCTGGCGGCAGGCTCCTGGCTCTCAGAGCCCTCCTCCTCCTCCTCCGTTTCCTGGAGCGGGCCCTCTGCCCCAGGGTCTATAACGTCCCGGGGGGCAGGGATGGCATGAGCCCTCAGGAGGCGGTCCAGGGCGTGGAAGTGGGGGCAGGCCTCCAGGTCGGCCCCTGGCTGGCAGGCCCGGGAGTAGGACTGCCGCAGATCTTTAATCTTGCAGCGCACCTGCTCCCGGCTGCGTTGGTGGCCCCTGGTGGCCAGGCTGTCAGCCATGCGGCCATAGACGGCCGCGTTCCTGTGGCTAGTGCGGAGATCGTGGACATTGGAGGCTTCCCCCCAAACCTCGATGAGGTCCACGATCTCCGCACTTGACCAAGCGGGCGCCCGCCTTTTGCGCCCCCGGGCAGGCTCCTGCGAGCTGCCAGGCTGGTCCTGGGGAGCAGTGGAGGGCTGGGTGTCCTCAGGTGGCTGGCTCATGGTGTGGCAGGTGCAGGGTCTGCTGGCACGGGTGCTTGCAGCCTTGCAACTGGCACAAACTGTGTAGCCAGCCCATGGCCCTTTAAGGGCTCCGGGGCCGGGAGGGGGGCAATAGAGTTTCCCTGGTGTTGGCCAGAGTAGCCACCAGGGAAACCTGGGAAGCATTAGCCTCCCACTAGTTCGAATTAAGGGTCTACACAGTCCTTAATACGAACTAGCTAGTTCGAACTAGGCTTAATCCTCGTAAAATGAGGTTTACCTAGTTCGAACTAAGCTCTCCGTTAGTTTGAATTAAGTTCGAACTAACGGAGCGCTAGTGTAGCGCCTATCAAAGTTAGTTCGAACTAACGTCCGTTAGTTTGAATTAACTTTGAAGTGTAGACATATCCATACTTTGCTATGACCACAGCTACCATACATCATTAACTATGAACCACAATCTTAATTCTGCTTCCTTTTCAGACCTCTGCACATACCCCTTTATGAGGGCTTGGGGTTCGGTTTAGTGGCTTACCATTTCATGTTTCTGGGTTTGAGTTAGGCATGTTGTGTACTGCTTCACAACAACGTTGTGGTGGATTAATTTCCTAGGATTTTGAATTTTGAATTGGAGCTTGGAGAGGAGAGGCTGATTGCTGCAGACCCCTTCTTTAAATTTCTGCATTGTCCTCTTTGGTGACAAGTACCATCAACTTCAAGACTACAGAACCACAGCAGTTCCTCAGCATTGAGGGTATTTTCTGCTCATTGTAGCTGGTTCATTTAAAAACATTGAAACAAATATGATTTTCATTTAGCCTATTGTTGGCTATTTTATAATACCCAAAAGTCTGCTTGGCAGGCATGACTCTACAAAAGAGTTGAGAAGAATGGGAGGCTGGAAAAGAACTGTGCCCTTAATAAGACCATGCAATTATTCTGCAAAAAATAGTGCATAGCATGAAGAAACAGAGTTAATATTTTAATATGAGATAAATAGATCATATCACTAAATAAGAGCTTTTAAATGGCTATTTTCTTATGAGCATGGAAGGAATGGAAGTGTCTAATAACACTTTAAAGAGAAACCAGTTGTGACTCATTGTGTGAGACCTTAGTTTCAATTTCAAAATGAAGAACTAGGGCAGGTTTCAACACAATTTTCCCAGGAGCTCTGGAAAGTTCTTATAGAGCATCATTGCTCTGCACTAAAAATGTTCAGGCAATATTCATATGAGGAATAAAAACAGTGTTCCCTATAAGCTGAGCACTTGGGCAGCCACCGAAGAGAGATTCAGGTGATGCCCAGCTGATTAGCAGAGCATTGATAGCCATTTACAGCCAACAGCTTGTGTTTCTACTGGTGGTGCACATCAGCACCTGCTTTGATGCATATAACAAAATGCATTCCACACATGCCTGGAAAAAAATCGAAGGGAACATTGAATAAAGATCTGATGGGCATAAGAGGCATACAAGCAACACAAGCTCAGTGCACAATGTATATTTAGACAAACAGTTTCTACAAAATGTCATCTCATACAAGAATGCAAAATTACGACATCCCTTATACATCTCTGTAATGGAAATGAATGTAGAATAACCGCAAAATACAAATTATTTTTACCGACATCCCTCTGAACAAGCAACTTTTATCAGAAATTCTCACATTTATTGCCCCACACTGCAAGAAAAGGCAATTCTTTTCTTCTGCACCCTTTTCAGATAAAACCACGTGACATTTGTTAATAATTCCTTCCTCTGGTTTCAATAACAAACTCTCAGGGTCCTGCAGATCAAAGAAAAGCCCAGTTGTGCTTTATCACTCTTACCATAGTAATCTGCTTGACACTGCGTATTCTGGAATACCACTGATAGTACAAGTGCCAGATGAAGGGTGGGGCTCACAAAATGTGTGTCCTGAAATTATAAGCAAGGGAAATTTTGTATTCAGATCTTCAGATATACTTCTTCCCTCTACAACTTTTAATGCTCAAAATACATGTCGTTTAAAAAGGGAAATAATGAGAATGCATATATAAATTTGTGGTGAAGTTGTGGAAAAGAACATGAAATAAATGCTTTTATAGAAAAATTATAAAGTGGCAGAAATGCCAAATCAATAGCCCTAGCAATGGAAATGATTGCATGTATTTAAACATGCAACAGATACAGCACAAGAAGTTAATGCACATTTTCCCTAATGTGCCTCAACACTGAACTAGGGAGATTACTTCCAGTTAGTGGGAGGCCATGTTCATTTATTCTTTGGCCTCTCAAACTGCTAGCCATGATACCAAATGATAAAATAATCTCTTAAAAAGTAATTGACTGTGACGTGGGTAGCAGCTAACCCATTTCAACATTCTGACAGACGGTTAAACAAGCAGGGGTTTAGTTTGCAACTGGATATGCATTATAACTTTGCTGAAGGGGTCCAAATGTACCACTGGCATATCTCCACCGTGGGCTGTGAAGTTGCACCAGTGATAGAATTGCAAGATATTGAGAAGTTTTTACACCTTGGGGTTGACAGATGCATCCATTCTTAAGAAATCTGTACAGTGATGGCAATCTAATACTGATTCAAGAGAGCCTTTATGACAACACAAAAATCAAGAGCCACATATCCAAAGTCTTACCTAGGATTTTAGCTGTAGTACTTGCAGTTAGTTTAATGGATGTTGCAAGGCTAACACAGAACATCCTAGATGAATGAAATAGATGAAATCTGTTGCTGAAAATGTAAGGGCTAGGTTTCTGTAAGCAGAACAGGCCATATTCTTTCAATAATTCAGCAGATAAAGCCTCAATATTCAGCAGATAAAAGTCTAAATAGAGGGTAGAGCTACTAAAATTGTGAGGGCTCTCCCTAATAGATTCTTCCACCTGGTCTAGTTTCCTGCTGGCATACAATATTGTTCTTTTCCTAAATTAGGGTATGTCTAAACTACAGCGCTAATTCGAACTAAGCTAATTCGAATTAGCGCATCCAGACTTAAAAACTAGTTCGAATTAGCGTTTTGCTAATTAGAACTAGCGCGTCCACACTGATTGGACGCAGGGGCGCATTTAAGGGCGGCTGAAACCGGTTCTGGCAGGGCATCAGGTCAGTAGTTGCTTTGTGTGGCGGCTGTCTGAGGCTATCTGAGGCTCGTGCTTAAAGGGACCCCCCAGTTCTCAGCTTTTCCACTTGCTTGCCTACCTCGCAGAGGGACAGCAAAGCATTTTTCTCTGTGCCCATCTGTGTCAGTGGTTCCCTTCGGGGATGCCGCCGCAGGTGGCAACATGGAGCCAGAGCTCGCCCTGCAGTTTCTGGTGCAGATTGTGGACTTGCTGCTGCTAGCCTGCCAGCAATGGCTGGAGGCTGCCTGGCACCACCTGGTGCACGTCAGCCCCCTGCCTCTCCACCTGGCCTCCCTGGAGGCCGTGGAGGAGCCGCAATGGCGCCCGGACACCGGCATGTGCCGCTGCATCTGGCGTCTGGACACCAGCACCGACTGGTGGGACTGCATTGTCCTGGAGAGCTGGGGAGACAGGCAGTGGACCCAGAACTTCAGGATGAAGAGGGACACCTTCCTGGAGCTCTGCGAGTGGCTCGCCCCTGCTCTGTGGAGAAGAGACACTCGCATGAGGCCTGTCATCCCCCTCCAGAAGCATGTGGCCATCGCCCTCTGGAAGCTCTCCACGCCGGACAGCTACCGATCCGTCGGGAACCAGTTCGGCGTGGGCAGATCCACCATCGGAGCAATGCTCATGCAGGTACGGCACTCGCCGGCCACTGTGCCGGGGGAAGGGGGATTGCAAGGAGGGGATGGGCTGCCCCAGGGAAAATGGGGGGAGTGGGGAGGAGGAGGCAAAAGTGCCCTACACCAGAGGGGTCGGTCTGTCTCGGCCGTACTACACACCGCCCGGGGGCGTTGCTTCCGGGAGTGGGGCACGGGGCACTGCCAGGGCACGAACACTCCCAGCCACCCGGGCGCCCCAGTGATTCGCGCTTTGCTGTGTCTCTCTGAACATGGTCAAGGCCATCAACCGGGTGCTGCTCCGCAGGGTGGTCCACCTCACCGACCCAGACACTGTCATCCGGGGATTCAGCGCCCTTGGCTTCCCCAACTGCGGGGGAGCCATCGACGGGATGCACATCCCCATCTGTGCCCCGGAACACCAGGCCTCCCAGTACGTGAACCACAAGGGGTACTTCTCCGTGATCCTGCAGGCCATGTGTGACCACCGGGGACAGTTCACGGACATTAATGTGGGCTGGTCCGGCAAGGCATACGATGCCAGGGTGTACCAGAACTCCTCCGTGTGCCAGAGGCTGCAGGCCAGGACCTTCTTCCCCAACCGCCACCTCAGGGTCTGGGACGTGGACATGCCCGTGTGCCTGGTGGGGGATGCGGCCTACCCCCTACAGCCTTGGCTTATGAAGCCCTACATGGGGCACCTCAACCCATCCCGCCAGGCTTTCAATGCCAGGCTGACCAGGGCCCACATCATCATTGAGGGGGCCTTTGGGCAATTGAAAGCCCGATTTAGATGCCTCCTCACCCGTCTCGACCTCGCAGAGCACAATATCCCTCCCGTGGTGGCAGCATGTTGTGTGCTGCACAATTTGTGCGAGAAGAAGGGGGAGGCTTTCCGGCCAGCCTGGATGGCTGAGGCTGAGCGCATGGCTGGACACTACGGTCAGCCCCGCACTGCCACTGTCTGGGAAGCCCAGCGGGGGGCCGTCCGGATCCGGGAAACCCTGCGGGAGAGCTTCCTGGTGGAGGAGGAGGACTGACCTCTCCCTGCATGCCCCACTGGGGCCTTCTTCCACCCTGCCCTCCTTCCCCTCCCTAACCCCCCTTCCTAATGTCAAGTAAAGACACCTTTTTTGCCAATAAAATTCTCTTTTTATTTTACATAACTGGGGTGGGAGAGGGGAGGGGGAAACCTGGGAGGAGGGAGCTGGAAGGGGATGAAAGGGAGGAAGGGAAGGGAAGGGAAAGCTCAGGGTTGGGGGTCCAGCTGGCTCTCCCGTCTCACAACACTGCGGGTGCGGGGGCGCCAGGGGGGAATGGGTGTGGAGGGTGGGGCAGGAGGGATGGGGGTGCGGAGGAAGCAGGAGGGGGAGCAGGGGCAGCAGGAGCAGGGGGAGCAGGGGTGGGAGGAGGAGCGAGAGCTGGGGCAGCCACAGGAGCCGGATCAGGAGGAGGCAGGTACCTGTCCACCAGGGTCTGGAGGTGGCCTCTGAGGCACAGCCCTGCTCCTCCAGCGCCTCCAAGCTCCGCTGGCTCAGCCGAAGGTCCTCCTGGACCCAGTGATCCTGGGTGTGGAGCTTGTGCTCCAGGAACCGCAGGTGCTGTCGCTGGTACTCCTCCTTATTCCTGGCACGCCTGCTGGCCCGGGTGCGGGTGGCTGTTGCAGGCGGGGTGGTGCGCCCTGCAGTCCCAGGTTCTGCGGCTCTGGTGAAACAAGAGCAGCGGTCAATTCTCCCTGGGGACAAGGTGGGTGAAACCCAGCCCCTCTCTGCAAGGCCAGGGCCCCTGCATGACACCTAGCTGCTGCTCCATGGTGGGCAAGGCCCAGGCACACGTTCCCTGGGCTCCCTCTCCCCCCACAACTCCCCGTACACATAAGGGGAGCATGATGGTACTCACATGTGGAGGCCTCCCCGGCCTCGGACGACACAGGCGTTGTGCTCTGTAGGGTGCCTCGGGGGTCCTGGGTCCTGGGCAGGCTCCCGGCAGGCTCCTGGCTCTCAGGCCGTGTCCAGACTCAGGGGTTTTTTCGGGAAAAGTAGCCTTTTCCCGAAAAAACTTCCCCTGCGTCCAGACTCAAGCCGCGTTCTTTCGAAATTATTTCGAAAGAACGCAGCTTTTCTTTCGATGGCGGTAAACCTCATTTCACGAGGAAGAACGCCTTCTTTCAAAAGTTCCTCTTTCGAAAGAAGGCGTTCTTCAATGTAAAGAGGCCGTCTTCGAAAGAGAGCATCCAGACTCGCTGGGTGCTCTCTTTCGAAAAAGCGGATTTCTCTTTCGAAAGATCCGCCTGCAGTCTAGACGCGATCTTTTGAAAGAGGCTCTTTCGAAAGAGCCTCTTTTGAAAGAAGCCTGCAGTCTAGACATAGCCTCAGTGTCCTCCTGCTCCTCCTCCTCCTCTGTGTCCGGGACGGGTCCCTCTGCCCCGCGGTCGATCACCACCCGGGGGGCATGGACAGCTTGAGCCCCCAGGATACAGTCCAGGGTCTCAAAGTGGGGGCAGGCCTCCGGGTCGGCCCCTGGCTGGCAGGCCCAGGAGTAGGACTGCCGCAGGTCCTTAATTTTTCAGCGGACCTGCTCCCGGCTCTGCTGGTGGCCTCTGTCAGCCAGGCTGGCAGCCATTTGTTAGTCCTTGTGGACTGAGGTTCCTGTGGGTAGTGCAGAGATCGTGGACGTTGGAGGCTTCCCCCAAAACCTCGATGAGGTCCACGATCTCCACACTTGACCAAGCGGGTGCCCGCCTCTTGCGGCCCCGGGCAGGCTCCTGTGAGCTGCCAGCCTGGTCCCGGGAAGAGGGGGAGGGCTGGGGGGTAGCAGCTGGCTGGCTCATCAGGTGGCAGGTGCAGGGTCTGCTGGCTGGGTGCTGGCAAGCTTGCAACTGGCACAAACACTGTAGCCAGACCGTGGCCCTTTAAGGGCTTCGGGGCCGGGAGGGGGGCAGAAGAGTTTCCCTGATGTTGGCCAGAGTGGCCACCAGGGAAAGCTGGGGAGGGCTAGCCTCCCGCTAGTTCGAATTAAGTGGCTACACAGCCCTTAATTCGAACTAGTTAATTCGAACTAGGCGTTAGTCCTCGTGGAATGAGGTTTACCTAGTTCAAATTAAGCACTCTGCTAGTTCGAATTAAGTTCGAACTAGCGGTTCGCGTGTGTAGCGCCTATCAAGGTTAATTCGAACTAACAGCTGTTAGTTCGAATTAACTTTGTAGTGTAGACATACCCTTACATAGCCACATTTTCCAAGTCCAATCCAGTAGGTGCTGAATCCCCATCTGCTGTGCTGCCTTATTGGGGGTCTAGGATGCCATGGATCCTGGTACCCCACTTTAATCCTCCTTGTAACCCACTTTGAGATTGACTGCAATGACATTATAATCTCCATGAGCATAATGGTAAAAGCAGTTGGCTGAAAAGCAGTTCTCTTCAGAACATTAATAGCAGATCCTAAAGTAAAAGTGTATCTCTGATATTATGCTTTTTCACAAATAAAGAGCAGTAACTGAAATAAGGCCAAAAGAAGATCGTGGAGCATCTGCAAAGCATGAAGCTTATTAAATACATTGGCTTTCAAAATCAAGTCAAGTACTTCAAGTACTTTCTAAATTCTAATTAATGCCTAGTTTAAATGCACCCTCATACCTAATGTTTCCCTTTTTTAATCTGAACCATATGATGCTTCATTGCAGTAATCAAATAAATGAGAATTAGTGGCTTGTAACCAAATATATAGTTTGCAAACAAAACGCCTGTCCTCCTGGGTTTATTTTCCTCTGTACCCACAGTGGGCAAGAGAATTGCTTTGCTGCAGAAGTTTCGGGGCAGGGGTACACAGGCTTCTTCTCTCCAGTCAGCTCCTCAAGTGGGTATTCTATAGTCCTGGGGAACTAGTATCATGCATTATAACTTATATAATCTAGTCTCAGACACTAAAGTAACTGTTTTAAGGATGCGGAGTTTGCTTTTTGAAATGCCAGAGCAGAGAATGAGAGGCTGATACTGCTCAGTACGTCTACACTGCAACACTATTTCAAAATAACTAGAGCTATTCCGAAATAATTTAGTTCACATCTACACAGCAGGCAGTTATTTCAAAATAATGTCAAAATACTGTTAAGCTGGAGGACTTCTTACCTCAACTCCTGTAAGTCTTCTTATACGAGAAATAAGGGAAGTCGGAGGAAGAGTGCTCTATTTTGAAATAAGTGCTATGTAGGCGCTCCCTATTTCGAAATAAGATATGCAGTTGATGTAGTTCAATTTGCATAGCTTATTTCAAGGTAAGCCCTGCAGTGTAGACACACCCTTATACAGAGGCAAATCAGAAGAAACTTTGGTGATGCCAACAGAACTTCATGAGTGTAAACCCAGTAAAGTCAAGAATAGAATCAGCTTCTAAAAGTGAAAATATTTGTAATAGTTTGAAAATAAGAACTAATCCAAAAACAAAACTAAAATCCAATTGAAATTACAATAGAAGTGGATTTTTTAATGTAACTCAAGTTTTTATTTTCTAATGAGCTTTGATGACAACAATTCTCATAAACATGAAGAATAATTATGAATTTAACTGATACAGAGCTGTAATAGCAATGTGTTTTTCCTTGAATCCTAATCTTGTTCAAAGCATCCAGCCTGAGTAGTCATGCGCTTCGTGCAGGTTCCCCAAAATCCACCCTAGTTTCATTGTGGCAACTGAATGGGATCTTTATCCTGAAAACACGTCACCCCATTTTACACAGGTATAATTCCATCATTGGTTATGCCTTTGCTGGGTAGACAAACCCGTGTCACTGAGTCTGAGCCCAAGTCAATTGACTTGTGCTTGCTGGGTTTGGGCTGTGGGGCTAAAGACAGTGGTGTAGACAATCCTGCTTCGGCTGGAGCACAGGCTCCAGGACCTACCCCCTCACTATTGGATTTCAAAGTTCAGATGACAGGCTGAGTCTGAACATCTCCTCTGCTAGATTTCATCTGCAGCCAGAGCCCTATGATCCTGAATCAGTGGACATATGCTGTAAAGCTCAATGCACATGCTGTAAAGCTTGATGCTAATTTTGAGCCTGAGGCAAGAATATAAAATTGTGCCCCCTCATGTATACATATTCATAGTAGTTATTTTGTAGAAAAAGGGAAAATACATCAATAAATAATAATAATAAAAATAAAAATAACCCAACATTTATTTATTATAGTTCTGAGAGCTGCATAAACAATCAATTAATAAATATAAACATATAATTATAAAATATCACCATGTCAAGTACTATTAGGTATTTGTTTATAATTGTACTTTGCGTGCTTTTAATGAGGCAAACTCATCAATAATTGCATTGAAATTAATATTATTCGCTACCTCGTGTTCTATTGATAAGATGGACATACAGTATTTGATAATCTCTTCTGACCCGTGGATGCTCGAAGGTAGTTCGTAATTAATTTTAGTTTACTAAAACTTCTTTCCCAAGAAGCCACAGTCACTGCCTTGCACCCTTGGTTTGTGTAGCACATTCAAAGCACTTGGCACAGGTGGCTCAGCAGTATGGGCTCCAGTTTTTGGAGGGGAAACCATGACTCCAACAGGCTAAGGACCCAGACCCATAGAACCTGGACCCAGACCCATAGAACCCAGGGATCATAGCTCCTTGGCTTGCAGCTCTAATCGCATACCCCTAAACCTAGAGCCACTCCCCTGGCAGAGGTGAGACAAGATCCAGAAGTCCTGGCTCCCAGCCTGACACCCGCACCTCACCCTCTGCACCTCTGCCTCTATGCAGGGCAATCTGAGCCCCTTCTCCCCTGACCCCGCATCCTGCACCTGGGAACTGCACTACAGCACTTTAAGGTGGTGCTTGGTGCAGCTGAGCCAGTGCCCAGCCTCTCGTGCCGCTTGGAATCAGTTGACGTGCTGGGTGGCCGCTAGAGCTGATGACTGTTGGATTGTGGAGTGGCAACATGCAGCTGTGGGCCGACCAATGCTAATGGGTGGGGGAGGGAAGGAGGAAGCGGTGCTGTCTTAAAAATATAGCTGTCTTAAAATAATTAGTTTTCTATATTATTTTTCTGTGCCCCCTCAGCTATGCACCTGAGGCAAGTCCCTCACTCACCTCGCCCTTGTTATGGCCCTGTAATTAGGGCAGGAGTGTACATTGAGAAGCAGATTTCTATTTTTCTGCCACTAAAATGTTACAGCAAATTGTATTTTCTCCTGATGTGCAGTTACGTATGTGTCCTGTAAAAGCTTTTCAGGCGGTATAGCTGTGTAAGTATTGATTATACAATCAATAAATATTGTCTTCCATTGACATGCAATATTGGAGGGTGCTAGTTGGCAGTTCCTTACATTCAAATCCTCTGTGATAGTCAGGTACACTACACATTAGTTTTATCTTCCATTAACAGGACAAATATTCATCACTGATGTTTGAAAATGCACAGGTCCAATTAATATTTCAGTTCTAGGATATATTCCAGGTGTCATTTACACATCATAGTAAATTAGTAAGATCAGTATATTATAAAATAGCCATATAAACAACTGGATATGGCCCTGTCTAGGTCCCACTTCCCCAGTCAATTATATCAGTGTTAAGCTGGAGTTAACTCTGTCAGAATCAACAGAATCATACTGGTGTGGAAGAAGAAGTAGGTTGCCAGTGTTCAAATTAAATTGCCGGTAGTGTATGTATGATTAAAAGTGCCTGTAAAATAGATAAACATGAAAGGAAATAACTATCAAACTTGTTGCATTTCATCCACCTCAGCATAGATTTTATCATGCTTCTGTTTTTATCCTTATTTTTGATGCTGTGAATAACATGGACTATTTTTACTGAGTAGAAAAAAATCCACAAGCCAAGCAGAAGTATCCATTCATGTTCAGAATCCAATGGCCTTCATTATATTCCAGTTTGTTTGTAAGTGATTGATCAAGAGTTAGCAGATGGTGTTTTCTTTCACCCGCTTGCCTTCCTCTTATTTAATTATTTCAACTTAGTTTATGTGCTGGTTACATAATGCCTAATAAACATTTATATTTACACAATAGTCACTTTCTATGGTATCCAAGACCAGCATTAATAATCTACCCACACTGAGCTATCTTAGAATGGGTGCTGAAGCCACACGCTGGCAACCACACAGAAGTTTTTTTACATGATAGTTGCACTAGGACATATTCCCATTAAATGAGTAAAATAGCATCCAGCTAGGAAATGTTAGCATCTGTAGAATGAAAGTATGACTGGTAAGTAAAGCCTAATACTTGAGGGCCCTATCCAGCAGAAGCAACTGCTACTACAAATGGCACATAGGGACTGTATAGGCTGCCTAGCTAAGCTGTGGAGGCTTCTCCATTTCCTAAGAAGGTAATTTTCTTACTCACAATGTGTGCTGAGCCAAGGAGAGGGTCATGCAGATTTCTGCAGAGCTAAGAAATCTATTCACTTTGGGTGTCTTTGACACAGCAAATTAAAACACACACTCCATTATGAATAAATGGAAACAGTTCCATTCCAAACAGCAAAACCAGGCAAATGAAAAGTTGAAACAATCTTCTCTCTCCTTAACAACCTCATAATTCCCTCCCATTTTCAAACACTCAGGGGAAAAACAGTTGAAGGCTAAGAAAGCATTCCAAAGTTGAAGAGTTCTCATGGAGAATATCCTGCCAGCAGAATATTACTAGCCTTTACTAGGTGGCTCCAGCTGCAACCTCCTGTTAACTTTGGCTTATGGTGAAAGGTGGTCCCTCAGGTAGGTCCATCCTAGCAGATCAGGTAGCACCTCAGGGACCATATATTAATGGGGAGCCTCCCTGAGTAGCAAACAACAACTAGCAATTGGAGTATCTCCAAGCAGCAAAAAATTAACAATGAGGGATGGAGATGGTCTTCCTGCATTGCTTCAGTCTATAAATACAGGGATAATTCCTCTCATTCCTATCCCCATAAGGGGCTCAGAGAAGGGAGTTTTTCATCCTGGAAATTCCTGAGATATATCCACCATAAACAGATGCAGTCTGCAGAATGCAACAAGTTTATCCCTCCCCACCATCCGTCCCTCCCGAGAAGTAAAAAGAATGAGAAGATTTTGTGTCCTCTACAACTGCTTCAACTCTCTCCTAAAAATGTATCCTCTCTAGCAGACTTAGGCTATTTTTTTTTTCAAAACCACTTCTTGGCTAAAAGTACAGATTTGTCCATACTGTAACATTTCACAAAGTCACGGCAGCTTTGTCCAATTGTTTGTGTTGAAAACAATATTCCAAACCCTCAGGATGTTCCATTTTGATATTTTTTTTAAAAATAATTTTGAAACGATTTAATGTTCAACATTGAAATTAAATTGTTCAGGTTGGATGAAACATTTTATTTAACCTCAAATAATTTTTTTAAATTTCATTTTCAGGTTTGAACTCACTAAAAATCTTTTTAAACATTATTTTTCATTTGACCTGAAACAATTTTTCTTATCTGACATGTAACACTTCTGCTAGGTGGAGCCAGCAGTAACCATGGCCAGGCTCAATATCTAGGAATTCCTCATCATCCATTCAAAACAGAACTGGCTTGAGTCCCCACCCAGTAACCTGGGAAATTCACACATCACTCCTGGGTGCCTCTGAGATGCAATGCTTCCCCACTGACAAACATAGAGCTTAAAAGTAGAAAATAATCTTTTAATAAAGGGGAGGGAAGTAACTTGGCATTAATTTGCCACAGAGTTCAGAAACAAAAACCATATATAACCATATATAACTCCAAGCAGGATTGGCAATGTCCTTTTCCTCTCAGGTCCAGCAATGTTTATTAGGATTATTCTAGGAGGGGCTGGGTGAGATTCTGTGGCCTGCATTGTGCAGGGGGTCAGACTAGATGATCATAATGGTCCTTTCTGACCTTAAAGTCTATGACTCTATGAATGTAAATGCCCCCTTCACATTCTCAATCCTTTTCTGCATCCTACTTACACTTGCTGCCCTTGGTCGGAGCAGATTCCAAGTTCAGAAGTGCACCCACAGAGTTCACCCCCGATCCTGAATGGGGGAGGTAAAGAGGCATCTTACTGACCCCACTTGTCAGTCACCATCAACCTGCTCACTGCTCTCTGCCGCCGCTATTCTGGACATTTATCTCACCTGTCTGCCGCCACTCATTATGCCTTTCCTCTGCCACCCTGCTGGCCGCTCATTGTGCTGCCACTGCTCTGCTTGCTGCTTGTCACATCTTTCCACCGGCCACCATGCCATCTGTCTACTCACTGCTCCCACCTGCTCATGGTGAATTTGGCAAAAACCCAGTGAGTGCAGTTCTCAGTCATTTCAGTTCTTGGCCCAAAGCATAGTCCAGCTACCAGAAATTGCAACATCCACTGGAATACATTTAAAAGAACAAAAGAGAAGTCTTATGAGGCCGAATTTAGCTCTATCATTGAGACAGTGGGGAGAAACAGATTGAACCAGTCTTACAGCAAACACCTGGAGGGCATGTAGCCTCCAGACTGGGAGTCCTGCCCTCCCCTCTGAACCTCATAGAAGTCTGACAATGAAGCCCTTCTCCATCCAAGGATCTTTAAATTTACAGGAGCGGCGAGGAGTCCTGTGGCTCTTTATAGACTAACTGTGAAGTGTAGGAGCATAAGCTTTCGTGGGCAAAGACCCACTTCGTCAGATGCATGTAGTGGAAATTTCCAGAGGCAGGTATAAATATGCAGGCCAGAATCATATTGCATATTCTGGCCTGCATATTTATACCTGCCTCTGGAAATTTCCACTACATGCATCTGACGAAGCGGGTCTTTGCCCACGAAAGCTTATGCTCCTACACTGCAGTTAGTCTATAAGGTGCCACAGGACTCCTCGCCGCTTTTGCAGATTCAGACTAATACGGCTATCCCTCTGATACTTAAGTTTACAGGGTCTCTCTCCTTTTGAAATGGGTTAAACACAGTCTGTCTTTTCGGTATTCCCACAATAATTGCAAGTATTGCTGATCATATTTCACAATTCTTACTTTTAGTATTAACATAGTTTGTGCCTCCCCCCCAACCCAAAATTGATTACAGTGGGAGAAGCACCACTGAATCATTTGACTATCTAGCAAATCTAAGCAAACAGGAGTGGACTTATTTACATGCTCTCACCCTCATTCTTTAAACTGAGAGTGTTCCCCTCTTTTGAGCCATGTTAAGCACAGTGTTTCTTTTTTGTATTAACACAATAATTACAGACATTGCAATTAGTATTTACGCAATTGTGACCCACCACCAGCCAACTTGATTACAATAATCAATACACAGCTCCATTGGCTGAATATTTAACAAACCTAAGCAAAATCAGGAACAAATTGTATTTACATAGACACACCAAAATCTCTCCCTGCTTCCAGCTAGCTGTAAGGGACACATTCCTTCAGATTCTGCTTACAGATATTTTGAACCAAAACACCTGCGATTCACACAGCTCTAATCTATAGCTTTCTTAAATATATGCTACAGAATCAGGCCTTTACCTACCAGTTAGCACTAAGGCAACCAGCAGGTACAATGGTAGAACAAGTAATTAATTACTAAACTTCTCCAAGAAAAAACAACAACGCTGTAGTAAAATGACAAAATATTACACTAGTAACACTTATGAGAGAGATGTTGAACAAACTACAGTATTATTTATGCTAATTTACTGTGGTCAAACTCTGGTTTATTCTGTTCACCATGTTTGTTTACTCCTTATCGCTCTTCTGTTGTGGTTTCTAGCACTAGAAGTGCTGCTAGGTTGCACTCGTCTCTATAGTCAGGATACAAGGGCTGGGAAAGTAGCAGAGTGCTATGATGGGTGTGTCTGTTCCCCACCAGTAGGGTCAACCACAGACCAGCCCTGTAGTTTCACTGTGATGCATTTTTCTTGTACCCTCACAAATGAAACTCCAACTCACTAAAATTGTTTTGAGCTTTTCTAGTTTCTGTAATGAAGGTGAGTCTGTTTAATCCTGCCATGCAACACAATGCACATGCTTATAGGCTGAGAGGGCAGTTGCTCATTTGATAAGCAAAGCTATAGTGACGGTCATCACATACATGAGGGCATAATGAAGCCCTTAATTTTGTTTTAAATAGAAATGAATATGGTTTCCTCCCCCTTTGTGTCCTCACTGGTGTTTTTACAGAATGAGTTGAATAGTCCAAGCGTATGTCTACACTACAAAGTTAATTCGAAATTATAGCCGTTATTTTGAATTAACTTTAATGGTGTCTATACATGCAAACCGCTATTTTGAATTAAATTCGAAATAGCGGAGCACTTAATTTGAATTTGGCAAACCTCATTCTATGAGGAGTAATGCCAAATTCGAAATAGCTCATTTGAATTAAGTGCCGTGTAGACACTTAATTCAAAATAGGGGGCCTCCAGCCCTTCCCAGTTTCCCCTGGTGGCCACTCTGGGCACAACCAGGAAAACTCCTCTCCTCTCCCCCAGCCCCAGGGCCCTTAAAGGGGTAGAGTCTGGCTACTGGGCACATGTCAGAGCCAGCCCTGCCAGCAGCCGCAGCCACTCACCCAGTGGCCACACAATGGCAGCCAGTGGCAGCCAGCTATCCCCTGCCAGTCCCCCAGCACTCAGGGGCCAGCCAGGGGCCATAGACGGTGGGCGCCCTCATGGACTAGTGCAGAGATCATGGACCTCCCTGAGGTTTGGAGGGAGGCCCCCAGTGTCCATGATCTCCTCACTAGGCGGAAGAACACGGCCATCTATGGCCACGTGGTGGCCATGATGGCCAGAAACGGCCACAGGTGCACACAGGAGCAGGTGCACCTCAAAGTGAAGGAGCTGCGGCAGGCATACGCCAGGACCACCAGGGGCGGTGCCACAGCAGGGGCTGACACCTGCCCCTACTTCCCCGCCCTCGACCACATCCTGGGGGGCTGGATGGCCCGCGCCACCACGGGGGGCAGTGAGCCGGGACTGAAGGGCCCTGACCTGGGTGCAGCAGAGGGGACATTACCAAGGATTCCATGCCAGGACTCCCAAGCTGTCCCAGCACTGGAGTCAGCAGGGTCGTCTAGGCAGGCCACACCAGGTAAGTGCCATCACCCTCCCCTATCAGGGAGGGAGGAATCAGGGCCCTTGCCTACCACACATCACGCAGCAACCTGTGCATGTGTAAGCATGTGCTATGCCACCCCTGGGCAGGTGGCTTCCGATGCGTGACACCCAGGGGCCATAGCCTGATAGGCACACGCATGTGTGAAGAGACCTGACAGGCTCCTGACCCTGGGACGGGACACAGCAGGATGCCCTCCCTTCACACACCCCCTCTACACAGAGGCAGGAGAAATCTTCCCCGACTTCAGCCACACGATACACAGCACAGGGGAATGGGTGCGGTCTCGGGGCACCTCCCACTCCCAGGGATAGCTGGACATTCCAAACATGGCCTCTGGGCAAGCACAACAGTTCTGACAGTGCAGAGCTTCCTCTCCCCCTTGTTCCCCTTGTTTCCCCCTTCCTGCTCCCTCCTCCCAGTTTTCCCCCTCCCCTCTCCCACCCTCTCTCCTGCCCTCTCCTGCATCCTTTCCCCAGTCTCCCCAGAGGTTCATCCCCTCCCCCCAGTTGTGTTAAATAAACAGAGTTTTTATTTTTGAAAATACATGTATTTTATTTGACATCAGGAAGGGGGCTAGGGAGGGGTAAGCGGAAGAACATGAGGGAGGAATGAGGCACAAGCCCCCACGCAGACCATGGAGACTGTTAGTGCTCCTAGGGGCAGACGCTCTCCCGCAGGGCCCCCTGGATACTGACAGCCTTCCGATGGACCTCCCGGATGGCAGCCTGCAGAAAGTGCAGCCAGGCTGATGGCAGTGCATCCACAAGACACACCAGAATGCCCAGGGGCAGCTCTGGCTCCATGTTGCAGAGTGGTAGGGTGTCCCGAGTGAGGGCAAACAGAGCACTCCGACACAACTGCTTTGCTGTCCCTCATCAAGGTAGACAAGCAAACAGAGACACCTGAGAACTGGCTGTCCGGGGTAAGGGGTAGGGTCCCTTTAAGAACAGACCTCAGATAGCCGCAGGCAACAGCCCCACACAGGAGGTCCTGACCTGGTGCCCTGCCGGCACTGGTTCCGGCCAGCCTTAACTCTGATTCAGAGTCCACTCAGTGTGGACGTGCTATTTCGAAGTAGCAAAATGCTATTTTGAAATGCATTTTCTGTGTAAATGTGTTAATTCGAATTAGCTTAATTCGAATTAACTATTTTGAATTAAGTTAACTCGAATTAACGCTTTAGTGTAGACATACCCCAAGTGAGTGCAATTATGATGGAACTGTAGAATAATCTTAATAGATGAAGCAAATGCAAATATTTGTCTTTGGATGCCTTGTATTAAATTTTATCTAATGCCAAAGTGCAGTGAATAATCTGCAATGTTTTCCTTTTTAAAGTTAAGATCCTTGGAACCAGGCAAGGTGCCCTCAGCACAGGATCTTAGATGGGACTGTAGGTCACTTCTGCATTGTACTTCCCCAATCTTGGGGAATCCAGAGCCTGGCATACAATAGAACAGCTCTAACCTGTACCTGGACCGAGGAGACATTATGTCGCTGGTGACTGGCAAAGCAAAAGCCACCCTAACTAGACAGCACCTTTCCTGACATGCATCTCTTCTAGTGCTGAGATGTGATGTAGGGCTGGACATACCAGCCCTATGGCAGCTCCACACCAGCTAGGGATTCCCCCAGGCCTACAGAATCCCCAGTTGCTGTGTTGGGCCAGCTTTCTGGTTTCTTTGCGCCATACGTAAGGGACCACAATGAGGCCAAAATATTGAGCTTATGGGTTTCATAGGTGATTGTTGATGCAGTGCTTAGGTACCATACATATAAGGAAAATCCAACCAATGGCTTAATTTATATCTCACCTAGACAGTGTAAATGCAATTACTTGAATGGTTTTACTCCTAATTTACTGTGGTGCAACTAAGAATAGAACCAGACTCCAAATTTTGAATACAGGTGATTCCACTATTCGTTATGACAGGGGTAAGGAATTTTGGGGGGTTGGAGGTCACTGTCCCACAGAAAAATCAGTCGGAGGCTGCACATAAGTGAGCAGCAACCCTCCCAAAAAGCCCAACCCCCCAATCCTTAATGACATGGCCCCTGAAGAAGAAAGACACTCTTCACATTCCCCTCACACACCAGAGCTTTAGGGGGCCCAGGCTAGTAGATTTTGTGTGCTTCATCCCCACAGGGAGGTGTGGGGAGGGCTTGAGTGCCAGCAATGTGGGCTCCCCAATTGCTGGGGGCAAGCCCTGAGCATCAGGGACTAGATCAAGGCAAGCTGGGGGCTACATCTGGGCCCCAGGCCTTATGAGGTGTCACAAACCCAGGGAGTAATTTTTTGCAGCATCCAGGAGTCTTCCAGGAATATAGTGGGGAGCGGGGGAGAAACATCTTTGCTTGAGACTCATTCTTCAAAGAACCGTTCCTGGGGATGAACCATGTGTGAGCAAGTTTTTCTTCTCCTTATAGATCAGACCCAACGACACAGCAAAGAACTCTGCAGCTTCCAGTAGTTTTTGCCTAACTTTAGAGAAACATAGGGGTTTTGGGGGAGTTTTTTTAGTTACAGTGTATCTTTTTGGCACAAAAGCATTAAGATTTGTGTCCTATAAATACAGGAGATTGTCACCCAAGAGAAGAAAAGAAAAACCGAGCACCTAGAAAGAAATCCTGAGCCCAGAGCTTATTCTTCTGCTACTGTGGCTTGTGCTGCCTGTATATGGCTAAGCAATTTTCTTCCTGTTCATTCCAAGAGTACTAATGGCCAAACAAAGCTTTTGTTCAGCTACTGTTCAAACTGTTATTTAGCAAATGAATTGTTAACTTAATCTCTTATTCAGAAAGAAACACAAAACTCTAGTTCTGCACTTGGTGCCCTGGCAGTGTAAAACTACGGAACTATAGAAACACACCACCAAGCAATCAGTACAATAATCAGGAAACCAACATCCCTGATTCTTTCAAGAATGAGTTGCCCTCACTCTTGAATTATATCACAGTGTAGGACATGACCTGATGCAATGTGCCAGTGACATGAGAACAACTAAAGGTCAGGAGTTTCAGGTTGAATAAAGATCTCAAAGTTAAGATAAGTATCTAAAGTTTCTTTGAATTATTCACATCAGCCACTTGAATCTGTAAAACAAAGTTGACACATTTCATTAATACAGAGATCACAATATTGACTTGGTAAACTATTGATATGAATAGGATTTTATGTTGCCTAAGCATCAGAGTTGGCTGTATGCCACCCAGCATGCCTAAGTCTGAGCACTAAGACAGGTGCACAAATGTGTGCTTACTTTGCAGTGCTCCATAGGCAGCAATGACTATTTGGCACATATTTAGCTATTTCAATGTTCAACCTGGGGTTTGTAAGAGTGCATCTGAGTATATCTGTATAAAATAGGCATGAATTTACATGCACAATAAATGTGTGCCAATCTGAAGCAACTACTTCTGAGAATAAAGCTGTGTGTGTGTGTGTGTGTGTGAGAGAGAGAGAGAGAGAGAGAGAGAGGGAAAGATTTGCTATTAAAAACACAACAGAGGCTCCATGGGATTTGTGCTACCACTGGTGGGGACAGAAGATGCAGACTTACTGGCTGTGTCTACACTGGCATCCCTTCCGGAAAAGAGATGCTAATGTAGCACATCGCAATTGCAAATTCCGCAGGGGATTTAAATATCCCCCGCGGCATTTGCATTTACATGGCTGCCGCTTTTTTCCGGCTTGGGGAAAAGCCGGAGAAAAGCACCAGTCTAGACGTTATTCTCCGGAAAATAAAGCCTTTTCCAGAGGATTTCTTATTCCTACTCGACAGTAGACATTGTGTAGACACCGAACTAGGGTGGTTAAAAATGGCGGTACCCGGCAACATGCAAATGAAGCCCGGGAAATTCAAATCCCGGGTTTCATTTGCAAGTTCGTATGACTACATTAACCACCCTAGTTCGAACTAGGGTGGTAGTGTAGACATACCCTGTCTTAGGTGTCTGAATGGTTGGTGTGCATGTTCAGGGGCAAGAACATAGTTGCATAGGAAACTTTCACTGCAAACATGTAAGCACTGAATGAGGTCAGGGTGTTGGCTTGTTTGATGGCAGGTAGCAGGAATTTTGTGAATCCCAGTGATACCTGATTCTGGGATTTAGGCAACTCAAGTTGCAGTTAGGCACCTAAATTCTTCTGTGAATGCTGCCCAAAAAAAGAAGTGAGGCAAAGTGGTGGATAAACATTCTATTCATTACACATCTCAGTGCCATTCTGGTACTGATGATCTTTTAAATGGAGAAAATAATGCTGTTAATCAATACATTATTATTTGCATAGGACTGGGACACCAGTCTCTGTTCAAAGAGAACAAGCTATAGCCATGGATAAGTGAAAACAGACATATTAAAAAGCTAGAGCAGAAATTAGGAATGGCAAGAACTCTACAGGAAACCATGTAGGTTAAGCAAACTACATACATGCTATCCCTTCTGAGTAGGATAAACATGCAGTTTTAGAAGATATGATAGGTTTCCATATTGTTCGTAGTACACAGAAAAGTGCATATGCTCTCCCTTACCAGTATATACAACCTATCATGGGGGGAGGAGGTTAGCAACACCCCCACAATAATGCCAAAATCTGAGAGATCTGCCAAGACTAGAAGCTTAGCAATTTACAAAGGAGGTAACTGATGTTAATGCATATTTCTAATTATTAAGAATGGTAATACAAATGAAAACTAATGACAGTTCCAAATTGAATCTATACAGAAATCCCTATTCATTCTTAACATGACTTGAATTATCTTATTCATATGGGACATTCTATCATTATTTCTTACAAATACTGTGTGAATAATCTGATAAAGAGCTAGAATGAAATCAATTAAGATGTGTACACTTCTGGATACAGTATCATGGAAAGAAGACAGAAAAACACTCCTTTTTGATGTGCCATAATCCTTTAACCATTACTTAGTCAAAATCTCCATTAATATCACTGACTGGAATGCTTGCAACTGGTTGCTTTTAATATTTGAACTATTTGAAAAAAGTTAATTTGTTTTGCAGTTCATTAAAGTAAGGTTAATAACTCTGGGTTATTCCCATCCCATATTGCATAAGCCACTAATCCTGATATCATCTTCTGATCCTTACGCACTGTTCTTAACCATGGTCAGAAAGCATTTCATCATTGATGGTCATGTCACAAACCTGAAAAGCAATGTACCTTATGAAAGAAGTCTCTTTATTCCTCTCCATTTCCCTGAAATTCTGGGCAGGATCAACTCCAGACATCATTCCTTCACTTCATCTTGAGACTTCAAGTGGGCTAACTAAAACCAAGTTATTAGTGGCCTAACTAAAAACACAGCTGTTATTTCAAAATAACTTTACCAGCGTCTACACAGCCAAACCGCTATTTCAAAATTAAATCGAAATAGTGGAGGGCTTATTTCGAAATTGGTAAACCTCATTCCATGAGGAATAGCACTAATTTTGAAATTGCTATTTTGAAATAAGCATTGTGTAGACACCTAGTGGCCACTCTGGGCACAACCAAGAAAACTCCTCTCCCTCCCCTCCTCCATGG
The DNA here is from genome assembly GCF_049634645.1 of Pelodiscus sinensis. Lineage (NCBI taxonomy): Eukaryota > Metazoa > Chordata > Testudines > Trionychidae > Pelodiscus > Pelodiscus sinensis. The sequence goes on along the minus strand of NC_134717.1, from coordinate 48,360,140 downwards.
AGCCCTTAAAGGGGTAGACTCTGGCCACAGTGCCTGTGACAGCTCCAAGCCTGCCAGCCGAGATCCAGCAGTCACTGCACCTGACCCAGTGGCCCCAGCATGAACCAGGCAGCCAGTGCCAGCCAGCCCTCCACTGCTCCCCAGGACCAGTCTACCAGCTCCCAGGGGCCTAAACAGGAGCCAGAAAAAGTGGGTGCCTGCCTGGTCCAGTGCGGAGATCAGGAACCTAATTCAGGTTTGGAGGGATGCCTCCAACATCCATGATCTCCGCACTAAATGGAGGAACGCAACCATATACAGGCGGATGGCTGCCAGCCTGGCCACGAAGGCCACATGCGAACCCAGGAGCAGGTTTGCATGAAAACAAAGGAGCTGTGGCAGGCGTATGCCAGGGCCACAGGGGGCAGCTCCCAACCAGGGGCAGACCCAGACCCCTACCCCTATTTTGATGACATGGATCACATCCTGGGGGGCAGGACAGTCCATGCCTCTCAGGTGGTCATTGACTCTGGGGCAGAGCTTGCTGCCTCCTGCTGCTCCAGCCCCTGCTGCCTCCCCAGGTACTGCTCCTCCTCCCACTCCTTCTCCCCCTCCTGCTTCTTCCTCCCCACCCTCCCCACACCTCCAGGAATGCCAAGGCCCACTTGGAGACTGTTGGGCAGGCTAGATCCCCAACCCTGAGCCCTGAGCTTCTCCTCCCCTTGCCTCCCCTTGCCTCCCCCTGCCAGCTCCCTACTCCTAGGTTTCCCCCTCCCCCTATCACCCTCCTTCCTCCCCTCTCCCACCTTCTTTCCCCAGTCTCACCTCAGTTTCATTCCCTCCCCCACACCCCAGTTTTTTTCAATAAAGAGGCTTTGTTGTAATGAAGACATGCATTTTTTTATTGTACAGCAGGAAGATGGTTAGGGAGGGGTAAGTGGAAGGACATGAGGGAGGAATGAGGCACAAGCCCCCAGTGGGGCACACCAGGGAGACTGTTACTGCCTGCAGAATTTGCTGCCAGGCTCACAGCAACACATCCAGGAGAAGCACCAGAGTGCCCAGGGCCCGCTCTGGCTCCATGCTGTAGAGTGCTGTGGTGTCCTGAGTGAGGGCAACCAGAGCATACAGAGAAAAAAATACTTTGCTGTCCCTCAGTAAGATAGGCAAGCAAGCAGGGAAACCTTAGAACCGGCTGTCTGGGGGGGTGAGAGGGCGGTTCCTTTAAGCACAGGTCTCAGATAGCCTCAGGCAGCAGCCACACAAAGTAACCCCAGACCTGATGACCTACCAGAACTGGTTCCAGCCAGCCTTAAATGTGATTCAGCGTCCTATCAGTGTGGACGTGCTATTTTGAAATAGCAAAAAGCTATTTAAAAATGAATTTTGTTTCTAGACGTGTTATTTCGAAATATGCTATTTGGAAATAACTCTGTAGTGTAGACATACCCAGAGAAATGATCAAAGTAAAACAAAGAACAAGGTACTTAATATATCTAGTCTGAAATATTCTTAAAGCTTGCCTAGATTTGTTCATTTTAGGTGCAGTTACAATGAATAATAAAATACCTTATATTTCTATGATCTTTTCTCTTTTTGTTCCTGTGCAATTCATTCAGCCTCCCAGAGTTAGATTCTTTTGGTTTCCTCTAGCTTACAACCTTCTGATTTCTTTGGTGTGTCTGTCTTATTAAAGGACCATACAACCCTGTGGCCTCACCCCAAATTTGTTCATAGTTGTATTCAGTGCTGTGACTAAACTATCTGATTTCCTGGCTTCCTGTTTCACATTTGCATTTTATTGCCCCAAATATTCCTGGGAAGTTTCATCCAGAGAATCATAGGACTGGAAGAACCTTGAGAGGTCATCTAATCCAAGTCTCCTGAACTAATGGCAGAATTATTATTTAGACCATCTCTGACAGGTGTTTGTCTAACCTTCCAACCCCCTTTAACAAACCACTCAGCTGTTCTTTGGATGAGTGACTGCTTTTGGAAGAAGTCCTTTAGGGCTGTTAATTAACATCTTTTCAAATGTTTAGTAGCCCTGACTGAGGGTGTTAACTTAGTAGACAACTCATTATCTGCTTTGCTTCTGACTCTTAAGAGATGAAGCTTTCATAATTCTTAACATTAATTCTGCTCTTTATTATATATGAATTGACACATTTAAACAACTTGTCACGGTCCCATATATAATATAATAAAAAAAAACAAAATAACTTTGAAAAATAATAAATGCAAGGGATGGAAAAAACAAACCCTAGTACATCATCTAGTTCTTCCTCCCAGTAATGAAGGATTTTTCCCTGTAATTTACTGTTCAGACTAGTTTTCAATGTGCTAACCAATAGGGACTCAAATGTTGTCCTCCACAGCCCTTATAGATGGAACTGTCAGGAAGATTTCCCAGATATTCAGGAAGAATATTCCTCAGTTTCATCCTTTTATTCCTAGTCATACCCACTTCATCGGGCTAAATAAATAATTTCTCCTTTTCTCTGGGGTTTACTTTCCTCACGTTCATTTTGAACTGTTCAGACAGAGATAAATATTTCATAAATGTAGGACAGCAGTGGAGCCTTCACTGTGTTCTGGGAGTCTCTAGCTAGCACTCTTGGAGTGCATCTACACAGCACCTCTACCTTGAAATAAGCAATGCAGTTTGCGCTACGCTAATTGTGTAGTTTATTTCGAAGTTATTTCAAAATTAAGTGCTATTTTGACAAATCCCTTAACCCTCATGGAATGAGGGGTTACAGAGATGCCAGAATAGCCCACCTGTTATTTCAAAATCTATTTTGACATAACGGGTATGTTTAAAGACATGGAATGTAGATATAGCCATATGGAGCTGTTAGCAAACACAGTAATATTCAGCAGCCTTCAGGCTACTCTAAATTACATCTTGAGGCCAGTTTCATGCATAGCCAGTCTGGAATCATAGGAGCAAAAACATGGCTTAAAGCCATCTATGCAACTGCCCTTCTGAGCTATACTGTGTGGTTCTTGGCTACATCTGAGGATCTCTGAAATTGTAAGGTTATAGTAAACAGATTTTTTTTTTTTTGGTATTTACTGTGGCAAGATGGGGGGAGGGGAGGACAGAAAAGATGAGAGCTTCCAAAGAAGGTAAGGGCAAAGATGACACTTCGCCATGGGGAACTGACCCAGGGAATTAGATCAGTGGTAGAACGGACATAGCAGACTGCTGCTACCAAAATGTCCCTGGCCTGGGGCCTCTAGTAGAGGGTGGGACCACTCCCTAGCCCTCTGTTAGCAAATGGAAGAGGTGACCTGGCTGCTGAGGCATCCCAGAGGGGTAATTGAGCTATAGTGACCCAGCCAAAGTGCAGGAACCAGAAAGATGTTGCCTCCAGGAAGAAAGCCCTGGGCAGGGCACCACACTATTCCAGAGTGGAAACAGACTAAGGGTCTGTCTACACTACCACCCTAGTTCGAACTAGGGTGGTTAATGTAGTCATACGAACTTGCACTCATTTGCATGTTGCCGGGCACTGCCATTTTTAAATGTCCACTAGTGTGGACTCTGTGCCCGCGGCTACACGCGGCATGAACGAGGTGTACAGATAGTTCGGAATAGGAAGCCTAGTCCGAACTATCTAGTTCATGCTGCGTGTAGCCGCGGGCACGGAGTCCGCACTAGTGGACATTTAAAAATGGCGGCGCCCGGCAACATGCAAATGAAGCCCGGGAAATTCAAATCCCGGGCTTCATTTGCAAGTTCGTATGACTACATTAACCACCCTAGTTCGAACTAGGGTGGTAGTGTAGACATACCCTAAGAGACATGAGTGAGAACACCAAGAGAGTCCCTGTTAAACTTGTGCCCCACAAGGGGTTTGTTTTATTTCACACACAGACTGGGTGTTACTCGGCCGGAGGGCTGAATCACTGAAGAACCTCCATAACAGGAAAGAGAGTGACTGCAGGTGCACACGTTGGACCGGGACGCTGAAAAGAGATGAGTGCAACCCTGTTACACCACAGTAAAGTGTTAGATTCATAATATAATTGAGAGGAAGACAACTATCACATATATGTGAAATAGTGTACAGAGAATGTGAACATGTAACCCATCACGAGGGCCTTAGTTTCACAAATAACGGCATACAATGCCTATAGTCAATCACTTTCAACTGCAGATTCTGCTAACCCCTCTTCAGAAACAATGACAACAGATGTACTTATTAGTTAATATATTTCAATGGGGGAAAAGCTATGAGAACTTTTAAAAAGTGAGTTTGTAACAGTGTTTGCATATATTAATGGACCCTGTTGTCAAAATAGCCGCAGGTGACCATCTAAAACTACCCGGCTCCCAGAGGCTTAACCTAATAAATGCATCTGTCTCCAGTGTTACTTTGTTTCTTGCTCCATTCCAATATTATTTGCATATTTATCCACCTGAAATTTTGCATCCTAGATAGCAAGAACCCCAGGAAAAAGGGTTAGTTACACAGTGGGTTACAATTCTTCCTATAACTTTTTCTTGAAGTTGACAGTCACTTTAAGTTGTTTTCAGAAGTTGATCATCTGAAAAAACTGTTTGAATTAAATACACTTTTGCCATGAACATTAGCCAATCCATAGAATTTGAAAGGGTCTGGGGAATTTCATCTCTTCAGATGATATGCAGATAATGTGCTTCTTTTATTGGGCAGTGATTTTTAAACCATTTAACTCAGCTTTGCTATTTTCTTCGCCTTTCACTTCTGTCCATTGAAATATAAAGCTCTGTTTTCCCTCCCAGTAAAATAGACAAGGCTGGCTAACAATCAGCATGACAGAAGGAGAGCAGTGCAGCGGAAAATTGGATAACAGGATAAAAAACTCAGGGACCACAGGAAAACCTATCAAAATTGGCTCTTCCTGTCAAGAAACAGACAAGTGACAAGAAGAAATATAAGGTATTATTTATATTTCAATGTTTTAATGATATCATAATTACATTTCTACTTCCTTTAGGCAGCCACTTGACTTTTTAGCTTTGACCTTGCAATAGCAGACCAAATGTTGTGTGATGAAACTAAATCTACATAAGAATGACTTGCAGTCAGCCATCTGGGAAATCCTACAAATATCTTCAAAATAGCCTTTTTATTTCTGTGAGACATTTTTTAAAATAAATTTACTTTTGCCAAAATAAATTATCAAAGTAGACAAAATTTGCTTGTGATGAACAATTAAGGAATTTTTTTGAAAACCTGCCTTTTATTGATCAGCAATGCTAAAGGCCTTGAACATTTCCAAAAATACCTTTGGACAGATAAAATATTAAGCTCATCAGCAAAAGGTGTTTTAGATGGTTCATGTCCTTGCCGTGGTCTACACTAGGGCTTTATTTCAAAATAACCCCCCCTTAAGTCAAATTTATAAGTGAAGTGTCTACACTAGCAAGCCCATTATTTCAAAATAAGGGGCCACTTATTTTGAAATCTTTTCTAAGTGAATAACACTAATTTTGAAATAGTTATTTTGAAATAGCATTAGTACAGATGCTCCGGTGCTGCTATTTTGAAATAAATGCTCCCCAGTGCTTCCTGGGGCTCTAAATTAAGGTAGTGTGTCCACATTAATGGAGACTGCGTTGGACTAATTTCGAGGCTTCCCCATAGTGGGAAAACGTGATTTCAATTTTGTAAAATCATGACAAGTTGAATTTAGTTATTTCAAAATAGTTTCCTAGTGTAGACATGGCCCTTTTGACCTCTTGGACTCTATAACAATTCATTAACCATTTATTACCACATCTGCTAATCATTCATTAACTCTTTATCAGCTATGTAAAAAAGAACCCTTAATACAAAGTGTGACCAGCATCTTCTATGCTCTGGGGGACATAAACCTGAGCCCATTGAAGTAAACAGTAAAGCCCCATAGGGTTAGAAGGGACCACAAGGGTCATTCAGTCTAACCCCTGGCCAGGATGCAGAATTTGTGAGGTCTAAACCATTTGTAAGTTTATAATGGCTCTCTCCCTGTTTGTCAGGGATGGTGTGAGGGGGTAGGGCCCGGTCCTGGAGCAGATTCACCTTAGCTTTGAGAACACACAACCTATTGGCCGATTCCCCGAAAGTTCACTTAGGGGAAATACAGCCCTTCGGCCTAGTCCATAAAGTCAAGCCTTTTTCCCAGTCCTGGAGGCTGGGTTACGGGGGGGGCTTGGGGAGGTAGGGACCCGGACCCTCCCGCTCCACTGGGTCCCAGCTCAGGGCCCTATTGGCAGTGAAAGTACCTGCTGCCTGGTCAGCGGGGATGTCTGCCGGGACACGCTCGACCTCCCGGAGGCCCTTCCCCTGCCTGGGTTGCTCCCTCCCTCTCCCCGCACTGAGGCTACATCCCGGGGCCGGTGGTTAGTGCCGCAGCTCCTCGGCGGCTGTGTCCGCAGGCCTGGCTCCTGAGGCGGCGGTGCTGGCAGGCCTGGCTTCAGGGACAGCTGGGGCCACCCGGGATCCCTTCCCTGTGCTCCTGCCCCCTTCGGCTACCTCCCCTGACTGCCTGCTTCCCCTGGCTTTTATCTCAGGCCTCACACTTGAGCATGCCCAGCAGTAATCCACCCCCGGGGCCAAGTGAACTCCTTTAGCTTCAGAGCAGGGCAGTGCCGCCCTGTCACAGTTGGAAACTATGTCCCCTTGGTAGGACACTTTTGGAGACCTTCAGTTCAGAGGAAATTATCTTCACTTTAGTGGAGTTATAAGTCACTTGGGACGAGACAATAATCAAGTGGGGTTCAGAACCAAAGTCAGTTAAGTAGAGCATATAGGAGTTTGCCACTCCAGCCTGAGCAAGGTCCAAGGGAGTAATCAGTTCAGTCCTGGCCTGCCAACAGACTGAGTAACAATGGGATCTGTTTTCCCTGGAGCCCTCACTCAGAGCAGGGTATCAATCAGTTCAATTCTGAGGGAAATTAGCTTTCTGGTGGGAGTGTCAGCAGAGAATCTGGCCACCCTAGCTAAGGCAGGGCCAGACCAATACAGACACCCTGGCCACAAAAAGGGGAGGCTGCCACCCGTGACAGTGAAGAGGTAGGGAATCGCGGGCCCTTTTGCTGTTATTTTCCTGGGTAGGGTTTCTCCATTACTGGTGTAGTTTCAGTAGGGGGTCAGCCCCATAGATATGATATTGGGTACTATTAGGTTGATAGGGAGAGGAACAAGACACTATTAGCAGATGAAGTGCTCAGACCAGTGGTACAGAAAAAAATGGAGCAGGGGGAAATATTGATGTGGAGCATCATCATTATTATATAAAAATGCATATTTATTTTGTATATAGGTATATTTCATTCCACCATATTCATCATAGTTTTATATGAAAATATGCTGCAAAACACTATCTCAAAAACATAATGCTTAGGTAGGAATGGGTGATATAAAAACAGCATTGTCCTATGATATTATAGGTAGTTAGTGGATCTGGATCATATATTGGACAAAGGCAGGAAATATAAATTTTCTGCCAGGCATGTAAGGCTGTTGCTAATTCATTACTCACACATCTCAAGATGAAGTACTAATTTAAAGTCATGTGTGTCATATTAATTGTAATCTTGTTTAAATGTGACAGGATGAATATCTCAAGGTTCATAATATATTATGGACATAGGTCACACCAAATGAATGTCTAAAATAGATTAACACTAAATACATGCAATATGTCATGTTTATAAATTTAAAAAGGACAAATGGCATTAACACTTAACAGATTGTTCATTATACTGCATCTATGCTTAGATGTAAATGCATTAACAAATACTTTCCCCAATGTGTTGATTCTCAGTGTTCTCCTGCAGAAGATTTAGTAATTTAATCTGAGACTTGGAAGCTACAATTTCTGGAATTTCTACAAAGAACCATCATACATTACTATAGCATAAACAAAACTGGTAATCTGTAGAAGTTTTCTTAGCTTATCCCTTCTTACAGATATGCATTTAAAAATTAAAATATCTTCCAAGTGAAAAAAATCGTACGATACATTTTAAAAAAGTGTGTCTGTCCATCTGTGAGCCGGTTTGTTCAAGATCTCCTCTGAAGTGGTAAAGGCTAGAACCACCAAATTTGATATGGAGCTACCTTTTTTCCTAACTTAAAGCAAACTAAGTGTTTGGTTCTACCAGGATAATGGGATGTGCCTGGAAAGTGATTGCCTCATATCAAATGGAAAGGGAGGGGTGTGATAACAGGGTAGTTATACTCACACATGACCACAGGGCGTAGCAGGTGCCGCAGCGAGCAGCCACTGGCTGGCAGTACAGCCCATGCCAAACTGGCCTTCCTCAGGAAGCAGCTGCTGGCTGCCAGGAAGTCTCTGCCACCTCTTGCTGGTCCCAGGGAGTACGGCCAGTAGCCTGTGCTGGCCCTGGGGAGAAGTGGGTGGGGTTCATGGCCCTTCACCCACAATGTGACTGGCCCTGGAGAGAAGCTGATGGCTACCACTGCACAATCCCCTGCGCTCCCAATGTCTAGTACCCCCTGCTTTGACTCCTGCACCCCGCACTCTCTGCCTTGAGCCCCTCCTCACTCCCTGCTTTCTTTGACTCCTGTAATTCCCAACTCTGAACTCTCACCCCAATCCTGACTGCCACTCCCCGGTCACTTGCCCTGAGCCTCTCCTCAACCCCCAACCCTGACTTCTGAGCCCCCCACATTCCGAAGTCCCTGCCCTGATTCCTGCATACCCCACAGTGCCTGCCCCCTGCCCTGAAAGGCCTGAGCAACACTGGGTGAGGCTTTTAGTTATTAAATAATTAGAAATACAAATGTTTCTGTTAAGAATGGCCAATACCAGGGGCTTCAGAAGGAATTAACAGAACAGGTAATCATCAACTGATGTATCCCCTGTTGCCTATTCTCAGCTTTTGACAAACAAAGGGTAGGGAAACCATGCCAGCCCATCCTAGCTGATGGCCATTGATGTGCCTATCCTCCATGAATGTATCTAGTTCTTTTTGTAAGCCTGTTCTAGGTTTGGTCTTCACAACATCCTCTGTCAAAGAATCCCACAGGCTGACTGTACATTGACTAGGTGCAGCAAAGAAAAGCATTGGACCAAATCAACAACTGGTATAAATAATTTCATTCAAGTCAAGTGAGCAATGGAGGTTTGCATCAGTAGAGGCTGTGGTCCAATGTGTGGTCAATGGCCAGTCCCAAGAGTTGCTCAGTGTTTACTGAAATATGGTGATCACTGTTAATTCTCTCTGTAAGTGCACTACCTTGTATGTATTCAGAACCTATTAGGGAGTTATCTTATTTAGGTGTAAAAAAAAAGAAAGGAACTTCAGCATTACATCAATGTTGGCTTTTATCTGAAAGAGATTATGTGTAGTTTTCTCTCCTCTGTCAATAATCTACAAAAATGAGGACTTAATTTCTAAAAGGGGAAAGCAGGCATTTCTACATTCACTAGCATACAGAAATGGGATTTTCTGATGTGAATCTATGTTGATTTAATGAGTAACACTTGCAAATAAAAAGATACCAATGCTTGCATTTCTTTACCCACACGTTAAAATTAAAACAAACTAAAAAAAAAAACCAAAACCTGTTACATTCTCAGCTTTTGCTGTTAGCAAATTCCTCAGCTTCATTTTATCATTTAACCAGCTGCGAAAGCTACTTTCCTTCATGGACCCTCTTGCTATATATATTATTAATGTAGATTGAGATTTTCATAGCAGTTAAAAGGAGTTAGAAGCCCAGACCCATTATCTTTCTTGTATGGAAAGGGAAATAAATATGTTACCTTTATTTTACTACAGTTGCATTCACGCAAGGAGTTGTACTAGTGTAACTATTTCAATAAGGACTCCAAGTCCCCAGCTGAAATAGATTCACTGATTAAAAAAAACCAAACTGTTTAAACCAGGCCCTAAACATTGCTTAACGTGAAACAGATGTGGAGTCCCGGTGCGTTCAAAGGATCTGTTCATGTGCTTAAACTAAACCTTGTATATAAATCTTAGCAGGTTTAACCTGGTTGTTGGAAATAATAATCACCTCAGGCTGACAGCATTGGTGATGCTGATTTTGTAAGACAAACTAGGGTGTTCCTTTCCAAAATACAAATCCCATTGATTAAATGTCTAAGAACAAAAAGACTTACCCTTTCCCACTGAATTATTAGCATTTCTGTGAATTCCATTTTCCTCATAAGAACATAAGAAAAGCCATACTGGATCAGACCGAAGGTCCATCTAGCCCGTTAGCATATCTTCTGACAGTGGCCAATGCCAGGTGCACCAGAGGGAATGGACAGAACAGGTAACCATCCATTTGATCCATCCCCTGAGTCAACCATTTCCTGCCCTGACAAACAGAGACCAGGGACACCATACCTGCCCATCCTTGCTAATAACCATTGATGGACATACCCTCCATTATTGTATCTAATTATTTTTTTAACCCTGTTAAAGTCCTGGCCTTTACAACATCCTCTGGCAAGGAGTCTTACAGGTTGACACTATATCATCATGATAATAACCCTGCCATATCCTTTTGGGATAATGGAACAGAATAGAATACTAAAACTGGAAGGGACCTTGAGAGGTCATTGAGTCCAGTCCCCTGCCCTCACGGGACTAGACCATCCCTGATAAATGTCCATATAACCTGCTCTTAAATATCTCCAGTGATGGAGATTCCACAACCTCCCTAGGCAATTTATTCCAGAGTTTAACCACCCTGACAGAAAGTTTTCTTAATGTCCAATCTAAACCTCCTTTGCTGCAGTTTAAGCCCATTGCTTCTTGTCCTATCCTCAGAGGCCAAGGAGAACAATTTTTCTCCCTCCTCCTTGTGACACCCTTTTAGATATTTGAAAATTGCTATCATGACCCCTCTCAATCTTCTCCTGTCTAAACTAAAGAAGCTCAATTCTTTCAGTCTACCCTCATAGCTCATGTACTCTTTAATTATTCTTGTTGCCCTTCTCTGGGCCCTCTCCAATTTCTCCACATCTTTCTTGAAATGTGGTGCCTGGAACTGTACACAATACTCCAACTGAGGCCTAATCAGCGCAGAGTAGAGCGGAAGAATGACTTCTCATGTCTTGCTAAGAACACTCCTGTTAATGCATCCCAGAATCATGTTTGCTTTTTTTGCAGCTGTCACACTGTTGATTCATATTTAGTTTGTGGTTCACTATGACCCCTAGATCCATTTCTGCAGTACTCCCTCCTAGACAATCACTTCCCATTCAGTATGTGTGAAACTGAGGGTGTGTCTAAACTACATGGCTCCATCGATGGCTTTATTTAAATTTATATGGCTGCCGTGCTGAGCTGACAAACAACTGATCAGCTGTTTGTTGGCTCAGCACACTAGTCTGGACGCTCCCGCGCCGACCTGAAAGCCCTTTATCGACCTCCCCATTATGCCTCGTAGGATGAGGTTTACCAGGGAGGTCAATAAAGGGCTTTCATGTCGGCAGGGGAGCGTCCAGACTGCCCCTATCTGCCGACAAACAGCTGATTGGGAGAGCAGGGCAGCCATTTAAATTTAAATGAAGCCGCGATTATTTAAATCGTGGCTTCATTTCCCTTTGCCGAACAAACAAATCTATATGGCTCCGTCGACGGAGCCATGCAGTCTAGGCATACCCTGACTGTTCCTTCCTATGTGGAGTAATTTTCCTGGCACAGAAGTTAAACTGACCGGTTTGTAGTTTCCTGGGTTGTTCTTATTTCCCTTTTTATAGACAGGCACTATATTTGCCCTTTTCCAGTCTTCTGGAATCTCTTCTGTCTTCCATGATTTTTCAACGATGATAGCTAATGGTAAGATACCTCCTCTATCAGCTCCTTGAGTATTCTAGGGTGCATTTCATCAGGCCCCGGTGACTTGCAGACTGCTAACTTTTCTAAGTAATTTTTAACTTGTTCTTTTTTTAATTTATCTTCTAAACCTACCCCATTTCCACTAGCACTCACTATGTTAAGCATTCTTTCATCATCAGACTTCTTGGTGAAGACCGAAACAAAGAAGTCATTAAGCATCTCTGCCATTTCCAAGTTTCCTGTTATTGTTTTTCCCTCTTCACTGAGCAATGGGCCTACCCAGTCCTTGGTCTTCCTCTTGCTTCTAATATATTTATAGAATATCGTCTTGTTACCCTGTATGTCTCTAGCTAGTCTGAGCTCTTTTTGTGCCTTTGACTTTCTAATCTTGTCTCCGCATACGTGTATTTGCTTATATTCATCCCTTGTAACTTGACCTAGTTTCCACTTTTAATATGACTTAGTTTTGATTTTTAGATCATACAAGATCTCCTGGTTAAGCCAAAATGGTCTTTTGCCATACTTTCTGTGGAAGGAAGGCTGACAATAAATGTGAACACGAAGGAAGTTTTTTTCTAGCAGTAACTAATGCAATAATAAATCTCCTTTAGCAAAAAGCTTGCTGTAGCACCACACTCTCTAATCACTGTCTTTTACAGATAACAAAACATATATTCCCTTGCATTTGCCATAAAAAAAAATGTCATTTCTTCTACAAATAAGACCAATTTTCTGCAGATTTTTGTTTCAGTGCAAAATTAATATCCAAATTAGCATTATTTGGGATTATTTAGTAGCTTTACATGATCTTTCATCTTGATGCTTTTGACCCTGTTTTGTTATTTGCCCTGATATTTATTTCACATCTGAGAAGTACTGAGCAGGGTATCAGCAGCAGCAGCGTTAATAATGATTCATGCCTCATGTCAGCAGGTTGTCTTCACTACCAGCTAATGTAAGAATTATTTTAAAATCCTGTGATTCTTGTGAGGTTGTGCACACACTAATTGGAGCAAATTAAAACTTTAATTGTGAGGGACGAAAAGGAGTGAAAATGAGGAAAATCAGTGACAGGGCTCTTTACTTATTAAAGGGAATAAGCATTAACATGAATGGCTTTCACCACTAAAGAACTAGCATTCTGTCCAAAGCTGAAATGCAAAGCAAAGATGAAAACAGATCCAAGTTCAGAACTCTGGGCCTTATGCCAGCTCTACCCTGGTGCAACTCCACTGAAAACAGTAGTTACAGCAGCATAAAACTGGAGCAATTAGGTAGAGAATATAGCTATATGGGCTGAAAGTCCCTACTAATATCTGAAAATACTAATACTAAAAATCACATGCGCACATTCAAAAGAGGAATAGCTGGTGAGGCAGCATAACTACAGAAAATAATCTAGGGATTTTAGTGCATCGTAAAATGAATGAGGCAACAGTGTGATGCAATTGCAAAAACACAACTACTAGCCTGGGCTGTATTAACAATGTTATATGTAAGATATAGGATCTAATTTTTCCACTCTACTCAGCACTGGTGAGATCTCAGCTGGAATACATTGTCCAGATCTGGGCACCACTCTGCAGGAAAGATGTGGAAAGCTGGAAAGAGTTCAGAATAGAGCAACAAAAATGATAAAAGGTTTAGAAAACCTGCCCCATGAAAAAGGATTTTAAAAATGTGCATGTTTGTCCTGAGAAAAGAGGACTGAAAGGGAACTTAATAACTATCTTCAAATACATTGAGGGCTGATACAAAAAGGAGAGTGATCAATTGTTCTCTATGTCTGTTGAAGTTAGGGCATGAAGTAATGGGCTTAATCTGCAGCAAGGGAGACTTAGACCAGATATTAAGAAAAACTGTAAGGATAGTTAAGAACTGGACCAGGCTTCCAAAGCAAGGTTTTAGAATCCTCAGTACTAGAAGTTTTTAAAAATAGCTTAGACAAACACTGGTCAGAGAGGGTCACTTGTTTCTTCCTCGGCATTGTGGCTGGCCTAAATGACCACTTAAAGTCCCTCCCACCACTCAATTTCTATTAATAACATGACTTTAGGAACTATTCTTACTAGAAATACGTAAGCACATTTGAATTAACATCCAGTAATTCTATTTTGTAAGCATAATACCTGCTGGCTTCATATAAAATCCAACTTGTGTATCTTCCAGAAGCTGAACTGAAATTAGGTCTAACCTAGGGAGAAAGTTGACCTAAGATAGACACCTCCAGCTATGAGAATAGCATAGCTGGAGTTGACGTACCTTAGGTCGAATTTCTACAGCATTTTCACTGTCTCCAAAGTCAATGGGAGAATCTCTCTTGTTAACTTCCCTTACTTCTTGTGACCCGGTGGAGTATCAGGAATGCCATCAGCGGTAGAGATGATCCTCAGAAATGATCTCCAGCCATTGATCAGCTTGAAATGAAGACAATCCCTAAGAAATGCTCCTCTAGTTTTCCTGAGGCTTGCAAGCAGATTACTTGGTTTAGGTGATTGATGCAACACAGAGAGTGGTGGAGGCCTTTTAACAGCAGCAGTTGGGATAATCTCTGTTACTCTACAGCCACATGATGGGACTACATCAAAGGACAACAAAACATCTTCATGAATCCATACCATCTGCACAGGACAGAGGTAAAGTCGATATTCAAGAAATAAGATACAACATTAAATTTCTCCATCATCCCATTCGTGTGTCCTTTGAATTCAATACTCTCATAAATGTTTACTCTGCTCATCAGTTCTTAATTTTAAGGATCTCTCTCAAACTAGGTAGAGGGAGTTAAGAGTACTGATATAGTTTCAGGCATCAACATCGGGCCAACATCAGCAGGATGACGAGAAAAGACCTCTCAGACTAGAGACAACTAATTGTCAGTCTCTGCTTCTGCTTCTCTTGAATGAAGTGAGGTATTGTAGTATCTTGTTCTTCACATGCTTGATCTAGAGGATGGCATTGATGGAAACAATTAAATAGATAGATCTAACAATTAATTAGATAGATTTTACCAAAGGGATTTTCTCACAATATGTGGGATGAAATAAGCTGATACCAGCCAGAAGGCTCAACAGAAATGTTTATACAATGCTTTTGTGTACTTTTTTTCAAGGAGTTCTTAGCCGCTGATATTTCAAGATGCTAACACCATTACACCTACTTGTTGTATTGGGAAGATTTTAAACTATATTGAGCAGATGCTAAAACAGATGGACACTGTTTTTTTGGAGAAGTGAAGAAAAAACATCCAATTAGAAAATGTCAGGCCATTGTTTTCTCTCCCTTCCAGTTGACTGAGCTAGAAAAGGGATTTTTCCTTATGTCACAGTTTAGGAAAAATATTAAATTCTGACATTGCTTCAGTCAACACTTTACCTATGGGTCAAATCTTGACTCTGCTCCACCCTTCTTGTATCACTCTCAGAAGGCTGGTTAAACTGTTAGCTGGGGAATCACAATGAGTATACACTGCAGCTGGGAGTATGCTTCCCAGTGCGAGTCGATAGACACACACTAATTCTGCTCAAGTTAGTTCATTCAAAATAGCAATATGGCCAACGGTAACTTGGGCAGTGGCTCAGGCTACCCAGTCGAGAATATACCCAGTGAGTTGGTGCAGCCCTGAGGCATTTTCTAACTTGTGTTGCTAAATAAATTAGTTCCTGGATGCCCCAGGATCAGAGAACTGGTATGGTGAAATCCACACAAGATGGAAACGAAGAGCTGTAAGGAAGGACGGCATCCTGTCTTAGAGATGAGGCCAAGACCTGATGATTCAAGTTTTGCTCTCACTACAGCCACAGATTTCCAGTAAAAATTTGGGTAAGTTGCTTAATTACTTTGTGACTTAATTCCCCATCTGCAAAACAGGATCACATACAATGTTTCCTCAAAGGATGTTGTAGGATAAATTCATTAATTTTGGAGGCACTCTGTGACAAGGCTGGGGAGGAGACCCTGTTCAGAGTGGGGTGGGAGTGTCCGACTCACACCTGTCACTCTCACATTTCCCACTTTTGATCCTCAGAGTGTCTCTCTCACTTTATCCACCAAGGTCTCTATAGCCCACTCTCATACTCTCTGCGACAGGGAGACCCAATGGTTCAAGTCTCTATCTTGCCCCACTTCCGGGCAGCACACTTCAATAGTCCCAGTCTATAACTAGCACCTGGTTGGGAGTAGCATGACCCAATGGTCAGAGTCTATACCTTGTTTGCAGGGCAACACAATTCAACAGTCTCGATCAAGGATTCACCCCTCCTCCTGGGGTAGTGTGACTCAATGTCCATAGTTTGTAACTTGTCTGTGTTCCTGGCACAGTGCCTTCAATGATCCCGGACAATAAATTGCCTCTCCCAAGGTGGGGAGGAAGTGATGTGACCCACTGGACAGTCTATAACTTGCTCCTGGTTGCAGAGCTGTACTGTTCCATGGTTTTCGTTAATAACTCACTCTTACTTGTGGGGTGATGCCACCCCCTCCTGAAGGTAGAGGCAGTAGAGGGAGAGTTTACATCCCCCAGCGGAAGGGGTCCAGGTTTTCCGATTCTGCTGGTCTCCAGCCTAGTTAGTGGCTTTCTCTAGCCACTGAGTCAGCAGGGAAAATTCCAGCTGCAACACTGATTATCTGGCATTGGGTCATTCACTCTGCAGCCATCGCTGTCCCTGAGCTGCTTCCTGCTTCAAGTGTGTCTGCTTCCTGATGAATGACAAGCTCCCCTCCTTTGTCTGGGATCTGGCTACTTCAGCTGGCATCTGGAACTGGTGAGGTTTCTAGACATGTCTGGCCTCCAGCCTGCGTGGTAGTACCTCAGCATTTGGGCAGGCTCTGTGGTTAGCCTGGAGCTGGCAAGGCATGACCTCTCCTTCCCACCGCCAGCCCCGACTGAGCTGGGCTGCTGTCTTTTACAGCAGAGCAGCTCGAGCATGCCCAGTAAGGCTCAGTGGGTGGAGCCTTCTCAGCCCTCAGAGCTGGTGTAACCCCTTCTGCTAAGTAAGGGGAGGGAACGCCCCATCACACACTCAACGATTTCTTGTCCTTTTTTCAGCCTTGCCATTCTATCTTCCCCTTCTAACAACCTTTCCTTTTTATTCCTTTGTCTTTCCTTTTTTCTCTTTCTCTGTGCCTCAACCAGCAAAATACAATGTATTAAGTAGTTTCTGTCTGATTAATTTGTCTTAAATCAGTCACTTTAAGTGTCACTAAGGGTGTGTCTAGACTACATGCCTCCGTCGACGGAGGCGTGTAGATTAGCCAGATCGGCAGAGGGAAATGAAGCCGCGATTAAAATAATCATTTAAATTTAAATGGCTGCCCCGCTCTGCCGATCAGCTGTTTGTCGGCAGATCGGGGCAGTCTGGACGCGCCGCGCCGACAAAGAAGCCTTTCTTGATCGGCACAGGTATGCTTCGTGAAACCAGATTTACCTGTGCCGATCAAGAAAGGCTTCTTTGTCGGCGCGTTGCGTCCAGACTGCCCCGATCTGCCGACAAACAGCTGATCGGCAGAGCGGGGCAGCCATTTAAATTTAAATGAAGCCGCGATTATTTTAATCGTGGCTTCATTTCCCTCTGCCGATCTGGCTAATCTACATGCCTCCGTCGACGGAGGCATGTAGTTTAGACGTACCCTAATAGATCAGTATTTTGCCAAACTATGACCTTCAGCAATGCTAACCATGCTGCTGATAGCTCTAGTTAGGACGGTAGATTCCTCTGACAATCTTACTAAAATAGTCCTGAAACAAGTCTGCAATATATCCCTATCAACAGCATTGATAGCTCTAGTTATGCCCTGGGGGTGAAATTCTAGCTCCACTGAAGTCAACGGTAAAACTCCCCTTGACATCACTGAGCCATGCTTCTTCTCTCTGTGTGCAGTTGAGATTGAAGATACTTAGCCAGTTTTCAAGAAATCAGGGACAATATTTTATTTTGTAGCACCAGTGGATTAAATCAATTTAAAACAGTTGTGAACACATGACAAATAATGTGACTATAACTGTAGTCTGGTTCGATCTTTCCTTCGTCTCTGATGGGATGCTATCCCAACTCACTCTGGGTATGTCTACACTACCCCGCTAGTTCGAACTAGCGGGGTAATGTATGCATACCGAACTTGCTAATGAAGCCCGGGATTTGAATTTCCCGGGCTTCATTAGCATAAAGCCGGCGCCGCCATTTTTAAAAGCCGGCTAGTGCGAACCCCGTGCCGCGCGGCTACACGCGGCATGGACTAGATAGTTCGGATTAGGAAGCCTAATCCGAACTATCTAGTCCGTGCCGTGTGTAGCCGCACGGCACGGGGTTCGCACTAGCCGGCTTTTAAAAATGGCGGCGTCGGCTTTATGCTAATGAAGCCCGGGAAATTCAAATCCCGGGCTTCATTAGCAAGTTCGGTATGCATACATTACCCCGCTAGTTCGAACTAGCGGGGTAGTGTAGACATACCCTCTGATACTGGGATCACTGTCTCGTATCTGGGGGAAGTAGAACAGAGGTGTTAGGGTCCCAACTGCCTCTCCAGGCTAAGCCCTCCTCAACAGCCTACATCCCTGACCCCCTTTAGGGGTTTCTCCAGATCCTCTTGGACCTGCAGCTGGGCCTGGCGCCCACACAGCTCTTAGCCTAGGGCTAATTAGGGACTGGGCCCTTGATGCCAGGCACAGCAAGCTGTCAAACCTCTTGACCTGATGAGGGGAGGCGGTCACCTCAGAGAGAGAGAGTGGCAGGGGTCCCAAGCTTGCTCTACTTCAACGGATCCTGACCCAGGGTCCAATCAATAGCAAAGCATTCCGCCATGAGTGAGCAGACACCACAACATACCAACCACAGTCCAGCCACACCAGAGTCAGCTGCCCCAGGTCACTTCCAACCATTCCCTTGGGGTGTACCTGCCACCAAGGGTCATCCTCTGTCTCCTCTGGATATGTGCCTTGTGGCAATCTGAAAATGTAGTCATGTTATGTCACTAATGTACCATCAGAAGACTGAAAAGCAACTCTAGCTTCCTTATAGCAGTGTGAATTTATGCGAATTTGAAATCTTCAAATAAATGAACTAGCATGTTGTGTATAGAACAATACACTGATGATTTGTGCCTCTTTCTTTTATAATTACTGTATACACCAGGTGATTTTTATTATGTTCACATATTTAATTCTATGCATAAATATAACTTACCCACTTCTCTCTCATATTTTTATTTATCTATATCATTCTTGAATTTTCAGAGGGGTAGCTGTGTTAGTCTGTAACTCAAATAAACTTAAAAAACAAGTGGTCCTGCAGCATCTTAGAGACTAAAAATACATATAATATCATCATGAGCTTTCATGGGTACAACCCACTTCTTCAGATGTCTCAGATGAAGAAGTGGGTTGTGCCAATGAAAGCTCATGATGATACTATATATATATTTGTTAGTCTCTAAGATGCTGCAGGACCACTCATTATTCTTAATGTTTGTTCTTTTAGCATGAGACACATTTCACCCATTTATTTTCACATAAAAATTCTACACTAAAATTGCTGAGCACTTCTTTATATGTGTGTTTCATGATGCAATTACCATAGCTAAATTTTAGATAATTCCATTAAAGAAGCTGAAAATGCTCAGAGTCTGTAACTTTATATTGCTCACCTTTACTTTAGTGCAGGGCTATTCAACACATGGCCCACAGGTGGGAGCCAAAATGAAAAAGTGCTTTCATATGGGTGGAAATCGGGTAAATGTTTCATTGTATTAATATCAGCAGAACTGACTTAAATGGGGCCTGTGTGTTATGTAGTCTTGCCTTAATCTTTGTATTCATGCCTGTCAGGGTGAAAGATGCTATTTACATATATTTGCATATACATTTGCATGCATATGCAGCCACACTTAAGTTGTAGCCCTCAGCATTTGCTGTGAATATCATTGTGGCCTCCGAGGCTTCCAAAGTTGAGTAGCCCTGCTTTTGTGTGTACCTGTGGGCATATTTAGACTATATGGACCAAATGCATACTTAATTTGACTTGAGAAGAGTCATATCAAGCATATATTTGGTCCTAAAGGTAGACTATTTTTGTATTTGTAATATAATCTAAGTGTAAACCAATCATCATGAAACAGCTTTTAATGCTGAACTATTTCATGTATATATGACCAAGAATTTTTCAATTTATCCTTGTAGCCTATCTGCTTCCTGTTAAAACAACACATCTTCCGTGTGTGTGTGTGAAAGAGAGAGAGAGAGAGAGTGCAGAGCTCTTTTCATTCTAGTTATAGTAAAATAAACAATTAAAGACTATGGAGAAATCAGTACATTTTATGAACAGATCACTGACAGATGGACTTAAATAATATT
Organism: Pelodiscus sinensis; assembly: GCF_049634645.1. Lineage (NCBI taxonomy): Eukaryota > Metazoa > Chordata > Testudines > Trionychidae > Pelodiscus > Pelodiscus sinensis. The sequence goes on along the minus strand of NC_134717.1, from coordinate 48,340,011 downwards.
TTGAGTGTTCCAAGGAAACCGATAACAACTATATGCCAATTCTTTTAAAGTGACTATCAGAAACTCCCACAACTAATGCTGCTCAAACAGCTGTAGGCTATTAGGAAGAAGCCTGAACTAAATTAAAGAGCTCTGATTAGGGTCATTTCTTATCATAGTACTGTTAACTAAAGCCTGATGTTGCTGGTGCAATGTTTACTACAAAGGAACAATATTTCACTGTTGTTTGATGTGTGACATAAGCTATTGGGAATTCCTTCTCTTATCTTTATTCCTATTGACAAATCAATTTTACATTTCAGCCTTATAATGATCTCTGGAGACTAAATAAACAGTTTTCACACATTTATAGGGCTTCTATACTAAATTGAGGCATATTGAACATGGCTCAGAAGATCTCTTTCAAAATCTCTGGCAAGCCATTTGAAGTTCTCGACGATTATTTGTATTTTTGAATTTTATGTAAATGAAAAAATATAAAAATGTGAGCATGGGCTGTATCCTCAAAAGTTTCTAGAATTGAGCTGGTGAGTCATTAAGAATGGGTTGTTAATGTTAAATAATGTAATCCAAGGTAAAAATTTCACAAGATTTTATGGGTTTCAGGAGCCTAATTCCATTTTCAAAAGTGACTTAGGCATTTTGTCAAAAGTCAATGAACATTAATAATTTTATCCAGGTCTGTGTTGTATATTTAGCTGCAGAACTGCCACCCAGCAAGATAAAAAATAGTATTTTAATTGTGTTCTCTTGTGAATGTTTATTATCAAAGCACATCCTGTTTTGTCAATGCAATGCTATACACCAAGGGACCTTCTGAGAAGCAGAAATAATCTAGATTGCACTAATAGCAATAAAGGGAAGCAATATAATAGGGTAATGAGATCGCTAGACATACTATTAATACAATATAAATAATTTTATGAAAGAAAAATGCCATTTTATGGTATTAGAGGGGAGGAATATAGGACGGTAATGTTACATTCCCATCAAGTACTTAAAATTCTCAATGGTCAAGAAGTTCTCAGTGTTGCTTTTATACTGATGTATTATTGGTATAGGCAATTATCATACATGCATGCTGTCCATTGATAGACAATATATGCAGATTTTACAAGCTGTCTGATACAATCAACATCGGGGATTAAATTTCAAATACTTCTACTATGTTATAGAAACCCTACCAATCAGCACAAATAATTCAAATAATTCTTGGAATAAAATACCTTTTTATAGCTAAAAGTTCAAGTCTAAAGATTAAGCAAATCAGTTAATCAAAGATATATGGGACCATCTCTACAAAATATCTTATTTATCTTTAGATGAACTATACTTAATAGTTTTCAGTGGAAAGTAAAGAGGTATCAGACAAAAGAGGTAAATAAAAATAATCATGGGGGAAAAATGAAATGATTTGGTTCTCATTTACACTGATATGTATGTGGCACACCTGCTATCATTATCAGATTGTAGGTGGGATGCTGAAAGCTGATGTCATTTTGAAGCCAATTTGAAAACTGGACTTCTAGTCTATAGGGGACAGAAAATATTGTGGCAAACTACAACTTATAGAAGGACCTTATTGTATTATGTATTACTCTCAAGGCATGAGCCTTAATGTAGTACAAGACACTCTTATGCCACTTTTTGTGGTATCAGAGCAATGTTAGGAGGCCTTCATGGAAATCAGACAGTAATGTCTAAATACTGATGTGAGAAACTTAAAATCAAAACTAGATTAATTAGATTGCTTGACAATGGAAGAGGACCCATCTGAAACAATGGAATTCCATAACACCTGCACTAAAACCAATGGTTTACTATAAAACCATTCAATGAAATATTAGAATGTGCCAAGATATAAACTGTATGGGAAGGACAGATGAGTGAGTCACAGAGGTTGGAAAGTAGAAAGATAGCTGAGAGTTTCCATAGTATATACTGCTACATTCATAAATTTCCTAAAACTGATATTTTTAAAATCTGGTAAGTGCTTCCCCTACTCTTTTTTTTTAACACTTACACTGTTATACTTTTCCTCCCTTACACTATTTCTTGCCTGATGCTGTAGTATTCAATAAAGCATTTATCATCTGGAACTCTTATTTTATCTCTAGAAATCAAAGAGTGATGAGCTTTGATTGAGATAAAAAAATACCCTTTAAAAACTCTCTGAGTCATGACACTCATTCTAATTTACTGGAACACAGCAGCTCCAATGTCATGAACAGAAGATGGGTTATAGGTTTTGTTATGGACAATTTTGCTAAGGTAGTATGGTTGGCTTTTGTGTGGGTGTGGGTGGGTGTGGGTGCGCGTGTAAGCGGGGGAGTGGTCCCGCTATTGTGGGGAACTTTCCTGGCTTCTATACACCCCGGTGAAATGAACCAGCGAAAGGATCTGAGTCCCCGCTCCCACTTCCTTTACCCCACGGCTCCCTGATCCTGAGGGCTCCCCCTCCACTCTCCTGAGTAGCAGAGCCCTTGAAACCCCAACAAGGCTGGGCCCAGGTTTTCTGGGGCTTAATCCCTGACCTTGTAGTCACTAGGGGCAGGAGTTAGGGTGTCCCCACTCCGAGGTGCTCTCTTTACACTGCAGGCCTTCTTGGCCCAGTGATCACTTCATAAGGTTCAAAGCAAATACAATTTATTAAACATCAACTGATTAAAGAGAATAGAATAAGAAACAATGAGAATGGTTAAATGAGAACACACAGCCCTGCTCTGTAGCACAGGGACATCAACACAGCAGTCTGCAGAGTGTAAGGACAGTTCACAGTCTCTTCCTTAGAAGCCCTGTATGTGCTGCAAGGGGCTGCGGGCTGGACACACTTGCACTGGCAGTGACCACACAGCCTCAGTCTCTAAGTGGCCAGACCCCTCTCCCAGTCCAGAGCCTTTCCCCACACTTTGCAGGTCCCAGGAGCTCACCACATCCAGCTGCAGGCTGTGCTGCTTGGCCAGTTCCAGCTCCTTGTGTTGCTTCTCTGTTCCTTTTGGCTTTCTGAGCACTGCCAGTCTGCTGCTCAACACAGGGTCTGCCCTGCTTGGCCTGTCTGTGTCTGGTTCTGTCGCTGCAGGACTTCTTCTTGTACTCCTCTTTCAGCTCTCTGTCTTTGCAGGACCTCTTCTGCACACAGCTTGTTTGTTCAGAGACAGAGCCAGAACAATCCCCACTTACAACCTGTCAGTCAGGCTGAGCTGGAGTGTTGACTGCTTTCCATTGTCTCTGGGGTCTGTCAGTCTCATGAACCCTTCCCCTTCTGAAGCTGGTAAACCAAAAAACTCCCACAGAGTTTTAGTAAGGGGTAACAGTCCCCTTACACGCGCGCCCCAAAGTGGCAAGTGTCTGATCCAATTTGGATAGAGTTTCTAATTCAAAAAATTCTGCAGATGGAAAGATGTTTGAGTACCTACAAGAAACATATTATTTCTGTTATCAGTAAAAAGCTTGAAAATGCATTTATTTAATGTATTTCTCCCCTCTCAGGGTATGTCTACACTACCCCCCTAGTTCGAACTAGGGGGGTAATGTATGCATACCGAACTTGCTAATGAAGCCCGGGATTTGAATTTCCTAATCCGAATTATCTAGTCCGTGCCGCGTGTAGCCGCGCGGCACGGGGTTCGCACTAGCCGGCTTTTAAAAATGGCGGCGTCGGCTTTATGCTAATGAAGCCCGGGAAATTCAAATCCCGGGCTTCATTAGCAAGTTCGGTATGCATACAATACCCCCCTAGTTCGAACTAGGGGGGTAGTGTAGACATACCCTCACTGATTAGTTTGTCCATGCAGCAACTACCATCAAGAAATCCCACGTAGAGCATGTTTACACTACATGGAAGAATGAAGCTGCCACAGTCAATCTTCTGGGGTTTTGGTGTAGTGGGTGTATTATAGACCTGCCAGATCGACCTCAAAGGGCACCCTCATCGGTGCTGGCACTCCTTCTCGCGAGGAGTAAGGGAAGCTGACGGGAACGTTTGCTCCTGCAGACCTCCTACTGGGTAGATGGGGATTTAAGATACATCGACTCCAGCTACATAATTTATATATCTTACTTGGCGTATCTTACACTTTGATTTTTCCATGTAGTATAGACCAGGCCATACTGTCTTTTAAAACTTAAATGTTAGCAAACTCACTGGATGTTTTTTCTTTGTAAAACCAGGCTGCTTTCCAATTTTGTGTATTCTGTGCATTAAAGATCATCATCACATTCAAAGGGCCTCAGTTCAGCAGACCCCAGGCAGCTAAAGCTCCCACTGATGCAACATTAAGTTCCCTGATTTGAGTGATGGTTTTGCCCGCACAAAGGCTGCAGGCCTTGATCCTCTGCTCTCATGTCATGCTATTATTTGTTAGGCACATCCTGAATGTTTGCTTCCACCAAGCATCCAGTTTGCTGCATCATCACTTCTGCTGCTTTGTCATACAGAGAGCTGCCAGTTAGGGTACGTCTAGACTACATGCCTCTGTCGCCAGAGGCATGTAGATTAGGCTACCAGACATAGGAAAATGAAGCAGCGATTTAAATAATTGCCGCTTCATTTAAATTTACATGGCTGCCGCGCTGAGCCGACAAACAGCTGATCAGCTGTTTGTCGGCTCAGCGCGATAGTCTGGACGCGCGGGTGGCGACATCAAAGGTATTTGTCGACCACCCAGGTATACCTCATCCCAGGAGGCATACCTGGGTGGTCGACAAATACCTTTGATGTCGCTACCCGCGCGTCCAGACTATCACGCTGAGCCGACAAACAGCTGATCAGCTGTTTGTCGGCTCAGCGCGGCAGCCATGTAAATTTAAATTTCATTTTCCTATGTCTGGTAGCCTAAATTACATGCCTCTGGCGACAGAGGCATGTAGTCTAGACGTACCCTATGTGATGTTCTGGGTCAGTGTCTCCCTCCTGCTTGTAAAATGGATTGATTCCTTTGGGATGGAATGCACCAGTCTTTCCCTGCTACTGTCAGAGCTATTGTAAGAATAAGGAAACCTGAGATGCCAGGAACCATTTTAGAACAGCATTCTAGTCTGCACTCTGCCTCCTTTTCTTTTTCTCTGACCTATCAGGCTGTATTTTTCAGTTCAACAGTGGTTGTTACACGCTTTTTTTGCTCTCTGGTTCACACATTAAATACCACAGGGTAAAGAATCAGAGAGAGAGAGAGACAGCGTGCAGAGCAAACAGTGCCTGCCTCATCTGCTTTGGATGTACCTGAGAAACCATGTCATATACACTCCTCCCTGAGCTCCACCCTGTGGTCACATCACTCGTAAAACTCAGCTGCTTCCTGTGGTGGCAAGTACAACAGTGTAATTGTTTATTCTTTGTATAAAAGGAAGAGAAAGGGGAATTTTTCTATGTATATGGAGAGGTAAAGCTCAGTTAGATATGAATAGACAGAGCATTTTGTGCCTGTAAAATTAGGATGTGGGACTGAATTTCCTCCAAGTTGGATCCGGAGGTCTTGTTTGACCCATTATAATAGTGAGCTCTGGTCTACATTAGAGCATTATTTTGAAATAATCTCCCCACACCCTTAGGTCGAAATTATAAGTGGACTGTCCACACTACCAAGCCCGTTATTGCGAAATAATGGGACAGATTATTTTGAAATCTGTACTCCTGCTTTTCTCAGGAAATAATGCTAATTTGGAAATAGTTATTTCAAAGCGGGGGATGACAAAATGTAGTTCTAAGTGCAGCACTCACAGGGTTAACAAACAGTGCATTATTATGATATTGTGATGCCTCTGTTTCCAGAAATTCATCATTCAACAATAAAAATGTCCTGGAAGCTAAGATTTTTAAAAACATGTTAAGTGCAAAATGGACCATTCTCTGCGCTGTGGCTGCCTAATTGAGAACTCATTATCTATAGTTAGTGGTGCTAGCACTCCAAACCCTGATGTGGTATTTGTGAGAGTTACAGTACTTAGAGAACTACAGCAGTATTCAGCTGCTGTAGCACATCCGTACACTTAATATTTGGCAAAATAAAAACATTTACAGCAAAACATGTTTCCCCCCTGTAAATTTTGTATTCTGGTATATAGGAGGAAACACCAGCTTCAACACTACCTCTTTTCCAAACTTCCTCCTAGAGATAGCTTGCTCTTTGTATTTTTAAATATTCTGTTATGGCTTTATCTTTATTCAAGCCAATGCTTTTTTTAATATCATGGGAACCAGATTGAGACCACATGCTATTGCTTGTTACTGGGTTCCCACAGATGCAATAGAAATGGAAAATTGGGAATTGGGATGAAATCCAGCTTTTTATTAATCCCATCCCATTTTGCATCCTACACTGTTTCCATTTTCAATGAGCCAGAGCTGCTGGTGTCATTTTCTGCTTGGTTTCTTCATTATGACAGAAGGGTTTGGGCACAACAGAGAGGTTATCTTATCTGTCAATTTTTATTGTAACAGCTGGTAGATTTGGGAATATTTGTGTCCGACAATCAGCGGCATCATGATCTTCCAAAGAAAGTGCAAGAAACCTGCAATTATGAGATAACCTGACCACACTGAAATTTTCCTCTTAACCCCCATCATTTACCAGCATAAGGCAGGAATGGGCAATAATTTTTACAGGGGGGGACAACTTAACTATTTTTACAGGCCACAGGCAAAAGGTGCAGTCCCTCACGGCACCCACCCCCTGGGTGTGGGGGAGTATGCAGGGGGAGGAGACTTTGCATACTCCCGCACACCCAGGCCAATCAGGGTCTGGGGGCAGAGGAGCACACAAAGTCTCTCAACCCCACTGCCGCTCTTTAAGAGGCATGCAGTGCTTAAAGAGAACCTATATCTCCCACAGCCGCTGATGGGAGAAGGAGACTTTATACGTTCCCCTGCCCCTAGGTCTCGATTGGTCTCAGAGTAGGGATGCGGCAGGGTAGGCCTCAGGCTGGATGAAATGGCTTGCCGGCTGAATGCGACCCGCGGGCTGTATCTTGCCCACCCCTGGCATAAGGGCTTATATCCCTTCTAAACTCTATACCTTTTTTTTTTTAAACCTATAGGGTGCATCTAGACTACATCCTCTTTCGAAAGAGGAATGTAAATGAAGGAAATCGAAAAAGCAAATGAAGCGCAGATTTACAAATCTCACACTTCATTTGCATAAATTGCGTCCGATTGCTTTTTTTGAAAATGTTTTTTAAAAAAAGCAGTCTAGATGCGATTCTTAAAAAAAAAAAAACTCCTTTTTCGAAAGAACCCTTATTCTTGAAAAAATGAGATTTACAGGGTTCTTTCAAAAAAGGGTTGGGTTTTTTCGAAAGAACCGTGTTTAGACTGATTTTTTTCAAAAAAAAAACTTTTTGAAAAAACAATCAGATGCAATTATGCACATGAAGCATGAGATTTGTAAATCTGCACTTCATTTGCATTTTCGATTTCCTTTGTTTACATTCCTTTTTCGAAAGAGGAATGTAGTCTAGACGCACCCTTAATATTATACCTCTGGAAAGTCTTTTTTTAAAGTCATATAATTGGCAAATCCTGAAGAGCTCTTGACTTCCCTGGTCTCCTGCAACAGAGAGTTCCACAGATTTGTGCATTGTATGAGAAAATTTCTCAGTCTTTTGCAGGGTAAAAGTGTTTGTAAAATGCTACAAACTCACTTTTACAGTAGACAGCTTTAACCAGTTTCAGATGTACTGAATCTCTCTCTTTTTCATAGTACATTGTGTCAATCATGGCAAGTTACAATATTTAGATGAAGAGTTATCCTTTCAGAGCTGCCTTAACTAGAAAATCACCAGTAAAATTTATGAAATCTTCTTGGACCTGCTCGTTTCACGCTGTGATAATAAAAATGTGAGTTTAATCCATGAAATCCAATAGTGTGTGCTGGAGTTACTGCTTATGAGACATGAGTCCTGAATACAGAGCACCTAAACCTTCAGGAACAGTCTTTAGACATGTAAAATGGTAGCTGCTTTTGTATGTGTTTGAAGAACCAGTAATAGCCAAAGAGAGCTATACAGAGAAGTACTTCACAGTTATGAACACCTTGGGAATGGGGATTGTTCATAACTTAAATGTTTGTTACTCTGAACAAAATGTTAGGTCTGGTCTCTCAAAAGTTTGCAACTTAACTCTGACCAAATACAATTTTGAAACTTTGCTATGCAGAACCAAAATGCAGTTTTTAACCATCTTAAATTAAAATAAAACAAGCACTGAAATAACCTTACTTTGCCAAATCAGTTTTAATTTTTTTATTTTTACTAGCTTTCATTGAACACAGTATACTACTGTATTTGCATCTATTTTTGTTTTTATCTCTATTGCTGCCTGATTGCGTACTTCCAGTATCAAATGAGTTGTGTGGTTTACTGATCAGTTTTTAACTCTCACACTCATATTTCGAGATTCTACTGAATTGTTCTGTTAAAGGATTTCAGCTATAATTTTTTACTTTAATTTTTTTTGCATGTGGGGAAGTGTGGCACAGAATGACCAAAGAATTTTAAAACCTTTAGGATTTTTTAACTATGTTGTATTAATCCCTATGGCTGCGTCTAGATTGGCAAGATTTTGTGCAAATACTTTTAAGAGAAAAGTTTTTCCGTTAAAAGTATTTGCGCAATAGAGCGTCTATACTGGCACGTGCCTTTGTGGAAAAGATTTGCTTTTGCTCAAAAGCATCAGTGCCCAGTGTAGACGCTCTCTCATGCAAGAAAGCTCCGATGGTCATTTTAGCCATCGGGTTTTCTTGCACAAGAAATAAATGTGCCTGTCTACACTGACCCTTTTGTGCAAGAATACTTACGCAAGAGGGCTTATCCCTGAGCGAGAGCGTCAGAGTATTTGTGCAAGAACCACTGATTTTGTACATTACAAAGTCAGTGTTCTTGCGCAAATACAAGCAGCCAGTGTAGACAGGCGACAAGATTTTGCACAAAAGCAGCTGCTTTTGCACAAAATCATGCTAGTCTAGATGCAGCCGATGAGTCTTAACTCAGATGCTCCAGATGTTAATGCTAACACTAGAAAGATTTCTAGCATCTGTGCTACTTCTCTGATATAACAAAGCTCATACCTGAGTTGTGTGAAGTTAAAATGTTAATGAGCATGTCACAGGAAGATTTTTTGCATGAATTGGTATCACTGAATTTCATTTTATGCCAAATTCTTATGAAATAGCTCATTTAAATTGAAAACAAAAATGCAGAAACATGATTTTTTGCTTGTTTGCAAAGGGACACATTTTCAGTCAAAGGGAAGCCTCCTATTTGCTTAGAACCCCCCCCCACCCCATCTTTAATTTTTCATTAATTTTCTGTTTTATTATGAATACTTTGCCTACCTCTTATTCCTATCTATTTTAGAAAGAGAACTCAAAATAATTGTGAATATCTATTCTCAGTGATGTAGGTGCAAATTCATGGTATATTTGGAGTAAATCTGGTGAATGTTGTATCTGCAGATCTTGTGGGATCAGAGAGGCAATCCAGGTGATCTGGGTACAGCTGCCTAGAAAAGATCATCAGAAAGAATGCTGGACATAAGAATTCCACAGTGGTATTTTATTTGTAGTTTGTCTATTCATATTGATTAAATTAAGAAACCAACCCGTGTTCTCTTTTGGAAAAAGACATAAACAGACTGATATCTACAAAAAATGTCCTTTCCCAGAAGGTAAGTCTCTTTCCTAGATCCACTCACACTCTGTTGAGCCCACCTCACCAGGAAAGGATGTTAATGCTGTGTTACATACATCCCAGGTCTGTAATTTGGCTTTTTTTGAATGAAGGGATGAGACTCAGAGCCAAAGACCCATCATTGGGCTAAATTCTCTCCAATTGAAAAAGAGGGGAAGACCAGTTTCTAAAGAAGCCAGAACCTAAACCATTTAGAGATTTATAAGTCAAACCTTAAGCTTTATCTGGAAACCCTTGGGAAACCTGTACAAATAATGGAGCACAGTTGTAATGCATCACCTGTATAAAGTACCAGTTAGTAAGTGGGCACTCTAATCTGCATTAGCTAAAGATTCTGAGTGCTCTTTGCATTTACCCATATGTAGGGCAAATTATAGGAGTCTAGCCTCAAGTTCACAAAAGTATTCTCTGGGGTCCACCTCTGAGACCAAGTCTACACTGGCAGAGAAAATCAATACAAGATACGCAACTCCAGCTACAAGAATAGCATAACTGAAGTTGACATACCTTATACTGATTTTCTGGGGCAGCCGCACAGTAGGCAGTCAAGGGGAGAAATGCTCCCGTCAACTTCCTTTATTCCTCATGACAACAAGGAGTTCCGGCCACTGATGGGGGCACCCTCAGTGTTCGATTTAGCGGGTCTTTACTAGACCCACTAAATTGAACCCCGGAGGATCAATCACCAGAGTGTTGCTCCTCCAGCAAGTGGAGACGTGGCCTGAAAGTTACAAACCTTCCCTGCCAAAAGATTTCTTGGCAACTGTAGCTATCTAAGTGGCAACAAGTAACTAAGGATTCAACAAGAACTTGAATTAAAAAATGACAAATGTTCCCTATATTGAGGGAGCTACTCTAATCTCCACCATTTCCTTTCCTATCATGAACATGAACTCTTTCTGGTCTGGGTGAGACATGTAAAGAAGGGAAGACAAAGATCTAAGAAGTAAGAGAGGGAAACCTACAGTATCATATCAATGAAGTCACTAGAGCTAATTAAGAAATAGGAAGCATTTTCCACACACAAAAATTCAAAAGAGATTGAAAAGTTGTCTATTTTATTCAACATTTTTACAAGACGGGTCCTGGGCATAATTGTTGTTTTATTTAAAAAAACCCAGCCAAACAAAACCCACCACCATCACCAAAACTTGCTCCCTGCAAAAAAGCTTTGTAAAATTATTATATCTTTTCAATTACCTTTTATTTCATTTTATGATTATTTTCCATTTTCAAAAACAGGAAAAAATGAAAGAGTCAAAGCTTTTCATTTAGACAGTAGACCATTTTTCTTTGAAAAAAATAAATTTTTGAACAAAAATGTCAACTTGCCTAAATGCAGAAGGGTCAGAAAGTGGGACAACTTTGGGAAGGAGGAGAAGCCAATGGTCCTATGGTTACAAATGCCAAAGGCTTATTGAGAGGCATGAGAAGTAGTAGAAAGTGAGTTGCAGAAAAGGAGAAGGTTCTGGTTGGTTTGGGAAGATAGAGAAAAAAACTGACAGAAAAGTAAAGTGAGACAAAAGGAGAAAGGAGCATGTAAAAGCTTTTTAAATAAACTTCGGAAAACCCATAATTTTCAAGATGAATGTCTATGCCTTTTGAAGTTGTGCCAACTTTGGGTGCATCTACACACCACCCTATGCAAATGGCATATCTCATTTAGCCTGTATTTCGAAATAGCTTATTTCAAAATTTGGCACGTCCACATAGTGCTAAATTTCTAAATAACATGCTATTTCAAGACATCCCTTAACCCTCGTGGAACGAGGGTTACAGGGATGCTGAAATAGTGCGCTTATTATTTTGAAAAATATTTTGAAATAATGGGCACATTTAAAAGACATGGGGTAGCTGTTTTGGGACACCTCTGGTATCCCAAAATAGCTCCATTGTCTATACATAACCTTTGGTCATAAGTCTTCAATGATTTTTTTTCTTTATTTACTCTATGAAATGCAGTTGTATTATTATAGGAAAGGGTTGAGACATGTAAACTAAGATTTGTAAATCCCTCTGCTTTTGACAGTGCATTTATATACATCACTATGGATACTTTTAATCTGAAAACAAAGCTGGTTGTACAAGCAACAAGATGGAAAATCCCAATTTGGTCAAAGAAGAAATATAAACATGTTAAGCCTTTTCCCATCAGCTAAAACTTCAGTTTCAAATCTCTGTGAAAGCTCTCTTTTCCAGGAATATGAAATAGCATGCCACACTTTGGCCATGGATGCTTTAAATCTCCTTTTGAAATGTACAAATCCAGATTTATATTGTAGCTCTGCTTTTGTTCAGCAACTTATTTCTGACATTGAAAATATTAACATATAAATCTACCTTTCAAATAGTTTCCCAAATTGTTAGAGATTTAAAATTGTTTCTGCTTAATGTGGAAAAGCTTTGACTTCACAGATCAGAGTAGATTGTCTATTACCTCACTTAGCTAGTTTTTGAATAGCCTGTTTCTGTTTGAACTTCCCAAGGTTCAGTGGTATTTTGGTCTGGGAAGTTTGGTTGGAATCCTCACTAGTTCTGAGGATCCCAGAATATTTTCAGATCCAAACATTTAGCTTGGAGTCATCTTTCCATTGTAGAGACTTAGGTGGTCTCCATTACTGCCCCCCGTAAGGCCAATGAGACTTAAGTGCCAAATTTTTTAAAATGGGACTTAGGTGTCTAAATCACTTAGGTCTTGCAAGGCTGAGTAGAGTCTGCCTAAATATCAGGCCCAACCTAATTCCAGATGTCTGTGGAGGAAGAGATACTTGAGCCCAGATCTTCTACATCCTAGGCTACAGCCCTAGTCACTGTACCATCCTTCCTCTCTTTGTCAACATGAGGGGGATGGTATAAATATCACTTATCTTAGTGATGCTAACTGTAGCACTGTAGAGCTACTTGTGACCCTTTGGAGCCATGGGTGAATCTCTTAGATTATATCAACACTGTGATAAAAATCCAGCAGCATGGTCACATCTTGCTCAGGCTCTTGGGGCTTAGGCTATAAAATTACAACGTAGATGTTCGGGCTCAGCCTGTATCCAGGCTTTGAGACCCCATGAGAGGAAGAGGGTCTCTCAGCCGAGTCTCCAGCTTGAGCCCAAATGTCTACACTGCTATTTTTAACACCACTGACTGAGCCGGCTGACTCAGCTCTGAGAATCAGTGTGGTGGGTGTTTTATCACATAATACATTTGAGCTCTGGCCCTAAAAAATGGTCCTTGCTGTCCTTTTTTACACCTAACCTTTCTGCTTTAGTCAGAGAACTGTCATTCGAACAGGTTGCGTCAGAGGCCCTTTTGGTGTGTCATCTGGGATTTCTCATTTTCTCTCTATGGTGAATATGATCGGTTCTCTTCTGGCTCATGCGCTGCATTTCCATTTTCTTTTCACCTGTATTCTGGAGTTTCCCAACATTTACAAAAAACCCCAACCACCCAAACATACATCCCAAGTTACTGGATTCAGAAAACTGGCCAAAGCTCCCTTGCAGAAACTAAAACTTAAAAAAAAAAAATCTTAAGAAAAAGTACTAGGTGGATTGCGGCCCTGGGCTTGGACAGTGTTAATGTGAGATGTTGTGGGCGGCTGTACAAGGTAAAAAAAAAATGAACAAGCAAGGGGGAAAGTAAGATGGTGCACCCCAGTGCAGCATAGCAATGAGAAACTTTAGATGCTGGCAGCTATAGTGCACACAAGCTCCAGCCCCGGTGCTCAGGCTGCCATTCAGAATGGTCCCTGCTGCCTCAGGGATCCAGTAATTGTGTAGCGTGGGGGCCACACTTCCATCCCTAAGCTTCCCTCCTCGACATGCCCAATCTCAAGCTCACACACACACACACACACACCAACTACCACCCTGACTCCTGCTCCTCCCACATCTGCCCTGAGGTCCCCATGACTCCTGCACTTCTTCCCCACTTTAACCATCTGGGGGAGAGCTTGCAATAGGACAGTATCTGTAAGAAACTTAAGTTACTTTCACCCTTGGGAGAAAGTCAAGGAGCACAGGCACTCATTCCTGAATGGGTAGTTTACTGCTCCCAAACTACGCATGTCTGTTAAAAGGCAAAGAGAGGAGCATGTTACTTAAGCATCTTATCTTCATGATGAGGATTATGATGAGGATTGTGCTAAAAACTCATGTTCCCTCAGATATGCCTATTTTCTGCCCACACCTCACTTTTTTTTAACCCCTGCACTGCTGCAAACAAGTGAGCAGGACAAGACAATGTTGTTGGGTTTTTTCTGTTTAGTACATTGCAATAAACCTTACTTTACTCACATATGGCCTTGTATGAAAAACATCATGCCCACAATACACTCCAACTAAAGAACTTCAGGTACTAGCAAACTAGACTGTAATGATTTCAGAGAAGAGCTCTTCCATTCATGAGAATGATCTGAAAATAAACTGAGATGATTTACCGGTAACCCATTATTCAAACCCTCCCTTTTCAACCAAAGTACTTAAGCATGTGCAGAATGGTCCCAGAAAGGTGAATTTGTATAAAGTGTTAACTGCACAATTGCTATTAAAATCAGTGGGAGTAATTTGGCTAAAATACCACATGTCTCTGAAAATATGTAAACCTCCTGTTTTATACAATAACTTAGAAGGGTTTTAAAAACATGTTGGGCCAAATTACTCGTTTTAGAATTCCCTCGCTGTCTGTTTACACAATAGAGCATAACAGCTTCATTGGAAGACGAATACTTAAGGGAAAAAATCTCTTCATGCTGTAGTACTTTCATTGTTGTAAAAATCTGGAAGCATTGCTGTATGCCAGAAGGTAGGAAAGGATTAAAAGCTAAGTGTGTTTTACTGCTTTCAAGTATTAATATATTTGAAATGAAAGCACAAGGCAAGAGAAGTGAAAGCCCATATGTTTTCAATGCTGTCCATGTCAAAACAATGCCAATCTCCAGAAAATAGTTAACTGCTGGTCTTCTTGAATTATTCCACCAGACATCTTTCTGCCACTAGAAACGGGAAAGTATGGTGTAAGCTACTTACTGTATAACAGATTTCCTAGAGCAATCTTCTTTAACTCAGTACATTATTTTATTGGTTAAAATAAGTATTTTTATGGGAATTTCTGCACTGTAGAGGTACTTTGGGAGGATGTGGCAAAGCAGGACTGGGATAAAGGAGCTACAGATATGGAAGTTTAATTTCCTAAACAATAATTCTCCACAACCTTTGTAAATATTCTTTATTTAAAATGAATGTTTTTAAAAGATTTTAAAATGCACATCCTTCAACAACAACAAAATCACAAGAAAAATCTTTTTTCCTCTTGATCAACAGCTGGCAACTCTATGCTGTTCTGTGGTCTTCCCTTTGACATATTTTTTAAAAAGGACACATCTCACACTCCTTGACTGAAACCCAAATGCAAATTGAGTAGCTTATTTCGAGTGTATTTTGAAATAGCGTCAAATTACAAAATAAGCTATCTATACAGTATCAAATTTCAAAATAAATCACTATTCCAAAACATCCCTTAATCCTCGTGGAATGAGGTTTACAGGGACGTCGGAATAGCGAGCCCGTTATTTTGAAAGCTATTTTGAAATAATGGGCTTGTTTAAAAGATGCGGAAAAGCTATTTCAGGATACCAGAAGTAACCCGAAATAGCGCCAGAGTAGATGTACCCTTAGTGTGTGGCACACTAATGCGCTGTAGATTTACACCCCCATTTGACAAAGTTCATACACATGCCACAAGACTTTGGATTTTAATGTCTGTGTTGTAGGCTTGGTTTTATACATACTACCATTTGAGAAGAAAGAAATGGAAGCAGTGGTGATAATTCAACAGTGGCCAAGGGGCAAGTCATCTGAATAAGGAATCAAATGAAGCTAAGTTCAGACCCAATAACTGCTTTAAGAAGGGAACATCCATGAAATGCCAAAGCTGTTACTCTTTTGTTATGTTTAAAATACAGCTTTCCTGAAACCAAGTGACTCACTACCTTCTAGAAGCATGTTCCATATCAACACTGACATCATTCTGGAAACAGGATAAGCCCAGCTGTATACCCCAGCTTGCTGCACATGAAGTATGCAGACATCCCCTTAGAAAACTTTATCAAGACTCAAATAACACCCATTGCTTTTTTAATTTCCTCTGATCCTCCAGACCTCACGATCTTCACAGCACATTATTACTACATGCATGTCTAAGTGTGATGATTAGCTGGATCTCCAGTGGGAGATAATTCCACAGGCCTGGGTCTTAGGTACAAGTTACATCAATATCACTTGTGTTGCTCAGGGTGTGGATAACCATCCCCTTGTGTGATGTAAGTTACACCAACCTAAGCACCCATGTGGACAGTACAGCATCAGCAGGAGGGCTTCTCCTACCAACACACCTATTGCCTCTCAAGGAGGAGGTTTTCTTACGCCAGTGGGAGAACTCTCTCCTACCAGCATGAAGTATCTTCACCAGACACAATATAGTGATGCAGTTGCCCCAATGCAGCTTCTGGTGTCCAGTCCTTGCACTGGAAAGCTGAAATCCTGCAAATTCTACCCTGAGGGACTATTAACTGAAGGTGCCTGTTGTTCATGCTGCATTTGGGAGGTGTGATTGCAGCTCATAAAGGTCATTATCTGAGCTAGCGAGGTCTAAGCTAGTTTAAGTAACAATAGCAGCATGGCTTTGGCGGCAATGGCTAGCCATTTGAGTATGTACCCTGGATGGATTTATACTAATCGGTCGCTACTGCTGCTGTAACAACACTGCTATTATTACTCAAGCTAGATAACAGCTTTCTCAGGCTTGTCTACATGAGCTGTAATCACAGCTCCAGACTGCAGATGTGCCAGGAGGTAGCTAACTCTCTTTAGGACCTGAATATTATGGACCAGATTATTGAACTGGATTTTGTTTGAACAAGCATCCAGTGTAAAGTGATGTCTCTTTGCCAGTTTGTCTTACCTGAAAGACAACTGCTCTATTGGAGTTTCTTGGCTGACCTTCAGAAATTGTCCATGGTAGGGTGAGGTACAATAATGCAGTGAGGTGTCTCAGGCCTGGTTCATTCTAGCTAGGTCTGTATCCAAGCGGAAAGGGTCAACCCAAACAGGATGAGGTGTACCAGCTCTGCATTAGGAAAGTTGGGTTTAACCAGGCTCACCTGATTGAAGAAGCCCTGCCCCCGCAACCCTGATGGGCATACTCAGTCTGCAGCTCAGGTATAAAAGCCCAGAGAGAGGCTCACTCTGGGCTGGCTGCTGAGAAGAAAAGAGGTCCGGCCAGAGCTCCTGCAGAACTGCCAGAGAGATTGGCCTTGGTGAGAGGGGCATCGGTGTATAACCACAGTTTTGTTGCAGAAGTCGAGGGGCTGATTATGGTCCCAAGAAGCCCAGGAACTCAGTAGTGCCCCCTGGGAGAGGAACGAGTGTGTCACCCCATAACACCAAAAATAGGCTAAAGCATTTCTGCTTAACATTGGTAGTTAAGATTCCAAGCATTTTAGGCTGGGATTTTCAAAGCACTCTAACCAGAAATAGGTGACCAGAATCCACTGAATCTCAAGGCATGTAGACACCTAGTTCCTTTAGATTGAAATCAGTGGGATTTGGGAATGTAGCTTCTTATGCCTCCCTTGAAAATCCCAGCCTAAACTTTTACCATTATGGACATCCTAGAAATATATACATGGACCAAAAATGGAGCAGAGCTGAAGCCAGCAAAACAAAACTCTGAGAGTATGTCTACATTAGCGCCCTAGTTCGAATTAGGGAGGCTAATGAGAGTGACCGAAATTGCAAATGAAGTGCGGGATTTAAATATCCTGCGCTTCATTAGCACGTTCCTGGGCAGTCACCATTTTGGAAATTGACTAGCCCGGAATAACTGCCTGCGTCTACATGTGGCAGTGAAATGGGTGTTCGAAGTAAAGCCCTTAATTCGAATTAGCTGTTAAACCTCATTCCAAGAGGAACAACAATTTTTTGTTGACGTACCTTAAGATAGTTCACCACTTTCACCATTGGAGGAAAGCTGATCTCAGTTGACTGCTAGATCCTAGCTCCTGCCAGTTCTTCTGAATGCTCCCCTCTGCCCCACACTAATTAGCATTTCTTACTGACACGTATCTGATCACACCTTGCTGACACTTATGTATAAACAGAATCCCTGAATATGGGCTAACTTAAATCACATCTATATTGGTTAAATTATATCAGCCAGGTATCAACTATATAATTTCAATCTAATAAGGCAAAGGAAAAAAATTGGAATAGCATATGGAAAGAGAGGAGCAGCTTGACTGGGTTAGTAATGGTTGTACTAACAGAATGATAGCATTGAGGAATGAAAGTGCCCTTTTATATTGCCTTCTGTCCATCCTATGGCTAGTACAGAAATCAACCCTACAGGATATTTACTAATGCTTTGTCCTGCCTTCATAATTCTGCAAGCCTTAAGTCCCATGGCTTACAAAAGGACCTGAGAGAATAACACTGCCATACACAGCAAAAGGCTTGAGTATAAGCCGTTGAAAAACTCTATTAGGCAAAAATGCTGAGGGCATGATTACCAGTGAAGAATATACATGTTCACAAACCCACAGGCTCCCTTCAAGTAGAGAAAACAGCATTATTAGCCAAAATAAAGAGAGAGACTCTCTCGCGCTTCTCATCAAATCATGGTTAATTATTCATGCAGTTCTACATTATATGCTGTAAGCAAACAACTTCATAGTTACTGTTTATGCACCGATGTAAGTGGACTCATAAATGAACAAGAGATTGGTGGATAAGTTTTCCACATTTCTTTTTCCCCTTTCTCATTGCAGCTGCTTAGATTTGGCAGCATTCTTTACATTTGCAAAGAATCTGCATGAAAGACAATGAAAGTTTTGTCAGAGTAAGGACTCAATATCAAATGAGGAAAGTCATCAGAACATGCCTCTCAGTGATATCTTTTCCAGAACTGGACCCCATGCCTACTACAGTCAATGGAAGTTTTTCCATTGGCTTTAATGGACATTGAATCAGGCTTTCATGAGTATAGAGGGCATAGTGAAAGCCAGTTTCTCAAAAGAGGCCAGCATCCAGCAACTCCTATAGTGGTCTATGGGTTTTGCTGAGTGTTTATGGAAAGCTTCATTGATCAAAGTGCCTGGATGAAAAGTAAGCACTCTTGAAAATCCAGCTACCTATTTAAGTGGCTAAGCAGGAGCTATTTGTTGATAAACTCTTCTGAAAATCCCATCTTCAAACTCCATGGGGCCAATTTGCAAAGTTCCTGATGATCCACAGTTTTGACTGAATTTAATGGGAGCTGTGGTTGCTTAACACTTCTGAAAATCAGATGTTGTCTGCTTTGTGCCATTCTACAGCTACGCTTAAATGTCTGAATTATGGTTATCCACTGCAGATGAGAACGCTGCGGGAGCTACACATGTGCCAAACAAAAAGCGAATCAACAGTTTATTATACTTCAGTTTACTGCAAACTGGAGTTTTATATGAAAAGAGTACAACTGAATAGAAAGTAGACATTTCTTTTCATTGAACAACAAAAAAACAAGTTATTTAATGTTATTCTTCTGTAAGTGAATCCAAATGGAATTGACACATTGCAATAATCAGAAAACATTGTAAACTTTGCATTTTAACATTATAGCATCCAACCAAAACAGTTTTGCAGATGTTCTAGAAAACCAAACATGTTCTGTAAATAAAATGCAGCTTTGTTTTGATGTTGATGAAGAGAGTATTATTGGTGCCACAGAGATGCCTTCATATAAACAAAGGTTCACACTAACAGTCTAACATAGTAAGACAATTAAAAACAATGAGTAATTCTGTGGCGCTGTAGAGACTAACAATATATATATATAATATCATGAGCTTTTCTGGGCAAAACCCACTTCCTCAGATGACCTTGAATGGAGAAAAAAGGGCGACTATCACAATTTATAACAGAAAAAAAGAAAAGATAGGGTAAAAATGTACCAGTCAAGAGTACTGCGAGTGCTAATGAGGCTAATTGAGTGGGCTGGAAGTGTCCAATATTTAGCTTTTGATGTCAATGATGTGTTAAACGTAAGGAAGGCTGATTTTATAATGTTATATTCAACATCAAAAGCTACGTATCGGCACTTACAGCCCACTCTATTAGCATGGACAGTCTAATTGACAAGATTTTTTTCCCTTTCCCTCCCTCTTTTTCTGCTATTTTTTTGCATCTCTGGATCCCTTGCTCTATTCATCTGAAGAAGTGGGTTGTGTGCATGAAAGCTCACAATACATGTTTTGTTAGTCTCTAAGGTGCTTCAGGACTATTTGTTGGGGGTTTATTTTTGGTTCATAATGGGCCATCCAGTTAATGGCTTTGTTCAGGCCAAGGAAAATCGTGTCAAATATACATACGAAGGTCAATTCCACATGAAAGCTCATGATACTATCTATATTTTTTGTTAGTCTCTAAGGTGCTACAGGGACCATTCATTGTTTTTTAAGTTTTTCCACACCCCATAAAAGCTCATGATACAATATATATTTTTGTTAGTCTCTAAGGTGCACAGGACTACTCATTGTCTTTAAAGTTACAGACTAACATGGCTACCTCTCTGAGACATAGTAAGACAATCTGTCATTTTAGTTTCTGTTTAATAAAATGACAGTCTTTCCTTTTTTGATAACATGTACTGTACATAACCATTTGTTAGAACATGAAAAAAAGATCTTTCTTAATTTGGAAATGGTGCCCATGTATAAGTCATAGAGGGGAAAAACTGCAGTCACATGCTATTTTCAAAGATGCTTTCAATTGCTTTAGTTTAGGATCTAAATTTAGATTTTTTAAAATCCTTATATTATTACAGATCATTTATATACTGCCATAGGTTTGAAACTCATTGGAATTTTGCCTAATGAAAACTGAGCGAGGATTCAAATTTTGGCTCACACTCAGTGTTGCTTTAGCCCTCCAGTTCATTGCCAGATAATAACGAGGAGTTCCAAATCCAGCAAATTTCCATAGCCAACCTTAGCTTGGCATCATAAAGTTATATCACTTGAGAAGAAAAATGAAATTGACAATGGCTACAGCTGGGCAGATAATGGAAAAATTATACATTGAATATTTTATTTTAAAATGTTCATCAAGTTATTAAATAACTATTATTCAGGCATTTCAACTGGCAACTTTCCCATGGGTTCCAAAATGTTTATCCTTGAGCTGATGCTGAGATGGACAGTACTGTGTATCAAACACTGGCTTTGCTGGCAGCTGCTGAGTCTTCAGCACTTTTGGAAATTGGGCCACCTGTTTAGGCACCTAAGCATGGATTTAGGAGCTTAACTTTACGTTCCTATTATTAAAAATGTTGACCTGTATATACATTGACCTCATTCAGTCTCCAGTAACATGTGCACAACTCCACTGACCATAAGGAGCATTGCTCCCATGTAATTGAGGACTGAATCAACCCCACTGGAATCATTATGCCCGTCAATGTGGTTGACCTCTGAGGTGAAGCAAAGCAATAGCATAAAATAGATTGGAACAAAATCGGATCATGTTGTATCCAAATGAAATTACAGGGACAATTTGAGCAGACACAAAAAGTCAATATATCTGATTGAATACTTTACAAAGTAATTAATGCAAATGTGAAATTAATTTTGAGTTAGCCGTGTTCTCAGCCCATTAACAATGGGCTGCCACTACCACAGATGGTCAGAAACAGAAGCCAGAACGGCTGTAAGATCTTGAGGCCAGGTCTACAATGGCAGAGAAAATGAATGCAAGATATGTAACTCCAACTATGTGAATTGTGTAGTTGGAAGTCGATGTATCTTGCACTAATTTTCTGGAGTGGCCCCAGAGTGGGAGGTCCATGAGAAAAATGCTCCCATCAACTTCCTATATTCCTTGTGACAGCAAGGAGTAACAGCACTGACAGGGGTGTGCTAAGTGTTTGATTTAGCGGGTCTTTACTAGACCTGCTAAATCGGACTACGGAGAATTGATGATTAGAGCGTTGATCCTCTGGCAAGTGGAGACCTGGCCTCAGAAACTTGCCCATTGGAGTTGTGACATTATGGGGCACTCTCGGGGTATGTCTACACAGCAGGGCTAAAGCCGAAATAAGCTATGCAACTTGAGCTATGTCAATTGCATAGTTTAAGTCAAAAATAGCTTATTTTTGCTTCTGGCTCTGTCTACATAGCAGGAAGTCCGCAAAAGAGCACTCTTCCTCCGACTTCCCTTACTCCTCATAAAATGAGGAATTGGAGTAAAAAGTCCTCCCGCTCGACATTATTTTGAGTTAGCCGTGTTCTCAGCCCATTAACAATGGGCTGCCACTACCACAGATGGTCAGAAACAGAAGCCAAAAGGGCTGTAAGATCTTGGGATGAGGTGTAACGGTAGTTCGAATTAGAAAGCCTAATTCGAACTACCTACTCCGTGCCGCGTGTAGCCGCGGGCACGGAGTCCGAACTACCGGCGATTTAAAAATGGCGGCGCCTGGCAAGATGCAAATGAAGCCCGGGATATTTAAATCCCGGGCTTCATTTGCAACTTCGATTGACTACATTAACCACTCTAGTTCGAACTAGGGTAGTAGTGTAGACATACCCTTTGTTATTTAGAAATAACGTCAGTTATTCAGAAATAACACTGCTGTGCAGATGTACCCTCAGAGTTTTTGCCTCTCAGTAGTCTTTGATGTCACATCTTAAAGACAGATACACTGAGAGTGAAATCCTGGCCTCTAACATTAATTAGAGTTTGTCATTTACTTCACCAGGGATTTCACCAAGGATCTGCAGTGTTGAAGTACTTTTCAAGTAATGATTCAGAGCCTCAACAGAAGCACCAGAGCCTACACACATCTTGCAATAGATAGGCAAAACAATTGCAAACTGAGTGCTTGATACAAACCCACTGAAATTAAAGGAATTTCTGGCTTAGGATCAGGCCATTTTCCACATATTTAAATTGGTAATGTTACACTGAACTGCTACTGCATATGAGCACAATTTTGGTCCAAACCAGATCTCTTAAATGAAAGAACAGTGACTTGACAACCTTGTATGAAATTAATTCTATCCCTAGCTTTTTTTGTATTATTTAGTGTGTACAATTATCTATTCTGATGAGTAGTCGTGGTTTCTGTACATGCAATCAGTTACATACCCTTAAATATCTTCAAGTATATTCAATTTCTATTATGCGCAGTTCTGTAGAGATATTATTGAAAACATACTCTCCTTCAAACAGGGCACTTTTAAAGTTCATTATATTCAATTTTCTCTAAGAGCACCTCCATTGTTAAATTAATGGCCTGTTATCGGTGGTTAAATGAAGCCTTCATTATATTATCTGTCACCTCCCACAGAACACTTTAGATGATCACAAGACCCCATTAATCACATGAATTTTGCTGTCTGCTTTTCTTTTTTTTTTAACAGTGGTCCAACTGGGTAACATTTTTCCTTATCTATGAAACAAAGTTCCAGATGTATTCACTATAGGAGCTGCTAAGTATGAAATATTTTGTTCGTGATTAGATTCATTTTGCAATTAAAAGTACCAGAAGACATTACATCATAGATATGAAATAATAGGTTCATTGACTGGCTTATTAGAAAAATTTACCAAGAACATTTGACTCTGATAATGGTAATAACTATGGTTTCCATATGTTTTTGAGCTATTTCCACCAAATACGTCAGAGTTTTCTGAAGCCGAATTTCAAGTTGTTATTCATTTCAAAGGGTAAATAAATTAAGAATAAATAATCATAAATCCCACTTGCTAACTTTCAAATTTCATTCAGTATTTAACATGGGGAAAATGGAAAAGAAATCTATTTGTTTTCTTAAATATCACATGAAATATGTGTGTGTGTGTGTGTGTACGTGCAATGAACTAATTAAAACAATTTTACAGATCTATTTTAGAAACATTATACAACTTCTTTTCAAAAGAAATTATATCCAATTTAAATACAGCTAAGGATCCCATTGTGCATTGTGTATCACAATATTTTTGAAAGAAAATTTTTATAAAAGTAGTTTTAAAATTTCAGTTTGTCAATTTTTCTCTATTGATTTTCATGCTAGTTCTCTCAATGAAGTGTATTTGGGTGAAATTTCTGTGCACAGAGCTATTGTGCTGACTCAAGAGTCTATCATTCATTAAAGTCCCTGCAATATATGAACAAATCCATTACTTAAGAAGAGGTCTGCTTCTATGAGATTTATCTTCATGAAAATATTTGCTGCCAGAAAAAGAAACAGGTACTATAACTCCATAAACAGAGGTGCCTCAAGGAATTTCAGACAATTTCCCTGTGGCTGCCATATAATGTATTCAACTTTCCCACTAGGCTTGTTTAGTTTAACCTACTTTCCACATTCTCATCTGGTTTTGATGACTTACACTAAAAAAAGAAATAGGAAAATGAGAGAAGTTGTCATCACTGACTTTGAACCATAAACATCTGAAACTGACAATTGAATACGTAACACTGTGGCCACTATCTAGTTGTAAATGCTTGCTACTGCAGTGATGAAAAAAATAAAACAAACTTTGCACCCTCCTGTTAAGTGTTATATAAGCGTTGGGGGAAAGGTATTCTGGTGTGTGTGAAATACACTGGCTGTGTGGTTATTTGTGGATACAAAACCAATTTAAAACAATACAGCAAGCTGACTTCAGCACTATAAATAGCTCCTCTTTTTATAATGTTACCCAGAAGTCTAGCTCAAGCACACTACATATTTTTCATGTAGAATAGTGATATAAATGTAGCCGTGTTAGTCTGGGGTAGTTGAAGCAAAATGCAGGACAATGTAGCACTTTAAAGACTAACAAGATGGTTTATTAGATGATGAGCTTTCGTGGATGATGGTCTGGCCCACGAAAGCTCATAATCTAATAAACCATCTTGTTAGTCTTTAAAGTGCTACATTGTCCTGCATTTTGCTACATATTTTTCAGCTGTTTTTAGATATCTGAGCTCTTGGTATATATGGTCATGCCAATTCTCTTTCAGAATATGATCTGAGGAAGTAGGTCTGGCCCACAAAAGCTCATCACCTATTAAACCATCTTGTTAGTCTTTAAAGTGCTACATAGTTTTTCTTGTTTTAGCAAGATCAGACTAACATGGCTATCTCTTTATTACTATAGTTATTAAGCTGTCTCATAAGGCAAATTGAGTATCTGCAGTCTGGGCCACCAGTAGGATGGTTTACAGCATGCATAATGCAACATTGGCCATATCCACCGTTATGACAGTTCTACTACCAGCTGCATTGTGGCCCTGGCAAATGATTTCCAAGATGGGTTTAACTTTAAAGTTAAACTTATTGTTATTCCATGTACAATGTTTCCACACCAGAAAGTGCCTGAAGCAGCATATCTTTTTCAAGATTACAATTTAAGATAGAATGTTTTTAGCAAAGAGTGATGCAAATGGCATTTTTAGTCCTCTTTCCCAGTTTTGAACAAGATACTTATGGGGCTCCCAGAAAATAATGACATGCCCTCCGAATAAAGAAGAACTTCTGTTCTCACAACTGTGCCTGGTTCATGACTAGAAAATCTATTTCTCCTGTATCATACTAGATTCTCTAACAATATCTTCCCAACTACTCTGCATGATTTTAACTTCTCCTTGCATCAGTATGAGTGTAGGATAAGACAGAGCTATATGGCTTTTTTCGGATCAGTGTAGCTGGTAATTGATATCTGCAATCTGTACCATTGGCCTCCTTTGCAGAGTCCAGATGATCCTTTGCTACATGTTCTGTTGAACCCGCAGAAATACAGCCATAAAAATTCCACCACACCCCAAAGTCTCTCAAGATATAAAACAGAACCCAGATTAACATTTTATAACTAAGTTTTTGTATTCAGGGTTTTTTTTTGTTGCATATAAATAAGGCATGCATGCACCCATACACACACATACAAAGAAATCATACATCAGACTCAACACTGATTCCTTTTGGACACACTATAGGTCACTGTGTTCCAGACACAAACGAGAAGAAAAGTGACTCTGTCAGAGGTTTCCCACGGTAACAAACACTGTGGAAGCTTTTCCACAGGTAGCAGGTTTCTCCCACAAAGGGCAAGAAATTGAAACTCATCTATGAAACCTTTTTTCTTCACCGGATCATCACTCTTTTCATCCAGGAACAACAAAAAACAACTCTGGGAAAGCAAATGCTGCCACAAACAAGCTGGAATAGCGCAAATAGACTTCAATAGACTCAGGATTTTACTCACACTGCATGTCTACATTGAAGGTAGACTCCTGTCACTGATCCATGCCAGCTGACTCTGGCTTCTGGGACTCAGGCTAAGGAGTGGCTTAATTGCAGTGTAGACATCTGAGCTCTGGGACCCTTCCATGTCACAGACATCTAATGCTTGTGCTTCAGCCTGAGTCTGAGGGTATGTCTACACTTGCACCCTCTTTCAAGAGAGGAATGCAAATGCAGCTGAGCGAAATTGCACATGAAGCATGGATTTGAATTTCCTGAGCTTCATTTGCATATTTATGTTATGGCTCTATTTCGAAATAGCGCTATTTTGAAAAAAAAATGCTGTCTAGATGAAGTTATTTCCAAAGAAAACCCTTCTTCTGAAATAACCCTTATTCCTCCTACAATGAGGTTTACCAGTTATTTCGGAAGAAGGGTTTTCTTTCGAAATAACCGAGTCTAGACAGCGTTTCTTTTTTCAAAATAGCGCTATTTCAAAATAGTGCCATAACGCGAATATGCAAATGAAGCGCAGGAAATTCAAATCTACGCTTCATTTGCAATTTCACTCAGCTGCATTTGCATCCCTCTTTCCAAAGAGGGTGCAAGTGTAGACATACCCTGAATGCCTACACTTCAACTCCTGAGTCCTTTAGCCCAAGTCAGCTGGCATGGGCCTTCTTTTAATTGCAGTGTAGACATACCCACAGTCTCCAGTTGACTTTAAAGGATTCTATAGCATGCAACTCCAAAACAATCTTCTCCAGGACCTGAGCTATATTTAATACACAATAATGTAAACCAAAAAAAAATACTACTGTACCTTCAACAGCAACCACAGTACTACCTTGTCCAAAGCAACCACTTTCAATCATCCCAAGGGTTCTAACACATAATTGTTTAGACCTATGGGATTTCTAGATGACTGATTTTACTTTGGGGGTTGCTTTAAAAAGTTTCATTGTAATACTTGACAGCAGTCATATAGTGCTTTTCATGATCAAGCATTATTATTTTAATTGACCATCCTGCCATGAATAAGATAGCTGCCCACATGAGTGAATTAAGTACCTTTTGGAAAGTCAACAATTTTCAGACTGGAAATAATGAGTTGATGAAATCACCCTGATTTAAAATGATGCAACAGCAATGCAGAATCTGGTTTACAAGTATTGGGAAATATATTTTAAACACTTCAGAAAGTTTATGATCAGGATTTTCAAAACTGGGGCCTAAATCAATAGTTAGACACCTAAAAAAGTGGCCTGATTTTCGAAAGTGCTAAGCACCTGCAAGTCTCCTTGAGAAATTTAGGCGCATAGTCTTAAGTTCTTATTTATTTTAATGTATTTTAAATCTGGGACTTTGTTAAAGAGGGCACACAGGAAACGGGTTGGGAATGGGTGATAGGGGAGGGATCACTGGCTGATTACCTATTCTGTTCATTCCTTCTGGCATTGACCACTTTCAGAAAACAGGATACTGGTCTGACCCACTATGGCCGTTCTTATGTTCTATATTCTGAAGCTTAGCAAACTATAACCAATATTGTTTTATCTAGGACCTCAGATTTTGTAAAGTATACAATTAAACTGAGGCTGGCTCCCAAATGGTTGAAAGCAATGTTCAGTTGTAACAGAATAGCAGAGTAGTGCATATGATCCATGTGAAAGTGCATGAACCTTGCTAAAACACTTCTGCAAGGGCTATATTTCTGCTCTGGAACTGAAAACTGGGAGCAGATTTTTAGTTAGTTTCAGATAAAAGTGAGAAGCCAGGCATGAATTGTGAACAGCTTAAGAGAGAACAGCTGTTGGGCTGGTGTGCACAGTGAGGTCTCTCTGCTAATGATAAGAAAAAAAATCCAAGTTAGAGGGGGTGTAAGAACTCTTCTGGGTTCCCTGGGGGAACCTCTATGCCAATCTTTTAGAGGAGGGAGAAATGTGATAACTTGGGAAATCTGTCTGTCCAGTTTCAGATTATGAACTCTCCGTAGGTATCTTTACTAAACTACAATCTCCATTCTGAAGTGCAGCTTCATTGTCTTCATTACAACTATATTGGCCTGAAATTCCAACAGCGGTAATGGAAAAGGCCTAACAACAGAGAACTATTTAACTTTACGGAGTGGTCTTCTAAATGACATAAAGAAGGCTAAAGTCCAGAGAAAACCAGTTTTTTAAGTCTGAACTCATAGAGGAGGTTGATTTGATAATGAAGTCACCTTGCAGAAGTCAGGATCACCTTAAGAGACTGGCAAGACTATCACCTAAATAGGGGTGGTAAATTAAGGACAGGAGCTACTCTACCTAAGGCGTCAGTTTTCCTCAGCTCAAGTTGATAGAGAAGCTACCCAACAAATAGCAGCCTGATGAGGCAGGAGAGCCTGGCTATCTACTGAACACAGATACCTCCCCTTGCCCCCCACCAACTCATCCACCCCAGCTAGGGTGTTTGTGATTTTCTAAATAATCTGTATTATCTTGTGCTTTTCCTTTTAGGAAAATGAGCAATCATATGTTAGATACCTATGCAAAGTGCCTTTGTGTGCCAAAAGCTATACCTACCACATGGCTCATGAATGAGTTTCTAACCCCAAATTATCATTTATTAAAATGCTCAATTTTATACAATAAGTAGGGCCCAGTTCCTTAGAAATGACATCCAAGGAAAATGATCCCAAGGCAGCCTGTTCCACTGCACCAGTGGTGCACAACTTTTTTTCATTCGAATTTGGTGGAGCAAAAAAAAAAAGCAGCCCCTGCCACGTGTACATTGGATACAAAGCCAAGAAGCCAGGAAAACCAACCAGCTGGATCCAACCACTGTATGACCCTCCCAGGAAGGCAGCCCACGGGTTGCTCACTGCTGCACTACACCATGGGGATTGCCAAGATACTCCTGAAGAAAGGGGATTTAGTGATACAGCATAGACATCCATTACAATTGGCTGGAAGTTTTCAGGGGTGCTGGTGTATATGCATCAGATAGAGGTGCTGACATACGGTGTTGTGATTCCATCAGGAGGTAGTTGGGTTGAAAGTGACTGGTGCCCCCTGTGGCCAATTTCTAGTGCAGTTAAGAGAATAAAATGAATGGTTCCCAGAGGTAAAAGACCTAGAATTTGGGTGCTGGGCCTTAGACTCACATGATGTGGTAAGACACTGTGGCCTTTAGAGGTTGAGGTCAGACTTCATGGTCTTTGAGTGCTTAGATTCCCACTCTGCTGCAAATTCTGCAAGGGAGAGTGGAAAGATTCAAAGAAAGTGGAGCCCTGTGGGCGGCAGACTGAGGAGAGCTTACCCCTTGGTATAGGTTGTGTAGTAATGAACCTTGGCACTAGTTATGATTTATATGGTAAGGAGCCCAGTAACCCCTGCACTGAAAGGAGCCCACTAACCCCTGCACTGAAACTGATTAAATGTCTGATATAGGAAAGGAAGGGTAATAAACAGGTCCCTCTCCTTCTCAAGCAAAAGTTTAACAAAAATTACTGTTTAAATCCATGCAGGTGTCTGTCTTCACTTTGCCACTGTGTCTACTTCAGGAGGTTTTGAGGAGAAATATGAGAGTGAAGCTTGCCTGTGCATTTGAACTCATGCTCTTTGAGATACTTTCTGAACGCCATTAGATAAGCACATGCTGTAAGTATTATGTTACATGTTTAGTATCTGTTTTAGTAACTGGAAAACATTTCACCCGTAAAGGGCAGTGGGGGTGTTATATATGGGAGAAGTAAACAAGGGGGACATAAAGAGAATGGAAATGGAATAGTGCTGGTTCCAGACAGGAGAGAGGAAGGTATAATAAGAGGCAGAGCTCAACAGGACCTAAAAAACAAGAATGAGGGGTGTGAAAACCTTAAAAAGACTAAAACCTGTGAAGTGCTGAGCACTTTAAGTGCCTAATGAATGGGCAATAGGAGTAGAGAGCACATGGTACCTTGAAGACTTAAGCTGAAAGAGGATTTGCTAAAGTCTTGTTTGGCCTAACTCTCTTATCCCACCACTCAAATCTGGCTGTTTTTTCTGAATAATGTGTACACAGTGCTCTGACTCTGACTCTTTCCTACCCTTTGATTTCATGTCCAAACCTGTTTCTAAAATGGCTTCCCTTAAACACTTGCAAATCCTTGTTACAGTGGCATTCCACAGGCAGGTATAAGACCACCAAGCAGTTACCACATGGTGATTGCTAGAGTGTGAAACATATGGTACTTTGTTGTTTCCTTCCTTTTCAGCGAACTGCCTTGGATAGGAAAAGGTGGAAGAACTGAATTATTATCTCCTCTTCTGAAAAGTGTTTTTCTGTTTTGAGGTAAAAACTGGATGGTAGCACTTAACTGTCTGATTTTAAAAGCAAATTATGAGCTGGTAAAAAATGCCAGCTTGACAAAATAAGATACCAAAGTTCTTGCCTTATGCTAAGTTCAAATCACTTCAGGTGGAAATTAATTACACAAGCTGAATTTTTATCCTATACAAAGGGGATATAAGGGAAGGGATAGAAAATGCACAATAAGCGTTGAAAGGAATTGGTACAGCTTAAAAAAACCTCAAACAAGCAAGCGGAAGAAGCAACAGAAAGAAGAAAGTCTATAAAATGGTTTCACAGTTCACACCATAGGCGTGCACAGCACATTTCATTAGGGTGTGCACCCAAAGAATTTTGACCCCCATTAGCCACACCTCTGACTCCCATTAGCCACGCCTCTGGAGGTAACACTCTCGGGGCAAGATGGACACATGACCAGACATAAAAGGTGTCATATGACCCCCTTCTAAGGACTTTTTCCATCCTCCTCCTACCAATAGGGATTAGTTTGGCCCCCACCAAACCACCCTCATGCAACTATCCTGCAATTGCATTAACCCAATGTATGTGACATTAACTTGGGGGTGGAGAGTCTGGGGGAAGTGTTCCCTCTAAGAGTTTCCTCCCATGAGCAGAATGAATTTTGTGTTGTGCACCAGTACTGAGTTCATGTGGCTTGTTTGGATGTGACACTGTGGCACCCAAGTTATTAATAAATATTGTATAAACCTCTACCTTTTCCCTCTGCTGCCATGTCTCCTCCCCTTGCTCCATCAGCTCCCCTGGTGCCTGCTGCTCCCCAACCCCTCACCCTCCTCTGCTGTCCTGACTCCTGCCCTTCTCACTGCCCTCAGCCTTCCTGAGACCTGCCCCCCTCCACTAGCCCTACTCTCCCCCCGTGCCCACTCCGATCATGTGAGCTACCCCTCCTCATCCCCTCTTCTAACACCTCCCTCTACATACCTGCCCTGCTCCTCTCCTCTGGTGCTTTCCCCTGCAGGTGTCTGCCCTTCTGCTTCACCCCAAGAATCCCCTGGCACCTGTACCTTCCCTTACCCCTGCACCCTCCTGGTGCCTCCCCCTTCCCTTACTGCCCCTACCCCCTTTGTCCTCTTTTTCCCTGATGCCCACCCCCTCACCACCCTCTGCCCCCTTTCCCCTCATGCCCTGTGCCCTCACACATGACTTGTTCCATCCCAGCCTTCCTCATGCCCACCCCTTCTTTCAAGACTTCTCCCAGCACCTCTCCCTCCCCTGGCTCTCCCACCCTCGCGGTGTCACCATTTTAAAATGACAAGCCTGCCTTCAGAAGGAAGATCCTGCAACTTTTAGTGGGCTGGGTGGAGTGGAGGAGCCACGGCTCTCAGCTCCAGCTGGCCAGTTTGGGACCAGTGTGTGTGAGGAGGAAAGGGGCTCACGTGCATGCGGGAGAGAGTGAGCCAGACCCAGGACTTGGCGGGCACCGGGCAGGAGGCGCAGGTAGGAGGCAGCTGTAGTGGAGGCAGCAGCAATGGGAGCTGGCTACTGAGGGGCGGTCAGGGGAAGGTGCCTGCCACTTGCCCCAAGCCAGAGCCACCGGAGCCTGGGTAGGCAGCACCCATGGTGGGGGGGGGGGGGGCATGAGCATGCAGTGACAGCGCCGGGCCATGGGTGCCCCCTGGGTGCATTTGAGGCCGGAGGAGGGTCTCGCTTGCCCCTGGTGTTCGGGGGATGGCACCTCACTGCGGCTGTGCCCCAGCACCCGCTGAGCTCCTGAACTCTGCTCCAGTGAGATGGGAGCCGGCTGCCAGGAGCCCCTTCCTTTCCCACCTCTTCCCCTCTTTCTCCGTCCCTACCTTACCTTCAGCTTCTGCCTTCCAGTTTGTAGGACTGGATTCTGCGATCAGGCCCCAGCAGTCCCTGCAGCCCGGGCCCCAGCTGCTTCCCAGGCTCCAGACCACGTGCGAAGCCGTGGTTTTAAAGTCCTGGGCCGTTACATCACGCCACACCTGGACATCTCCCCTCTCATGCGTTATGCGGCGTTTCAGCACACCGCGCATGCACTCCCTCAGCCCCACAAATGGCCAGCATGTAGTGCAGGGGATTTTCCAGCAGCCGCCAGCCAGCCCTTTGAAACATTAGGGTGTGCCCATGCACACCGTGCGTACGCCTATGGTTCACGCACTACTTGATGTAAAGTGATACAATACACTTCTCAGAAAGTTAGTTTGGTTTGGGAAAATGGCTTTAATTTATATAGTTCTTTTGCTCAAACAACTCTTGGGTGTCATTCTGCATTCTTTGCATATGTGGCCCATACACAACGATTCATCACATGAAATATAATGGGAGTAAACACATAAGCAAGCTCCACTTGTGGAAATTCCGACTGCAGGACTAGGCATAAGCACGTAGTAAATATTTTACAAAACTGAATTTGCCGTCTTCCACAAATGCAATATACACATGCAGACACAAATAAATATATGTAACCTAAATAATACTTTAACATAGATCAGCTAAAATTCTTTATCTCAGGTGTTTTTGGTTTTGTGATATGTTGGGAAAATGCAGTGTTAATAGACCTCAAGCTCACACTTCTTGTATCATTTAGTTGGTAAAAATCTTGCAATATTGGCTAGATATCAAGACATGCAAGATGTTTTTTTCTGCACTTACACATCTGTTATATATGCAGGTATCTGTGTGCTACTGTAGCACTTTTAGAGATGTTTTGGCAGGTGAGCACAGATGCTCTGGGGAAAAAAGCATGATATAAAATGAATGGAGAAAATGCTGACAGTATCTAACATACAGTTTAGATTCCTCTTCCAATATTTAAAAAGAAATCTAGAGAAAAGCATAGAAAGCAACCCTGGAAAAAATAAACAGGCTTCTCTGATCACCAGCACAATGTTCATAGACTGAAACAATTGAAAATCATCTGGTTCAGGCATTAGCCTTTTTGCTACAGCATGACTCTGGCAGGTCATGTTCACTTGCTTGTCCACGCCGATCACTAAATCCTTTTCAGAATCACTGCTTTCTGAGATATAACCCTCCATTCTGTACATGTGGCCTGCATTCCTTCTTCCTAAATACATAACTTTGCATTTGGCTGTATTAAAAATGATTTTGTTTAGACAGGCCTAACTTGCCAGGTGATCCAGAGCACTCTGTATGACTGGTCTGTCCTCCTAATTATTTACCACAATATTTACTCTTATTTTGATTCATATTTTTCTACATACAATTTTCCTCTGTTAATTTCACTCATGACTTTCTCCAGCTTAAGAAAATCAGTCCTTTTGAAGTGCCAGGTGAGTATTTCATTGGTTGGGTCTGGCCTTTGTTTTCCCCATTTTGTATATAATCAGGTCATGATCACTGATCCCGAGACAATTTCAGTCCAATGATTAATTCATCTATATCCATCACAATGAGGTCCAAAAGAGTTACTTTGTGTTGGATACACTATCTTTTGTGCTACACAATTAATACAAACTCAAATGATATTTTATTACTGGTTTCATATTTTCCACACATTATAGTCAGGTGCATAAGGAGGTCTCTGTTCTCTGATCATGCTGTTCTCTGGTTTGATTCAGTGGTCTGTAACAACACTCCCTCCTGAGTTTTATTAGTTAGCTCATTCATCCATAGGCAAGTAAAACTGTGATTCAGAGCTATCAATAAATCTAATAAAAGTAATGGTGTCTTTCATATAGAGTACTGCCACTCCCAAACTCTTGGTTATAACTAATGCCTTTAACAGCTCAATCTATTGTATACAGCCAAGCCCAAAAGTACATCCGGATTTGCTCCAATCCTACACACACACAGACAGACACCTACAGGATCTATATGGAGCATTCTTAAAACTGAAATACTCACCTGGAGAAGTGAAAAAACAGATCAACAGACCCAAAAGAGACATGAACTACTTCAAGATAGGCCAAAAAGAAAAACAACAGAATTCCACTTGTCATCGCCTATAACCCCCTAATCTCAAACAAATTATTTACAGTAATCATGCGACACACCTCCATCAGAATCATCCAGGAACTCACCTCTGCAATCAGCCCCAGTGCCAACTCTGTCCACATATCTACACAAGCGATTTCATCACTGGACTCAACAACATCAGCCACTATATCAGGGGCTCATTTAACTGCACATCCACTAATGTGATCTATGCCATCAAATGCCAGCAATGTTCCTCTGCCATGTATATTGGCCAAACTGGACAGTCTCTACGGGAAAGAATTAACTGACACAAATCAGATATCCAAAAAGGCAACACACAGAAATCTGTTGGAGAACACTTTAATCTGCCTGGACACTCATTAATGGATCTCCAAGTCATCGTGTTGTTTCAGGCCAATTCCACAAGCCAAATACACGGGGAAGGGTTGAAACTTAACTTCATTTACAAATTTAATTCTTATCAGATTGCAATGAACAAAGATATCGGCTGACTTGCACACTACCTTCTACATCCTAATGACTTAACCAACCAATGGAAGTGCTAATTGTTCTTATCAGTCTCTTGTAACTTGAACAATCTATTCATTGACTTTTTTCTCCTTTTTCTTCCCCCCCTCCCTCCA
This sequence comes from Pelodiscus sinensis, assembly GCF_049634645.1. NCBI lineage: Eukaryota > Metazoa > Chordata > Testudines > Trionychidae > Pelodiscus > Pelodiscus sinensis. Next base: position 48,305,166 of record NC_134717.1, on the reverse strand, counting down.
ATTTATTCTTGGACCTGGACTTATAATATTCCAGTCATCTGAAGAAGTGGGTTTTGCCTACAAAAGTTAATAATACCATCTACATGTTTTGTTAGTCTTTAAGGTGCTACTAGACTATCCATTTTTTAAGTGTTTCCTGCTACAGACTGCCTTGGCTACCCCTCTGAAGCTCTGAACATTTCAATCAGATCAGTTGTCCCACCTGGTTTTAGTAATGCCAACTGAATCAAATTTCTTCTCATCAATGAGAATGTCCAGTTCCTCTTGCTTGTTACCCAGACTCCTAGCATTGATATAAAAATGATTTAAAATGTTCTTCTCACCACATTCTTCACATCACTTGTTGATTTGCCCATTTTTTTCCTTTGACAAAGAGCTGATTGAAAGCCCATTGAGGTGAATGGGAATCTTTCTATTCATTTCAGGGGGCTCTAGATGAGGCCCAAAATTAATATTCTTCAAGTTTTCTGAAGACAAACCAAGTGAATAATGTATGTGAGTTGGTTTTTCAGCATTTTCTTAATCTTCAACATTTTGTTTCATTGTCATTAATCAAGTCTGTCTCCACCTCACACCCTTTTCTTCTTTATTTCTCTAGGCTTGAACCAGTAGAAAATAGTTGCCTTCTAATCAACACCTGGGCAGACCATATATATCAACCCTGGAGAGGATGAGTTTGCTGTGGAAGCTTTTCATATTAAGGATACCCTCTGAAAAGCAGGCTACTCTGGTAAGCCTGATTCTGTGTCATTAGAGAATGAACCACTGAAGTTTTGGGTGTTTGGTTTGGCTCAGAAAGGGCCTGATCCAAAGCCCATTGAAGATTCCAATTGGCTTCCTGCAAGATCTCAGGGTATGTCTACACTACCCTCCTAGTTCAAACTAGGAGGGTAATGTAGGCATACCGCACTTGCAAATGAAGCCCGGATTTGAATTTCCCGGGCTTCATTTGCATAAGCGGGGAGCCGCCATTTTTAAAACCCCGCTGGTTCGAACCCCGTGCAGCACGGCTACACGGGGCTCGAACTAGGTAGTTCGGACTAGGCTTCCTATTCCGAACTACCGGTACACTTCAAGGCACGGGGTTTGAACCAGCGGGGTTTTAAAAATGGCGGCTCCCCGCTTATGCAAATGAAGCCCGGGAAATTCAAATCCCGGGCTTCATTTGCAAGTGCGGTATGCCTACATTACCCCGCTAGTTCGAACTAGCGGGGTAGTGTAGACATACCCTCAGTCTGTCTTGGTTTTGGATGCGTTTCAAACATGACATGATCATCCACTCACACATTCAGTAGTTTCCCTTCCAGCTGAAAACAGAAAAAGAATGAAATGAAGAGAAAAATCAATCACAAAAAGTTAAATATTTGTTTTCAAACCACACAAACAGATTCAGGTTTGATGGGGAGAGTTGGGTGAATGTTAGGTTAACAATCAAGCTAGTTAAATAATTTTATGAGAATTTTAAGAGAATATTTCTTTATTGAAAAAACATAAAAATTCAGCGAATAATCATTTATAGTGAATAATTGCAAACCTAGCTCTAGTTTCTATTTTAAAAGGCTCATCTCCAGTAAGTATGCCTTACATATAAGGAATAGCTCCTATGAAGCCCAGGAAATCTGTACAACTTCCATTAACCAGAAGTTTATAGAGGCTAATTTTTGCATTAAGACATCACAGACACCTACCCTGGATACAATGAAGGGAACAAATAGAATTCTGAGATTTCTGAGAATGGCCTTGATCTTATTTGAACCCAGGTGATTTTTATGATGTGTCTGGGAAGAATACAATGGAATTAGGTGAGATGGGAAAAAGGGGCAGAGTGCACTGCAGAGTAACACTATTGGAAACAAGCACAAACACTCCAATATCTTTTATCTTGAAATGCCCTTTGTTTCTAAGGCTATGTCTACCCACATACTTCCTCCGGGGGAGGTTTTCGGAAGACGGTCTTCCGATATTTACCCGCATCTATACGTGGCCGAATTTTGAAATAAACCCCTATTTCAAAAGGCCCCTGTAAACCTCATTGTAGGAGGAATAAGGAGTCTTTCGAAAGAGAGGTTTATTTTGAAATTTGCTGCATGTAGACATGGGTAAATACCAGAAGAACGTCTTCCGGGGAAAAAAACGGAGGAAGTATGTAAATGGGTAATGCTATTTGCATCCTTCTCCCAAAATAAAAATTGTATGTAGACATACCCCAATAGAGCTATGTACATAAAGAAAAAATAGAGTATTTGGATGTATTATGGGTAGGCAACTTAAAATTGTAGGACTGGAAGGGACCTTGAGATGCCATCTAGTTCAGTCTCCTGCACTCATGGCAGGACTAAGTATTATCTATACCATTCTTGACAGTGATAGAAATGTAGCCGTGTTAGTCTGGGGTAGCTGAAGCAAAATGCAGGACAATGTAGCACTTTAAAGACTAACAAGATGGTTTATTAGATGATGAGCTTTCGTGGGCCAGACCCACTTCCTCAGATCAAATAGTGGAAGAAAGTAGTCACAACCATATATACCAAAGGATACAATTAAAAAAATGAACATCCCACTCTCCCTACCTCTAATATCATCAATTCACAGACACTTACCTTCCTTCCTCCCTCCTCCCCTGCATCCCTCTCCTGTTCTGCAATGTGATTTGTCCTTTTCATATTTGTTCATTTTGATTCTTGACAGTGTATGTGTAATCTGTTCTTAAAAATCTCCAATGATGAAGCTTCCACAAGCTCCCAGGGCAATTTATTACTGTCCTTAAATACTCTGACAAGAATTTTTTTCTTAATGTCCAAACTAAACCTCCCTTGCTGCAATTTAAACTCATTGCTTCTTGTCCTATCCTCAGAGGTTAAGAAGAAAAGCTTTGTCCTACCTCCTTTTAAAGACTAGAAAACAGTTAACATGTCCCCTTCACAGTCTTCTCTTTTCCAGACTAATCAAACCCAATTCTTTCAATTTTCCCTCATAGCTCATGTTTTCTAGATCTTTAATAATTTGTGTTGCTCTTCTTTGGATTTTCTCTGATTTGTCCATGTCTTTCCTGAAATGTGGCACCCAGAACTGGACACAATACTCCATCTGAGACCTCATCCATGCAAAACAGAGCAGCAGAATTACTTCTTGGCTAGAGCTATACTGCAGGCTTCTTGCACAAGAACTGTTTTGTGCAAGAGATGTGCTTTTGCGCAAGAGTGTCAATGGCAATGTGGATGCCGTCTTGCGCAAGAAAGCTCTGATGGTCATTTTAGCCATAGGGGTTTCTTGCGCAAGAAACTCCTGTTGCCTGTCCACACTGCCTTCTTGTGCAAGAGCTCTTGCGCAAGAGGGCTTATTCTTCGTGGAGAGAGGAATAAGTCTTGCATAAGAAGCCCTCTTTTCTGACACTTTACTGTAAACTTACTTGTGCAAGAACGTGCATGCAGTGTAGACGCTCCACAAGTTTTTGCACAAGAACAGCTGTTCTTGTGCAAAAAACCTGCAGTATAGACTTAGCCCTCATGTCTTGCTTAAGACATTCCAGCTAATGAATCACTGAACGATGTTCACTTTTTTTATCAACTCTGTTACATTATTGACTTATATTCAGCTTGTAGTCCACTGTGATTCCACATCCCAGTTCTGCAGTACTCCTTCCTAGGCAGTCATTTCCCATTTTATATGTGTGCAGCTGATTGTTCCTTCCTAAATGATGTACTTTGCATTTGTCCTCATTGAATTTCATCCTATTTACTTCAAACCATTTCTCCACTTTTTCCAGATCATTTTGATTTTTCATCCTATTCTTCAAAGCTCTTGTAATCCCTTCCCAGTTTGGTATTGTTTGTCCCAGGATGGTATTGTCCACAGACTTAATAAGTGTACTCTCAATGCCTTTATCTAAATCATTGCTAATGGAAATGTCTTTCTGCCCCAACTTTTATGCACATGATACTAGGGTTATTTCCTTAATCCTATCATCCTTGTTCAGACAGGCTTAGGTGTGTCTTTCCCTGCCTTTTCATTGCTTGTTCTACTGGCTTTGGTTCAAGCAAAGACCAGGGAAAGGGGGAGGGCGTCTTCCATAAGTGCTATGCCCTACTTGCCAAGAACACAAAGCTGATAGGTAACCCGGCAGGGATTCATTTTGAGGCTAGCAAGTGAATTATTTATTTCAATATTAAACAATTGGTTCTTAGTTTGGGTTTTTGGAAGACTGTGTGTGTGTGTTATAGTGGAGATGTTTTTAATTGAAGATGTTTCATTTGAGCAATATTCTGGGCAGTTGCTAATATTACAGGATGGAGAACAAGACCTTATTTCCAAATTCTTTACCCCCAGGCAAATAAATAAAATGACATAGGTTCAAAATAAGGCTGTGGGAGGACGAAGTGATCTCATTCCTAACTCCACAGAATTCTTTAAGATGGATATGCACTTATGACTCCTTTATACAGTCAGAGTGTAAATAAATATTTGGCTCTCTTGTTCCTTCATTTTCCCCCTGCAAATAAAGGGGCAGCTACAGTACATCTATTTGAATTCACACTGAAAAATGCCAATTATTCATTCCATAATAGCTCCTTCAGAGCCCATTGTGGATAGCAATGATGTAATTATAGTCTTTTTAAACCCTATGATATCTACATGATAAACTAACAATTACATGATTTTAAAAAGGCTAGACCCTTATTAAGTACATAATAGGCCACAAGACTAATCAGTCATGTGTTTATGTAGTTAGATCTCATGATGTTCCCAATCAGAAGTCATATAGAAGTGCATTGTACAGGTGCATAACATTATTTTAAAACTTGAATGCCTCAGCTTCCCTTAACATTTGTAAAGAATCAAAGGTACTAGATTGTGTTGATTATTTTCATGTTCTGTTTATAAGCCTGGCTCTCTTCTCAGTTAAGCTAGATTTACACCAGTGCAATCTCTCCTGTTTTATGGAATGAGAATCAGACTCAGTAAGGCTATGTCTACACTCGCGGGTTCTTGCACGAGCAATATGCAAATGAGGCTAAACGTGGAATATCACCAAGCCTCATTTGCATACCTAATGAGCCACCATTTTTTTTCAGAAGAGGCTCTTGCGCAAGAAGGAGCATCTACACTGCCCATTCTTGCGCAAGAAAAACCCTCTTGCGCAATGCCATTACACCTATTACTTTTCAGGAAGAACGGCATTGCGCAAGAGGGTTTTTCTTGCGCAAGAAGGGGCAGTGTAGACACTCCTTCTTGCGCAAGAGCCTCTTCTGAAAAAAATGGTGGCTCATTAGGTATGCAAATGAGGTTTGGTGATATTCCACGTTTAGCCTCATTTGCATATTGCTCGTGCAAGAACCCGCAAGTGTAGACATAGCCTAACAGTTTTAAGTCATTTATAAAAACAGAAATGTATCTAAAATTGGTAGATGGCATGATTTTATTGTTAGGTCAGGGTGTTCTTTCAAAAATTCAATAGCAGCCAATAGATTGCTCTTAATTTTGAAAATTAAAATAAAATAAAATGTTAAATAAGAAAAACTTATTCATGGGTTGTTTTTTTTCTGTTACACAAAGTAGAGCTACATGAAATTTATCACATGAAATTCCACTGGGTCAGCTTGCAGGCAAATTCCCAGTCATAGGGTTGGGTTTGTTTTTTCTTCATCTGTTAATGAATGCTAGCACTGAATTTGGTGAGGGGCCAGTATGATGATAATGAGGTAACACAACTAGAGAAGAAGCGGCTTGTTTATAAAACGTCCAGGGGAAGAGATGAGTTTTCATCCCAAAGAACAAGGCAAAGATGAAGGAGAATCCTAGGCTTTCCAGGAGAAGAGGTGTCCTGAGGGAAGGGAGCAGAACATTTTATGGATTATAGGATCATTTATTTGAGTTTTACTTTTATTTAGACCTTTTATTTAATTTATCATCATGGTAAACACTACAGAAACAATACTTCCTGGTCTTCAAAGATATCATCTTCAGTTTACAGACAAGGAAACTATGCCACAGAGAAGAGGCTCGGTTCAGTGCCTTACCATCTGCGAAATTCTTGGTTTGGGGTAAACTGAAATCGAGGAGGTGCAAAACCACATAGGACAAATCTGAGAAAAGCTTTTAGCAAACCCAACAGGAAATAAGTCAGGAAGATTCACGGAGCTCTACTATGAACTTCTGAGAAACGTAAGGTACTTCTACACTGCAATTACACGTTCATGGCTGGCCTGTGTCAGCTGACTCAAACTCCCTCAAGCCAAGCTGAGTTCTTGCAAAATTAAATCTCTGAAGCCCCACAAGCAAGAAGGGTCCCAGATCTCAGGCTCTAGCCAAACACAAGTGTAAGCAGGGGCTGAACTACTGCTTGCTATCAGCCAGCTAAAAGGAGAGAGCTGCCCTGGGGTGGGTGTGCCCACTACGGTTGTTTAGCTGTACAAGATAATTAACTGTTAACTCTTGATATGTAAATACAGCTCATGCCAGGATGGGGAGGGAATACGAGGTGTGGCTATGTAAATCCAATTCAGCCAGGGCTCAAAGACTCTTAGGATATGTCTACACTACAAAGTTAATTCAAACTAACAGATGTTAGTTCAAATTAACTTTGATAGGCGCTACACATGCAAACCGCTAGTTCGAACTTAATTCGAACTAGCGGAGCGCTTAATTCGAACTAGGTAAACCTCATTCTACGAGGACTAACACCTAGTTCGAATTAACTAGTTCGAATTAAGGCCTGTGTAGCCACTTAATTCGAACTAGTGGGAGGCTAACCCTTCCCAGCTTGCCCTGGTGGCCACTCTGGCCAACACCAGGGAAACTTGTCTGCCCCCTTCCTGGCCCCGGAGCCCTTAAAGAACCACAGGCTGGCTACACAGTTTGTGCCAGTTGTAAGCCTGCCAGCACCCAGCCAGCAGACCCTGCACCTGGCATGCCATGAGCCAGCCACCCGATGCCACCCAGACCTCCGCCTCTTCCCGGGACCAGCCTGGCGGCTCCCAGGAGCCTGCTCGGGGCCGCAAGAGGCGGGCACCTGCTTGGTCTAGTGCAGAGATCGTGGACCTCATCGAGGTTTGGGGGGAAGCCTCCAATGTCCACGATCTCCGCACTAGCCACAGGAACACGGCTGTCTACGGCCGCATGGCTGACAGCCTGGCCGCCAGTGGACCCGGGAGCAGATCCGCTGTAAAATAAAGGACCTGCGGCAGTCCTATTCCCGGGCCTGCCTGCCAGGGGCCAACCTGGAGGCCTGCCCCCACTTTCAGGCCCTGGACCGCATCCTGGGGGCTCACGCATCCTGGGGGCTCACGCCATCCATGCCCCCCAGGTGGTCATCGACCCCGGGGCAGAGGGACCCGTCCTGGACACCGAGGAGGAGGAGCCGGAGGATGCCATGAGCCAGGAGCCTGCCGGGAGCCTGCCCAGGACCCAGAACCCCCAAGGAACCCCACAGACCACATCTCCTGTGTCGTCCGAGGCAGGGGAAGCCTCCACCTGTGAGTACCATCATGCTCCCCTTATGTGTATGGGGGGGTGGGGGAGAGAGGGAGCCCAGGGACCGTGTGCCTGGGTGTTGCCCACCATAGAGAAGCAGCTGGGTGTCATTCAGGGGCCTTGGCCTTGCAGAGGGGAGCTGGGTTTCACCCACCTTGTCCCCAGGGAGAACTGACCGCTGCTCTTGTTTCACCACAGCCGCAGCACCTGGGAATGCAGGGCACACCACCCCTCCTGCAACAGCCACCCGTGCCCAGCAGGCGTGGACTACCAGCGGCGGCACCTCCGGACTACCTGCGGCGGCACCTCCGGTTCATGGAGCAGCTGCTCCGCAACCAGGAGTACTGGGTCTGGGAGGACCTTCAGCTGTGCCAGTGGAGTGTGGATGCGCTGGAGGAGCAGGGCCGTGGCCTCAGAGGCCACCTCCAGACCCTGGTGGACCGGTTCCTGCCTCCTCCTACTCCGGCTCCTGCAGTTGCCCCAGCTGTCGCTCCTCCTCCCACCCCTCCTGCCCCTGCTCCCTCTGCTGCTCCTGCTCCCTCTCCCACTTCCTCTGCACCCCCCATCCCTCCTGCCCCACCCTCCATACCCGCTCCCCCCCGAGGTCCCCGCACCCGCAGTGTTGCAAGACGGGAGAGCCAGCCGGCCCCCCAAGCCTGAGCTTTCCCTTCCCTTCTTCCCCTTCCACCCCCTTCCAGCTCCCTCCTCCCAAGTTTCCCCCTCCCCTCTGCCACCCTCACTACTCCCTCCCCCCACCCCAGTTATGTAAAATAAAGAGAGGTTTTTTTGCCAAAACAGGTGTCTTTATTTGACATTAGGAAGGGAGGTTAGGGAGGGGAAAGGGGAAGGGGGGTGGAAGAAGGCCCCAGTGGGGCATGCAGGGAGAGTTCAGTCCTCCTTCTCCACCTGGAAGCTCTACCGCAGGGCTTCCCGGATCCGGACGGCCCCCCACTGGGCTTCCCGGATGGCGGTGGTGCGGGGCTGAGCATACTGGCCAGCAATGTGGTCAGCCTCAGCCATCCAGGCTGGCAGGAAAGCCTTCCCCTTCATCTCGCACAAATTGTGCAGCACACAACATGCTGCCACCACGGGAGGGATTTTGTGCTCGGCGAGGTCGAGGCGGGTGAAGAGGCACCTAAATCGGGCTTTCAGTCACCCAAAGGCCCCCTCTATCATGATGCAGGCCCTGGTCAGCCTCACATTGAAGGCTTGGCGGGATGGGTTGAGGTGCCCCATGTAGGGCTTCATGAGCCAGGGTTATAGGGGGTAGGCCACATCCCCCACCAGGCACACAGGCATGTCCACGTCCCCGACCCTGATGTGGCGGTCGGGGAAGAAGGTCCCGGTGTGCAGCATCTGGAACACGGAGGAGTTCTGGTACACCCTGGCGTCGTGTGCCTTGCCGGACCAGCCCACATTAATATCTGTGAACTGTCCCTGGTGGTCACACACGGCCTGCAGGAGGATGGAGAAGTACCCCTTGCGGTTGGCATTCTGGGAGGCCTGGTGTTCCGGGGCACAAATGGGGATGTGCGTCCCATCGATGGCCCCCCCGCAGTTGGGGAAGCCGAGGGCACCGAACCCCTGGATCACGGCGTCCGGGTCGGCAAGGCAGACCACCCTGCGGAGCAGCACCTGGTTGATGGCCTTGACCACCTGCGGAGAGACACAGCAAAGCGCGAATCAGTGGGGCTCCCGTGTGGCTGGGAGTGCTCGTGCCCTGGCAGTGCCCCGCGCCCCATTCCCGGAAGCAACCCCCCTGGGTAGCATGTAGTATGGCCAGGAGAGACCGGCCCCTCCGGTGCGGGGCACTTTTGCCTCCTCCCTCCTCCATCCCCCGTTTTCCCTGGGGCGGCCCATCCCCTCTTTGTAGCCCGCCTCGCCCCCGTCCCAGTGGCCGGCGAGTGCTGTACCTGCATGAGCACCACTCCGACGGTGGATCTCCCGACGCTAAACTGGTTCCCGGCGGATCGGTAGCTGTCCGGCGTGGAGAGCTTCCAGAGGGTGATGGCCACACGCTTCTGGAGGGGGATGATGGGCCTCATGTGAGTGTACCTTCTGCGCAGAGCAGGGGCGAGCCACTCACAGAGCTCCAGGAAGGCGTCCCTCTTCATCCTGAAGTTCTGGGTCCACTGTTGGTCTCCCCAGCACTCCAGGACGATGCGGTCCCACCAGTCGCTGCTGGTGTCCAGACGCCAGATGCGGTGGGGCATGCCGGCGCCCGGGTGCTGCCACAGCTGCGCCATGGCCCCCAGGGTGGCCAGGCGGAGAGGCAGGGGGCTAATGTGCACCAGGTGGAACCAGGCAGCCTCCAGCCATTGCTGGCAGACTTACAGCAGCAAGTCCATAAACTGCACCAGAAAGTGCAGGGCGAGCTCTGGCTCCATGTTGCCACCTGCGGCAGCGTCCCCGAAGGGAAGCACTAACACAGACGGGCGCAGAGAAAAACGCTTTGCTGTCCCTCGGCGAGGTAGGCAAGCAAACGGAAAAGTTAAGAACCGGCTGTCCAGGGGGGTCCCTTTAAGCACGAGCCTCAGATAGCCTCAGACAGCAGCCACACAAAGCAACTACTGACCTGATGCCCTGCCAGAACCGATTTCAGCCGCCCTTAAATGCGCCCTAGCATCCAATCAGTGTGGACGCGCTAGGTCGAATTAACAAAACGCTAATTCGAACTAGTTTTTAAGTCGAGATGCACTAGTTTGAATTAGCTTAGTTCGAATTATCTAATTCGAACTAAGTTAGTTCGAATTAGCCCTGTAGTGTAGACATACCCATAGACTTTAAGGTCAGAAGGGATCATTTTGATCATCTAGTCAGACCTCCTGCACAATGCAGGCCACAGAATCCCACCCACCCACTGCTAGAATAATCCTCTCACCTATATCTCAGATATTGAAGTCCTTGAAACGATGGTTCAAAACCCCAAGATGCAGAGAATCCTCCCACTAGTGACCCATGCCCCATGCTACAGAGGAAGGCGAAAAACCTCCCGGGCCTTTGCCAATCTACCCTGGAGGAAAATTCCTTCCCGACCCCAAATATGGCGATCAGCTAAACCCTGAGCATGTGGGCAAGACTCACGAGCCAGACACCCAGAAAAAAGTTCTCTATAGCAACTCCTATCTTCCCACCATTGGCCTATTTACCACTGATAGTGAAAAGTCAATTAATTGACAAGATCATGTTACCTCATCAAACCATCCCCTTCATAAACCCATCTAGCTTTATCTTGAAGCCAGATAGGTCTTTTGCCCCCACTACTTCCATTGGAAGGCTATTCCAGAACTTCACTCCTTTGATGGTTAGAAACCTTCGCCTAATTTCGAGTCTAAACTTTCTAATAGCCAGCTTATATCCATTTGTTCTTGTGTCCACATTGGTACTGAGTCTAAATAATTCCTCTCCCTCCTTGGCGTTTATCCCTCTAATATATTTAAAGAGAGCAATCATATCTCCCCTCAGCCTTCTTTTGGTTAAGGTAAACAAGCCAAGTTTCTTGAGTCTCCTTTCATAAGACACGTTTTCTATTCCTCGGACCATCCTAGTGGCCCTTCTTTGTACCTGTTCCAGTTTGAATTCATCCTTCTTAAACATGCGAAACCAGAACTGCACACAGTATTCCAAATGAGGTCTCACCAATGCCTTGTATAACAACACTAACACCTCCTTATCCCTACGGGAAATACCTCGCCTAATGCATCCCAAGACCATATTAGCCTTTTTCACAGCCATGTCACAATGGTGGCTCATAGTCACCCTGTGATCAACCAGGACTCCGAGGTCCTTCTCTTCCATTACTTCCAACTGATGTGTCCCCAGCTTATAACTAAAATTCTTGTTATTAATTCCTAAATGCATAACCTTACACTTCTCACTATTAAATAGTAAATTACTATTACTCCAATTTACAAGATCATCCAGATCTTCCTGTATGATATCCCGATCTTTTTCTGAATTGGCAATAGGTCCCAACTTTGTGTCATCCGCAAACTTTATTAGCACACTCCTCCCACTTTTAGTGCCGAGGTCAGTAATAAAAAGATTAAATAATAATGGTCCCAGAACTGATCCCTGAGGAACTCCGCTAGTAACCTCTCTCCAGCCTCAGAGTTCACCTTTCAGTATGACTCGCTGTAGTCTCCCCTTTAACCAGTTTCTTATCTACCTCTCAATTTTCATATTGATCCCCATCTTTTCCAATGTAACCAATAATTCCCCATGTGGTACTATATCAAATGCCTTACTGAAATTGAGGTAGATTAGATCCACTACATTTCCTTTATCTAAAAAATCTGTTACTTTCTCAAAGAAGGAGATCAGGTTGGTTTGGCACGATCTACCTTTTGTAAAACCATGTTGTAATTTGTCCTAATTGCCATTAACCTCAATGTCCCTAACTACTTTCTCCTTCAAAATTTTTTCCAAGACCTTGCATACTACAGATGTCAAACTAACAGGCCTGTAGTTACCCAGGTCACTTTTTTTCCCTTTCTTAAAAATAGGATCTATATTAGCAATTCTCCAGTCAAATGGTACAACCCTGAGTTTAGAGATTCATTAAACATTTTTGCTAATGGACTTGCAATTGCATGTGCCAGTTCCTTTACTATTCTTGGATGAAGATTATCTGGGCCCCCTGATTTACTCCCATTAAGATGTTCGAGTTTGGCTTCTACCTCGGATTTGGTAATATCTACCGTCATATCCTTATTCCCATTTGTTATGTTGCCATTATCCCTAAGCACTTAATTAGCCTCAATAAATACTGAAGTAAAGTATTTGTTTAGATATTGGGCCATGCCTAGATTATCCTTAACCTCCACTCCATCCTTAGTGATTAGCGGTCCCACTTCCTCTTTTTTTATTTTCTTCCTATTTATATGGCTATAAAACCTTTTACTATTGGTTTTAATTCCCTTTGCAAGGTCCAACTCAACATGACTTTTAGCCTTTCTCACTTTGTCCCTACATGCTCGAACCTCAATAAGGTAGCTTTCTTTGCTGATCCCTCCCATCTTCCACTCCTTATATGCTTTCTGCTTTTTGTTAATCACCTCCCTGAGATTCTTGCTCATCCAACTTGGTCTAAAACACCTACTTATACATTTTTTCCTCTTTCTTGGGATACAGGCTTCTGATAGCTTCTGCAACTTTAACTTAAAATAATCCCAGGCCTCCTCCACATTTAGATCCATAAATTCTTTAGTCCAGTCCACTTCCCTAACTAATTTCCTTAATTTATTAAAATAGCCCTTTTGAAATCAAAAACCTTAGTCTCAGGGGGTATGTCTACACTACCCCGCTAGTTCGAACTAGCGGGGTAATGTATGCATACCGAACTTGCTAATGAAGCCCGGGATTTGAATTTCCCGGGCTTCATTAGCATAAAGCCGGCGCCGCCATTTTTAAAAGCCGGCTAGTGCGAACCCCATGCCGCGCGGCTACACGCGGCACGGGCTAGATAGTTCGAACTACATAGCCATTCCGAACTATCTGTACTCCTCGTGGCAGAGCTCGTGGAACGAGGAGTACAGATAGTTTGGAATGGCTACGTAGTTCGAACTATCTAGCCCGTGCTGCGTGTAGCCGCGCGGCACGGGGTTCGCACTAGCCGGCTTTTAAAAATGGCGGCGCCGGCTTTATGCTAATGAAGCCCAGGAAATTCAAATCCCAGGCTTCATTAGCAAGTTCGGTATGCATACATTACCCCGCAAGTTCGAACTAGCGGGGTAGTGTAGACATACCCAGATTTATTTTTGTTTATCCTTCCATTTAGTTTGAACTGAATTATCTCACGATCGCTAGAGTCCGGCCTTGACTGCTGGGAAAGAAGAAGTAGGAAATAAAAGGCAGCTCCTGTGCCTAAGCGGAAGAAGGGAGAGATTGGGGCTGGGAGGAAGAGAAGAGTACAGAATAAGAACAGCAGGCATTGGCATCCATCCATAATCAGCGTCTAGCTAAAAATCAGTGTGGGAGTGCACTGAAAGGCAATTGAGGGGCTAGGGTGAAGTGCTTAGAAATAAGGATGTTAAAAGAGGGGTTATTTGGCTAATCATGTTGTCAATGAAATTTGCATCACCTACACAATTGGTTGATAAGGGGGCCACTCTGCAGAATTGCAGTGGGGGTAGCTCCTGGAGCTGACTGAAGTTGGGACTGAGCAGTCCTGGCTCATGCTGGCTCTCAGACCACTGTGCCTCTGCATTTTAAATATAGGAAGAGCTGGGTGGCTCTCACTACATTTAAAATGCAGAGGCACAGTGGTCCTGGACTGTCACAGGCTGGGTTTGCTCAGTCCTGGCTCGTGCCAGGTCCAGTAGCCCCTTCCCACAGCCAGCCCCAGCTGCTGTGAACATGGGGTGCTGCTGGAACCTCCTCTACCACTCCCCTCCACGCCCGCTGCCAATGATAGAGGGCCAGTGGCACCATAGAGATAGTGCTGGGTGGAACCAGTTTTTACAGAGGTAGCAAGGGTGGGGGGAAGCGAGTAGTCAAGTACTTGACTCGACTACCTGCTAAGCTTATGCTCACTTACATCCCTGATAAGAAAAGGGCTAGTGAGAAGGCTTGAGAGGAATCAGGCAAACACAAGAAATGGCCCTGGAGAAAAGTGAAACAAGGTAGTTTTGAGTGAAGTAACAATTGCCAGCAGCCTGGAGGTGGGGGCCAGCCCCCAGCCTGCAACTCCTCCTGGGGGAGCCTTGTTTGAAGCAGTAGCCACCCTATCCTGCAGCTTAGTTGGGGTGAGGGGGTGGCGCTCTGCAGGCTGGCCCTGTCCTCCTACAGCCCCTCCCATGTCTGGAGGGAGGCAAGGCTCCGTGGGCTGCTCCCATCCACCCCGCCCCCCCCCCCCCCACACAAAGCCTGCAGGCTGTCTGGGGAGGGGTCAGGCTCTGGGGGCTTCTCTCCCCTCCAGCTGCCTCCCCTCCAGCAAACCCCTGTGGCCTGAAGGTGGTCAGGGACTGCCCCCTCTTCCAGCTGGTCCCTCCCAACATCCTGCAGGCTCTCTCGGGGTAGGGGGGCCAAGCTCTGGGTTTGGGACAGGGGTCTCCTTACCCAGTCTTTAGGGAGGCAAGATGGCAGAGCTCCAAACCTGCTGGCCACTCTCTTTGTGCTACAGCTGCCCCCAGTGGCCCCTCTCAGTATTGCATCCCTCTTCTCTGTGCCCCTCACTTTCACATCACTCCATTCTCGGCCCCCTTCCCTTCCCATGTTATGGAATATAGTCCCAGTCTCTGCACTTCTCCCTGTATATATATATATATATAGAGAGAGAGAGAGAGAGAGAGAGAGTCTGTCTGTGCATCTGTTTGTCTTTATTAAGAGAGAGGGGAGTAAGAGGTAGGGGAGGGGGGCAGAGAGATGGGCAGAGAGAGAGAGAGAGAGAGAGAATATACATAAATTAAAAGCACCTACCAGTACAGCACACTATACTTGTACTGCATGTTCATTTGTCCCCTTGAGGGGAGAAGGAGAGAATGAACTACAAGTAACAAATGTTAGATATATAATTTAATGCACTCAGATGCTATGGCAATAAAGGCAATGTAAGAACCCGAATATGGTGTATTACTGAAAATTCACTTCAAAAAAATGAAGCTGAGGTAAGTTACTCTCTTCTTCAATTTTCTTATCAGCCTTCAAAGCAAACGTTCTTCTTGTTCACAACAGCTGTTGTGGAGCATGTATGAGGGTTGGTGGAGTGAAAGAATACCTCAGAATGTAAATGAGAACCCAGTCAGAAGTTTGCAGTTACAGTTTTAAAAATTTCCCAATTTATATCAGTGATCATGCCTTCCCACACCTCTCCCTTTTATTCCTCCAAAACCACTGTACTATTTCCTTTGTATTCTTCTTCTACTGTTAGAAGAAGAATATGATTCAGGATAAGTAACCTACACAAATTTTCAGTTATTGTAGATGTGCCAAGAGAAATTAAGTGAAACTATCTTGTTAATAAGGACTCGGCCCATTCTACTGCACATGTCAATCTCATCAAATGATGATAAGAACATACAACTGAACTATGTCTAGACTACAGAGTTTTGTCAGAAAAACAGTTGTTTTTCTGACAAACTTGAGTTATGTCCACATTGCAAGGACGTTCTTTCGAAAGTAAATCAAAAGAACAGAGGGCTTTTTGCTCAATTGGTAATTCTCATTCTACGAGGAAGACACATTTTTGCGAAAGAACACTTCTGCAAAAAGGCGTGTGTGGACAGGAAAGAGGAAGTTTTTCTGGAAGAAGAGGGAAGAGGAAAAAGCACAGGTGCCCTGGTAGACATTCTGTCCATAGCAATCACTGCTTACATGCGAGATAGTGTCCAGGCAGTCTGGATGCTCTTTCAAAAAAGTGCAGCACTTTTTCGATGCGCTGTTGCAGTGTGGACATTCTCTTTCACAAGAAGTTTTTTCAGAAGATCTCTTCCGAAAAAAGCTTCTTGCACAAGAAGATTATAGTCTAGATATTGCCTAAATGTTCAAGTAATTTTCAGAGTCTCTTGGGGTATGTCTACACTACCCCGCTAGTTCGAACTAGCGGGGTAATGTAGGCATACCGCACTTGCAAATGAAGCCCGGGATTTGAATTTCCCGGGCTTCATTTGCATAAACTGGGCGCCGCCATTTTTAAATCCCTGCTCGTTCGAACCCCGTGCCGCGCGGCTACACGCGGCATGAACTAGGTAGTTCGGACTAGGCTTCCTAGTCCGAACTACCTAGTTCGTGCCGCGTGTAGCCGCACGGCACGGGGTTCGAACGAGCAGGGATTTAAAAATGGCGGCGCCCATTTTATGCAAATGAAGCCCGGGAAATTCAAATCCCGGGCTTCATTTGCAAGTGCGGTATGCCTACATTACCCTCCTAGTTCGAACTAGGAGGGTAGTGTAGACATACCCTTGCAGCTTAACACAAATTTCCAGTGCAAACAGAGTCCTTTCGAGGTTTTCAGTGTGGACCTCTCACTGCAGATTCATTATCTGTCTCATTAAACTAACTTCCCTTCTATTTCAGCAGAAGCATCAGCTTTCCTTGTCACTCTGGCTCTGGGACAAAACCTTTTCTTTACTAATAATATGAATGTGGGATGGAGGGCTGTGTTTGGAATGGTGCATGCCTCATCAACTAAGAAATAAAACAAACATAACTTCTCAGAATGATGTGGGTGTCAACCCAGCCATAGTTACTCTAAGGTGTCACAGACAAATGGAAGGATGAGCCCTGGCTGATGCTAATGGACTATAGGAAATCCTTTTGAAAAAAGGGTACAGGGCAGAAGGGGGTACTGCAGGCTATTTCTAATGAAGGGGAAATACGCAAAGACTTCCACAGATATTTCCTTTGATACATCTGCCCCTATGGTACCTAAACTGGAGCATCTGCACAACCTCGCCTGCTTTGTCTAGCATCTGCTGTGAGAATTGTCTCATCCTCCTTCAGCGCAAAATAACCCATCTTCATTCAACTCAGTCATTTCTTCTGAGTATTATAAATTCCTAGACAGATTAAACAGACAAACATGCAAAGAACAGCAATCAGCACGTAACACAATATAATTAATACATAAGTCATGTAGCTTCTTCTGTAACATCCGCTTTCATATTGCAACTTGAGCCACCTTCTACTTTATTCAGCACTTTTTACTTTGGGGGATCCAAAGTGCCATGGGATCATTAACAGAAGTAAGAGAAAATATTTAGAATGTCCACTAATTCCAGACTTTACACAATTGCTTTGCTATTGTATTATCTTTTCTATGTGCTAAGGATGGCCATCCCTGAATAGACTTCAGTGGGACAAACACCAGCCCTTGTGTGAGAAACATAAAAGGAAAACATCTTAACTGTGACCTGGCGGTTTATATTCACTGACATACACCACCTAAGAAAATTCAGCTCTCCCTTATTTTCCAAAGTGTATAGATTCTTCAGAATTAAAGTTAAATTGAAAGAAATTATATCCAGGAGGCTAAGGCAGCCCAGACAGCCATCTGCAGCCTCACCACATGACAGAGCTACAGACAGCTCCAGAGCCACCAATTGTATTGCCTGAGGAATC
Source organism: Pelodiscus sinensis (assembly GCF_049634645.1). Classification (NCBI taxonomy): domain Eukaryota; kingdom Metazoa; phylum Chordata; order Testudines; family Trionychidae; genus Pelodiscus; species Pelodiscus sinensis. The sequence continues at coordinate 48,287,637 of NC_134717.1, read as the reverse complement.
AGTAGAAAAACCAGATGCTGCTACATGAAGTATGTCTTTGCCATTTAGACACCTGAGTCCTCCCTGTGCTTGAGGAGGAAAGGTAAGTTGTGTTGGAGCCAGTACACCTGCAAAAACCCTCAAAGAACATTGCTAGAGCTAGAAAGAGAGGTGCCAAGGTGAATACATGTACTGAATTAAAGACTAAAAAAAAAAGGAAAGGTAAACCTCTCTGTTGCGTTGCTGCTGTCACTTTGCAATGAGCAGTAAAGTAGAAGGTCTGTGGAGATGATCAGTTTCTCCCAAAGGATATAAGTAAGTGTTCCAGGAGCAGCTTGTAACCAGAAGCTCCATTTTTTCTTTGTTTGTCTCTTTATGTAGTATTAATTCTATGTATCACTATTGTACTGCAAAAAATCCCTGTCGCCAATGGAATTTATTCTGCGCCTCTACACTCTGGGGCATAGATATAGCGCCTCTCTTTATTTTGAAGCATGCAGATTGACAAGGTCATTATTTGGGGTCAACAGAGTAGTTTATTTTTGTATGTTTGTTTTACAATATGGTCTTGCTCACAAATATCCATTTAATGAATAGTGTAAAATGCTTTCCTTATTTATAGCTGTAAACAACTTATTTGTATTGGGATGATTCCTATATCTTTATCAGAGTAGAGATGGGAATAATCCAAAACTTTAGGGGAATTCTGAATCCATATTTGAATTCTGAAAATGATCCTTCATATGTAATAGGCCAACCCCAATCTCCTGATCTACAAATTCTTTAACAGTGGGATACTTAAAATCTGCATCCAAAACACATTAGGCTTGTACAACATCCTACGAGATAATAAACGTTTCCTGGCTCCTATCCAACCCCCTTTGTTCACTCTTCAAGTGTAACCTCTTACACTCTCTCATTTCACTTTACTGTGATGCATACATATCAGGGGGTCTTAGATTGTACTCATGATATTTATATTTCCTCACTTCTTAACTTCTACCTCCCAGTTTATACACTTATAGGGTTAATTCTGAAACATGTCTATATTTTTTGTGAATGAATACAAGCATTTTGTAGAAGAAATGTAAAAGCTACAATCTGAGAATTTGGTTCCAGGAAACATAACCTGGATCTTTTAACATCTTAGGACCCACCAATATAATCCTTAAAGCCCTCTACCAGCTGAACTCCCACTAAATAACCTGTGTTTGAAAATTGTCCGTAAGTTTATGATTTTCTTGGACTTCTTCGATTAGTCAAAATTATTTGCCAAATCATGCCTCTGCATTTCTGAAGTTCTGTAGATCATGCACAAGGAATTAGTTATAATTAAAATTTGAATTGTGTTGATTTGTTCTGGAGATATAAATCACATGATGATTCTGTTCCTTTACCCAAGATTTTAGTGTGAGTGCTCACGTTTATGAAATACGGTTTCCTTTTAATAGTCACCAATATTTGCCAGCACTCTTCCTGCCAGGAAAACTAAAAGCAAAAGAAATATAACAAGATGTCTGATTAATTCCAAAATATTTATCTAACTAGCTTAGAAAAGACTCCAGTACAGTAGGAAGTTGTAAAGTTGCAAAAGGAAACTAAAATGAACTGAGAGCATAAGGAAATATGTAAAATGCTCCCTTAGTGCATTTTACAAGGGAGAAAATTATAAATATTTCTTCTGACGTTTGTTGTGTTGTATCTGATATCCTGGATTACTTCAGGATCAGAAGCCAAAGAATGAAGTTAGGGCATATAGAAGCCGACATATCTTCAGAAACAGATGGGATGTATCTCTGAAAGCAGAGATTTACAGGACAGCTTCACTTCCTGTGTATATTATAAGATGTTCTCTACATTAAGTGTCTTAAGTGTGGGTACATTTACTCTGTTCTAACACTTTTGCATCCCATTTTCTCTTGATGGCATGCTGACTCCGAAAAATAAGCCAGAAAAACAGAAACAAATGTTCATATTATAATTCACAAATAGAGATGACAGTACATTGGTCCCAGAAACTTCTTGTGTATTCACAACCATATTTTGACAGTCAATTAACTACATGTCCTTAATCTTCAACTGAAAATCCATAACAATAATTAATTATGATAAGATTATACAAAAAGTGTGGTTCTAAAGATGGCAGGATATCATACATTTCCTTTGATATCCTCTGAACTTTTTCTCATATCCTGTGAAACTTTAAATATTAAGAACTCCAATCAGTCATTCTTAAATATATTTCTTATGTTCATTTATATCCTGCTTAGGGTTTTGACAGCATGTTGTGCTAATTTACAATGGCAAGGGGCATTATTAACTAATAACTTATCAATACAATGAAACACACAATCAAAAATCTGCATAGAACTGGAACAAGAAGAGTTCTAAATTCTCTTTTAAATATAGAACCCTTCCTTTTTTTTCTTGTAAGTTCAAAATAAGTTCTCCTGTTCTTCTGATTAAGCCCTGAGTATGCAATTTACATTGATCAACGTTCTTTCATCTATAGGCTTAGTAAGGCTGGTTCTAATTTATTAAAAATACTACTTTCAATGCAGTTCTCTTTCAACAAAATGATAGCCTTGTAATGGAGCAATGTCATGTGAAGCATTTTAATCATATAAAGCAAGAAAGATTCCTAGTTGGCTCGCATTAACAGCAGGGATGGCATAAATGGTAAAATATGACACTAAATGAAGATACCATCTGTCTATAATATTATTGAATCTTATCCCAGTAATGCTGCATGTGTGTACAAAGTACACACACAAAACAAGAAGAAAATTCTGTGCCATCTTTTGCAGGTGTGGAATTTGGCAGAACTAGCGTGGTCCCATTGTGCATGGGAAAGGGAGAGGATGCAGGAAGTCTGCACAGAGGATCCACACTCTTTCATCCTACATAGCACTGTTACATGGGCAGTGCACTCAATTACAACAGTGCAAAAAGGTATTTTGTTGCAGGCAGGAATGTAGCCACAAATCCAGCGTCCAAATGCTGCTCTGGAGGTGGCCATGTGCATTCTCCACAGCTGTGGTATCAGCTATGTTGTTCCATAGGAAGGTCGATTCTGATTCCTCTTAGATCCAGAAACTGTATCTTTGGGCTTCCTTAGAATGTGCAGAAGGATCACGATTTTATCCTTGTTTTAAGTATGTTTTCTCAATACACACAGATCAATTACATACACCTGGTTTAAAATGACTTGTTTTAGTATTAAGAAAGTTCAAAAGTTAACACTTCTCAAGGGATTGGGAGAATATCTTCTCTCTAACCTGTAACAGGATGCTACAGCTCTTAGAATCAAATACTAGCTGTTATCTCTGATCAAAAAGAGGGTTCTTAGAAATGTAGGGACAAATCCTCAGCAGATGTAAATCAAGGTAGCTCCTTTGATTTCAAAACCACTTTCTATGACAGCAGTAAGCAATAATTTTTTACTGGGGGACACGTCAGAAATTTTTGAAGTGGCTCCACGCCGCACCAGAAGGGGCAGGGCCTCTGGTGGAAGGGGCGAGGCCAGGACACTTCTCTCCTTGCCCCCCAGTCCCTGATTGGTCTGGTGGGGGGGGAGTGCATGAAATCTTTGCTCCCCTCCCAGAGGTTCCCCCTAGGTGCCCAAGCCCCTGGCAGTGGAAGGAGACTTTGCATGCTCTCCGTTCTGTCCCCAGATCAGTCAGGGCCTGGCGGAGCGGGAGCATGTGAAGTCTTTCACTCCCTGCCCCTGCCTCAATTAGAGTAATCCACCAGCTGACTTTAAGTGCAGAGCCCCTTGCAGGGTGGGAGGAGACTTTGTGCGCTCCCCTCAATCCCAATCCCTGATTGGCCTGGGGGCAGGGGGAGTTCGTGAAGTCTCTTCCCATCCTGCCTCTGTCCTGCACGGAGCGTGTGGTGCTTAGAAACACTGTGCCCCTCGCAGGGTGGGAGGAGACTTCACGTACTCCCTCCAGTCCCCAGCCAATCAGGGCTTGGGGGCGGGGGGAGTGTGCAATGTCTTCTCCCACCCTGCCAGAAGCACATGCAGCTTCTAAGCACCATGCACTCCTTGCAGGGTGGAGGAAACTTCAGGCGCTTCCCCCCGGCCACAGGTACTGATTGGCCTGGGGGGTGGGGGAGCTGCAGGGCCTCTGGGGCTGAATCAACCTGCTTGGTGGTCTGGATTTGGCCCACACAGGCCCTTTGCCCACCCCTGTTCTACGGCATCAGGCCCATAAGTTCAGTATGCAAAACAGACCTTGCTCTTTCATAGCCCTAGACATTAATGGGCCCCAGGCATTAATGTATAAACAGTTTGAAGCCAATTCTGTTTGAACTGATTATCATTTAGATATGCTTATAAAGCTCTATTGAAGAGACAAATTAAGTAATCACTCAGTAGTTTCTATTCATATATGGGGTTCACTTGTAGTGTGCAACCACAGTACCTTGTGGGGATAATGCTGAAGTGCACGTGCCGCACAGGAGCTCCAAGAGATATTGTGCCTGGTGGCTTCCTTGGGTCAGAGAGGGAATCACGACCATTGTCTGAACCTTGAAGGGGGCTGGGATCTTAATTCTAATGGAGTAAGCGGGCCTAGAGAGTTGAAGGGGTTAATGTGATTCTGCCAATGTACAGCATCCATGGTTGAGAGACCTTGGCCTGCTGAATCCCACAGCAAACACACCAGAAAATTAATTCCAGAGTTTGGGAATGTGTTGATCAGGAGACACAAAAGAGAAAGAAACCAGAACCAATCAAAAACATTTTGAAAGCAAGTGGTTATGCAAACCAGCAAGGGTGGTGTTTCGGGATGGTGGGGGGGGCAGCAGCAGTGAGTCAGGCCTGAGAGGCAGGCATGGAATTCAAGTACTTCCCCCCCTCATTCCCGAAGGCTGTATCTACAATGCAGGCTTCTTGGCAAAAACTTGCAGAGCGTCCACACTACAAGCCCGTTCTTACACAAGAAAGTTTACAGTAGTCATCAGAAGAGAGGGCTTTTTGTGCACGAGTTATTCCTCTCCCCACGAGGAATAAGCTTTTTTGAGCAAGAGCTCTTGTGAAAAAGGTTAGTGTGGACAGGCAACAGGGGTTTCTTGCGCAAGAAACCCCTATGGTTAAAATGGCCATCAGAGCTTTCTTGCACAAGAGAGCATCCACCCTGCCATGGATGCTCTTGTGCAAAAGTACATGGCAGTGTGGAAGCGCTCTTGCGCAATAACTTTTTGCACAAGAAGCCTGCAGTATAGACATAGCCGAATAGTCTGGGGAATGGGATGAAAAGCAAGCCACATCCTGGAACACACAGCTGCTGCCACCCTACCCTCACAAAACTCCACCCTTGCAAACCAGACTTCCTCAGAGGGTGCATCTAGATTGGCAAGATTTTATGCAAAAGCACTCGCTTTTGCGCAAAAACTTGCCAGCTGTCTACACTGGCCACTTGAATTTGCGCAAGAGCACTGACTTTGTAATGTACAAAATCAGTGCTTCTTGCGCAAATACTTTCACGCTCCCGCTCAGGAAAAAGCCCTCTTGCGCAAGAATACTTGCACAAGAGGGCCAGTGTAGACAGGGAAGAACTGTTTTGTGCAAAAAAGCCCCGATGGCTAAAATGGCAATCGGGGCTTTCTTGCATAAAATCGCGTCTAGACTGGCCACGGATGCTTTTGCACAAAAACACTTTTTGCGCAAAAGCATCCGTGCCAATCTAGATGCGCTTTGGCAGAAATACTTTTAACGGAAAAACTTTTCTGTTAAAAGTATTTCTGCAAAATCATGCCAGTCTAGATGCAGCCAATGAGTTTATTTTGCAGAAACAGGATGTTATAGGGCATCTGCCCTGTACTGGCCCTTTTAAGGGGTAAAACCCAGCCCTGGAAGAAGGCTGGGAGAGTGGAGCCCACAGCTGAGGCAGATACAGCCAATTAGGGCCCATCTGGGGCTGTATAAATAAGGGTCCTGGAGGGAAGAGAATGAACTCTCACACACTAGCTGGGGTATAGGTGGGACTTGGCTGCTAGGGAAACGAGGCTTCCTGAGACAGAGCAGTGCTGAGAAAAAGCAGGTGGAATTGGAGAGCTCTGACCTGATCTCACACTCAGGCTGCAGGGCCTAAGGCAAGGCCCAAGTGTACTAAGGGTGCAGGGTCACAGCCAGAGATTAGAAGGCAGCAGGTCCATGCCCCCTAGTCAGTGATAGGTGGCCATTTCAGATTACTGTTTGCCCCTGAGGTAAGGGGCTAGGTGATGACTGGGTCACTGAGACAAGGGGGTTACCTGGAGGATTGTGTGTTCCCTGGGAGGGGAGGACCCTAGAGGTCTTGGGCATTGACCTTGGGCAGTACTAGGAGGAAAGGACACTGTGGGCAGGAATGGGGTGCTCTGGGGTTGAAGAGCTAGATCCCAGAGTGACCAACAGGAGGCATCCTGAGGGGTGAGTGTCTACCTTGTGACAGAGTGTATTAGCCAATGTCTTATTCTGTCAAACACTCCTTAACCAAGAAGCAGCAGTTGATCCTCTTGTTGAAATTTGAATGGATTGTGATGAGAAGGGTTTACTTTTCCTGCTTTTAACAAGACTGGCAGACACAAAGTGGGAGGAAAAACAAGGATACTAAAGATGGGGAAAATACAGCTGTTCTGGGGTCAGATGAAGTGCAGGAAGAGAGATAGTGAAGGACAGAAATGAACAAACAGAGCAGGATCTCAAATGTATCCAAGTGGGGTCTGTGGTGATGGTCAGGGATCATCATCAATGTGCTGGTCTGGGTGACTCAGTAATAGAGACATGCCACTGAAGAATTCTCTGGAGCAAAGCCAGAGAACACTTTTCTCCCCGTTTCTCCTTCTAAAACTCCAAATGGGGCAGAAGGTGGAATAGACAATCCCTACATTATTTTGTTTGCCAGGTATGCATAATTTTGGACATACCAGTTTTGGTCTATTGATTTCCAATTATGTCATCCCCTTATAATCAGTCACAATGCTTATATAATCTTTGGTTTGCTTTAGTAGATTTTTTTTTTTTTACTAATCCAGTCTCTGTCCTACTTTCACATCTCTTCCATCAACATTCATTGTTATGGGTTATTGTAAAATATTTCACCCACTTTCCAAGGCTGTGTCTAGACTGCATCCTCTTCCGTAAAAGGGATGCAAATTAGACACATCGCAATTGCAAATGAAGCGGGGATTTAAATCCCCTTGCTTCATTTGCATAAACATGGCTGCCACTTTTTTCCGGCTTGGAGCTTTGCTGGAAAAAAGCGCGAGTCTAGACGTGGATCTTTTGGAAAATAAAGCCTTTTCCGAAAGATCCCTTATTCCTTATTTTAAGAGGTAAATCAAGTGTCTCTCCTTGTGGCAGTGAGGTGCACAGAGGCCCATCATAAATGTATGCATAAAAGCATGTCAGCTGCAAGAGCTATATGAGGAGTGACCTAGAGCTCAGGGATTCAAAGCTCAGATTTGCAAGCTCACTTGCCAAATTGCCATAGGAAAGTAGACATTTAAAAGGAAAATTATACAAATGTCAGCTAATGAAGAAATAAAACAATGATGATTGTTACAACTTGGCCCAGTACCCCGCTGTACGATCACAAGTCTGTTGCTAGTGGATCCAATTGTTGGGTCCCATCTACGTGCTTCCAAGCCATACAGAGTCTGGGTAGTATAGTTTTAGTTGCTGTTTCTAGCTTGAGGGGCTTAAATCCTATGTAATGCCCTTCTGAGGAATGTGGGGTATTCTGTCCACCAGCTGGAGACTCAAATTGTTTAAGGTCTCCTGAGGCCTGTGGTGTATGAAGGCACGGACTCCGGCCGGTGCAAGCACGAAATCATTTTATTGCAAGATTACAACTACCTTTATACCTTAAAAGTTTACAAACTGCTTTTTCCCAAACTGCTTTTTCCCAGTCACAAAAACAGCATTCTCGAAGGTCATTGACTTAGGCAGATGTTGTTATTGTTGGCTCAGGACTCGCTTGGTTTCATCCTTGGGACGCTCTGTCATGCGGCCAAAGCACTATGCTTGCTGATTCTCTACATCTCCCCCTCTTTTATACAAAGCAATACCATTAATAAGTAACATTGTCATTACATGAGCCTCAACTTTCTGAGCAGAACGAATACAAGAAAAAAGTAAAGAAAGAATTATAAAAAGCATAATAAGAAGCCCACTAGCAAGTCCAATAAACACCCACATGCGCAAATTTAATCCAGAAAACCACGTGGTAGGATTAAGCCAAGATAAATCAGATTGCAAAGTAGCAAAAACCTTTTGTGTGGTTAATTCTTGCAATTGCTGAATTTGGTTCTTTAATTGAACATGCAAAGAATTAACATGAGAACGTAAAGAAACATCAAAGGCACCCTGTAAATGGTTTTTAACAAGGTTCCAATCATGAACTGATGAATTCCAGGGGAGGGATGTCACGCAGAGACCTCCAGCAGTGTGCTCCCAATCACAATGCAGAGACAGCCTAGTCTTTAAGGCTGCGTGCCTATCACCAAGCCAGATGACCGTGGCTTCTAGGGCCTCGAGCCGCGCCAATATCTCTTCATCAATGGTCTCCTGCGTTTGGAACTCCCGTGTAACATTTATTAGAGTTTCCCCTACCATTTTTGCAGTCTTAACCGACTGAGTTAAAGAGGCAATAGCAGCAGTGGCAGAAGCAAGAATAATAATTGCTGACACGAGAGCAAAAATCAGCCACCCCAAAAATCGCTTTGTACTTCTACGAGTGTTAGTAATCTCCTCCTGCAGCAACCTTGTAAGATGGCCAAAACCACTATCTCCTTCCCAGTCTCGTGTGAGATTAACAGAAATCCATAACTCAGGGCGTCATCGAAGAGGGAACACAAAGGTTACATTATCACTTATGGAAATGCAGGTCTTATATCGCACCTCAGACAACATAGCAAGATAACAAGAGTGGGAAAATTTACATCTCTTAAAACTTGCATTTTGTGCCAAGGCAAAAACATATGGATGCAAAGTACAAACCATAACACTATTATCTTGCTGCTTAATATAGTTAGATGTATAATTCTCTAAAATCAAACTCCCTAAACTATAACCCATAAATGCTAACCCTATCCGCCGCACCCCCTCATGTAACGTGGAGGCCGTGGCGTTATCCCCATTAGTAATAAATTGTAACACAGGACCGGCAGAGCCTCCCCCATGCCACGAAAGGCTATGATTATACCGGCCGAAGGGGTCAGTGCGATTGTCCACTTTATCCCACAGCACACTGTGAGGGCCCCAATCCACAACCGTGCCGAATTCGCCCCAGAGTACCAGGGGGCTGCGTCCACGACATGCCTGCCAAACCGGTGCCGCGTCTGCTGATATCCTCTTTATCATGCAGAGGGGCAAATCGGGGGCGTATGGCTCCCACGAGTCATTACCGCTTCCGTGCATCCCGGGAATGCTCAGTAAGGTATAGTTAACTCTTTCGTCGTTCTCCCGCGCCACTAGATGCAACTGTGGCTGCACGGGCACACAGCCTGAGTCATGAAGGGTAGAAAAGCAAAGCGGTGGGAGGTCAGTGATAAGGGTGACATTGGTAACATTAACGACCTCGGTTTCTTGCTCTGCTGTAGGGGGTATCCACACCCCTCCCACTCAATCGGTACCATTGTTACTGATGGGCGGTGAGGGATCCCACCACGTCACAGGCCTGAATACAGGGGGATCAATGATGTGCGCCCAATACAAATGTACTGTCACAGTAGGCACACAGAAATCGCTCCACAGGAACCACAAAAATGCAGCGGTGACCGTCATGGATTTGTCGCTACGGATCGGCAGCAGTCCCTTCATTCTCAAGTTGAAGCTCTTGCACCGATGGCGTACCAATCCTGGCTGGCTTAACAAATTGCACAGGAAGCCAATAGGGACCTGAGGGAAGAGAAACACAGGCATACCCACGTCCCCATGTTATTAATGGTACGGGACCTTGCCACTGTCCGGATTCCAGGTGTCTGTAGTAAACCTGTGGCCGCTCCGGCCACGCAGAGTCTCGCCCAAAGTGGCACTGTGCTGCCATGAAAGACAAATCAGAAAGATTTAAAAAGTTTAACACATACATAGCTTTGTCCAAACGCTCCTGTGGGGTCATTCCCACTGGACTCCCCCTTTTTTGTTTATCAAGAAGGGTCTTGAGAGTGCGGTGCGTGTGTTCAACAATCGCCTGGCCCGTGGGGGAGTGTGGAATGCCTGTGGTGTGGCTTAAACCCCAATCCTGCAAAAAGGACTGAACTTTGTGGGAGATATAAGCGGGACCATTATCAGTTTTAACAGAAACTGGAACACCCGTTTTAACAGAAACTGGAACACCCATAACAGCAAAACAATGTAACCAATGCCGAACAACATCACGAGCCTTTTCTCCTGCATGGGCAGTAGCAACAATAAGGTGGGAAAAGGTATCAACAGTAACATGTACATAGCGCAATCTGCCAAATTCGGAAAAATGGGTCACATCAGACTGCCAAAGTTCATTGGCCCGTAGGCCTCGTGGGTTAACACCGCTAGGTACCGGTATGGCGGATAGACGCTGGCAATCCGGACAGGCGCAAACTATATCTTGCGCCTGCTGTTTAGTAAGGGAAAATTGCTGAGCTAATGATCTAGCATTCTGGAGAAAAAAATCATGTGAAAGTTGTGCTTATCATAACACATTTGAACCATATAGGTTATAACTGCTAGATATTAAAAACAAAATTAAGCATAAGCTCAACATGAATTGTTTGTCTAGCCTCATGCTGGCTGTTCTTCAGGACTTCGTAGTTTGCTTCACCTATCGCTGGGAGGTTCTTCTGGGCTGCAGCTGGTACCTTAGCCTTGGTCTCTCAGGTTCGTCTGCTTCTGGGCCTGGATTGCCGGTACCAAGCCTGCGTTGATCTCTGTCTACTTCTGGACCTGGGTCTCCGGTACCAGGTCTGCAGTGATCCTTGTTGGGGCTAACCTCTGTAGGCGCTGGAACCAGTTGGCAGTGAGAGGCATGAATCCAAGTGGGCAATCCCTTGCACTTTACAGCAGTATGTGTGGTCAGAAGGACGTGGTAGGGACCCTTTCACCTGGGTTCCAGGGCAGTCTTTCATTGGTGAACTTTCACGCAAACCCAGTCTCCTGGTTGTAGTTTATGGCGTGGCTCAGTTGGGTCCTCCTGGAAGGCGTCCTTAACCTGTGAATGATAAGACTGTACACACCTCATAAGTTCCTGACAATACTTGACTAGGCTTCTTTTAACAAGCGTGGCATCAGCCAGGTTAATTTTGGGTTGCTTAACAATTTCATAAGTCGGCCACATGCAATTTCATGTGGACTGAGTCCAGTTTTCCGATTAGAAGTGGCTCTCATGCTCATTAGGGCAATCGGGAGTGCTTCTACCCATGTGTCAGCCGATGGTCAGGGCAGTGTGTGTGTGTGTGTGTGTGTGCTGAGAAAAGGTTTAACGTCCGTGACTTTACTGCTAGGACCAGGGTCCCATCGCAGAGGGCAGCCAGAGTTTGCACACAGGCCAGAGTTCTCACATATTTTAGCAAGTTTGTTCTCTAAAATCCTGTTTCATCTTTTTACTGCTTCTGTGCTCTCCGGGTGTCGCTCACAGTGCACTGCTTGTCTGGTAGAGTAGTGCTTTGCCAGTTTTTGAACAATTTGTCCAGTAAAGTGGGTACCTTTATCACTGGAGATCACAAGGCGTATTCCCCATGATGGGATGTAATGATTTAGAAATTTCCTTGCCACTGTGATGGCATCAGTTTTCCTGCAGGGATAAACTTCTACTCATCTCAAAAACAAGCAAACAATCACCAGCACATTATTCAAAAAAATTGACATTTAGGCAATTGAATAAAGTCCATTTGTAAATTCAAAAATGGTCCCAAAGGCGGAGGTCTGGTTGCCGGGACTGTCTTTACAGGTTTACCCACGTTGTAGGCTTGGCAGACAGGGCAAGCCAAACAGTAATCTTTGACTGCTTGGGAGAATTTGGGAGCAGACCAATTTTGTTTTACGTTTGCCAACGTGCGACAATCCAGGGAGCACGGAGGCAAGGTGAGGTAGCAAGACCACTGGGGCAACAATGTGGCCAACAGAGCTGCACCAGTAGTGCTCTGGGTGCAAGGTGCACCCTGCCAGTCTTCACTCCTGCTTTTCCAATTCTGGGGCTTGGTCTTGCAGGAGGGCCAGTTCCGAAAGAGATGGCAAAGGAGCTGGCGATTGTAGGAGAGAAGGGAAAAACAGCAGGTAGAGGAGCAGATTTCACTACATTCCAGACAGTACAAACTGCATAGCCTGCTACTAAAACTCCACTAGAATTATAAAAGCAAAAAAACCATCTGTGTAAAGCACAAAGTTAAGATTATTCAAGGGACTTAAATTATTCTTTCATTAAAACAACAATATTGTACACACAACGTTTGAAATACATATATTACAAACAAGACACACAAGACAAATCTGGACAGAACACAGAACACAAACTTATTATGTCATGACACAGAACCATGATTTTGTTGTTGTTGTTGTTTGTTGTTTTTCTTCAGCTGGCACCAGCGCTTTCTGATGATCTGAAAGAAAAGAAAACATTTCTCCCCACATTGGGGTGGTGCATTATATTTTAGAACACTTTTTCTTTACAGATTTTTGCTACTTTTTGATCAGCCTGCTGTTACCCAATGGTATGCTTTTATTTTGAACACCAGCTTGAGAGGGTTTGAATAAATTACTTTATTGTTTAATTATTAAGTTAAAGGTGGCATGCCTCAGTTTCCCTCTTGTACTGCAGACCAGGCTTTTTTTACTGCCACAGAAACTCTCTTAGAACAAGGTGCTTGCTAATTACTATTCCAGCAAGCAAAAAAGGTTTTCTTTTCCTGAAAAGAATCACATGCAATGTTACAGGCTTACTTATGGGGTACAGTGCCCCCCCCCCCTTTCAGAACAGACAGGCAGTTTGGAGACACACACAACCTTGGGTCTGAAAGCAAGCCAAGAGTGCTATCAACTCAGCCTTGAACAGAAACACAGTGAAATTTCAGAGTTTGAATTCTTAAAACAATAATTAGTTTCCTTGGAAGACACATTTAACCCTTAGGGTGCAGGTTTTACAAATTTATCAATTCTGAAAGAGTTTTCGCCTTGTTACGCAGAGGGTCCAAAGCATTCCTGCAGTCTGTATTAGCGTTTTCGATAGCCAATTGAAACAGCAACAGGTGCTGAGCCTCCTCTGAGTCTACTTGTCATTGTATGGTGGTTTGGAGCCTATCCAAAAATGACACATAGGGCTCCTGGGGGCCCTGGCGAACCGTAGCAAAAGATGTGTCCCTTTGGCCCGCATCAGGGACCTGTCATAAGGCTCGAAGGGTCAGCGATGTGGCTTGCGTAAATACCAAGCGATTCATCTGAGCCTGAGCCTGGGGAGTTGCATATTGGCCCTGCCCTATAAGTTCATCTATGCCAACGTTTACCCCATTGGTAATATTATCCATAACTTGCAACGTAACACCATCATGATACTCGGTGTCCCAAACTGCATACTGTGCCGGGCTAAGTAGCAGGCGTAATAGCGTGCGACAATCATGCAGGGCCATAACATATGACTCCGAAATAGCCACAACCAAATTCATCATATAAGAAGACTGTAATCCATAATCCTTCACAAATTTGCACAACTCTTTTATGAGTTCATATTGCAAAGCCTCATGTTGGGTGGGCCGTTTGGGCGCATACACAATTGGAAAGGCTTGTAGAAGCTGTACATCTCCTCGCCGAAGAGTCTCACGGCAGCATTCAGATAAACCCCCTGCCTGTTCATTATGCGAGGGCGCCACTAAGGGGGGCCCATATGGAGCGACCGTGTGGCTTGCGGACCTGTATGAAGAAGCAGAAGCTAATGTTGGGGCAAAAGGCGGAGGGGCTACAATCGAGGACTGAGAAACAGCTTGTAGCCTCTGAGTCTGTAAAATTTGCTCCGCCGTCAGCGCAGATGCCGCCAGGGCCTTGACGGGCTCGAGCGACGGGTACGAGTCAGGCCCTACGCCGACCGCCGCCGTCCCTGTGTCAAAGGAGTCCGCGGGCCCACCGTCCTCAGATTCACTGTCCTCAGGGCCAAGGCACAAGTCATCAGGCTCCGGGGAGACCGGGACCGTGGCGTACACTGACTCACAATCCTCCCCGGGGGGTTTTGGGAGAGGGGACGAGGGATCCTCTGGGTCCTGATATATCCTGGGATCAAATGTTGCCGACGCTTCCTTCAGGACCCACTCGGCGGGATGCAATGCCCGTATGGCTGTATAAACAGTTCGCCACGTTACTATGATCCCTTTTGGGAGGGATAATGCAAGATGTTCAGAGGTTCTCAGTTCCTTGCCCACCTTCTCCCAGAAGGTCAAATCATAAGAACCCCCTTCCGGGAACCACGGGCAATGGTCTCGTATCCAAACCAACAGCTGAACCAGCTGTACAGGGGGAACCTTAAACCCCTGTTCCTTCACAATGCGCTGCAAGATCTCAAGCTGCAGTTTTTGCTCTTTCGTGGTAGACTGCCCCATACTGTTATTCTGTCCGTGGCTGCTCACCTGTTCGTCCTGCAAATGGTGATGTCAGTAATTTCGGGAGCTCCTCTCAACAACTTATCCTCCGTCCAGCTGCAGGTACACCACCGGTTTGAATCACTCGTTCACTTCAAGCCCTGTATTGGGCGCCATTTGTAGTGTATGAAGGCACGGACTCCGGCCGGTGCAAGCACGAAATCATTTTATTGCAAGATTACAACTACCTTTATACCTTAAAAGTTTACAAACTGCTTTTTCCCAAACTGCTTTTTCCCAGTCACAAAAACAGCATTCTCGAAGGTCATTGACTTAGGCAGATGTTGTTATTGTTGGCTCAGGACTCTTGCTTGGTTTCGTCCTTGGGACGCTCTGTCATGCGGCCAAAGCACTATGCTTGCTGATTCTCTACAGAGGCCCTTCTCCAGTTGTTCTCCCAGAGATATAGTAGGTTGTGTTCTTTCTGGGCTTATCGTGTATCCCCTTCACGGATGGTGCAGCAGGACAGCAAGGAACAAATACTTAGCAAATAATTTTGAATGCTTTAACCAATGACCTTACTCTTTGGCTGCATCTAGACTGACATGATTTTGCGGAAATACTTTTAACAGAAAAGTTTTTCCGTTAAAAGTATTTCCGCAAAAGCGTGTCTAGATTGGCAAGGACACTTTTGCGCAAAAAGTCTAGATGCGATTTTGCACAAGAAAGCCCCGATAGCCATGTTAGCCATCGGGGCTTTTTTGTGCAAAACAGTTCTTCCCTGTTTACACTGGCCCTCTTGCGCAAGTATTCTTGTGCAAGAGGGCTTTTTCCCAAGCGGGAGCGTGAAAGTATTTGCGCAAGAAGCACTGATTTTGTACATTACAAAGTCAGTGCTCTTGCACAAATTCAAGCGGCCAGTGTAGACAGCTGGCAAGTTTTTGTGCAAAATCTTGCCAGTCTAAACACACCCTTTGAGCCCCTGGGAGTTAAAAGTCTTGGATGTAACAAAAGCCCTGAGAGGCTATTCCCCCTGGTCTGATCTCTCTCTTTTTTAATGAGTCTGTGTCTCTGCAATTGTGGATGGGCAGAGTCCCTCCTGCATATCCTTCTTACAAGTGGTGATTGTTGCCTTGGCTGCCCCGCACTCCTCCTGGCTGGGCAGAACCCTGCTGTTAAGGAGAGTTAACAGAAATGCCTGTAAGTCAGTGGTCTCCAACCTTTTAAAGCATGAGATCGCTTTTTTAATTTAAGTGCAATCCAGGATCTACCTCAAACTCAAACACCCTTGCCCTGCTTCCTTCCTGCCCGTTCTCAGAGGCCCCAACCCTGCTTACTCCATCCTCCCTCCCCCATCCTCACTCACTTTTACCAGGCTGGGGGCAGGGGTTTAGGGTGCAGGAGGGGTTCAGGATTGGGGCTCAGGTTCAGAATGCTAGCTCCAGCTGGGCACAGCTTACCTTGGGTGGCTTCTGGGTGGTGGTGCTGGGGGCTAAGGAGGGCTCACTCCTACCCTGGCCCTGCACCACTCCCCAAATCTGCCAGCAAACTCTCTCCATCCTTGCCTCACTCTGCTCTGTGGAGATGGTGTACAGGGTGTAGGGAAGGGCACCCTGACATTAGCACTCCATCCCTTCTCTTCTTTTCATGCCCTGCACAGAAAGCAGGAGGCTCCTAGGAGTAAGGGGCACCTCCAAGGCAGAGGGCAGGAGCAGCATGTTACTGCTGAAAGGGGTGGATGAAGTGCCAGCACTTGATAGCCTCTTGACCAAACCAGTCAGGATCACCTGTCAAAGGTTCCAAGATCTACTGGTAGATCCTGATCTACTGGCTGGTGACCACTGCTGTAAGTTGAACATAGGGCCTCATTTCACTCAAAGTTATATTAATTGTCAGCTTTTAAAACTAATTTTATATGCAATTTTGCAAGTACAGTACTGAGAACTGTTGCATGCACAGCCCTATTTAACAGTTAAGAACAAACACTTTTAAGGCAACAAACTTGTTTTCTCTCTTGAACCTTTGTGGTTTAATGGACTTAAACTCAGGGTTTGTGTTTTTATCCTGTTGTTGCTTTAAAAACAGTGATAGAATAAATATTTTTAAAAATTACCATCGAGGTGGGTTCTACGTCTTTTCTCACGCCTTTTTTTAAAACATTGCTTTGCTTAATAGACAACTTCCTTCCACCCTCACAGCAGGTAAATTGCACTTGCTGAAATTCACGACCATGCATGGGAGGAAAGAGGGGATGCAGGGTCACATGCCTCTCCTCCCCTAGATTTCTGCCTCCTATTTAGCAAATGCTAAATGTTCCAAGACCATCCATCCAGAATGGCAGCTGCAGACTCTGCCCCACAGGTCAGTGGGGTTGGGCAAGTCCTCATGCATCTCACTAGGACACTCAGCAATAGCTTCCCCTGCCCCAGCACTCACCATGTGACCATGCTGTGCGGGAAGGCAGGAAGCAAGTGGGCGACTAGCTGTGGGCTGAGTTTTGCCTCCCCCACCCCTGTTCTCCTTCCCTGCTACTGGGATTGCTAGCACTTCCTTCTGCCTGCTTTGCAAACTGCCCAGGGTGAACACCGAGTGTCTATTCCCACACTCCCACTCCTACAGTGGGGCTCAGCCCAGGGGAAACTGCCCTTCCCCCTCACTGCAGTGGAGCTTGCTCTACTTTAGCAGCAGCTTCTAGATCCAGAGATGATGCATGGGGCAGTCACGCACCCCCTCCCTCCCTGAACTTTTTAATTGTCCTCCCCGATTAACAGCTGTGTGTCGTCTCTGGCTTCCACCAATTTACCCTCCACTGTCACTTCCATCATCTCTGAATTTGAATCAGTGACACTAGTTGTCATAAATTTCTGAACTTTTTATTAAGAGTTGTATGGAGATTTTGTTCTGCATTGTCCAGTCTCGTCCACAACAGCTGCATTATCAAGTGCACAT
Organism: Pelodiscus sinensis; assembly: GCF_049634645.1. NCBI lineage: Eukaryota > Metazoa > Chordata > Testudines > Trionychidae > Pelodiscus > Pelodiscus sinensis. The sequence continues at coordinate 48,270,186 of NC_134717.1, read as the reverse complement.
GTGTCACTTTGAAAATTTAAACTTTAAAGGATTGTGTTGTGTTAAATAATATTGTAACAAGACACTACAGGCCCAGCACTGAAGTTCTTACTCAAGCAAAACTCCCACTGAAGCCAATGAGAGCCTTGCCTGATTTAATACACCATCCCCTGGTGACTTTGGCAAAATGTCTGTATAACTGAGATGCCCAGAATTATTTAAATAATAATAGACTGGGAAAGAGGGAGGTTAATACAACTCTATCTCAAACTAGTTGAATAATAGGACCCACTTATATGTAGATATGTATTATTTTCACCAATAATAAACTACACACTTTGGGCTCTGATCCTGCAAATATTCAAACACTTGAGAATCTGCACATGAAGGATTCCCACTGTGCTCAGTAGGAATACTTACCTGCATACATTTAAATAACAAATGGTTACGTAGCTCCTTAGGGCACAAAGTGGGTTGTGCCCATGAAAGCTCATAATACTATCTATATTTTTGTTAGTCTCTAAGGTGCTGCAGGACCATTCGTTGTTTAAGTTTTTTAATTTACAGACTAACACAGCTACCCTTTTATCTGCATAAAGTTACTCCCAAGAGTACAGGAACACAACCTTAATTTGCATCAGTCTAACCTCATGTGAGATTAACTCGTTCTTTACAGAAACATCAGAGGCTAATTTTTTGTCCTTGTAACTTTGACTCGTGTATTTCAGTTTCTATCTGCTCTAGAATTTATGGTTTTCAAAAGCCATTTTCAAATAGTTCAGAAGAATTTTTCCCCATGGAATAAACACCAAGAGAGAAACCACAGGAATTTTTACTGTTTTAAAAATATTCCAACAATCTATTGCTAGTGACCTAACAAATTATGACAGGCAATAAATATATCAATAAATGGAGATCTTAATGAACCATAAACCTCAGCTGGAGTGAATCAACAACACCACTGGAAGATAATTAAGATAACAAGGCCATCCCTTCGTTTAAACTATTGGTTTAACAACAAAGAAAAGATGGTAAAATGTTGTGGAACTTTGAACCATGGTCCTTGTACTGGCCACAATTTATTGCAGAAAAAATGCAAATTCAAAATTCCTTATCACTTACGTCTGTACAGTGAACGAGCAGATGAGACCCGTTGTTGATCTGACAAAGACATTTTGCATGGATTATACTTACAAGAAATTAAATATATGTAATAGAAATGTTTATTGTGCTTGCAAAAGGGAAGTAAAAGAACAGTTTTGAATTTGTAGGATTTCAACTTCAAACATTCTTCATTTTATTGAATAATTACCAAACATAGTAAATTTGAATCAGAAACTCTTAAAGTTTCCATTACTCTTTCCATAACTAATTTGAATTATTTTGTGATTTGTAATAGTAAAACTTTTCTTTGCACTAAAATGACAGTTGAATAGGTGACTCAATTTAATTTTGTTAGCAAATGTTTATTATGAATTCTAATCATAGTAGCCATGACTTTTTTCCAATGAAAAACAAAAATAATTATTTAAACCTTTCACCCAGAATACTCTGGTGTAAAACATAGTGCATTCAGCTAATTTAAGTGACAGAATTGTTTATGTAAACTTTGGTATCTGTAGGTAATTGCAAAGTATGACTTTATTTTGCACAAACAAATCCATGGACAACCTCTTCAAAATATATAATAGATTATATAGTTGAGAATGTGCTAACTTTTCTCCAAGGCATTATTTTCCCATTTAAAGTAGTTGTGTGTTTTAACACCAGATCTGAATAATACAGAAATGTTTTTTTTCAATCTCTTGAATGAAACTGTCTTGCTCTATGCTCCCTTGGCACTTCCTGTTGTTCATAGCAATAGCAGCAGGAAGTTACATGTTCCAATCAGTGTGTCTGTGTTTAGATGGTTAATGTTAGTCCATGTCTAAAAATGTGACCGTCTCTATTTTTTGTACATATTTTCCCCTAAAAACTGCAGGGAAGTGTGGGAACTCTGTGTGCAACTCAAAAATACTGATAATTTTAGAGAAGGCAGACACAGGCACAATGCTGGGATGGGGGCAGCTTTCCCACAAAATTGTGCTTGAGCACAATCATCTGGGGTATGTCTACACAGCAAAGTTATTTCAAAATAACAGCAGTTATTTCAAAATAACTTTCCTAGCATCTACACAGCCATTCCGTTATTTCGAAATGAATTCGAAATAGTGGAGGGCTTATTTCGAAACTGGTAAATCTCATTCCACGAGGAATAGCACCAATTTCAAAACTGCTATTTCAAAATAAGCGCTGTGTAGACGCTTATTTCGAAATAGGGGGCCTCCAGCCCTTCCCAGGGTGCCCTGCTGGCCGCCCTGGCCACAAGGCAACTTCTGACCTGATGCCAGGCCAGAATTTGTTCCAACCACCCTTAAATGTGATTCAACGTCCACTCAGTGTGGACGCGCTATTTCGAAATAAGCTATTTCGAATTAACTATTTCGAAATTGGATATTTCAAAATAACACTGTAGTGTAAACATACCTCTGGTTAAGAGCAGAGACTGCCAATTTCCAAATCCTTTCACTTACCAGTGAATCTAAATTTGAATCTGAATGCCCAAATCGGGAAAGGATAGTGTGATAAATCATTCTTTCATCAATTACATGCTCCCTCTTCAAAACTGAGGGAAATCTTAAAAACATGTAGAAATACTTGATGAGTTCTATTAATAAGCAAGTAAAATGATAACACCCATTAGAAAATCATAGAAAGGTGTACACTGTTTGTATTTAAAATCAACAAGCATCCTAAAATATGGGAATGTTCAGATCTGGGATTTTGTTTTGGGTTCATTTCTATTTTAAAATGAGAGACTAATAAGGCATTACAGTATTATAGCATTTTTTTCTCTTAGGGTCTCCATTTAGGTACCCCTTCATTACAGATAAAGATTTAAGTACAGGTCATACCCAAATTTAATTTCTTCTTCCCTCACTTTAACTATAGGTTGGGAGTTCACTAAGCAATTTCAAGAGTCAGAAACAAAACTAAGAAAACATTATTCTGATTTACCCATGAGAATAAAAATGAAATATCTTTACATTTTTAATACACTTTGACATATGCATTGTATCACATCTGGATATGTCAGACTGAATTATGTCACATGATGCTTTGTAACCTGATGTAACTAAATTCATATTCCAGGGTGCTTTTAGAACTTAAGTAAAATAAAGAACAGTTAAATGACAGTTGCCACTTTGGGGAACCTGGAGAATTTGGAACTTTGGAGAATTTGTTCTGCTAGTTTTCTGTTAAACAGATCAACTCTGCTCTCTCAGAGAATTATTTTCAATTAACAGGATACTAAATTATTTTGTCCCCTTCACATCTGACCTCTGGAAGGTCTAGATTTAAATGTAATTAAATGTTAAAAAAAAGTACAAAAGAACACTTAGGAAATGTAACAGCTCCTGCTGAATGGTTGTAACTTGACTACCTCCCACATATCATATGCATCTGTATGCATATGCAGTTCTTTAGTCTAGAAAAGAGAAGACTGAGAACAGTTTTCAACTACCTACAAGGTTGTTACAAGGAGGGAGAAAAATTATCCTCCTTAACCTCTGAAGCAATGGACTTACACTACAAGAAAGGACCTTTAAGTTGGATGTTACAAAAACTTCCTGTCATGGTGATTAAACACTGGAATAAATTGCCCAGGAAGGTTGAGGAATCTCCATCACTGGAGATTTTTAAGAGCAGATTAGACAGACACCTGTTAGGGATGAGATGGTACTTGGTCCTGCCATGAGTGCAAGAGGCTGAACTTGATGATCTCTCGCGGACCCTTCCAGTCCTGCAATTCAGATTCTTTTTTGTCACTTTATATTAGGTTAGAGATTCATCTGTATTAATGCTTAGTATATACGATGCAATACATATACAATATTAACATCTTATCTTTTTATATCATTGATGTATATTGTTTTTACTTTGAAATTTTATTTTTAGCTTTGTAAAAAGAGAGAAATGCCTGGGATTAATGATATTTAAATGATCACAGTAAGATGCTCGGGTTCATACCTCACTGAGATTAATGGAATGGTGGTAGGTGTGGTTACACGTTTGCTGCTGCTGCTGCTTTAGCTGGAGGCAGTGTTCAGAAAGGCTGAATTAACAGGTCAGAAGCACGTAATGATGCATTTTTACAGCAATCCCATGGTGAGTGAAAATGACCAAAACTGATATGTTTTAAATTAAAATGTGACGTATCTTGTATATATAACTAATTTGGGGGAAATCTTAAACACAGTGTTGGGTTTTTTCAAATGTGACTTTATATGGATGATTTGAAAGCAGTGGCTTTTGGTGTTGAGGACTGTGGTGTGTGTGCTTCACTCAGATTTTTGCCCTCTTCATCATGCCTTTGGTTCAGCAGCACCCCAGCGCCTGTCATTCTGAGGAAAGAAGACACACATTGTCACAAGGGGGCTTCACGGGGCTCTAAGAAAAATCTCGGCACATGAGCATGCTCTAGTGACATTTTAAAAACTTTTTGAAAATGTTGCAAGTCAGCCAATCTCTTTTGGGATCTAGCTGTGGGCATAATCCATAACAGCAGTACACGTTTGTCAAGATTCAGATTATACAGATCAGTCATTTCCAAGTTACCTCAAAGAAGTGCTACAATCTCTTCCTTTACATTAGTATCTTGTTTCCCCCAGAGATAAGAAAATGTGTCCTCTCTCAATTAAGACAAAGCCTGGAGAGCTGCAGTCCAAGGCTGTGTCCAGACTCGGGTTTTTTCGGGAAAAGTAGCCTTTTTCCGAAAAAACTTCCCCTGCGTCCAGACTCAAGCCGCGTTCTTTCGAAATTAAATCGAAAGAACGCGGCTTTTCTTTAGATGGCAGTAAACCTCATTTCACGAGGAAGAACGCCTTCTTTCGAAAGTTCCTCTTTCGAAAGAAGGCGTTCTTCAATGTAAATAGGGCTTCTTCGAAAGAGAGCATCCAGACTCGCTGGAGGCTTTCTTTCGAAAAAGCAAGCCGCTTTTTCGAAAGTTCAACGTGCAGTCTAGATGCTCTCTTTCGAAAGAGGCTCTTTCGAAAGTATCTTTCGAAAGAGCCTCTTTCGAAAGAGGCTTGCAGTCTAGACATAGCCCAAGAGACAATTTTTTTTCAGAAAGAAAAAAAAATGAAAATAGAAGGTTGTAACTGATACTGTTACACAATATTAACTCTATTATTTGCCACCAAATATGCTGACTAGAGTACACAAATTCAGCATAGAGCAGGGTTAATCAGAACAGGAAAAATGTGAAGCTACAGAAAGCACAAACTTGAAACAACTAAACTTTTTTTCTGCTTTTAGTAGAATAGTCCCTAAGGAAATGTGACACTGACTGTGAACCTTTTTTCCTCTGCATGTAGGACATTGACCTTTTATTATCAGGTCAATTATGGTTATTTATCTCTAGCTTTACTGCTATGTATGATAAAGAGCTGGTGATAATTCTGTGGTTGAGAAGGTGCTTTTTTCTTCCCCAACAGCAATGCTGTCTGAGCAGAGTTCAAGATCATTCATCTGTAATCCTAAGAATAAGAAGTCAAAGCAAGTTCTGCAGCAGTCAGGCAGGTCTTTGACCTACTTTATAGGGAGACCTTATTTGGCTCTGGGCAGTACTACAAGGATGGAGCACAGAGCCTGAGATGCATTATTTGCTCACCCAAGAATCTTGCTATCCTGAACAAGTTTACAATGGGCTGGCCTGGGTTATACAAACCACAGGTACTCTGAAAAGGAACAGCCTATGACCTTGCTAGCATGCTGACCACAGTTATGAGTACTCTCCAAGGAAACCTGATAAGTCATTGATTTAGCTCACATCTAGTGCACAAATATGGAAGACTCCAGTGCCCAGCTTGCCATAATGGGGAAATATCCAGCAGCTTGTGCAAAGAATTGCGGTTTTCTGTGTATATGTACAGTTCCCTCACCACTCTCTCAATTTATCTATCCATACAGCAAAGTAACTAGGCAGAATTTGTCCCAAAGAATCTTAAGCAATGTACAGTCAGAAAATGTTCTTTCTGAGCAGAAATAGAAACTTTCAGATAATATTTGTGGAGCACTCAAAAATATTTCAGTTCCCAGAACCTAATAATATTTCAGGGGGCCACCCCTACATTCTTTAGATTTCCACTGTTTCCAGAATCATAATTACCATGTTCTCAGGCTGTGTAAAGGCAGAACTTCACACTCCCAGGGAAATTCACACATCTACTTCCCACTTGTAACCTCCTCTCCTCACACTCCCCTCCAAAATCTTTCAACAGGATGTAGATCCATATATTTACTACTTACACACAATTCCATTTTGCCTATGTTGTGCTCATTTGCACCTCTAACGGGCCACAGTGAAACCATAATTTTCACCTTTTAAGAAAGGAAATTCAGATGCAGTTGTACTTGGAGAACTGGGAAAGGTGTTACTGTTCAGAAGCTGTCAAAATACAAACGTACTCTGGGAAATCTATATTAACAAGACTGTGGGGCAGTGTGTGATGACAGCTTCTTTTTACAGTGCGCAGCATAGGCCCCATTGATCACACTTCTGAGGTGGCTGAGGCACACTTGCTGCTTTCCATGTGTCTGCATTAGGTAAAACAATCTCTTTATTGGAGCCATCATTTATTTTGTTGTTTTCTTTTTGTTTGCTTTGCCCCCCAGTTATCTGCAAACTGTGAAACAGGCAAGTGGTTTAGAAAACATACAGATCCCAGGGTAAGTCATTCTTATCAGATCTGTTGGTGGTGAATCATGCTGACAGATTGGAGTTGTTTACATCTGACAAACTATTGAAAATGCAGGGTACCCAAACTATAGCATGGAAAAGGCTTTCAAATGCAAACACAGATCGGACTGGAGAGTAGCTCATTATTTGCATATTTCCTAAAGATGTTACATGTACCAGTCCGAACATCTTGTTCACAAAGATATTTGGAATCTCAATAGTAGAAAGCTATTAAGAATGAGGTAGATAATAGAACATAGTGGATTCTTTAATTTCTTCAGGTGGCTGAGTAATACCTAAGGACTCAAGATTTGCATGCAGGTTGTGAAAGTCTCAGATCTGTGACTTTCCAGGATCTCTGACATGTACAGCTAACCCCAGGGCCACCCTAGCAGCTGGGGCATTCCCTGGGCTGCTACTCAGGTGTCCCCAAGAAGCTGGTCCCAGCTCTGGAGCAGCAGTGGGGCCTTGGGTACCCTTCACTTCCCCTTTCCTTCCTCCTACAGGGAAGTAGGCGAAGGATCCCAGGCTGCCCCCAGCAGCAACAAAGGCATGCCAGAACCCTCCTCCTGAGCAGCAGTAGCATTGCCAGAGAACATCCCTCCCCCCTGCACCTACGATATAGTCCAGGATATTTATAATACAAGTCATGGACAGGTCACTAGCCATTCCTTTTTGTTTGTTGCCTGTGATCTGTCTGTGACTTTTACTAAAAATACCCATGTCTAAACCATAGCCTTAGTAACAGCACAGGCTAAAGGAGCTGCTTTATATGCAGTACTGTAAGTTCCATAAACATTGCTCCATTTTATTTCATGCTGTACAACTATTTTTGACCATGTTCTTGACAAATATAAATACCTCCATGCCATCTGCATGCTTCCTTGCTTCTCTGGGCTGGCTGTAGCCTCCAGAGCACAGCACACTTCTGCTATGTGTCCCCTGTAGAGTGGCATTGAGCTATGTTTGTGTTGCACCCGCTGGGGACTTGACTTATTCACAAGTGTCATGAAGGTATTTATATTCTACCTAGACAGCCAGCAAAGATGCTATGAACAGAAGGTGATAACCACCCATGTGAGCAGTGCTCCATTGACTAATAGAGCTGAATTTTAGCTCAAGTGTTACTATGTGACATGCACTTGATGAGAGTGCTAACAAGTAAGTTTTGCTGATTTCAATTATTTGCAAGTGTTTTTCATCCTATTACACAATACAACAATTTTTCACAGATGTGAACATTCTCACAAGAGTTCAGAGGAACCGAATATAGGTGGCTGCTTGCTTCTTTAATTTGTCTATTGCCTTCTATCTGATATCAAAGCATTTTGCAAACATTAATGCTGAGGAGAATATAAGAATTATCCACATTTTTACAGCAGGAAGAATTCAAGCAAAGAAGCACCAAGATTAAATGGTAAACTCCACAGAAAAGCCAGTAGTAGAACCCCGCTCACTTGACTCCCAGTTCTAACTAAAAGAAACATTAGGGAGTGTCCGAATTAGTCTGTACAGGATAAACTAAAAAACCAACAAATGGTCTGGTAGCACTTTATAGACTAACAAACATGCAGATGGTATTATGAGTTTTCATAGGCACAGCCCACATCAGATGACCGCTAACTCCATTATCTAATATGTGTGTGTGTAACCAAAAAAAAAAAAAAAAAAAAAAGAAAGAAAGGCTAGACAGTGTATTTTTAATTTGATAATATCATTGCTGTTCTGAGTTGGGCATTATGTGACCTTGTCTACTCTAGAAAGGCAATAATCTGACATTCATTCCTTGATTTTTCTTATTGCAATTGAAAGTGGAAACTGATCATCTATTTTTTTAAAAGGAGAGGCATAACCAAATCCGTGAACTTTGTGAGGATTTTGACATCATTGTGTCATTTCTGATCAGAAAAGACAGTTCTCATAATGTCTCATTTTTGAATCATCCTTGTAAACAGCCATGGAAAGAAAACTGTGACTAATATCTATTATTTTCACAATTCCCTTTCACTCTGATGAAATGTTATCTCAATATTTTTTTTCCATCAGTCACATTGAGTCACCCTTTGCAATTGGGGGGAAGTGAAAACACTTGTCCCTAATGCCCTATAAATGAGAGTGTCTTTAAAGTGCCAGTGGACTCCTTGTTAATATTCAAAGAAACTGGCTACAGATTCTGGCTTGCTAACTGGAGAGTCCTCCTCTGAGTAATTCAGAAAGGGTAATGAAGTTTTGAAATACTTATAAACTTTTTTGGTGCTTCTCTTGTGTACATACTTGGAATGAAAGCTTTTTCTCATAGAAAGACTTTCTGTATTTTATTACCTCACGAATCCATAGGAGGAAGGGCCATGTTTCTCCAATAAAGTACAATTGCAAAATCAATAAAAATAAATTAATTTTCATTCTGTTTAAAATATAGATCCTCTTCAGGAGCATTAAGTAAGCAGGTCAGAGGATCTCTTGGAGGCAAGCAATATAAAATTCCCCTATTTTCAATAATTATAAGTCAATTTTTGTGAAATCTGCAGGAGACAGCTATATCTAGACTTTTAACTAGCCAAGGAGTTCAGTTAGGAGCAAGATGGATTCAAAGGGTTAATTTCTGAGGTATATAAAATCCACAATTTTGACTGCAAAAAATAAAACAACCTAAATGAAAAGCTAGCGGAGGAATTTAGATAAATAAATTAATTTGGTGGGTGGGTTCCTATAAGGGAAAGGAGGCCTACACTCGAGTTAATTTAAATAAAGAAGAACTTTTTTACAAATTACTGAATAGATGATATTTCAGTTCAGTTAAGATCCATCATATTTTTACTATTAGGTTAGTGCCCTGCTCTGTCAGAGGAATTGAGAGAGAAGGAGGCCATGCCTGGACACAGGATAGTTTTGTCCAGAAATGTAGATGGTTTGGGGAGGAAATTATTAAATACATTGTACAAAAATAATTTCTAATGGAACACAGATTTTCCTTATATAATCTGTGTTTCTCTGGTCATATTTATGTTTCTCTGGTTGGCCTGAGGTAGGAATAAGAGATCCTCCGGAAAAGGGCTTTATTCCGGAGGATCGCGCCAGTCTAGACGCTTTTTTTCCGGCTTTTCCCCAAGCCGGAAAAAAAGCGGCGGACATGTTTATTTAAATCTGCGGGGGATATTTAAATCCCCCGCGGATTTCCCTATCCTGACTTACCTGATTTGCATCGCTTTTCCGTTTTTAGGGGCCAGTGTAGACGTAGCCCATTGGTATAGCAACATTCTACCTTAAATGAAAGAATTTATTCCAACCAGCACAAGCTTGATGATGGGCAAATACACCAAAAGCTGCCCCAAGCTCCCATTCCTGACACTATACTACCCAGCAGTTCTACCAAAATAAATCAGAGCTTGACCCATCACATTGCTGGGTCATCATTACAGATCCCAGAAGCATTTACAAGACAGGAACTGTGCCCTCCCTCCCCCCATCAGTTCCGGAGATGGATATCATATCACTGTGTTTGTGGGATTCTCCTGGCGACTGGCCCACAATACATCTAGGTCCCTTTCTTTATCCTGGTACCAGTCTCAAAGTGAGAGGCATGGATCACTGGTCTTCTGAGCACTGCTGGTCAACGCAGCAACTGCTGCCCCAGATTCGCTGGTGGTTGGCCACAGGGAACATCAGGGAACATCAGGGGCAACCCAGAGCTACCTTGAAAAATAAAGACTCCAAGAGTCTGGACTGGTTTGGACAAAAAAATATTCCTCATCTCGCCTACAGTTGGCAGAGGCCAACCACCGGGCAGTCCTTGGCCACTATGAATTTAATGTAAGCAGAGGCTGAACTGCTGCTTGCTGTCAGCCAGCTAAAAGGAGGGGTGGGTGTGCCCACTATAGTTGTTTAGCTCTACAAGGTAATTAACTGTTAACTGTTGACATGTAAATACTGCTCAGGAGAGAATCCAAGGTGTGGCTATGTAAATCCCATTCAGCCAGGGCTGATGGAGGGTCAGTGTTGGAATGGAATGTGGAGAATTGTATATAATTTGGGACTGTTGTGGGGGTAACTAATCATGCTACCCCTAAATGTGGGAACTGTAAAATATGCCACCAGTGCTTGCAGGAGAGACACCACCATCATGGTAAGAGGTCTCAGAAGAACAAGCCTTTCTCCTTCCAGAGCTGAGTGAACAGAGCTGGGGGAAAGGGTTAAAGGACTTGAGTCAGCCTGCTTCACACCTGCCAGGTGTGAGCTATAAGACTGGCCCAGCCTGCACCTTTCCCCCTTTGTTTTAAGGACAGACCTAAAGCAGACTACCTGAGGAGTCTTTTTGTTTAGTAGTCCAGTGAAAGCTGGATCCATTTGACAGCCCAGCTGGTGGCTAAAGAGTTGAAATCACTGAGAGCTGAAATCATTGGTTTGGCTGAGAGTTGAAGTCACTGAGCTGAAATCACTGGTTTGGCTGCGAGCCAGACCTATTGCAGCCAGTAAAGTGGCGGCAATCAGTGGCCTGGCGTGGAGCAGTGGCAGGCGAAGAGCAGCCATCAGTGGTGTGGCGTGGAGCGATGGCAGATGAGGAGCGGCCATCAGTGGCGTGGTGTGGAGCAGCGGCAGGCGAGGAGCAGCGACAGGTGTCCAGCGGAGTGTCCAGAGGTGTGGGACAAGACAGCTGGTGAAGCGTGGCGGAGTTTCATATAAGGTGCCCCCTATCTTTCCCTCCACCCCCATTTCTACCCTGGTTGGGAGGTGAAACCCTGCGGGTGAACTTTGGGACTCTGGGTGGCACAGAGACTTGTGGGGACACAGACTTTTGGGGAGTCGGATTCTGTGGACTTTAGGCGATTCTTGGCTGGGGTGGGGGCTTGGCTCATGTTTGGGTTATGAACTCTGTGGTGTTTTCCCCAAGCTAATGCCGTATGAATTCTCCCTCTGTTTCATTAAATGTTCTTTTCCTACACTCAGACTCAGTGCTTGCGAGTGGGGAAGCATTGCCTCTCAGAGGCGCTCAGGGGTGCATGAATTTCCCAGATCACTGGGTGGGGGCTCGAGCCGGTTCTTTGTGAGATTGACCCCAAGATATTGAACCCAGCCCTGGTTACTGCCAGGCCTACCCAGCAGAAGGGTTACATTAATATGCCGCCAAGTTCAAGAATTCCCTCCTGGAAGGTTCCCATAAAGAATTCTGGCCAGTGCTCGATGAGGGTACAACTGCTGTGATAGTGGCTCTTGAAGTGGCATCTGACGGTGCAGACTCCACAGCTCACAACGTGGCATATGCCACCAGCATTTGGCGAGTTTTCTGGCTACTCTCTGGCCTGTGCACTGTCACTTTCAGGACCTTCCCTTTGATGGTCAGACCCAGTTTGTGGAGCAGACAAATAACAAATTACATCGGCTGAAAGACTCCCACACCATCCTGAAAAATCTGGGGCTTTCCATCTCAGGTTCAGCAGGTAAGCATTTCAAACTGCAACTACCCAGGGTCAAAGGAGCCAGCCTGCACAGGAGCCACCTCACAAAAAGTTCAAGGGCTTTAGATGCTGCACAAGCCGCCTGCTCTCCCTCCTCCACCCAGTTGGGCTCAGTCTGCTCCAAACCAGGAAGTTGTTTGGAGGGTATTGCTGAGAATGACCTACTGGATTATTTCCTGAATCTGATTTTCCCAGTGTTCTGCAATTGTCTTTCCATTTTTTCTCCCAACACGGACCGTGATAACTTCAGACCATTGGCTCCTCTGTATGGTAGCATGGGGCTAGACCCTTTGATTTTTCACCCTCCATCTCCATCCTTTCTCGGGGACTCTTCTAATGAGTCGTCTCTCCCAGGAGGTTCAGAGGCTCTTGCCGCTGAGGTGTGGTGGAGAAGGTTTCGCTTCCATGCTAGAATAAGCATTTTTATTCCTGGTATGTTTTGATGCCAAGGGCAGTCTACATCCCATTTTGATGCCAAGGGCAGTGCTTAAAGAAACTGAAGTTTCTCATGGTCTCTCTGGCCTCCATTATCTCCTCATTGGATCTGGAATATTGGTCTGCTGAGTTCAAGCTGAAAGATGCATATTTTCATGTAGGTACAGATACTTTCTTCATTTTACAATGGGTTTGGCTCCCTACCAGCTTGGTCCTGCCATGAGGGCAGGGGTCTGGACTTGATGACTTCTTGAGGTCCCTTCCAGTTCTAATATTCTATGATTCTATACTTGTGGAATGAAACAAGCAGCTCATAAAGAAAAAAATCCTATGTGATGTCTTTTGCTTTCTAAGCACAGACATGCTCAATACATGCTCAATATCTCTCTTACCCTCTTCTATATCTCCTCCCTGTCTTCTATGTCACCAGGGAGGGGGAGGTTTGATTTGACTGGATTGGAGATTTTGTTTAGCTAATTGAGAATGCTGCAGTTGAAGGATGAAAGAGCAAAACTTTGCAGCAACCAACATAGGATTCTTGAGTGTGGTTTTCTGCTCATGTATGCATTTTAGAGTTGCTATTTCCTTCATGTACAGTAAACCCATGCTCTCCTCCCTTTGCATTTTATAAGGCAATGTTCCCCTTTGCCATGTTGCTATGGCAACCTTTGCTCTTGCTATTGAAGAAAAAACATGCCGCTTTCTCACAGACCACCTTCACTGCTGTTCTGTGTAGGGAGAATGTTGGAAGAGAGATGTGGTTTGCTCCTGATCTGGACATGGAGAGCCTTTCACCTCCGTCCTGATTTCCATGATTGCTATGTCTACTCTGTGACATTATGTATTGTGCAAGTTATCCCAACTGGCATGTTTGTCTTCACATGTCTGGAAACTGTTGAGCAGCAATTAATCTACATCAGTGACAAAAAAATCTCTTCAACAAGGCAAGACCTATGTTGTTTGAACTTTCAGGACAATAGGATCTGTATTAGTCATTCCAGGAGCTAAAATTACCACCTTTCAACAAGCCCCGGTTGTCTTTTTTGAGAGCCATTGGAGCTGAGGAAGATGCATCTTGCAGTCTGCAACAGTCTCTCCTTGAAGCATAAAAGTATCCTGAGAAATCACTTTTCTGCAAATAAACTCAGCTGGCCTGGTATTTATTTCAGACTGTTCTGCCAATCTGATAGGTGTAGACAACATGCAGGTATATCTGACTAGTGCTACCACTAGTAGTAATTTTACTTCCCTTTTCTTGTAGGACTGTGAGAGGCTTGTCCTGACTTAATCCAGTTTGTCAATGCCTCCACTATGCACTCCCTAAGGCATTGTGTTTTCTTAGGCCGGGAAGGTGCTGAAGTTAGGATTCTGCTGATACAATGCTAGCCAATGAGTCCATCACCTTTGACAAGGATGACTAACTTTAAATTCCTCAATTACATAATTTTTTGGTTAAGACTAATGTAGAATCATGTAGGTACATCTTAATGCTGATATAAATCAAGTTAGAAAAACTGCAAAGTTAATAGAATTGTAAAGGGGAAATGAGCTTTTATTGTACACATTCAGGAATCTGGAAACCAACAGAATATTTTGATTATCCATTAATGATAATTACATAGATATTGATTGCTTAGTAAATACACTTATCTGCCTTGTATGTGTGATGGCTCAGCCAATAGCACTTATATCCAGAAAGTCTCCTGGGGTCACAAAGCCTGTATCTACATTTATGATCTTTCCTGTCCTCTTCAGTACAGAACTATAGAGGTGTGTAGACACAAAACTGGGGAGACACAAAACTAAGGTTCTTCAGATTGTTACGATGGCTCTTCATGTAAAAGTTCAAGATCTCCATGACATTGTCTTGTGCAACTTTGTCATATTTGAGTGATTGCACTTCCATTCCAATATAGGTAAGTGTCCATGGTTGCTGGAACATTTTCCTTCTGTGTTATCTGTTGGAAGGATGTCAACAAAAAAGCTGCGGTGTCCTCCTGTGCTGTGCATATATAATGCTGGTATGAATGGCACTGCCAACCCCGCCCACCTCCATTCCTTCTTACCACCTGAGACCATCCCTGGCCTTGCTCTTGCAAGTCTTCCTTGGGGGACTTTGTTCCCCCTTTTTTCTGTGGCTGTTCATAGTTGGTTCAAGTTTCCTTGCTAGTTGTTAGTGTTCGTCTCTTACATTATTAGTGGATTTACCTCTATTCCTGGGACCACAGAATGCCTCAGTTACCAGGCATCAAGCCTTGTGCTTCCCGCAGCAAGGCTATGCCTCTGAGTTAGCCACACTTCAGTTGACTTAAGTGCTTGGGTGAAGCTCATGTTCAGAAGTGCTGAAAGATTTGCATCAGAAAGGATGGGGACGCTAGGCTGAAGTTTTCTTGAATAGAAGTGCTATCCAAACCTTCTTTAAGAGCCGGGCCCACAGCACACCATCAACCACTTGGCCTCCTAGTCAGTGGCAGGTACCTACACAGTGGCCTTTTACATTAAAATCTCCCATTCCCAATAACACATCTTGTCTTTAAATGTCTTGTGTTGTTTTCTATAGATTGCAGAGCCCAAGGAAGAAATAGGTGAATTGTACAACAAAGATTGATTCATGTACTTGTATTACTGTAACTGTATTGAACTTGATTTTGAATCCCACCGTCAGCCTCTGAGAAGATATTGGATTACAATCCATAAAAGTCTGGGTTGCCTTACATTATAAAATTAACAGTACTCTGTCCTAGCACCATCTTCTCTTCCCAGTGTCAATATCCCATGTTCGTCTCGGGAGATTTTTCCTTTGCTTTCCCATTCATTTCACCATTTCTCACATATATCTGTCTTTTTCATAGGAGATGCTTTTCCCCAATACAGGATCCTCAGCCAAGCTGCTCCTACTCAATGGCCATCAAGGGAAGAATACTGCTGCTGACATATAGTTGTCTTGGGAGAATAATAAGGCCCATCAGGAGCTTCTCAAAAGAGGGGTCCAAAACCTAGACTTTGGGGTAGAGGCGGTTAAAGAGTCCACAGCAGGGCCATCAAGAATTGGCCTTCCTCTCAGCAAGGCCATCATGGATCCGATAGAGCCATGTGGCAAGCCCTGGCATCTCTAGCTACAAAATATTTACTTTTGGAAGGTTATTTTCACCATTTGGATACAGTGTGCTGCCTATAGTTTCCTGTAGTATTGAGACACTGATGGTTAAAGTTGAATTTAAAAGAAGAACCATGCAATGAGTGTCCAATAGCTGGTTCTCCTTTATCTGTGTTTCACATAAAATGAATATAGCAATGATCAGCATGTTTTTCTACTTCAGGCTTGGTGACCCCATTAAAATGGGGTTGTGACCCACTTTGGGATCCCCTGATCTATGTTGTTTTCACTTAGCTTACACTTGCCTTCCCATTCCCTCTTCAAGGAGGCTAATCTCAGAGTTTGAAAAGTGTCGTAAATTAAATAAAGGAGAAATGCTTGGACTAAGGGACAATTTAGAACCATATTCCTTCAAGTCCCTTCGTTGGTAACAATAGGAACCAAAAATGCTGCACAATAATAGCTCTAATGTGTGTTGTGTGTAGCAAGAGTATTAAAAGGGAAATATAGGTTCCAAGCTTCTAGATTTTTCATGCATGTCCAATTCACTGTATAGGCACCACCTCTGTCAATATTACATACATGTCCAAAAGATCATGCAGGTAATATTTTTGTGCATGTACTATACATTCATGGTGTTTATGCTTGGAAAATATCTACTAATCCATTTCTTCGGTGTCCCCTATTATACCTTTACTAATAATTTGCAAAACAATGGGACTTTAATCACGACCCATTGAGACTGCTCCAGATCTGAATACAAGTAGAACTTACTGTCACAAAGGCTTTCCTGGCTTTCACTTTCAGCTTTCTTTCCTTAACTTCTCTTTATTCCTAATTGTACTCACATATATACCCCACTGAATAATTTGACCACTGTACTTAGTTTTATTATCAGTAGTAATCCCACTGGAAATTACAGTAATAAAATACATGTATAAATGTTAGAAGAAAAAAAGCCTTAGTGCACGGGTGGGCAATAATTTGTGAAAGGGGGCCACTTTTCAAATTTCTGCAGTGGTTGGGTATGTCTACACTACCACCCTAGTTTGAACTAGGGTGGTTAATATAGGCAACCGGAGTTGCAAATGAAGCCCAGGATTTGAATTTCCCGGGCTTCATTTGCATAAAGCCAGGCGCCACCATTTTTAAATGTCCGCTAGTGCGGACTCCATGCCGCGCGGCTACACGTGGCACGGACTAGGTAGTTCGGACTAGGCTTCCTAGTCCGAACTACCGTTACTCCTCGTTTCACGAACTAGGGTAGTAGTATAGACATACCTGTTGTGGGCCACCCCAGAAGGGACGGGGCCTCGGGCAGAAAGTCCCTGGAAAGGGCCTGGGGACGGGAGAGTGGACATAGTCTCTGGCTCCCTTGCCCTGCCCCACTAGGGGCACATGGTTCCTTCCTGGCAGGATGGGGTGGGTAGTGAGAAACTTTGAACCGTCCCTCACCCCCAGGCCCTGATTGATGTGAGGGTGGGAGAAGTGTGCAAAATCTCCTCCCACCTCCAGTGACATGGTTCCCTCTGATGCCGTGTGCACCTGGTGTGGGGAGGAGACTTCAGGCACTCCCCTGTCCCAGGTCTCAATTGGCTTGGGAACAGGGTAGCGGCAGGGTGGCTATGGGCTGGATCAACCTGCGTGGTGGGCCGGATCTGGCCCGCAGAGGCCACTTTGCCCACCCCATCTTAATGGTTACATTCTTCAAATATTTGTAGATTCAGACTATCATCTCCATTGGCATCACTTAGCCAGGATATATAATCTTACCTGGTTTCCTCTCCCCTTCTAAAGCAATCCATCCAGATCCTTTAAACCTCTTACCTCCTAAATGGTAAGAGTTAGGACCACCACATTTGGTATGTACCTTCCTCTTATCATAATTTAATAGCTGTCCATGGCAGCTGCAGTGGGCCAGCACAGACGGGGTGGAGAAAAGGACAGCTATCTGCTATATATTTCAGAGAATTTGTCGCTTTGTGTGCCTGGTTTACATGTCAGTCTGTCCCCAGACAGGGGGCATGCATCTCTGCCCCACTGCAGCTGCCATGTACTGGCACTTCTCATCTGCCCCCAAGCTTCTGAGATGATAGCGCTGGGGTTGTCTTGTCTGCCAGGGCAGCCTGCATACTGAACCCTCAGCCCCAGAGCAATGATTTAAATGAAGAAAAACAAAACTTAATTGAGTTAAGGGCCCAACCAGCACTGGGTAAATCCTTTAGTTTCTTTATATTGCAAGAAATCCATTTCACAAGATATATTTGAAATAATAAAAAAGATTGAGAGGGGTAGCCAAGTTAGTCTGTAACAGGAAAAACTTTTTAAAAAAGTCTAGTAGCACCTTAAAGACTAACAAAACATGTAGATGGTATCACGAGCTTTGATGGGCATACCATCTACATGTTTTGTTAGTCTTTAAGGTGCTACTAGACTATTTGTTGTTTAAGTGTTTCTTGAAATAGTAAGACAGTTTATATGAGCAGATCATTTTCCATAGGGAAGAACTAGGAATTTTTAAACAGTGGTGATACTTCTATTGGCCTAAACTCTGAAAATGGTAACCATAAAGTTTCAAATTACCTTAACTTCATTTAAAAAAAATAGGAGCACTGGAGGAACCAGAGCCGTACTTCATGGAATTTCCATCATGCAGAGGGGTAAGCAATATATAATTTAATATTCATGTTTTGCTTATTTATTTAACAGCACAATAGTTACTCATTTTGTGTGGGCAAAATTAAATCCTCGAATGAACACTTATTCAACCTTCATTTTTTACATATACCTAATTCCTTTATCCAAAGCATATGGCCTGACGTTACAATCCAGATCAAAGCCCAGACCAGCTACAAAGTCTACTGATATCCTGTTGTTTGCCTGAAATGTCACTGAGTGAAAGCACAAACACCATGTCTGTGATCTCTGGGCAGTGACTCAGGCCTTGCAAACTACTATGTGCATCAAGTCTAAATGCAAACCTAGACTGCATTCCTTTTTAATTATTATTATTTTGCACATTATAATATACTTAAGTACTGTGCTAGCTCTTTTAACAGCTTCATCTAGATAATCAATGTCGCCATTCCACTGAAGTGCTATCTTCCTGCTGTGAAGAAGCGCAATCCCCCTCACTGCCATAGCTCCCTGCTGACTTGTTTTACAACATTTAAGCAGGAAACTGTTAAACCTTCTTTCTTTCTTTTTTTTCCCCCTGTGCAGACAGAAATCTGCTTTCCTGCTGTTTTCTCACTTGTCCTGAAACCCGTTAAAAAGTATCCTGGCTTCTACCCTCAGAACTGCCCTAATTTTAACCCTAAGCAACCGTTCTCTTCTTTTTACTCAGATTTCTAAAACTGACTCATCAGATAAGACAAAGTGTGAAAGTATCTGGTATAAGAACAAATTTCCAATAAAGCAAGGTGAAAAGGTCACTCGTGGTAAGTTCCCCATAGAAGTAAGAAACCAGCCACTTCAGTTCAGTCATTTGGAGGCCAAAGTAAGTACATTTTGGGCGTTTTCCTTTTACCATCAAGGGAGCTAAAAATAGAAAGGTCAGATCTTGAAATCTGTACGGACAATTCAGGGCATTTTTGTACATCTCTTTCTACTTCTCGTCAGCTGCACTTTTGGAAAAACAATGGAAAATGGTGACGTAAAGAGAAAACAACCTAATCAAACTGAATAGCCATCTTTAATAGATATTACATTTTACAGCTAGGAAGCTGATACAAGTATGTTTTTATAAATCCTACACTTTACTTTAACATAATGGGTAAAGTTAAAGCCTGGGGCATTTGCGTCATTATCAGAGGCTCTGTCAGCGAGAGCTGTAACCTAATTAGTTTTGATGCAGCAAATCAACAAAACCACTACTGGTTACGACCTCTGCCAAGATCACTAGAGAGCCAGACAAATGAAGCTTAAGATGTTATTAGTCGTTCTGTTGCAAAGTTCCAGATAAAATATGACAGGATGTTGTTGCTTGACTTCGGCATCAGTTCTCCAGATGGCACTCTGCATCAGCTTGTAGCAAAGCTCATCGGGATGCTGGCACATTTTCTCTGTCAAAATGAAAGTTTTCTAATTACAAAGAGATAATGTGAAGAGATGCAAACTTAATCTCCTGAACAAAAGGTTGCAAGCTGTGTAACAGCAATTGAAGGGAGAGATTTCACATAGTTCAGTTGCTTTTAATACTGCAGTTCAGGAAATCTTTGTTACCCTACATGACGAAAGAAAGAAAGAAAGATGCACTTGACCCTATTTATTAGAATGTCTTCTGCAATGTACACAATGGTTCCATGTAATTTCTCATAGCATTAATGGACTTGATTCTATAATCAGGTATACCTGGGTAAATCGGGAGTTAAAATAGTGTGAACCTATGTGAAAGGAGTGCTGAGGTTCCATGAATGTTTTATATCAAATTGCTTAAGTTGACTTGTCAAAAGATAGCAGGATAACTATTGCTCTAGCAGCTGGATGGTGCTGCTAAACAAAAATAAGCAAAGAATATATTTTCTTGAACAGTAATATATGAACTCCTTAAAGAAAAAAAAAGAATCTGTGAGAATGTAATGCAAGTGGCAGGGAGGCTACAAAACTTAAGATCATGGTAAATTATCAGCATGGTTATGAGACATTATCAAGTGGGCTGGAGATATTAAATTGCCAGAGTGACAGAGAGATAATGCTGACGTGCTAATAACCAACAACATTCAACCCCGAATAAAAATAATTCTGTGGTGATAACAGTACTGTAGGTAGAGTGCTCTGAGACTCATGGTAATTAATGTAACCCTCAGCTTGGCCAGTCTAAACAACACAGTCATATTTCCCTTTCTGTCAGTTTGTAGTTGAAAGCTGATGCAAATATGTTATACCAAAGAAATGGAACATATGCATGTCCTTTTCTGAAATGCCAGTAGGGACAGTCATAAATCGAACTAGGCAAATGTCTTTTAAAAAAGTATCATCATTGTAGATGCAGTACGAGACTGTTCTATCACGTAAAAATTTCATGTAGAATAGTGATAGAAATGTAGCTGTATTAGTCTGGTGTAGCGAAAACAAAAAACAGGACTATAGAGCACTTTAAAGACTAACAAGATGATCACCTAATAAACCATCTTGTTAGTTTTTCAAGTGCTACATAGTCCTGTTTTTTGTAAAAATTTCAGATTCTCTAAAATACAAATGATATCTAAATATACCAAATGCCTTCCACTATAATAGTGCCTTTATTTCTTGACTTAT
Source organism: Pelodiscus sinensis (assembly GCF_049634645.1). Classification (NCBI taxonomy): domain Eukaryota; kingdom Metazoa; phylum Chordata; order Testudines; family Trionychidae; genus Pelodiscus; species Pelodiscus sinensis. The sequence continues at coordinate 48,249,182 of NC_134717.1, read as the reverse complement.
AGGAATGCACTTTGAGTCAAGCATGAGAAAATAGAAGTACAGAAAAAGAAAAATTAGTTTCTACTTTAAAGAACTTTAAAATTCATGAGATACAGACAAGACTACTTTCAGAGTTTCAAATAAAACCCCCAGAAAAATTTCTATGAATGCAGAACCTAGAATTAAAATAAAAACTTAAGTATTTTTAAAAAGACAAGAGATTTATGCAATAATCATTAGTCATTTTAACTATATGAATTTGTTTACTAATGTAAAAAAAATGAATATTATGATATGGGTTCTTTAGAAGACTGAAGGGTCTTCAGCTGGCATTTAGGGCCATGTTAATCAGATGTATTTCCAGCATTTTCAGGGAAATTTGGTTAGTGTTTGGCTGGAAAAAAATATCAATGATAAACGAAGAATATATTCTCGCAAACAGTCTAAATCAGAACATTTGAAGAATTAAATCATACAAAAATATAACCAGGACCTTCAGAGCACTCCCACAGTCTCTTTTCCTGAAGAGTTAACTTCTTTTTTTTCCAAATAATGAGCATTTTTAAAAAGTCACAACATTAACATAAAACAGTCTGTAACTGCTGTTGTAATGTTCAACATCAATTTTATGTAAACTTAACTACTAAACAGCAATCACAGTGACATCCCTTAGGAAGCATGAAGGGACCTAAGTGTGTAGCAATTTTAAAACTGAGGTACAAAACTAAACAAGGTGGTAAGATGCAAAGTGTTTCCGGTTACATTCCTGTGGCACCATCTAGTGGTAAGTCTGGTCCTAGACTGACTTTCTCTGAGATGACAAACAAGAATTTATTGGGCATCAGATATCTTTATTATTATGTTTACCAGATTTTATTATTTTGTTCAAATGACTTTGATTGATTGATTGATTGATTGATTGATTGAGTTTGTAACTGAGCAAATCTCATGAACAGTACTATTAGACAAAACAAACCACAATGGCACTGTGAATTAGATCTTTTGTTTTCTCTTTACATAGCACTGTTGTGCTATGCTACTAGCAAAAGCATCCAATCCAGCCTATTATAATTCAGAATTCTATGAATACATATGATTTTTGAAGTGCAGTGAATACATATCACTTATTGCAGAATTGCAATATGTTATTTGAACTTTCACTCCTTTATGACGGAATATGTCTGGTGAATTCTAAAATATAACACATTATTTTGTGTGTGCTAGAGAGAGAAGCTAAAAGGACTGCAACAGCAAAAACGACCACTCACCCCTTCTAACTGCTGGATTTAAATGCAGAGATGAGCCTTGAAAAGGCTGGGTGAGGGCAGGCAGGCAATAATACTTGAAGAACAGGGCCTGCAGACATACTAGAAGAAGGTGTAGTAGGAAAAAAGCCTGAAACATATGCTCTGTATTGGAGGCTTGGGGCCTGTCCAAAGTAGTAGTTAAAGCTCCACTGATATAAAATAAAGACAAGCTGTGAGCAAGAGGCAGGACTTGCTCACAGAATCTGGCAAAATCAGAGCTGATATTGGAGAAAGAAGTGCTAGGCATAAAGTACACACGCGCGTGCGCACACACACACCCCAGTATCAAGTGGTACCAGAACATCCCAATATCAAGGATAATATAAAAACATTCCTCCAGGAAAACAGGAACATGCTGGCCCCTCCTAAAAGATAAGGTCAGGATGACAGTGTGTAATAGAAATATTATGATTGAACCAGTGTGTACAAGGTGATGGGTAATAACTAGCCATGGCAGGACGCAATAAGTAAGTATATCAGAAGGGCAGTACATAACTTGTTTGTTGGGATATAAAGATGCATCTCAGAGAAAGTCTCTGAGGGTATGTCTACACTACAAAGTTAGTTCGAACTAACGGACGTTAGTTCGAACTAACTTTAATAGGTGCTACACTAGCGCTCCGCTAGTTCGAATTTGAATCGAACTAGCGGAGCGCTTAGTTCGAACTAGGAAAACCTCATTTTACGAGGACTAACGCCTAGTTCGAACTAGCTAGTTCGAACTAAGGGCTGTGTAGCCCTTTAGTTCGAACTAGTGGGAGGCTAGCCCTCCCCAGGTTTCCCTGGTGGCCACTCTGGCCAACACCAGGGAAACTCTATGCCCCCCTCCCGGCCCCGGACCCCTTAAAGGGGCACGGGCTGGCTACGGTGCCCGTGCCAGGTGCAAGCCTGCCAGCACCCAGCCAGCAGACCCTGCACCTGGCACGGCACAGAGCCACCCACCCGATGCCCCCCAGCCCACCCCCTCTTGCCGGGACCAGGCTGGCGGCTCCCGGGAGCTTGCCCTGGACCGCAAGAGGCGGGCACCTTCCTGGGCTAGTGCGGACATCGTGGACCTCGTCCACGATCTCCGCACTAGGCACAGGAAAGTGGCCGTCTAGGGCAGGAGAGCTGCCAGCCTGGCCACCCAGGACCAGGTGTGCATGAAAATCAAGGGGGTCCACTGAGACCCCCGACACTGAGCCCTGAGCTTACAATGGCCGTACTGGGTCAGACCAAAGGTCCATCTAGCCCAGTAGCCTGTCTGCCGACAGAGGCCAACCCTAGGGACCCTGGAGGGGATGGACCGAAGACAATGACCAAGCCATTTGTCTCGTGCCATCCCTCTCCAGCCTTCCACAAACTTTGGGCAGGGACACCACTCCTACCCTCTGGCTAAGACTACTCCATGGACCCAACCTCCATGACTTGATCTCACTTCCCTTTAAACTCTGTTCTAGTTGTAGCCTTCACAGCCTCCTGCAGCAAGGAGTTCCACAGGTTAACTATTTGCTTTGTCAAGAAGAACAACTTTCTCTTACTAGTTTCAAGCCTGCTACCCATTCCTTTCCTTTGGTGTCCTCTAGTCCTTCTTTATGGGAACTCAGGAAGAACTTTTCTGAATGCACCCTCTCTACCCAACTCCTGCTTTTAGAGACCTCTATCCTGTCCCCCCTCCGTCTCCTCTTTTCTAAGCTGAACAGTCCCAGTCTCTGTAGCCTCTCTTCATCTGGGACCTGTTCCCAACCCCTGATCATGTTAGTTGCCCTCCCCTCTCCCAGCCTTTCTCTTCCTCTCTCCCACCTCCTTTTCCCAGTCTCCCCCAGTTTTTTTTCAATAAAGACAGAGTCAATGTTGGAAGAAACGTTATCTTTATTTTGTACATCAATAAGAAGGGGGGCTAAGGAAGGGTAAGTGGAAGGAGGTGAGGGAGGAATGGGGTACGAGCCCCCGATGGGGAGGACTGGGCTGGCTCTGCGGGCTTCTGGGGGTGGAAGCTCTCCTGCAGCCCCCCAATTACTTCCTCTCCCCAGATGGCAGCCTGCGGCAAGTGCAGCTGGGCTGATGGCCGAGTGGTGTGATGTGCCCAGTGTGGGCACTCCGGGCACTCCAAGCCAGAACTTCTTTGCAAGCGGGGCACCCCTGAGAACTGTGTGTCCGGGGTGGGGGTCGGGACCCTTTAAGCGCAGCCCTCAGCTAGCCTGAGACAGTATCTCCACGCTCTAAGTCCTCCTTTTATGCCCTGCCGGCACTGCTTCCGGCCATCATTAAGCCCGGTTCAGAGTCCACTCAATGTGGACTTGCTAGTTCGAACTAGCAAAACGCTAGTTCGAACTAGTTTTTAGTTCTAGACGCGTTAGTTCGAACTAGCTTAGTTCGAATTAACTAATTCGAACTAAGTTAGTTCGAACTAACTTTGTAGTGTAGACATACCCTGAGTCTAACCTAGGGAGTAAGGGTATGTCTACACAGCAAAGTTAATTTGAAATACCAGCCCTTATTTCAAATTAACTTTAATAGCGTCTATATAGGCAAACCACTATTTCAAAATAAAATTGAAATAGCGGGGCACTTAATTCGAATTAGTTAAACCTCATTCTACAAGGAATAACGCCAAATTCGAAATAAGCTCTGTGTAGACGCTGATTTCAAAATAGGGTGCCTCCAGCCCTTCCCAGTTTCCTCTGGTGGCCACTCTGGGCCAAACCAGGAAAACTCTTCTCCTCTCCCCCAGCCCCAGAGCCCTTAAAGGGGTAGACTCTGGCCACAATGCACATGACACATCAAGGCCTTCCAGCAGTCGCTGCCCCTGACCCAGTGGCCCCAGGATGAGTTGGGCAGCCAGCGGTCCCCCACCCAGTCCCCCAGCACCCAGGAGCCAGCAAGGGGTTGTAGATGGTGGGCGCCTACCTGGACTAGTGTGGAGATCATGGACCTCATTGAGGTTTGGGGGTAGGCCCCCAATGTCCATAATCTCCACACTAGACAGGAACGCGGCTGTCTACAGCCACATAGCTGCCACCATGGGCAAAAAAGGCCACAGGCACACCCAGGAGCAAGTGCTCCTCAAGATCAAAGAGCTGCGTCAGGCATACGCCAGGGCCACTCAGGGCAGCTCTGCAGCAGGGGCAGACACCTGCCCCTATTTTGATGCCCTGGACCACATCCTGGGGGGGCAGTGCAGTCCGTGCCACCCCTGGGGGGCAGCGAGCCAGGACAAGAGGACCCTGAGCAGGGCATGGAGGAGGAGCCACTACACCAGCAGGACCCCCTAGCAGTCCCAGGAGAGGAGTCAACAGGGTCGTCCGAGGAGGCCACACCACGTAAGTGCCATCATTGTCCCCTTCCCGGGGAGGAGGGCGGGGAGGGAGACCAGGAATTATGCGCATGGCCCTTGCTTACCACGCATCATGCAGCAACCTGTGCATGTGCGAGCATGTGCCGTGCCACCCCTGGGAAGGTGGCTCCAGCAGCCTGCCACACAGGGGCCATAGCCTGCTAGCCACACATGTGTGTGACAAGACCTGACATGCTCCTGACCCCCGGGGCGGGACACAGCAGGACGTCCTCTCTTCACAAGCCCCCTCTAACCTCTTCCCCCACCTCGGCCACACTATACACAGCACAGGGCATGGGTGCGGTTTCGGGGCAGCTCCCACTCCCGGGGATAGCCGGACATTCCGACCACGGCCTCTGTGCAAGCACAGTAGCTCTGACAGTGCAGGGCATGGTTATCCTCACATAGCATGGGGGGCTGGACTTCACCCACTGTATCCCCAGGGAGAACTGACCACTTCTCTTCTTTCTCCACAGCCGCACCAGTTGTGCGTGCATGGCACCACCCTGCCTGGGACATCCTCCCATACCCGAGGGCTCAGCAGGTCCACCCGAACACTGCAGGGGTACCGAGACCAGCAGCTGGGGGCCCTGTGAGCCCTACACTGCACCATGAAGCAAAGGGTGCAGGATGACCAGGAGTTCCAGCGGGAGCTGCTTGCCCAGGGTCATGCCATCTGTGCCCATCTGCAGACCCTGGTGCAGAGCGTGCTGCCTCGTGCCGCTCCAGCGCCTGCTGCCTCCCCAGCTCCCATTCCTCCTCCCCCTCCTGCCTCTCCCACCTCAACCTCCACACCCTCCTCCCCATCCCCCCAGGGACGCCGAAGTCCCCGCACCCGCCATGCTGAGAGACACTTGGCCTCACGAGACCCCCACCCCTGAACCCTGTGCTTCCCCTACCCCTTGTTCCCCTTGCTTCCCCCTTTCAGCTCCCAGTTTTCCCCCTTCCCTCTCCCACCCTCTCTTCTCCCCTCTCCCGCCTCCTTTCCCCAGTCTCCCCAGAGTTTCATCCCCCCCCCCCCAGTTTTGTTAAATAAGGAGAGTTTATATTTTTGAAAATATGTGTTTTTTATTTGACATCAGGAAGGGGGGTTAGGAAGGGGTATGTGGAAGGCAGGCAAGCAAACAGGGACACCTGAGAACCGGCTGTCTGGGGGATGCAGTGTCCCTTTAAGCACAGGCCTCAGATAGCCCCAGGCAACAGCCACACAAACACAATAATTACCTGATGCCCTAACCCTGACCTGGTTCCGGCCACCCTTAATTCCGAATCAGTGTCCACTGAATGTGGACGTGGTATTTCGAAATAGCCAAATGCTATTTCGAAATGTATTTTGTGTACTGATGTGTTATTTCGAAATAATTTATTTTGAAATAATGCTGTAATGTAGACATACCCTAACAGACAGTCTCACTATTCACTTTGCTGGTCCACAGTTATGAGCATACCTGTATTAGTGATCTGATAGAGTCTGTCTTGCTTCAGTCGAGAAGTCTGTAGGAATGCCTAACATAGTGAATGCTAGTGGGAAGGGGGTAGGTTTAGAAGATAAAATAAAAAAAAACAAATTAAAAATCATCTAGAAAAGTTAGATGCCTGCAAATCACCAGGGCCTGATGAAATGCATCCTAGAATACTCAAGGAGCTGATAGAGGAGGTATCTGAGCCTCTAGCTATCCTCTTTGGAAAATCATGGGAGACGGGAGAGATTCCAGAAGACTGGAAAAGGGCAAATATAGTGCCCATCTCTAAAAAGGGAAACAGGAACAACTCAGGAAACTACAGACCAGTTAGTTTAACTTCTGTGCCAGGGAAGATAATGGAAATCATCTGTAAACACTTGGAAGGTGGCAAAGTGATAGGGAACAGCCAGCATAGATTTGTAAAGAACAAATCATGTCAAACCAATCTGATAGCTTTCTTTGATAGGATAACGAGTCTTATGGATAAGGGAGAAGTGGTGGATGTGGTATACCTAGACTTCAGTAAGGCATTTGATATGATATGATATTCTTATCAATAAACTAGGCAAATACAACTTAGATGGGGCTACTATAAGGTGGGTGCATAACTGGCTAGATAACCGTACTTAGAGAGTAGTTATTAACGGTTCACAATCCTGCTGGAAGGGTATAACTAGTGGGGTTCCGCAGAGATCTGTGTTGGGACCGGCTCTGTTCAATACCTTCATCAACGATTTAAATATTGGCATAGAAAGTACGCTTATTAAGTTTGCAGCTGATATCAACCTGGGAGGGGTTGCGACTGCTCTGGAGGATATGGTCATAATTCAAAATGATCTGGATAAATTGGAAAAATGGTCTGAGGTAAACTGGATGAAGTTTAATAAAGACAAATGCAAAGTGCTCCACTTAGGAAGGAACAATCAGTTTCACACATACAGAATGGGAAGCGACTGTCTAGGAAGGAGTATGGCAGAAAGGGATCTAGGGGTTATAGTGGGCTTAAACTGCAGCAAGGGAGGTTTAGGTTGGACATTAGGAAAAAGTTCCTAACTGTCAGGGTAGTCAAACACTGGAATAAATTGCCCAGGGAGATTGTGGAATCTCCATCTCGAGATATTTAAGAGTAGGTTAGATAAATGTCTATCAGGGATGATCTAGACAGTATCTGGTCCTGCCATGAGGTCAGGGGACTGGACTCGATGTCCTCTCGAGGTCCCTTCCAGTCCTAGAATTCTATGATTCTAGTACCATGTTTTGTAAACAATGAATCAAGCTGGGTGCCCTGTGGTCATTGGGTGGATTGCTTGAGGTCAGCCGTATCAGCTGTCTATGCAGGGCTTCGGGTTACCATATTTGAACTTTCACAAAAGACAACACTTCTGAGAGGGAGTGTATCTGTAGCAGTATCTACCAACTCAAGTTGTATTCATCTGTTTTTATATATATATATATACACAATGAGTAACAGTGTATATGCAACATGAGAATATAATATAAAAAGTGTATGGCACACATTCAGAAAAGATACTGAATCACAGACTCACTGACTGATCTTGTTACCCCCTTTGTTCTTACCCTGTTGCCATGTTGCCCTGATGGACATGCCAGGTCCCCGGGCTCACTGGCTAAGCCTTCTTCCCCCATCACACTGCATGGCGGCTTGGCTGCACCTTACCTAGGTGCTGTTGCTGCAGTGGCAGGCAGGCTAGCTTCACCGGGGAGCCCCAGCTGCAAATCTGAGGGGCCTAAAGAGCAAAGCTTGTTATGGGAATTTGGGTGGGTGAGAAAACAAGATGTGGAGCCTTTGGGAAGCCAGAAACCATTGAATCCAGGAAGCAGGGAGCAGAGTAATTTGAGAAGTAATAGCCTCTTCCCTTTTCCCTCCCCTAGTCTCTACCCCCTGCTTTTGGCAGCCCAACATTGTATTCAGAAATAGGGAAGGGAATAAGCTGCTAAAAGGTAAGACATAGATCAGGGTCCCAAGGGATAAAGTCTCTCTCTCTCTCCCCCCTCCCTCCCCTTTTTTTTTTCAGTCAGCTGCAAGTAAACCCAGGAGGAAAGGGGCAGTGGGGTAAGGAAGGGGCAAAGTGCCTCACCGACAAGTGATGCACCAAACCACATCTGGAAAAGAACTGTGCCTGTTCAGTCCAAACCAACAACAAACTCAGAGGCTTTGGCTTTTATTTAAATCAACCCAAAATACATGGGGAGAAGAGGGAAGGAATCAGAAGGGAGGCTCCAATTCAGTCCCCTCTCTTGTTTCATTGTGGGTAATTGGCTATATACAGGCACACTGCTCATGCATATATTTGCCAACATCCGTGTCATGACAGTGTTTAAAAGAATCTATTGATTCTCCTCTTTGATACCCTAAGAACATCCATAACCACTAATGGGAATTACTCCTGTGCATGAAGAGAAGAATAGGTCTCTCTCTGAATGAAATTACTTGGGCCTTATTTTGTAAATAAATGAAGGGATTATAAAATGTATATTTGTAAAGCCTATGAGTGACATTATCTTCCAAGATAATTTTACTAACTAATAAACTGCCTCAGTATTCTGGCCTACACTGCCCAATCCTTACTTCCCCTGATTCTGAGGGAACTTTTGCCAGAATAAACACTGTCACCTCATCCCCACTGTATGGAAAATAATCAGTTAAATAAAATTAGCTTAGGTTCCGCATTATTGTATCTAGGTTCTGATTCTGCTAGTTGTTGTGCATCTTCCCATTTCCTCCACTGAGAACTGAGGGCTCTGAGCATCTCTAGTAAGACTTCCGCTTCTTTCGGGGCTGGGCCCAGAACCTGTGGGCTACGTCTAGACTGGCCCCTAATTCCGGAAGAGGCATGCAAAGCAGGTAAGTCAGAATAGGGAAATCCGCGGGGGATTTAAATATCCCCTGCGGGATTTAAATAAACATGTCCGCCACTTTTTTTCCGGCTTTTCCCCAAGCCGGAAAAAAAGCGGCGGACATGTTTATTTAAATCCCACGGGGGATATTTAAATCCCCCGCGGATTTCCCTATTCTGACTTACCTGCTTTGCATGCCTCTTCCGGAATTAGGGGCCAGTCTAGACGTAGCCAGAGGTGTTCAAAACCGGGGGTGGGTGGTGTTCATTTGAAGAGGTTTATAAGAGTATGTTCATGAATTCAAAGCATCATGCTTGTTCAGCTAGCTAGAATTTATCCTTTGGGATTTCAGGTTCAAACCACAAACTGGCCCAGGTTCTCTTGGAATTAGGTCCAAGAGAATTAGATAAATAAGGTTGTAGAGCAGATATGAAGTAGTAGTATTTTTTGTATTGCACTTGCACCAGAGACTGGTACTGCGGACTGCATGTAGCCCATCAGGGTTCTCTGTCTGGCCTGCAAGATCGTTTGTTTACCATACACACAGGGTTGCCAGATTCCACTGGTTTCTGTCCACACAGTTTTTTTCCTACTGGTACTACTAAAGCAACATGCATGCAAAGTGAAATGAATGCTAACTGCACACAACACTACCTGTGAGAGCCATGTGCACCCTCTGCAGCCAGTCAAAGCACGGCAATGGTTCAATCAGCACATCCTGTAAATTCTAAGTACACAAGCGCAGTTAGCAAAACTACCCTAGTCTGGTCTTGATTACAACATCCTTGCAACCCACTGAGATGTGGGAGGCTCCACTCATGCAGCCCACTCACTAGCCTAGGTTGACCATCAGTGCTCTGCACAGGTGGATATGGAAATCAGATCTTGGGAGCTCAAGGTTAATCCTGAGACGGTTATGATTATTGCATTATGGAGCAGCCACAGCGTATCAGCCCCCTAGCCACTATTGAGTATTTGGGGCATGTCGGTATTGGTAAAGTTTCAGGAGAGATTTGAAGGATAATGGATGCTGTGGGCTTTTACAGGGAACTTCATGCATAAAAGATGGCTTGAGAGAAAACGTGGTGCTATTTGTAGGAAAATTTGCCAAACAGGAAAAAAAGAGAGCTTAATACGGTATGGCTGTGTCTAGACTGGCCAGGAAAAACTTTTCAGCCATTTTTCCGGAAAAACTTGTCAGCTGTCTACACTGGACGCTTGAATTTCCACAAAAGCACTGACTTCCGACTGTAAGAAATCAGTGCTTCTTGCGGAAATACTATTCTGCTCCCATTCAGGCAAAAGTCCCTTTTGCACAAAGTTTTTGTGCAAAAGGGCTAGTGTTGACAGCTCAGATTTGTTTTCTGCAATAAAGCCCCGATCGCGAAAATGGCGATCAGGGCTTTTTTGCAGAAAAGCATGTCTAGATTGGCACGGATGCTTTTCCACAAAAAGTGCTTTTGCGGAAAAGTGTCCATGCCAATCTAGACGCTCTGTTCCGAAAATGCTTTTAATGGAAAACTTTTCCGTTAAAAGCATTTCTGGAAAATCATGCCAATCTAGACGCAGCCTATAAGTGATAGGGGTAAGTCTACAGTAGGAAAAGTAGGGTCTTAAAAGTGAAGACAAGTATTTAGCGCTGGAGGTAGTGGAACATGGAAGCCAAGGGAGGGATGCAAAGAGAAGGATGATGTAGTCAAAGTGACAAACCGATAAGCCAATTTTGTATCTAGATATTGCCTCAAAATGGTAGTTTAAAAGACAACTAGATCAACAGTCTGACAGTATTCCAAAAGACAGCTGTTATTTAAAGTTACAGAAAAAATAGAACAAGAAAAGTATATTTTTTCTCATTGCAACAGCAAAATGTGAAAGTCTCAGATACAATGGAAACAGGTCAGAAAGACAAGAACCACGGGTATGAATAAAGAAGTAGAAAAGCAGCAGAATTAGAAAGGAAACCCAAAAAGGGTACTTCAGAGAATATCTAAAATATATAAAGCAGAACTGTGTAAAGGAAGTGCTTCCAGTTCATATAGTTGTTTGTGAGCTGCAAAAGCGGTAGTGGGGAAATAGTGTTTAACGTGGCATAAACATTTAATGAGATAATGTGTTGAAGGCTCCTCTTAGCAATTTTAGCCAGGCTTACACAAACCTTTACCTTTTAGTCACCTCAAGCTCCATAAAATTTTCCTGACTCTTGACTCACCCCCTCTTCCCAAATAACACTTGTTTCTTACTCACTTGTCATGTGAGCTGCTTGAAAATTTTCTTGAAACCTTTCATGGGAATGTATTGATTTTGTCTGAAGTTTTGACATGAATTATTGAAACATTTAATTTGATCAGATCAAAGCACTTTGTCTCAATGTTACTATTTTGATTTCTATGTTATAATATATGTCAAAATGATAACACTGAAATAAAGCACTTCAACCTTATTGAAGCAAAATGTTCAATATGTCATCAGGATGTTTTCAAAACACAATTTGTCTGAATTTTCTTTTCATGAGGAACTCTGATTATCAAATTTCCATTTCAATCTGAGATGAAAGGAAATTTTGATACGTCAGAATTTCCAGCAGAATGGAAATTCTGAATTTCAAACAGCTGAATTCAACACACTATATTAAATGAATGAATAACACAGCTCCAGTAGTTACAGAAAAGTCTATGATAAGAGACTTGCCCACAAAAAATGAGGTGTGGCAACAACTAAGCCATTGGAGGATTGTGTGCTTATGCTGATCAGTTTTAGGAATTATATAGCAATTTACAAATGTTTATTTTCTAATTGTCATATACCCCATCCCCACACCAAGAGGAAGGCAAGTGTTGTTATCTCTGTTATCTCTGTCATTCTACTCCAATCAGGAAGGAGTTAATGAATCCAGCTAAGCACAAGTAACTCCAAGCCCATGCACCTGTGAGTCCTTCTGCACTTGGAAAGGATGGCTCTTTAAAAGGATAGATGCAAGACCAGTGAGCGATAGTACTCAGAGGGAAGAAATTAGGTCACCAAGCTCTCTGGATCTATGTATCAAAGGCTATGAGAGTTATTAGAAAGTCTCTGGTGTCTGTACCCTCTAGTTGAGTAGAGGGCCCTTCTTAATTCCTCCTCAACCTTAGAGCCTAGGAAAGCCAGCCTTTGCCTCTTTGATTAGAAATCCAGCCCTATTTAGAGATGACTCACTTAGTTGTCTTGCAGGGTGAATGGGATGAATCTAGACTATTTGTGGGCTATCAGACCATTCAACTTTTCCTTCCTAGTTTGGACTGTTGCTAACTCCCATGAGGCAGAAGAGGAATTGCCTTTTTGATAGATAAATCCTTCTCAGGCTGACTCTTCAGCAGCTCCTGCTACAAGAAAAAGGTGTTGGGGATGAAGGAAGCACTTCCATTACTCTATGGGGTCTTTGAGGTAAAGCCTATGATCATCTCTATTTACAGATGTGGAACCTGAGTCACACAGAGGATAACATTTTCAATATTTAGTTGTATAAATGTAAGTATGTAAATTCACAGCTAAAATTTCCTCTGGCCACAGTGAAGGGCAATTCAGTAGCATGAGGGGCAGAAATGTGGGTAGGTCTAGGTACTGAAATGAGAACAAGAGATTCCTGAACTTTGACTGATGCAGACTCCGATGCTGTGGGTCAACTCACGTACTTTTTTTAAATTTCCCTAGATACAAAATAGATAAATATAAATAGCCCCATCTCATTGTGATTTGAGAGGGCAGTTCATGTTTGTAGAGCTTTATTTATATGTTAAAATTCACCAGAAAATCCACAGCAACTGGGCTTGTTTATCTTTAAAAGAATCACTTGGAAAACATTTTGCATGTGGTTAGTTTTAGGAGCATTCTAAACTTTCATCCCCTCCCTAGATTGCTAGCCCAGCCCTGTGCACCGTGGTGTGAACTGGGCTGACAGGAAGCAGTGACCTTGGAATAATGAGGGAGGATGACCAAGTTTGTTTCTTTGCCTCATCCAAAAAAACCAAACCCAACCCCAAAATCCCATTATGAAATAAAGCTACATACTGGGTTTTAAAATGTTATAATGATGCCAGATATCATATTAATTCAGAATAAATAATAAAATTCCTTGTGTGCAATAAAACCCACAGACTGTGCTTTGCTTAATAGGGAGAATATTAAAGTGACCATGACCTCTTGTCAGGAAATGTGCTTTTTTTTTAATTAAGCCTCTAATATCAGAATCAATTTCACATTAACTGTCTGATTTATAGATCAAAAAGCAAGGAAATGTGGAGTCACTGTTAAAACTGCTAGCTGTCACTCTGGCTGAATTTTAATTCATACATATCCAAACTTTCTTGAAATCTGGGGAATTTCAGAGTTTCACATCTGGTATTTTGGGTCAAGTCCATCTCTGGAAGCAACTAGTTGTCCCTCTAGCTACATGGTTCTTGTGGTGGATTGTAAAATACCTATTAAGCCATCAGATTTGTAGAAAATGGCTAAACTCATGCAAGGTTTCTGTGGTAGAATTTCACACTAAATGCATGATCCAAATTATGAATTATGCATTTAGTGTGAAATTCTACCACAGAAACCTAGCATGAATTTAACCATTTTCTACAAATCTGATGGCTTAAGTGCTGGTGAATTTTCACAAATATTTAGAGTGACCATATTTCCCTATATCCCGTACTGGACACAAAGGGGAGCGGCTGGTGCTTGGAGCTTTAGCGCAAAGGGGGCGGGGGCCTGCCAGCACTCAGGACTCCAGCCCCATGGTGGAGAAAATGGAATGACGGTGGGGCTGTGCCTGGGAACCGGGCTTCAGCCCCTCCCCCCCAGTGGATCAGGGCAACTCCCCGTGGCAGCAAAAGGCTTCAGCCCTGTGGCAAGGGCCACCTGGGAACTGGGTTGCAGCCAGTAGTGGGGGCGCTAGCGAAAGAGGTTTCACTACCTGGGAGGGCACTAGCTGTCGGGCCTTCAGCCCCATGTTCCTGAAAGCCTAGCAGACTTTCCCCCTACTTTAGGGTGCACAGGGAGGGAAGACACACACTACCACCTGGTTTCTCTCTCTGCACCCTGCCTGATTCCACACACCACGTGCTGATGCTTACTTTATCACCAGCCACAAATAGGATGCTGGCTACACTGATGGGCGAACTCGAGGACCAGCAGGGGCCATGCAAATATGGGACATTTTGCCCCTTTTTTTAAAAAAAAAGTTAGGATGCCTATGAGACAGCTTAATATGGAGCAGGCCCAGTAAAAACAGGATAGAAGGTCACCATAGAAATCTTCCATTGTTTTTTAATGATAATCACGTGAACTATACATGAGAAATATATAAACTGTTACTTCCAAAGAGCTGACTTAACTGGATTATTATGACTATTCCTAAAATAACACTAAAGAATTATTCAATGCTATATTATATTTGCAGCCAGTTACTGAAAACTATTAAATAGATTTTGTTATGAAATTGGCTGGACATCTCACTATTAACATCTTCACAACTAAATGATACAATTCATGACACCGACTCACTAATTGATAGTAACTGCTTTCAATGTATTATACATGTATAGTGGTTGCGATGCCCTCTGCTGCGTGAACAACAAGGTCGAACACTGTTATAATAAAGAATGATGGAAAATCATTGTATAGCATAAATTTATTAATTTAAAACCAGTTATGTTTAGAATATTTTTTTTCTTTTCTTGAAATTCTGCTTAAATTAAAACTTACACGATAGCAAGCTTGCTCTATAATCTTGTTAATAATCAAACTTGGAGTTTACAAAAAATCATCAAACCTACATGGCTGTGTCTAGACTGGCCAGTTTTTCCAGAAAATCAGCTGCTTTTCCGGAAAAACTTGCCAGCTGTCTACACTGGCCACTTGAATTTCTGCAAAAGCACTGACACCCTACTGTAAGAAATCAGTGCTTCTTGCGGAAATACTATTCTGCTCCCGTTCAGGCAAAAGTCCCTTTTGCACAAAGCTTTTGTGCAAAAGGGCCAGTGTAGACAGCTCAGATTTGTTTTCTGCAAAAAAGCCCCGATCGCGAAAATGGCGATCAGGGCTTTTTTGTGGAAAAGAGCATCTAGATTGGCACAGATGCTTTTCCGCAAAAAGTGCTTTTGCGGAAAAGCGCCCGTGCCAATCTAGACGCTCTGTTCCGAAAATGCTTTCAACAGAAAACTTTTCTATTAAAAGCATTTCCGGAAAATCATGCCAATCTAGACGCAGCCCATATGTTTAATTAGTGAGCCAGAAGGCAAATTATACTAATTTTCTTCATTTAATAGCTAAGAGGATATTGCGGGTGTGTGTGTGTGTGTGTGTGAGAGAGAGAGAGAGAGAGAGAGAGAGAGAGAGAGCTCCCCCACCATTCATATGTGATGGTAGTACTTGTGTCATATATTGAGTACCCATGTGAAATAGACCAGCATTTCTCAAACAGGGGTCTGCAGTCCCCTAGGAATTTCTGGGGGGGTCAATGGGTCCCACTGATCAGCTTATCCTGTATCTTCTTTCCCTGATGGGGCCAAGGCAGGCTCCCTACCTGCCCTAGGCACACAGCCAACCAAGGAGGCTACAAGCGCTGCCCCCTCCCGTGTGCTGACTCCACAACTCCTATTGGCTAGGAACAGTGACAAACAGGAGCTGTCGGGGTGGCAACTATAGGTTCAAGGACAGTGCAGAGAGTATCCCTAGTCAGCCCCATGTCTAGCAGCTGCAGGGACCTAATGACCACTTCCTTGGAGCCATGGTAATTACCATATATCACTATATATCACCAGGACCTTTGACCCTAACCCTCTGCCTCAGCCTAGAGTATCCTGCATTCAAATGCCCTTCCTAGAGCCTTTAGTTTTGCACCCCTCCCAATACCCTATCCCAGCTGGAGCACCCTCCTGCACCCCAACTCTTATTCTCTGGCCCCATCCCAGAACCCTGTCCTCCCTGCCCCCACCACATGCCAGCTCTCTGCCCCAGTCTGATGAAAGTGTGTGAGGTGAAAGTGAGAGGGGAGAGAGGCTCTGGGAAGGGATGGAGATAGAGGCCCCCAAAAATTTAAATTCAAATGGGGGCCCTTGCATTGCTAAAGTTTGATTACAAAAGCACATGATATATTTTGTTTCATGAAACTTCAACCTTCTCAGCTGCACTCTACCCACAAAACTAGCTCCCCAAATCTATTTCTAACATATCAAACCAGAGGAATTTCAGGCAATTCCTATTTTTGTTTAATGACCTTCAAAAGATCTCTTTTCCTTCTAATTGTGGAATTTTCCCCTAAAATGATCACCTCATCAAAGCCCAGCACAAGAATATACAGTGACACTGGAACATGGATAGATTTAAGATCTGACATTTCACAATCCTTCATGGCTAGACTAATTATAGTATTTGAAAAGAGATACTCCAAGCTTTCCAGTGAGAGATTTCAGCCAAAGAAAATCCAAGAGATACAGATCTTAAAATTATCACATTTTTTTTATGAATACAAACGCTCTTTTAGGTAATTTTTTTAGGTGTTTGATTTCTTGCAGTTGAATTGATAGTAATTAAGATTAGCACTAAGGTGTCTCAAAGGTGCACAACAAATGTCCCAATACAGCTCTATAAAATATGTAAAGTAATCTTCCTAAAATGTATGTGTCTATACAGAATGCATAATTTTGTGGTCTTGCATAAAAGTTGTTACCTTTTATATCAGGGCCTATCAAATGCTGGGATGGTTGCTATGGAAGAATTATGAAGTGTTTATTGCTGGCATTCATTTGAAATACAGTAATGTAGATAACTCATGCTTTGTTGTGAGACTGGGTGCCCATCTCAGATTCAAATTGCCAAAATACATTATTTTTATTTTAAATACATGACAGATGTTTATTGCAATATGTTCCAGCTATAATATTTATATCTAAAAAAATAGTATGGGGATAAGTTAGTTGCATATTTATATCTGCATCCTATCTAATAGCAGTTGAAACATTTAATGTTGTATACTATACCCAGCAAGATTTGACAAAAGTATGTTTTCACTTTCACAATAGAATATTTATAATATTCTATATAAATCAGTTATGTTAAATGAGACTTTGCAGTGCACTGTGTCTTAGCAATACTTTCCAAAATGTTATGTCCTTGTGATTCATACCACTCATCAGTGACTGACTGCTTTTGGGCCAGGTGAGCCTCAAAAAAGTCAGGGAATTGGTTAGGAAAAGCATCCAAAAGTCTGGACACTCATCCAAACTAGCTGAATATAGTGGAGTTGCAGTATTGGGTTAGAAGTGATTGTAGAGTAGGATTGTAAAACAGGATGTCACATAAGATTTGCCATGTAGTGCCAGGACCAGGAAGCACTGTTTACTCATGACCCTGCACTATTTTTTATTTCAGTGTGGGGGAAAAAAATAAGCTGAATCTAATTCCAAAAAATGCTTGATTTTTAAAATTTGGGGGAAAGATGTGTGTCACATCTGTCTAAAACAATTTGTCCACCTGCAGGACTCTGACCCAAAGGTGAAATTCTGACATACATTCCTGTAAGTCAAATAGCAGTCCCCCTTTACCCATTTTTGCATGTTCCAGTTTCAATGCAGCACTTTACTCTTCAAACTTGAACACACAGGATCAGAGAATTTCTCATAAAACACATTACAAAATTATTAATGTATTCAGTGACAAAATTCTCATAGCCTAATGTTGTATCTCTCTCTCCACATGTCAGTGGTATATGCCAAAGAATGAAATGCACAGAGCTGTGTGTCCTGGAACAAATGGGAAAATGTGCATACAACAGCAAACAAAAGGTAAGAAAGACACAGCATATACTGACCTCCATTCACTGGAACCTGCTTTCCAGTTTCTGAAAGACTTGGGAATTCACTAGTGAAAATGCTGTGTGCTGAAAGGCCAGAAATGGCTGGAAACAACAGCCATACATATGCTTCAGGGAGAAATTCAAATTCACTTTTGAACTTCAAAGACACAAATTTGACATAGACCAAAGACAATATAGAATGACTTACAACAGGCTTCAGAACAGGTGTCACACAGTAAAGCTGTGAATGAATACACAATTCATGTCCCAAAGAAAATAAATTACAGTTGTTTCCACATACATTCACTAAAGGGATGGAGGAAAAACACACATGCTTAACTTTTTGCGTGAGTTGTCCTATTGAATTGAATACCATGGTTTTTTAAGTACCGTCTTTGAACTTATGTTAACAAATCAGGAAAGACCAATATATACTTGATTATTAGCACACATTACTACTACTTAATTAATGCTACTTTGTTAATACAAACTGTGCCTTCACTAGCAAAATAAATCTGTGGCATTCATTGCTTCAGGAGATTGATATTAGGCCTGTTATGTCATTTCAAATTCTGCACAGGTTGGCAATGTCTCTTAACCATGGGCAGGTGAAAGGAACATATCAAGTCAGGTCCTCATCTGGTGTAAACTAAAATAATAGTAGTCTCCGCACACTTGGTAGCACTCCCTGTGCAGTGGAAGGTGTTAACTGGAGACTGACCTCTCACTGCAGCAAAAGAGCCTCTGGATCAGAGCCGAAATACAGCAGCGATAGTGTGTGGGAAAGGAAGCTTACATTCTGGCTTGGGCTGTGCTTGTACTGAAGTGCACAAGAGGAAGTCAGCCTCCGGAGTAGTCAATCAGACTGCTGTCAGCGGCACTAAGTTTAGTTATATAAGTTACATATTTTAAGGTGCGATGCATGGGTCTTTTTTAACGAGTGAAGTTAGTGTTCATTGAAAAAACTATCGGACAGGCTAGATAACTGAATTCCTTTGTTTGTCCATACAAAGCCTACAGCATGGATGATGGTGCAAAGTGCCCCACATCACCACTGCTGACACTCTTTGGAAAGCTTGCCATAGTTCACTCTCCATGTCCATTCTGTCCTTTACATCTCTGCTCAAACTGCCCACTTAACAAGGCTCCTCTTAGTGAGTCAAGGTCTTCTAAGCATGCACCCTTATGTCAAGACTGTGCTGGGTGCTTACCAGCACAGATGTGCAGGGCTGAAGGTGGGGGAAGTCCCTATTATTTGCTCTGTTTGGTTTTTTTAATCATGTGGCCAAGCACATCTGCCTTTTCTATTTCGACACTGATTTTGAATGAAATGCATTATAGAAACGGGGAAGGGGGAATTCTCCACTTTGTTACCCCAGCCTAATGCCACTAATTTCAGTGGAATTCCTCTGGCATAACAAAGTAGGCCCATAAGCATAAAAGTCCTCCCCAGCAGAGAGGAGCCTGGTCATTTGTTTGTTACCCATTTACAATCAGTTGATTGTTTGTCATTTTTTTGTAAGTCCAGAAAAGATGCCATTCATTCAAAACACCACATCCATTTCTTAGCACAGGAGGCATTTCATAGATGCATAGCAAGCAAAGCAATTGCATACAATGTTTTGTTTTATTGATTCTGATTTAACAATAGCAGATCTTAGCCTTTATCTCTGACAGGGAAAGGGCCCAAATCCTGTGGTGGTAACAACTTGATCAGAACTCCCATTGAAGCTGATGAAAGTTTTGCTTGAATAGAGGCTGGGGAGTTTTACAAGCTAGTATAATCATGCCATTGTGAACAGAACAAACTATCTTTGCTAATTTTTTAAAAATTCTAACATGTATTGTTTTTTCCTGTCTCTCTGTCTTGTACAATTAGATTCATAGTGACTGAGGATGACTGGCTCTAAAGAGTATGAAAGTGAGAAATCTAGAAGTGCTAAAATACTTCAAAAATAGGTCATTGATTTTTGAAAGCCTCTAATGCCATAGCTGTAAAGCATTTATTTGCACTCTTTAAGAATGAACAAAGTCACCAGAACTTGGGCACCTTATAGTTTATCAGAGCATCACTTATTTATATTGATTACATCCATATGTTGTCATGCTCTTTAGAACTGGTTTCTGTACTTCTCAAATGCTCTTGATCCATCCTAAGTATTTTCAGGGCACCTATCAGCATAAGATCCACTTGTGCCCTCCATTGTACTCTGATTTGCTACAAAGAACTCCATTGTCACTAGTGGGAGCTACTCAGTGCCTGTTTCAGACTCAATAACTGTGGTTGACTGTTGGTTTTCTCTGTTATGATGCCTTGTCTTCTGTCATTGTAGGGAGTCTTACAATGTGCTCTGAAAATGATCAGATGTCAGCTCTAGTTTTATCCCGTCTGGTAGGTCATTGCACAGTCAAGTGTCCTTTCCTGTGTTTCATGCCAAGCACTTGGCAGCAGCATTGCCCAGAGGAGCAGAGCTGTCACGGTGGGCCATGAGTGAATGGCTGATTGCTGAAGTAATTTGGTCCCAACCCATATAGGACCTGAAAGATTAATACCAGAGCCATAATTTAGCACCAGGGATGAAGTGAGAGCTAGTGACGGGTAGAGAGCCTGCATGATGTGTGTTTGTCACTTTCTTTCCTACTAAGGAGGCAGGCTGCTGTATCCAGCACAAGCTTCAGTATCCATTGTCTTCCCTGCTTATCTGAAGGTTCACCTAAGTTACAATAGCCCATCCTGGAGGGGGTGCATGAAGGGATTGGTATGACTAGGGTCTCAGCCAAGAGAAAGGAGCGGAGCTTCCTAGTAGGAAGGAGGTGAAAAAAGGTATTTCCATTGTTGTTCAAGATGTAGTTCTGAGTCTAGCAAGCCCTAAAGCTGAAGTGGTAGAGGAAGATCAGTGTCCTGACTAGATTCCTCCATGACCCTGTGTTATACACCTTCTTACCAGCCACACTTTTGAGCCAGCTCTTCAGTCATCATGGTGTTAATCTCATTCAGGCCGTGTGACATTATTCTGATGCTGCTGAGCACAACTGCAGGGCAGGAGATTTACAGCTGCATTTCATCAGAGCTGTGTTGACAATAAAGCCTGAGGTGTCTCAAACCTTTGACACTGAATTATAAGCAGAGGATGAGAATAAACACCTAAATAAAACATGCACTGAGGTTTAGATAACAAACATCATTGAGCTGCATACTACCGCATGCTCAGTGGAATCGATAGGAAAATATTTTGGCCAAAATGTGCAGACTTGGGTGCCAAAAGTTAAGCTTCTAAATTCCGTGTAAATACATGGTCCATTTTTCCAAGGGTTCTGAGCACTCACTGCTCCCATTACTGTCACCTTGCAGATTAAGGGCCACATGTTACTCTCAGATACATTGTTATACAACAGAAATGAATAGATTCCTGTTCCCTCTTGTATCCCTTTTGTAGAACTCAGGTAAGAAATGGAACCCCAACCCAAATATTTAGTCTAAGAACGTGTGTGATATGACACTTAGGCCATGGTTCTGATCCCACAGTGATTTAACTCCAGCAGTTGTGGTTGGGTTACTAGTGATTTAACATTTTGTAAGTAAGAAGAGAAACAGATCCACAGGTCCAAAAATCTGTTACATTGTTGTAAACTGGGCAGTATTCCCTTGGTTTCAGCCTCACACCAGTGTAACTTGGAGAAAATGTTTGCCCTTGAAGGCTGCAAGCTAAGACTGAAGATGATAAGCTCTCCTCATTAGTTGGGATTGGTCCTGCGTTGGACAGGGGGCTAGACTTGATGACCTCCGGAGGTCTCTTTCCAGCCCTAGGATCACTGTTCAGAAACAACTCGTACTTATGTGATGTGGGAGTTTAGGTGGAGTAAAGGCAGTAAATTGCTCATAATATGTATATGCATGACAATACTTATATTTGCATGATTATGAGATCTTGATCTCATTTGGAGTCTAACACCATTGGCAACCTGAATTACTCTCAAGTAGCAAAGCAGAGGAATTTCACCACGAACCATGCACTCTGCTCAACTTCCAGACCCTGTCCCCCACAGTGCCTCCTGCCTAACAGTGGGCTCCACCAATGAGCTCCTTCCCCTCTCTCCCAATGTCTTCTACCCACTATGGCTCAGCTATTCAGTAGTGTGTAGGAGGTGCCGGGTGGGGAAACAGGGCAGGTAGTGGCAAGGTGCGGGGCTGGAGAAGGGGGTGGAGTGTTGTAGTGTGTGTGCATAAGGGAAGACTGGCAGCATGAGGCATAGAATGCCGCCTAACATTGCTAGGCATGGGTTGAGTAGGGGAAGCTGCCTTCAGAAAGGTTACTGAGCATGTGTAGTCTATGTGAGCATGCTCAATACAAGCCAAGCAGCAAATCGGGAGGGCAGTGGTGCAGAGAAGGACAACAGCATGGACCTGCATGTTCTGCTCCCACATGTTGGCTCTGGCATGAGGATGATGGAGGGGAAAGGGGGTTAGCAGGTGTGTGCAGGGCTCCGCTGATGCACTGACTCCCCGGGTGCTCCAGGGCTGAAACTCTGAAAAGGTCTTCTCTTGCCCAGGATAAAGAGGACTTTTTGTGCCAAGAATGGGGTCCTGGGGACTGCAGTGCTTTTGGCTTCCTTTCCTGACTTTGGGGATGTTTCTAGGCTTACTTTTCTTTGCATTAGCATGTGGTGAAGGTTCACAGAGCTGAGACGAGACAGATGATTGGCCTGATAATATAGTGAAGCTTTAGGTTGCCAGGTCTCCAGTTTTAAAAAGCCCCATTGAAAAGGAACCCTGATGGCTCTCGTTACCACCAGGCAGTTAAAAGTCTGGTCAGCGGTGCAGGGGGGCTAAGGCAGGCTCCCTTCCTGCTGTGGCTCCATGCGGCACCTGGAAACTGTGGCACATCCCACCCCCCACCAGCAACTGTGCTGCCAGGGAGCGCTGCACACTGCCCCCTCCCAACTGCCAGCTCTATAGCTTCTATGTCTGGGAATCACCACCAATGGGAGCTGTGGGGTTGGCACCTGCAGATGGGGAAGAGCACATAGACACCTAACTGTGTCTCTGCATAGGAACCTGAGGGAGATTACCCCACGGTTTCAGTGAGCTGTTCCATTTAAATGCTGCCTGGAGCCTGCCCCCAAACTCACACCACTGCCTGATTCCCCTCTTGTCCCCCAAACCTCCTGTCACAGAGCATCCTGCTGTACCCCAACCCCTCATCCTCAGCCCCACTCCAGAGTCTGCACCCCAGCTAGAGTCCTCACACACCCCTGCATCCCAAACTCCTACCACAGATCTGATCCCTCCACACACACTCCAAACCCCTCCATTCCTGCCCAAAGTACCCTCCTCCCTCCCAAACCTGTAATCATCTGCCTCACCCCAGAGCCTGCCACCCCCAGCCAAAACCCCCTCACCTCATTCCTCTTCCCCAGCCAGGTGAAAGTGAGCAAGTTAGGATTGGGAGAGTGAGTGACAGAGGGAGGGGGGATACAGTGAGAGGGGTCAGGACCTCAAATGTAGGACAGAACCAGGGTGTTTGGTTTTGTGCAAGTAGCAAGTCGGTAAGCCTAATGCAGTTGTGTAAATTCTAGTGCGAACAAACCTCTATGTAGCAGCTTCAAAGGTGAGCAACTACTTTGATTTGATTGAATCCTTGTTTCCATGATGTGCAACATTTGAAGGACAAGGGACTGGTGCGGTTTTTTCTGTCTCAGAAACCACACAGAGGAAAGGAGAGAGAGGAAGGATGGATATGCATTTGATCAAGGCAATGGAATACCGTTTTAGGTCTTCCAAGATAGCCAAAAAAAAGTAAAGTATAATCATATTTAACCATTGTGCTGCAATGTTTGAAGGAGAGTGTTACTTTAGTAAGATCAGTACATTCACGTCAAAAGGAGTTGGGATCAAGGAAAATAACTAAAGCCAAAAGAAACTAGCGGCATAATCAGAATCGCTGGCAGCACAACCGCATTACCATGAGATGATCATTTTAAGCCTGCAGTTAGTCTCATGCTTTTTACAAAATTGTGGAGTGCATGTGCCCACAAAGTGTCAGGACACAACCATTCCCTACCAAGCCTGAGCCACAAGTGCCTGCTATATAATTCAGTCTCTCTAGACCTACTATGCCCGCAGGCATGCTCTGATTTAAAAGAGTTTCTCTCCTAACAGAAATAAGGAACCATGATCAAGTTGTAGATTACATGGCTCGCTGCCCACTGGATTTTTCTGACAAATCCCTTGATATGCTCTGTCTCAACTAGAAAGTCTTGGATCCTTGCCATGCAATTTGTGGGACTTGGCAGTGATTCTGTAGGGATCCCAGCAATTTTGTAGTGCTATGTTGGACCCTGGGTGTAAATTTGAGCAATTTGCATGGATTTATCACTCTTTGTAGTTTGAGTCTGTAATTGGCTCCAATAAAGACCCCTTAAGGCAATACCTTAAGACCTTTGCAGTTTAATAGTTTCACTCCAGGTTCCTAATGTAAATTAATAGGTCAAATAAAGCCTGTAAGTGTGCAATGATGATTACATAGGTCTCACTTTTTAAAGGAATTCTTGCACTATCACATTTAGACAGTCTTCAAAGTATGTGAATTACAGTGCAGGTTGAGGCCTGAAAAATCAATGACCACTTTAATCATTCAGTTAAAACCTTTGCAAATCATTAGCTCTTTGGTATGTTTAAAATATTTAACCTTGCATCATAAGTCAACTTATTACTTTCTAGTATGACAACTGAAGAATAATCCATGACAGCTAAATAAGCAAGTATATCATCAAAACGGAAAGCATTTGAAACCTACAAGTCACCTATGTCAGCTTTAGCTGATTTATAACGTTTAGCTAAGGTCACTCTTCTAGTAACAAAATATAAGTGCCAAGAAAATCCCTATTCAATTACATAGTAACAGTTTATCATGACTTTCACTGATTAGCATAAACTCTTCCAAGATTTGAGCATTGGAACAGAACAGGGAGAATAAAGCATAAAACAAATCCAATGAAAGACAAACTGTTATTTAAATCACCTTAACAGCTATGTTCCTGACTAATTTCCAGATGGCAGATATGCATGAATGTGCATTAAAAAAAAAGAGGGGCTTTCAATCCCGGCAGTCTAAAGGAGTAAAGAAGAAAGCACTGAGCACAGTTACATATCATGTGAATGACAGCTATCTTTTGAGATTCCCTCCAAGATCTTTTCTACTTGGCTTAGCCAGAACACCTTGCCCAGTTCTGAGAGAACAGTTCATCCAACTCCCTGGAATCCAAAACACTCAGTTTGACTCTGGATGTCACCAGGTTCCTTTATTTTACATATAGCAAAAGTGTGCTGAGTTGATCATACTCAAGTGTAGGGGCATGCGTGGCTATTGAGCTTATCGACACATCCAAAATTACAAAGGCAACCTTTTCCTTTATATACATTTACAAATTGCATCACATTTTCTATGCATTAAAGCTTTACAATTTTGGATTGGTTTTGGTTACTTTACAGGAACCTGTCCCAGCCCAGAATGTTCTGTCTGTGTGCTATTTATGTGAAGCTTGATCTTTACATTCCAGGTTTGTGCATAGATCCCTAGCTTCAAGGTGTTGCTGCTTATCTTAGCTAGCACAGACATCCTTACTCCAGCTAATTGTTTGTCAATCATGCTCCTATTTACACCTCAGCCTTCCATTCACCTTTCCTAAGTGTGCCCACTAAGAAATGAGACCAGTTACTTCTTGTCAAGCCAGGCTTACAAGAGCCATCTGCAGAATGTTGACATCAATAAGATCAAAATCCTTCTTGTCTACATTCAAGTTTCCCTTCTCTTTCGTTCTTTGCCTTGGCTGTTGTTTCAAGGCAGTTGTCTTTCAAACTAGACTATTATTTATCTGATATCATTTACTTTTTATTAGTACTGCTGCCAGTTGTCAATATTCCTGTGATGAGGTATACTAGACAAGCTGAGGCTCTCTGCTGGAGGCCCTGCTACCTCCTTTTCCAGAAAAGGGCAGTGGAGAGGGTCCGCCAAGCTACCTAGAGTGTCTGAGTGGACAGAGCCAATCTGGACAGTCTAACATAAGAAGAGCTGCAGGGCCAGTGGAAGAGCAGTTCCTTGCTGGAGCATGGATGGTGTGTGGGTGGCTGGAGCTGCAGACCCTCAGACAGGACAATGCTGCCAGAAGCAGGGGAGAGTGAGGAGGAGCCCGGAGCTGGTTGCCAGGACTCCATTAGGTTAAGACCATAAGGGTGAAGACAGTGCAAGGAAGTGGTCCAGGGAATTAGGGCAACATAGATAAAGGGACTCCGCAGAGGACTGCTGCTCAGGGCTGAGACTCAGAGTAGTGAGTAGGCCTGGGTTCCTCCCCCTCCCATTAGTCACTGGGGAAATTGACCTGGACAGTAAGTTACCCCAGAGGGAGAACTGAACTATACTGGCCCATCTGGAAAGCTGAGACTAGAAAGGCCCCAACATGCTGAAGACAAAACAATGTCACTGCTCTGAAATAGACCGGTGACTCCCGGGCTCCCTCCCTGCAGACAAAGAGTGAAACATACACATATGGCCAAGGGACATTTGTAAGAAGCGAGTGCACCACATAACAGTTCCAAATTTACTTTCTCTCTTTTCTGGAATAAAGATATACCCAAAGCGGATGGGTACAGTGTTTGGGGGGAGGGGAGTGTATGGCCATAGACTAGTACCCAAAATGTTTTGGGTCTTTCCCATCATTCTTAGGTTCATAAGAATCATATTTACTCTTGTAGGTTTCAAACCTATATTTACTCTTATAGGTTTTTATGCATTTGGGTGAAAAATTAGTATTGTGCTGGATGCCTCTGTTTAAAAAGGCTGTAGCTGGGTCTTCCCATTCTGAAGAAATTAAAATTAATACTTTTAAAGTGGATTTAGTGGTTATGGAAGATGGCAGCCAGGCAGCAATGAAGAACAAAACTTTGTTTACCAGAAGGCTGGGTAAAACAGAAGTGACAGGAGTACAAACATCATCATATTGTCCCACCAATAGGGCTCAATGCTGCTTTGGAGAGAGGTCCTCAAGAAGTCATTCAGTTTCCATGCTCGTTCTTTCTTCGGCATGTCTGCTGGTCCTGACAGCAATTGCGCTTGTATCTGTGCCTAGCAGGAATTCAGTAGAGCCAAGCTGCCATACAGCCAACATATGGAAACAATTTCCAGGCAATGCTTACTAGTTATCATTGAACTGGTGACCTAAGGGTGAACCTTGCACTATCCCCATTACAAATTACCTGAATCCCCAGCCTTTTATGGGCAGCTTTTCCTTCTAAAGTTATATTTCATATCCTATTTACAAAAAGGCATTTGGAAGCACAGCCACGTAAGCACAAGTACCTTGGCTTTTACAAAGCACCTTTCCAGCAGAGCCAGTGTGTTACATAACTTCAGGTGCTGTCGAGTGTATGGCTCTAAACTGTGTTACGCTGACATCTAGTGGAGATTTATTTAATCTTACATGATAAAGCTGCCAATTATTCGGCAGGAAAAGCTCTTACAATGTGATTAATCCCAACAAAGGGGAACCTCCAGGGAAAGCCTATTCTGAACAGAGGCAAACCCTTCCAATCTTTTCCCCACCTGTTAAACAACTACATAACCAGAGATCTCTTATCGCTTCCTGACTTAGAGAAACCAAGAGCAAATGGGAGGATTATTCCCTCTTCCTCCTCCCACTTGTACCCCATGTTGCATAGTTTCTGACTCTTCCCTTTTTCCCTGCATGTATAGTGGGGCCATAGGGTCATCCTTCTCAGCCCAGCACCCTTAGCATTTTTAAGAGGAAGAACACGACTTGGCTATTCAAATTCTCCCTCATGAAAGTCCAAGGGATTGACAGGACCATAACGACCAATGCCTCCGTGTTTTTGATTTGTCCTAGCTTTATTTTTTTAATTAATAGTTCAGCTTTTTTTATCGTTTTTCACATAATGGCTAGCTTCATATTTCTTTTGATTCATGTCAGTGCAAATCCATAGCAAAGCAAGCAACCTTTGGATTTTTCTAGCTGTCTAGTGAGTGTATTAGGCTCCTTCTGACACCATTCATATTCAGGACTGTAAAATAAGCTGTCTCCAAATCTGTGACAATAATATAGCTTAAAAATATAGAAATCTAATTTGACCCCTTCTGGATTCACTTAGAACTTCTTTCTTTAAAACAATCCAGGCTTTTTGTTTGTTTTTGTTTTCCTGAGATGGTTTAGAAATGCTTGGCTCGAATATTATACTGTAGACAGTACAAAATTGTCTTTGCTTTCTAGGTAAATTAGTTGCCTGTTATACACCAAGCTCGCATCTTTGGGAAGGGTAACAAATAGCATAATCATTAAAGAAAACCACTATGTAATTTTGATTTGTGCTCCTAATGTAAGGAAAATAATTCCAATCAGATTCTATTAAACTTTCTACTAAAACTATTTGTGCAACTTAAAAGGTAGATTATATGAATGTGTTTCTTACTGCCATTAACTCCATAATTATAAAAAAAGTTAACTGGATATTAATAGTAGTACAACTGTATGCCTGAAATGGACAACTCTAAAAACAACTTCAGAGATGCAACATTTTATAATTATCTGATTTCCTCTGACAAAGATTACTTAAGTACTGTAACGTAAGTACTGTAGTATATTTATAGATGAATAGAATCCGGTCTCTCTCTCTACAATTATTGTCTTCAGGGCTATTGTATTACACGTACATGAAAACTGCTTCTCCCACATCTGTCCCCAGTAGTCAGGCTCTAGAGTAGAAAAGCAGGTGGGTTGGAGATGTGAAATTCATCCTCCAACTCACAGCCATGATGTGAGACTGAAAATAGAAGACACTAGCAGCAGAAGTAGAATCCAAGGAATTCTGAGGACCCAGGATTACTGTAGAGTGCAACTTGAGTTGCCAGTTCCTTGGTCTTCTCTGTGGTGGCCTAGGCAGGATCAGCAGGAAGCCCTATGAGGGTGCAAAGATACACCAGAAACACATTTTGTTAAATCATAAATCCCTTGAAGAAAAAAAGGTGTCAAGTGCTGTCAATGCACCATTATAAAGTGCCCGCAAAAGGCAGGATTGCATCTTCAGAAATTAGGGTATCCACCTCACAGTACAGTCACAAAATGGGGGGTGGAACCTCAGGGGTTGTAAGTCACACGTGCGCGCGCGCGCGCGCACACACACACACACACACACACACACACACACACACACACACACACACACACACAGAGGCAGGTGGTCAAAGGACAGAGCCTTGACTCGACGCTGTGTGATGCCATATCAACATAGCTGAGTCAGTGCATAGAGCAGTGGTCAGCATCCTGTGGCCCATGCCCCCATCTGCCATCCTCCTCCACATGCCTCTTGTGCACTGGAACCCCACACTTGCCTACTCTTCCTCCTCCCTCCCAGCACTTTTGGAGTGCCATGAATCTTCTGATTCATACTCTTTCCCCTTTCTCCCAGAGCTTGAAAACCGCAAATCAGCTCTTCAGGCTTGGGAAGTGGATGGAGCGCAAATCAGCATATTTATGGTGCTCCAAAAGTGCTGGGAGGAAGGGGGAGAAGTAAGGGTACTTCTAAACTACATGGCTCCATCGACGGAGCCATGTAGATTTGTTTTTTTGGCAAAGGCAAATGAAGCCGCGATTTAAATGATCGTGGCTTCATTTAAATTTACATGGCTGCCGCGCTGAGCCGACAAACAGCTGATCAGCTGTTTGTCGGCTCGCGCGCTAGTCTGGACGTTCCCCCTGTCGACATCAAAGCCCTTTGTCGGCAGCCCCGGTAAACCTCATCCCACGAGGAATAACGGGGCTGCCGACAAAGGGCTTTGATGTCAACGGGGGGAACGTCCAGACTAGCGCGAAAGCCGACAAACAGCTGATCAGTTGTTTGTCGGCTCAGCGCGGCAGCCATGTAAATGTAAATGAAGCCGCGATAATTTAAATCATGGCTTCATTTGCCTTTGCCTATGTGTCTAATCTACATGCCTCTGCTGACAGAGGCATGTAGTCTAGACACAGCCTAAGTGTGTGGCTCTAGTATCCCAGTGCATGAGAGGCATGAGCGAGGGAGCAAAGAAAGGATGTGCAGGCTGCAGGTGAAACCTCGGTGGGCTGCAGATTGCCCACCACTGCAGCCCACTGACACAAAGTAGGGCCCCTTGTGTGGCCTACTCTCTAGCCATGGTTGCCCATCGCTGTCATAGAGAATGAATCTGCACTTGCTAACGGGCTAACACACGTGTCTTCCTAGAGGGTGGGAGGAAGGAAGCAGATTGCGGCTGTATGCAAATTCAGTCTCAAGCATACTTGTGAGGTGTGCAACTCCGGGCTGATTGCATTCCCACAATCCAGCCTCACGTGGTTCCCTCCTCTTCAAATGACGTAACTGTGATACTCACAGGGCATTACTGTGTTTGATCACATCCCTTTTAGCTAGCTGATATTTTACAAAGATAGCTAGCGCAGACCAGGAAACTGCTGCTCTATGAATAAGTCAGGAGCTTCTGTACATATACAGATAAAGATCTATTAAAATATCAACTGCCTTCTGTGTCTTGAAATAATCTATCATTCTTCATAGGAAACTGAATACTACATCATTTAAAGCAGGCAGAGGCTGCAATGGGCAAGGAGTTGGAAGACTGCAAACCTTCATTTGCCCTGGCATATACCTTTCTTTCCCTCCCTGCCCTCCAACAAGCTCCTGATGAAAAGGGTGGCACAAAGCTCTCTGTGTAAGGATTCCCTGTGATGGGGAATCTTTGGCTGCCCTGTTAGCTTTCTAAATGGTGCAAAAAAGCTAGAGCCAGACTTGCCAGAATGCTAGTTGAGTGCATTGTTCGACCAACATTTCTGGAGAGGATAAAATGACCCAGCAAAAGAAGAGGAGAATTGCAAAACTTGTTTTTTTGTCAATGTCATGCTGACATTTTCCAACTAGCATGAGTCAACTGGAGACAGGAAATCACAGAACTGGACTTTTAATAAAATAAAAGCATGCGTCGCTACACTGATTTACCAGCAAGACAATATTTGCACTCTGAGAGCTAAGAAAATGGATCGTTATACATTTCAACTTCTCTTTTGATTTAGTATTTCAAATTAGATTCAGGAATCCTTGGATATAGTCAGGATTGGAGAAGATTTCTCCGATCCCCAGGGAAACAGACACACATGATTATTTAACAACTAATTGATTTATTTAACGATACAAATTTTGTTCTACTGCTTGGCTTAGCAGAGAGAAGTTGAGAAACAAAATTAGCTCATATTTTTAAAGTTTAAATGTTTACACAAATAACCTTTACTTCAGTAAATATAAAATTTACACACAAAAACTACATTTAGAAAGAACAGATTGACAAACCAACAAAAGGGATGGTAATTGAGTACAGGATCTGAATGTTTACGAAGATGAGAATGGGGCAAGGTTAAGGTGGCATCCCACCTATACATCTAGGTATCTGAAGTCTGAATGATGTGAAACCAAGTACATTAAAAGAAGAATTACATCTTTTATTTTATACCATGACTTTTTACTATAAATATCTGAAAATTCGGCAGGTCCCATATTTAAAATGTGAAATATATAATTTGCCCCTTATTGGAAATTCACTGAGGGTATGTCTACACTAGCCCCCTTGTTCAAACTAGGGAGGCTAATGAGGGCGACCGAAATTGCAAACGAAGCACGGGATTTAAATATCCCGCGCTTGATTAGCATCTTCCGGAGCGGTCACCATTTTGGAAACTGACTAGCCCGGAATAACTGCCCGCGTCTACACGCGGCAGTGAAACGGGATTTCGAAGTAAACCCCTAACTCGAATCAGCTGTTAAACCTCATTCCACGAGGAGCAACAGCTAATTTGAGTTAAGGGGTTTACTTCGAACTCCCGTTTCACTGCTGTGTGTAGTCATGGGCAGTTATTCCAGGCTAGTCAGTTTCCAAAATGGCGACCGCCCGGGAACATGCTAATGAAGCACGGGATATTTAAATCCCGCGCATCATTTGCAATTTCGGTCACCCTCATTAGCCTCCCTAGTTCAAACTAGGGGGCTACTGTAGACGTATCCTGAGTGTTGTGAATGTGTTTTTCTACATATGGTCATCAGAAAGGTCTCTCCCTTGTCTTGTCCTTTGTATGTAGCAAAGTTACTTGGTTCTTATAAGCATGTTTCTTTGCCAATATATGTTAATTTCTCACTATATGCAATTCTGCAGTGAGAAACTGAGGTGGCTTTATTCACTTGTACTAGTTTATTACCACACTAAGGTATCTCTTGAATCTGTCAGTTCCCTACTTGTTATTCCCTTTTGACCTTCACTGCCCAAGCTCCAAATCTACCTCACAGCTCCTACCCAGAAATATAGAAAATACAGTCTTTCAGTCACTGTGAGGAAATTATAGAAATAGTTGGAGGGCAAATGACACATGCTAAAGGCCAGCTGAACCGAGAACAATGATTTATAAGTCATACTTAACTTTAGATATCTTTCAATTGTGCTGCTTAGATATTAAAATATTGAAATTCTGCTCTCTATATATTTAATGTACAGAACTTCTTAATAATGGAAGAGCAGCAAATTATTTTAAAAGGATCAATAACCCTTCAGTTATATCTGCTATTACTGAAGTGTCATCACTATAGTTATCAACACCTTAATGAGAAAATTAGTGACTGTACTTTTCATAATGTACAGAATACACATATTTGTTACACACAAAATTTCATGGGAGGAGGGGAGTCTAAAAGTCTTTTCTAATTTTCAGTTTCACCTAAAATAGTGCATGTCTCCACAACTGTTTCCAATCTCTTTTATCATAACATAATCTCAGGTTAAATCTCTTAACACTTTCTTGCTCAGAGCTGACAAAGCCTCCAATCATGCTTTGGAAGACTCTTTTCAATGAACAACTGCAGTTCTCTGGATGGGTGAGTCTTCTTCTTGACTCAAAGCCTCAAGCTATTGAAAGCCTGGCCCTGCTCCAGTTGAACAAATTAATGGAAAACTTGTGTTGACTTAAGGATTCAGGATCGGGGCCATATCATTTAACCACAATAACTGCCATTGCAACCTCTCACTGAATGCTCTCATTTTAACTGAAAAATACCAAAACAAACAAAAAACCTAGGTAATTTTAAAAGAGTAATTGGTTTTTTAAAAAAATCCAGAGGAAAAATTTTACTTTTAAACAATCCACAAGTATACATTAAATATTTAATAGGAAGCCTTAGCTTGTGTATATTAATTTACCAGAGATCCATTAGGACCTGATACAATAGTGTTGCATCACTACTATATATCAATTCACTCAAATACTAATTTAAATTAGGAAAACAAGGAAACTTTTCCTTAGGGAACATGTTTATTGTGTTTGAGATGATACACTGGGTGCTCTCTGAGCTACAAAGGGGAAAAGGAAATCCTTTCATTACAAACTGACAAAGGTAAAAGTTAAAACAGTTTTCACAACAGCATGTACCACATATTGGAAATAGATCTGGGTTTAATACAAATGACATAATTCCTAGTAATCTACAGCTACCTTTAATAACTTCATACAGATAATGAATTAGGCTAAAATGCACTATAATATTTGGTTGACTTCAGGAACAGTATCCTTAGTACATCACAAAATACATTTTGATATCCCAAAGAAGCAAGACTTGCAAGTAGGCTTTTTAAACATAACTAATCTACAGCTACAAAGTTCTACTCCTGATAGCATTTACCTTTTTTAGGGGGCAGTATCCCAGTCTTCAAAAGGATAAAAGCAGAGAGTAGAATCAGTATAACATATACACAGAAGTCCGTATTGTAAAGGCTATAAAGATTTGTTGCACACTGTAAAGTTGCCTCCTGCACCTTCACAGAGCACAAGTAGTTTATGTCATTTATGTTGCATATCTCTTGGTCCACTGTCTGGCTATCCTGTCATGTTCTGCTCTGTTGGTCAGGTACTGAGTGGCTATGCTTCCGACCAGAGGATCAGCTGTAATGGTTTGGGGTAAAACGAGAGGAAGAAGGGGAAGAAAAATAACATGAGAAATCATCCTACTAAAGAAGGCAATATTTTTAAAAAATATTTTGCTTCCCAATACATCTTCTTGCTAGGCCAGAAAATGCTAGGCTAGGCTAGCTTTGTAGAAGAGGGCTTGACACACAAGATATGTTCAAGAATAAATACCTGAACCAAAATGAATAGGAACAATTTAAATCTGTTTTGATCATCTACAGAAGCCAACATGCTGTTTATTTCAAAGGACAGACAGACAGACATCTGTATTAGAATTTCATAGCTTTTCATTTTAGCTGACAATCTGTAAGACCCCCTACAGGTGGAGAGTTGTGTAAAACTAGAAACAGCCATTTGTATTGTGAACCATTTGATATTAAGCAACACACATAATATTTTCACATTTTTAAAATATTAAACTTGAAAAAGATATAACCCTTAACAAGTTACATGGGGTCAAATTACTCCTATGCAAATTAACACATAGCCAGTTAGAGGTAAAAAAGTCATGACAGGTGAAAGATTTCCTCATTATCCCCTCAAAAGAACAGTTGGTTACTTCCAAGCATATTAAATACCACATAGTCACCTCAATTTTCATACACTCGCACCAGACACTATTGCTTCAGCTGGAAGCCTATAAAGAACCTCCTCACAGATCCCCCTTAGAATACGCAAACACTGCAAAAAAAAGCCCCCTGTAGTGAGTCACAGGCTCGCACTTCCGGGCTAAAAATAGTAACGTTAATGCTCCTATTTGGAGCGTGGGCTCTGAAACCTGCAAGATCTACACTGCTATTTTTAGCTCCAGTGCATGACCCTGAGTCAGTTGTTCCAGTTGCTGAGACAAGCTGCTGCAGTTTTCTAAGGTTTTTAGTTTTGATTTTTTGCAGTGTAGACTAGTCTTTAAATTAATCCTGATGGTCCTTGGTCAGAAGAGACCAGAGGAGCATAGATTAACTAAAAAATACAGCAGGTACACACTTAAATCTTTTTGCTTCTGAGAAATTTTATCAAGTCTAGTGGAATTTCCAAACATGGATAGGGAAACTCTTCGAAAACAGCAAAATACAGTATTCAAAACAGTTAAACTTGCTAAAAGTGCACTACTTCAACTTTGTCTCAAGCCGTCTCTCGCTGTCTCTCTTCATACACAGATATTCCAATTTGTTTATTGCAACTGAAAAATCTCCAGATGAGTCCATGTTTTTCTGAAAATAAAGTTACTAAGCCTGGACACTATTCAGCTGTTTTTCAAACTGTATGGTGTAGCATGCCCTCCCTGGAAGGTTGATGGCTGGGGGAACAATGAGGTTACAGTGGAGTGGACTACGGCTCTTTCAGTCTCACTACATTTCTGCTGTGGCTCCCTGTCCTGTTCAGCTTATTCCCCATTCAACCCCTTTAACAACCTTGAAATAAAAAAGAAGAAAAAACAGAGGAGATGAAATTTTGTTTGTTTAAAACAAACAGGATACACCACCTGCATTTCACCTTCTTTCTCCCTTCCCTCCTCCCCATGTATATGGAAACATCAGAATGTAGCTTCAAATGAACAAACATGAAACTAAGACGTTTCATATAATAATTGTGCATGCTAATTTACAGCATTTTCATGAATGCAAAGTGCTAGATTCAGAGCGTAGTGCATACTAACGAATTCAAGGTACTTTCATGATAAAGCTCTGCACCAAACCCAGAATAAATCTATTGATTTATTCCAGATTTACATTGGTGTAACAGAAAACAGGATTGGACGTTAGTCCATTTTCCTGGAGTTTTTTGAAACAGTTGCCTCTTAAACTGAAAATTCATATTTTTTTAACGCAAAATATATTTAAAGAGGCAGGATAGGAAGTTGTTTTTTTCATATAATGGTCCAGTGGATAAGGCCATGGACTGGGAGTGAGGAGATCTGGGTTCTGTTTCTGGATTGGCCATTAATTGTCACCTGTGCTTGGGGCGAGTCAAGTCAACGGAGGAGGAATATCCTTTTCTGCCTTCTATAAAATGGGATAATGCTAATTACTCTCATTAGGGATGAATGAAAAGAACCATACAGGAGCGCTGGATTTATTTGTTGATGTGGTGCTGACTGCTCAAAAACTAGAAAATATATTGTGGTGAGAAATCTTGCCATGATACATATTGAGATGGAATTAAATAAAAGAGGGGTTAATGAATCACTTTGCAGCAAAATGAGCAGGAGTTCATGGTTGGTAAATTAGTATTTGCTTACCAGGGTTGCAATCTGTCAAGAGAGAACAAATAGACAGCAAAACCTTTGAAATAGTCAAAGCAGGGCTCCAGTTGTCTTTCAGAATATCCAGACAGATGACTCCCTGACTGTTGATGTTGCAGTGATAGATTCTGGTACGGAAAGTAACCTAAAGTTACAGACAAAAATCATTACATGCTACCTATGAATAGCTTTTTCCTACTCTTTGGATAGCAGAAGTTTTGAAGGGTGCACTCTGAAAGAAGGATAACTTCTGCAGAGATCTATCAGGTTCACTGCATATTTTGTAAAATGCATTTTGCTTCATTCATTGTAACCCTGTAGGATCCTTGACCTCATTCACTGCACATCTGGTAGGTAAATCACTTTTATATAGACTTTTGGCCAAACACACAGTCATACATAGTCTTACAAATACAGTGTATACTCTGTATAAATATTATATTGTGTTTGAGTAACAGTTTAATTATCAGCAAGAAGTATAACAATTATTGCATTGCATATGAACAAATGGACAGGGATTGACTTGCATGTGCAATCTTTTTCTCTTTTCCTTACTTTTCAGTACCTAATAGCCTTTTAAATTTGCTTTTTGGGGAATTTATTGCTACTGTCATCTTCAAAGCATTTTACAAACTAAATCCTCATCACATCCCCATTAGGCAAGCATTACTATACTTATAAACATTTCTAGTGCAGTAAGTATCACCATCCTTCTGTTTTAATTGATTTCAGATAACTATTTATATAGCATGGAAATTGTTTCTGTGCATAAACAAAGTATGAGAGAAATATTTCAATGCATTATTTGCAGAAGGCACAATTTATGGCAGAGATGTATAAAACATCCATTTTCATTTATACTCTGGAAGAGAAATCTGAATGTTTGAGGAAAGTCACCCAATTCATATCTATCTATTTATTTTAGAAACGTGCATGTCTGTCTTTCTGTGAGTCCGTTTGTTCAAGAACTCCTCCTAAGCAGTAAGAGTTAAGATCACCAAATTTGGTATGCAGCTTCCTCTTTTCCTAACTTACACAAGGTCAGGGTTTGGTTGTGCCAGGAAAATGAAGTGCCTGAAATGGGACTGTTTTCCATTATATGGAAAGGGAATGAGCTGTTCAAAGGGATGCTATACTGCAAAGAGACCACTGGAGGCAGCCTCATCACCAGCCCTGACACAACCCCTCCTCCCCTCACCACCCTCGCAGCCCTTGGCTGCAGCACCAGACTGGGGAGAAAGGGAGAAAAAAGGCCCCTCCCACATGGGGGGAGGGGAGGAGAGGGAAAAAAGGCCTCTGTCGGATGGAGTAGGGGAGAAAAAAGGCCCTTGCTGGAAGGGGGAAGGGGGAAGGAGGAGAGAAAAAAGGTCCATCAGGGTGGGGGAAGGCTCTGCTGGATGCAGTGGTGGAAAGAAGAGGCCCCTGCCAGATGGAGGAGGGGAGACTCCTTCCCTGAGTTTCCCCTCCTCACAATCCCCTTCTCTGATTCCTGTACCCGCACTTCCTGCCCTGAGTTCCTCCTGAACACTCCTCCCTATTCCTGCACCTTCCATATCCTCAAGGCCCTGCCCTGACTCTTGCATCCCCCAGACCACCAACCCCCTGCCAACGCTGGGTAAGTCTTCTCGTAATAGTTTAATCATAATGTGGCATTAAAAATATTATGTCAAAACTCATCATTTCATGCAAACATAAAATATTATGTCAAAACTCATCAGTTACATGAAAAAACATTGTGTGTTATGCTTTCTGGAAGTCTGAAAATGCATTAATTTTTACGTTGTAATGCCCTGAGCAGCTAAAATAAATAAAACAAGACACTTCAGTGTGCAGTGGCAGTCAAAAAAGCAGTAGAATGTTAGAGACCATTACACAAAGGATAGGTAATAAGACAGTAAATATCATAATGCCACTACATAAATGGTACACCCTCACCTTACATAGTGTGTGCAGTTCTGAGTACTCCATCTCAAAAAAGAAATGTTAGCAAAGAAAGAGATACAGAGAAGGGCAACAAAAATTAAGGGTAAAGAACAGATTCCATATGAGGAAACATTTAAAAGACTGGGACTATTCATCTCAGAAAAAGGTGTCTACGGGTGAACATGATAGAAGGTTATAAACTAATGAATGGTGTGGAGGATATGAATAAGGATGTGTCATTCACCCCTTCACATAACACAAGATTTTCAGGGGACTTTTTAAAGGGATAAAGTATAACTGAATTAAAAACATTTAGCAAGTTCATGAAAGAGAGGTCCCATCAATAGTTATTACCCAAGATAATCAGCGATTTAACCCCATGATATGGGTGTTCTAAGCCTTTGACTGCTAAATGCTGGGACTGGATGCCATGGAATGGATCCTTTGATGATTGTCATGTTCTGTTCATTCCCTTTAAACATCTGGCATTGCCATTGTTAAAAAACAGGATATTGGGCTAGAAGGACTATTGATCTGACCAGGCAGGGCCATTCTTATATTAATGACTGTAACAACAGAAGTGGCCAAAGCATCCACAGACTGCAGAAAATATAGGGTGGCAGAGTGTTGGAAATGTTAACAGTGTCCTTTCTGGTAATACTGACAAATTTATGAAACTCCACGTTTGGCTTTATAAAGGGTTTTGAATTCCTAATCTTCAATATCTGTTAGTTAATTTTGATTTCTGAACAAATAACTTATATTGGCATAAATTTTCATAGCATTCTGAGAGCAAGCCCATGAAATTTTCAGCTTATGCTTCAGTTTATTTTGAAGTGCATGTGTGTTTAATATGCTGTTTCTTAAAAATGATACCGAGTGCCGATCTAATCAATTTTTCAGATACACTGTTATTTTGTAATAGACACTGTCATAGGATTCTTAGCCAACTGGTGGATATAATGTTACATTTTAGTTGAATGTGTTCAGCTCTAATACTCTTTCCTTTTTCTTATTGCTAAAAGACACCTTTGTGTAAAGAGAAGCTTTCTTTCATTGGAATTAATTTTTCATCTGTTACTCCTGACCAAGTACTTCAAAATTGTTACTCAATTCATCACTAAGAAAGTTGGCAGAAGCGGGGAAATAGTATGGATTATAAAGTAGACATACTTCTTGAAAATGCTTGCTAAGATTTTCAAATGTGAGTTTGAAGCATTTTTAGGACATCTTACGGGGGCCTGATTTTCAGAAAAAGCTGAGCACTCACCATGTGAAAATAAAAAAAAAATCACTCAACTTTTAAAAAAAATCTTGGTTGCTATAAATAAAACCTTATCCTTACCTTTGGTGGCTTGAATGGATAATCCGATGA
This sequence comes from Pelodiscus sinensis, assembly GCF_049634645.1. Taxonomy (NCBI): domain Eukaryota; kingdom Metazoa; phylum Chordata; order Testudines; family Trionychidae; genus Pelodiscus; species Pelodiscus sinensis. The sequence continues at coordinate 48,209,859 of NC_134717.1, read as the reverse complement.
AAATGTGATATCCAGGAAAAAAACACCTCCTTCATACACAGACCCTGGGGGTCCAAGTATAGTTGATCTCCATTCATAAATGTTATCGCCTTTAGGGCCAGCACTATTTAAAAACAATAAAAGAGGGAGAGAAAAATCAACTGTATCTTTAAATAACATTTGCAGTGATTACCTTTTTAACCCCACTTCTAATACCAATCATTTACTTGAATTCAGCAGGTGCCAACCTTTCGCAGACTTCAGTGGAAGATTTTTGTTTAAAACTACACATTGTGCATAGGTACCTCGCCGAATCAGGACTTAATGCTTTTGAATGTGTTGGCAATGGAATGGATTAAACATTCCATGTAATGGCAATGTAGTGGTTTCACTGGACTATCACCATATTAAACACAAATCCCATCTTTTATCCTGGAGTATTTAGCTGCAGTAGTGTCTGTGTTCTGTCTTTACAGTTACATGGAACATACATATACAAAAGAAATTCTCTCTCTCACTCTCACTGACTCTAGGGCATTAGAAAAAAAAAATCCCACAGTCACACTTTGTTTGAGGCGCTTGGTCTCAAAAATCCAAAACCAAACTGCTTCTCCATCAAGCAGACACTGATTAAGAAAATATAAGTGTCTCCAAAAAAGTAAGTCAAAGTAATATTTTGATTTTACATCTGCAGATTCCTCTCTTTACAAGATGGAAAGTAACATAGGTTGAGAGCTGGGCAGCCTGAGCACACATGTCTTACTATAAACCAGCTGCTTGTCTGCTCTCATACTCAGAAGGCCATGATGTTTGAGACAGCCAAATGCTGATTTTAATTATGAATTATCTTCCAGTTCTAATTCATAGCTTAGTCATGATGTTTGCTAATCAGTCACTGTTTTATGTACTAAATAATTAGTCTGTTTCAGGCATTTTCTTTATATGACAAAAATAATCAGGAACTCCAGCTAGCATTTTTAAATATATTTTTTAAAAAATCTCTGATGATATTGTAGCTATATTCCCTTTTGCTTATCTTAACTTTGTTAAAATAAATACTACAGATAAAGTCTGGACCCGTAAACCTTGACCATATTCTTTTGATTTGTAATCCATGTACTAAGGAGTTAACAGAAACCACAAATAAATGTTAGAAGTGAAAACTGTGTAGGAGGATGCCAAGCAATAGTTCTTAATGTTGCAGTAAATTGTTTGTACTTCACTTCGCTACTGGAGATTATTCCATTCATGTCTCCTAAAAAGCAATTAGCATAAGAACTAAAAATACTGGAACAATAATGATAATATTTAAAACCCACACATGCCACTGAAAAGTTTTAATTAATTCTTGATACTCATCGGGCTTATGGCTAATTAATATTATGCTTGGAAACTAACTTTCTATGAAGCAATTCAATTTCAGTATTAGTTGTCCTAATGGTTAGTTTATAGTCTAATGCAGAGGTTAGTGTTTTTGCTTCATGTCAGCTACCTTTCTTTCATACAATTCTAATGTCTGGATGGCATTCAATCAGATTAATGACATAGCTGAATTATAATAGCCACATACAGTATTAGAGCCAAATGAATCAGTCACAATTAAGTATTACTACAGCATCTAGCTTTGAGTCAAACTAACTAGTAATTAAGCACCATCTCGGAACAAGGCACCTATCAGTTAACAGCCCAGCATCTAAGTGCAATAACTTTCCATGTAATTATTTAGTGTTATCTTCTATACTACTATTAGTCCTATGTAAATGGATAAGATTATATTGGAGAAAGAGAATGCTATTTTAAAAGTTAAAATATTCTCTCCTTCATAAGCAGATAGAAAATGCCTTATTGGTACAATATTCAGCATCCCTTCTCTCAGTTGAGAAAACACTGCCACAACTTCAGAAATAAGATACAAATAGAACAGTAAATACACTCAAATAAAGGAGAACATTGTTCAATAAAAGGTCGATCCTTTCATTACTTTTAACTGAGATTAAGGAAATTTGTTACAACAGATGGAACAGTGCCCGATTCTCTAATGGTGTGAGGGATACTTTAGCTTCACTAATAATTATTGATGACTGAAGACCAGGCTAAAGAGTATAACACCCAAGACAAGATACCAGGCTACTTCCAGTCAGTTTTTTTCTACCACACATTCAAGGATTAAATACAGAACAGCAGTTGGCTAAATGTATCAAACTATACATTTTATTCTTTTCTCTATTGGTGGAACAAGTCAATGCTTACTTCCTCACAACTGATGGGAGTGTCTCCTCGTGTCAAAGCACCAATGTGCATAGTGTGAAACGTGTGTCGTTTGGGATGAGCAAAAGGGTCTTTTTCACACTCATGAGCAATGTAAGTTAGATTGAATTAAGTGGTAGTGTAGATCTATCCTTAGGCCAGGTCTACACTGGGGGAGAAAGTCCACTTAGGATACACAACTCCAGCATAGCTGAAGTCAATGTACCTTAAGTTGAATTTCTGTGGCATCCCCATTGGGGGACTTCCTTTACTCCCCACAACCCGTGAAGTACCGGGGTTGCCATCTGTGGTCAATTTAGCAGGTCTTTACTAGACTCACCAAATCAACCCCCAGAAGATCAATCTCCAGGGTGCTGATTTCTGGGTAAGTATAGACAAGGCCTTAGGCAACTTCAGCAGAACCAACGCATCTCTATGTACCCATACTTGGAATTATGCCACCCAGTTTTTCTGCTAAGCATAGGTTTCTCTTGTCAAGACAGGAAAAGGAATATACACATTTCTCAGCTGACTGACAAATAGCAGCAAACAGGACCTCAAGATGAGTACACATGACCAGGGCTTGACAAGCGGCGGCAAGCCCTGTTCGCCAGCCGCACCGTTTGGCATGCTGCTCATGCGGAGATCGTGCTGCACATGCACTGATCACGCTGTGGTGCCATGCCGGGCTAAAATCTACTCACCACAGGTGAGTAGATTGCCCTAATTGTTGAGCCCTGCACATGCCAATCAGGTCCTATGTAATCCTATTACTGTAACCACTGCTCTCCCATACTCCTCTCTCCTGGCCATCCTTTTCTTGCTGGGAATCTACAATTAGGGCCTGGTTATATTAGTTTTTTCTTTCTAAAATTTCTCATGACTGCTAAAACCAGTGCAACTCCACTAGGGAGCTCTAGTGTAGAAAATGTGCCAGCAATTTATTTTCATATCTTCTCAATCTGCTCTGAATGAGATGACAATGAACAAAACCTCTGGAACCTGCAGACCCATCTAAACCATCACTTCCATCAATGCTGTCCTCATGAAGTTGTCACATTGGTTGCAAAGGTGGACAATTTCAAGGGAAAAATGTTTGTGTAGTCCTATCCCTAGACTCTTATCCTGCAATGAGCTTCATGTGAGCGTAGGGGAGTGTCTGCTCAGAAAACAGCACTGTAGTGTAATGCTTGGTCCTACACAGCTGAAATCAATGGACTCAGTAGCAGACTACTAGCCTGTAAGCTCTTGGTCTTTTCATATGATTCTGTACAGTAACTCGAACATTAGGGATAAATTAAAAATAAACAAAAATAGTCTGATTTTTGGTCTGAGATTTGTAGCACTACAAGATTGGAGAAACAAATACCTTCCCTTATACATAATTAAGAATTGGTACAAAAGCTTGTCCAGAAGGTGGACTGATCCTGAGATTTCAACAGGAGCTGCCCATGATTGTATCTGTCTTGACAAAAACTGAAAACAAAGCCGACTTTGGTCATTTCTTTCACTCTTTTTAGGACTCTTCCAGTACAAAAGATAGAACCATAAGAAGCTTTCTGCCATCAAAGGCCCAAAATATTTAGACAAAATTTGGCCAAGGATTGTTCATCAATACTGTGGCACACTTGTTTTGTAGAAATTTTCAATGGCACATTTTTACAGACCACCATTCTGTCTTGACTAGTCATAATGCCTTTTTTTTTTTAATTAAATACAGTTTGTATGTACTGGTATCATATTAATTTGGTCAAATTCAACAGTTTCTTAGGCACACAACCGTGCAAATCAGGAAAAAATATTCATGTACTTGTAAAAAATATGCTAGAATTACAGCATAAATGTTCTAATTGTAGGGATAACATATTAATGTATTGAAAATGATTCCTCCAAATGGAAGTGACTTCCCATAATTTGCTCCCCACAACTTAAAGTGTTTAGATTTATTATTAATTCTTCTTCTTAATTCTTATTATTATTTGTTAAGATAGTTAAATGTTTAGCTTTATTATTATTATTGCCCCTTTGGAATATAATGTATTAGGTCATGTAACTTAGAACTGTTAAGAATATAATCCTATGTAGCCAGAAACAGCCCCCCCCTCTGTGCCCCAGGGCATGCTCAAGCTTGTGCAAGGGTCTGCTTGAAATTGACATTGCAGAGATACATTGTAACAATGCATTGTCAAGCCACTAACTCTGCTATGGGAGCCAAGCCCTGTAATTGACTAAGGGCATTGTTACATAATTGACGCCTGTTCTCTTTAAAACATTGTAACTTTACTCAGCACTCAGAGAATGTTTTAAGCAATACCACCCAGAAACTTTTGTAACTACAACTTTTATTATTATACAAAATACTGTATGGGAAACATTAATTAGGGAATATATGTAAGAGAGAGAGACAGTGCTTGGACGATGAATGAATGGTTCTGAGAGGTGCCAGCGTGAGAATACAGCAACAAAGGGCTGAAGAAGGCATCAGGTGCCAGTGCAACCAAAAGGTGTCAAGTGGAGAAAACCAAGTACTGGAGGTCCACCCAATGAGATCACTGATGAGCACCTGGCAGCTACCCTGGAGACATCAGCATGATGCAGCAATTTCCATAGACTGGCATAGGAAAAAATTCCTATAAGATCTGGACTAAAAAACTATGGAATCAGAGTCCAAGGTTCTGCTGCCAGCCTACCAGGAGCTTCAGATGCGCATCTGATCAGGACTTCGCTCCCCACTACCATCACTTGTGTACAGAGTACCTGGCCAGTATTCTGTCACAAGCAACTTCCAGGCTGGTAACTATAACAAATACACAGAACCTGAATGAATGGATGAATGAATGTTTATATGTATAAGGGTTAAGTAGTTAAACAACGTTGTTTGCTTCTATCTTTTCTTTATTTTTTTATTATTATCTTTACAATAAATGTGGCTTTTTGCCTTATCCCCCTCATAAGATCCTGCTTGCTTTTATTTGGTACAACATAATGTGCTGCACTCTACCTCTCTAGCTTTTACTACTTCTCTGAGTCTAATGATGAGGATTCCTCAGTACAGTTCACTAAATGCATTCAAACCATTTACTGTGGCCAGCTGCAGGAGAAGAATTACTAACTTATCTGGTACAAGTGACAGTAAAATACCATATATTAGTAAGTATTCTTCCCCTGCCAATACTACTCATCTTGAATAATCAGACCTAAACTTGAGGTACAATTCATAATTTCACAGTGGTAGGGTAAATAGAAAGTAGGAGGGATGGGGATTGATAGCCACTTTCACAAAGTAAATTCTGTGTTGACCTTTATTATGAAAGGTAATGGGAGGAGGCTGTAACAAACAACAGCAATAATGAAATGTAATAAAGGGAATAAAAATTAGCTGAATACCAGGAAAACTTCCAAACATCTGGATCTGTCAGCTTCCCAAGTTAAGTACTTAAAATTAGAATGGACAAAAGGTAACTGAAAAGACCTTTTTTTATCTCTGACTTCCCAACCAGGGCACTGAAAAGTTAAAAAAAAAACCACAATAAACCATAAAATACTACTCTATAGCCTCACTATAACTGCTGGAGTAGTGCAACAGCCATAATGCTGACATAAGTGGAGAATGCACCCAACATATGGGATTTATGGAGTGGCATAAAGCCACTTTCCTTTTGAGGCCTGGATCCTTTCACTTTGTATAAAGTGGCATGTATAAAGTAGTTCCCATTTGGGGATTCCCAAATGTCAGAAAGGCCCCTCAGAATGCTGGGTAGAGGTTAGAGTGAACTTAAGACATTCTCATTTATTGTGGGGAATGGCCTAGTCCCCAGTCAGGTTCCAGACTGAGGAGGGTGGGTGAAAAAAGAAAAACAGAAAAGGCACAAGAGTTTAAGCTGTACTGTACAAAGCACTACTTAGACCCCGCTCCTGGATCGTTTCTATGTTTCTAGCCGAGCAGTGTTTGTTGCATGCATACTACATGCTAGCAGGAACTATATTAACTCTAGAATAGTGGCAACACACCTGGTATATAAATAACTAATAATTAGTATTCAAAATAGGAAAATAAGATTATCGTAATTGTGGTTCTTGGGGAAGAATGGCAATTCAGAATGCTCCTCTCTCTTCCTTTAAGTACAAATGACTTTAATTGGTATCAGGTCAAATGTTTGGGAGCTAAAGTTCAAATAACTAAACCTTTTCCTGGTCCCACCCATTAGGACTGACAACTGAGCTTCATCAGGTACATCTCATAAAAGGAGCAGACAGGCAGCTGGGCTCTATGCAGCCAGTCACAGCTATCCAAGCCAAAACCTTCCTTCATGGAAAATCTATCTTAAGGTAGATTCCATCTCGGAGAAACTCCTAAATCTTTTTGTCGACTATTCAACCATGCTGTGTCACCATGGTTAATGCAACGCAGAAAGTGCTGCCAGTGTAGTCAGTGCTTTACAGCAAGTCTAAGATATTTCCCCTACTTTACCTACTCCTGCTGAAGTAGAAATAAAAGGAAGCAGTACATGTCTGTGCTGCAGCATGAGCTGTAATTATATATCTAACACATCCAGCACACACTTCTGAGAGCCAGCATGTAAATCTTTACAGCACACTAGCAACCTGAAAAAGCTTCATTTTGAGCTGTAATGCCCAGATGGGAGTATGATAGGAGCTCTTAGTCACTGTAATCACGCAGTAGGAGTGTGATTTTTGGCACAACTGGCATTACACTTTAACAAGATAACCACAGAGGGACATCCGCACCCAGAGCCAAGTTCCTAGCATCTCCCTGCTGTTAGGAGCCTCACAAGCAGCCTGCAATGCCCACAAAAATGGCAGCATTGAAGGATTGTGGTGGCTACTGCTGTAGGGCTCTGAGCTCATTTGGCAAAATACCCCTGCTGTTGGGGCTCTTAAGAAAACCCCTCCTTGAATATTTAACAAACCCATGAAAATACTGGTGCTTCAAAGGGTATTCTGCTTCTGTCTAGCTATAGATATACTGCTCAGTCACGTTAATATGCAAATATAGGCAGTGGGGCTGAAAGCCAGCACCATGCACAAGGCAGGGGAGGGCAGCTCTGGGCCCCTGGAAGTGGCAGAGCTGGGGCTTGCTTCCCCCAGGCACCCTCAGTGCCATCTGGAGCACACTGCACCTACCCCAGGCAACCCTCTGTGCTGCCCAGAGGGTGCTGGACAGTGATTTAAAGGTCTTGGGGCTCCAGTCACCACTGTTACTGCAGTAGCAACGGTGGTAGCTGCAGCCCCAGGCCCGTCTCAATCATTGGGCTCTGGGACAACTGCCCCCCTTTATCTCTTCACTCTTGTTAGCAGGCCTCCGTGTGGGCAATTCACCCGCTAGTGGATGCAGAAAGAGTCTCTGTTCTGCCCAGAGTTTCAATTCCCAGGTTCAGATGCGGAGGACGATATATATAGCTAAGATACTGGGGACAAAATATACGGAAGTAGAATCCCTCTGTGGGCAGTAGCCTGTTCTGAAATGGGGTGTGTGTGTCTGTGAATTTGAATTTAAATTCTTGATTCTATTAAGTGTGGATGTAGTTTGGAAGCCACAAGAAAGGGATGGATCTGTAGTTACTTAAGGCCTGTATCTTGTTATACGTGGCCCTCAGCCAATTTGTAGATTAAGCTGAGCATTAAGTTGTGCACCAGGTATTCGTGAAGGAAGATGTGCTAGTGTCATTCCTGTAGGGCAGTAAAAGTTGGTCACTCAAAAAGAGGTGTCATTTTGAAAGGTATAGTCAATTAGGCTGCTTACCTTCCCAATAAGTTACAGAACCTGACCTGGAGATAGAGTAGCATAAGGATAGGTTAGCCATGAGTTAAAATCCTAGAGTGGTATACTTACATCACAGGCTTTCGTGCATATGTTTGAGAAGGAAAGGGAGATAGGAACCCATGATGTACGGTTTAAGCTAGCAGGCCTAAGAGAGATGGGTCTGACTAGTAAGACTGAAGGACAAGCTTAAAGAAGCAGGGAATAGAACAGTAGGGTTGCTGTAGTCCCAGACCTTAGCTGCTCGATGTAGGGTCCTGGACCTGAATCCAGAGTAGAGGGCAGATTTGCCTGAGTCACTGTAGAAGTGACATAGGGCGTCAAGTCTGTCAAGGACTGAATGACGATGCTTGTGCAGAGAGACTCTGAAAGCATTCCCTGGAAGGGAGAACCAGGATGTAACCTAGCTGAAGGCTCAGTCATGAATCCGCTGTATTGCATCTCCCTGAGTGACAGGAGAATAGCAATGGCTGGAGTGGCACTGACCTAGGCAGAGCTAATACCCATATTTGCCAGAAGCAGGTGCCACTGAACAGTGAGAAGAGACCCCTTTGGGGGCAAGAGAGCCCTTTTTTGAAGCCTCTGCTATGTTCTTCAGAGTCTATAAGTGCTGAAACTGTAATGTGTCAAAGTAAAATTTTCATGAATTTCAGCCCTGAGACACTTAATAAGGACCCAGCAGGAATGGAAATAAACTACTATGGATTTCTAGAGTAGTTATTATCATAGTATAAGCGTTCTTATGTCTAGAGTTCTCCATGGATACAAAATTTGTATCCATGTTAATCTGCAAATTATGGTCCACAGATAGCTGCAGATTTGCAGGGCTCCACTTACGTCCTCTATTCACCAAATGTTATATGGACAAAGACACACACACACCACGCAATTTTAACTCTACTGCAGACAAATTTTGAAAGACTGTCAGTTTCTTGTTCCTGCCATAGGACACGTTTTTAGGGAAGCAGGAGGTATACAGTAATTTCAGAGTTAAGAACTAACCAACCAACCATACACCTCCTTTGGAACCAAAGTATATAATCAGGCAGCAGCAGGGTGGGAGGATGGACAGATGGGAATGGAGGGAGGCGGAGGCAAACAAATACAGTGCAGTACTGTGTTAAACATGTACTACTAAAAAAAAGAAAAGTTTTTAAAATAGACAAATGTAAGGAAACTGTTTTTGTGCTTTTTTCATTTAAATTAAGATGGCTAAAACCAGCATTTCTGATCTGCATAGTAATGTTTTAAACTTGTATTCAGTTAATGTTCAGTTTAGGGATGTAACTGACTAGTCGAGCGACTACTTGACTACTCGATCCCCTCCCTCTGCTGTCTCTGCATGAAAGGCAGCAGGGGGCAGGGAGGGAGGAGTGGGAAGCAGGAGTTAGTGCTGGGGAGAGCGGTCTTAAAAGCTGGTTCTCCCCAGCACTCTCTCTGTGGTGTGGGGGGAAGGGAGCAGGGGAGGCAGAGCCACAGCAGTCCCAGACGCAGTGCTGATCTGCGGCTCTGCACTTTAAATGTAAGGTAATGCAGAGCCACATTGGTGGTAGCGAGCTCCCCCTCCCTATCAACTAATTGAATAGTCAATGGAAATTTCATTGACTACTCAATTAGCTAATTAACCATTACTTAAAATCCCTAATTCATTTGTAAATTTTTGAAAGAACAGTCATAACGTTTTGTTTAGTTACAAATTACTTCCATTTCCAAAGTATTCAGAATTCTTAAATTCTAGTGTATATGATGAATCTAATCAAAGTGCCTTTTGATAATGTGTATTTAGGAAATGTTTATGCTTAACTTGTTTAAAAGTTCCAGTCCACTGTGTTCTTTATATATCTGTAACTGTCATTATTTTATAGCTTATATTTTAGTGACAAATGTCTTTTGCCTAAACAAGAAAGTTTATTTACTGCTCTAAAAGAACTATAAAGACAGCATGTAATTGAAGAGTCTAGTTTACTACACAAACTCTTGTTTCTGTCACTCCTTGAGTATATCACACCCTTAAGCCTAAGGTCTAGAAATTACTGCTGGAAAAGCCTATTTCTTTGTCTTATGGATCTCCTGCTAGTTCAGGCTTGGTGGTGAAGTAGCATAGGACTGATTTCTGAGTATTTTAGCACTGAATACAGAAAATCCTCCACTAAAGAACACAGCATCATAATAAACACAGCTGGGTAATTTGTTAATCATTTGATACTGCTGTCAAAGCTACACTATGGAGCTATCAAGTAAAGTATTTTGGAAGGCTAATAGTTTTTCTCTGCCAGGAGACATAGGACAAAGACTCATTCAGATAAGTATTTCTACTGTAGTTCTGCCTTATTTTCACATTTGTATTTTGATCTAGTTTTTAATCACATCAGGACCACCACTTGCTAACCAAATTCAATCTCTTTTTCCAAAACACTTGTAAGAAATTCATAAACTTAGAGTTCTTGCCATTTTTCTGTTGCGTACACAATCCTGAAAAAATTAATTTGGTAAAATACAAAATACTGAGTTCAAGACAACAAATGCATTCCCTCATTACCACTAACAAGGGATACAATATTCATATTAGTCTACCTTCCAAAAGTAGACTTGTAATTAAACTGATTTACCCAAACAGTATATACAGTTTTATAATGCTGATAGGATACTTATTTGAATGTGACAGAAGAAATCCAAATCATGGGATTTATGGACATTCAGAGACATACACCAAATCTGAACTTTGACAATTTAAAAAAATAAATCAATACTAATTTACTCCAGTAATGCTACAAGCACGTTTATAGTAAATGTCTTAAAAAATAATTTCCCCTCAAATCTAGTTTAAACAGAAAAACTATTTCCCGCTTTTTCAAAACATTTTTGTAATGGTTTAGTAGTTGACTCTGCTTAAGCAGACAATAAAATATTAATTTCGATGTCTCCTTACTATCAACCCACTTAACTATTCTGAAATCATTCTCTATGCAAGCTTGTTAAACCCTTACACTTAATTCAGTGGTATTACTCTATGTGGGCATTAACTTTTGAATGTAGCATCCAATCAATTCCAAAGCATGTTCCAGACATCAATGGTAAGCATCCCCTTGATACGGGAGATAACTGGAAAATGGAGTGAGGAAAAATGGGGGACAAATGAAGTCCCTGCCAGGAGTGTTCCCTTTAAGCTGAGTGTTTGGGCAGCTGCCTGAGAGATTCAAAGGCCGTCCAGCTGATTAGCAGAGCAGAGCACTCACATCTGGCAGCATGTGTTTCTGTTGATGGTGCACATCTACACATGCCTGGGTGCACATAAACATTACTCCACATGTGGAAAAATTAAAGGGAACATTGGCCATTAGCTTATGGATGAAACAGATTGATGGCATCCATGCCTTACAATATTACAATATCCCTACCTCATCTTTCCTTATTCATCCAATAGAGTTGATATCCTGAATATCTTGCCTCTGAGTGAGGTTGACAATTCTGGTTGGATGTATTCCTGGAGGTGTCTTTGTACAACATAATATTTAATTAAAGATTAAAAGAGGGGTAAGGCTCAGGGATTTGTGGGGAATAATGGGGGGATGCAAAGAGCCCCAGATGTGAGCAGTAAGCTCAGCCTACAAAAAGATAGGAAGTGTGGGGACTCCCTCCCATACACACAGTCTATTCAAATGGGACTATTCCAGCAAGGAATAAAAATAAGAAAGATAATGTTCTTAGGGTGTATTTTTGTGCCTCTAAAATACTGGTAGCTGCAAAGTAGCTGCACCAGTGGAGACATATTTTTTTCATTTTTCCTTCTTCAAATGTGAACCCCACTTACACTTTGTCACCCACAGAAATTTTCTCTGCTTGGAGAATTTTATATTTTTCCCCCACTCGCCATTATTTGCTGAATACCAAATGTGCAGTGTTCTATACTTCCCTAACTACAGATCTCGAAATCTTTAATGTATTTCTCCTTAACACTCCTGGGAAGAAATGAAGTATGACTATCCCAATTTTTCAGATGGAAAAATGAATCACTGAAAGACTAAAAGACTTCCCCAAGGTCACACACGGCAGCTGTGGTGCAGCAGAAAATGGAACCTAAGTCTCTGAATTCCCAAGCTACTTCCCTAGACAGAGAGGACCCTGCTGGGATCTGAATCAACAACTCAATGGAGTTGCAAGGCAATAGGGAAACACTGTTGACTACAAGCATGTTATGCCATCTTCATTATTACTATTTATACTACTAGGGTGTGGGCCCCTACGGTGTGAGGCACCATGCCAACAGAGAACAAAGAAGCCATTCCTGCCCCCAAAGAGCTTACAAACTAAGTAGATGACAAAAGACAACAAATGGATCTACAGAGACTGGAGTAAAAGAAACTGAGCTAATATTTGTCTGATTGACAGGTGGTGGTCTCAGTTCAACTACTGGTTGAACATCCCAAATCCAGGACTCTCTGGTCTGGCAACACCTGTGGTCTGGCAGGACCATGGGTGTTGCTGACGAAAGAGCTACAGAGGAGGTGGGAGCAACGGGCTCCCAGCTGGGGAATCTTCAGCATTAGCAGGGCCAAGTGACGGGGGAGTCCCAGCCAGCTGGGGGACCCTTGGCTATAGCGGGGCTGCCTGCGGCCAGGCGGCCCTGGCCATGAATCCCAGCAAACCCCTGGTGGCAGCGGGGCGGGGGTGACTCTGCCGGGGAACCCCTCAGCTGAAGCAGGACTGGCAGAAGCAGGTGGCAGGAATCCCCAGCAGCAGCAAGGCCTAATATTTCTGCCCCCCTCCCCGCCACCCAGGAATAATAGCACAACATTCAGGCAATAACAGGAAATTCAAAACAACTCTACTCATGAAGATAGTGGTTTCAACATAAGACCTGCACAACTTATTACACAGTCACCCTAGATTATAGTTCAGGTCCAAAGGCTGGTTCAAGGAATGAATATCTGAAAATCATTACTATTGTAGAAATACAACCCTTTATCCTGACAAGGAAAGAAAATGCAATTCAGTGAACAGAATTTATTTTGGGACTTAGTGAAGAAACAAGAAAGGGAAAGTCACCGTGTAGTCACTTTCTCTTAAATTTATATGTATGTAGCTACCTGTCAGGAAACAAACATTTTCAGTTCTTGGTAGTACTGAAAATGGATTGTGCTACTCTGCTTTTGTAATGTTGCAATGTCATGTGGATACAAATTATTTAGCTCTCCATAAACAACCTTTATCTTCAGCAAAGCATCTCTATTTTACCCTTAGAATCAAATGTTGGCCTCATCTCAGAGCTTGCCTTCACTGCGCTGCCGTTTGGACTATGAGAGTGTGAATAGCAGCAGGCACCAAAGCGCTGCTCTGTTACTCCCCCATGTGGACACAAGCTAAAAGGTTCCTAGTTCATATTAAGGTAAACCTCTTCAAACAGGAGTACATCAATGCAAACTAGGAATGTTTTAATTAGCACTTGAAATGTCCACATGGGGGAGTTTCAGAGCAGCACTTTAGTGCATGATGCATAGTCCCAAGCCAAGGTAGCTTTAGTCAATTATTGGTGTAGTCTTCTTGGTCATGTAGGGCACTCTTACATTTAAGTTTAATTCTATTCTTTTGAAAATGATTCTTTCTACTCTCCCATACTCCCCCCCCATTCAAGTTCCAAGACTAAGCATGGATGAAGTCCATGTCCAGTTCTGGGCGCCACATTTCAAGAAAGATGTGGAGAAATTGGAAAGGGTACAGAGAAGAGCGACAAGAATGATTAAAGGTTTAGAGAACATGACCTATGAAGCCAGGCTTCATGAACTGGGCTTGTTTAGTTTGGAAAAAAGAAGATTAAGGGGGGACATGATAGCGGTTTTCAAATATCTAAAAGGGTGTCACAAGGAGGAAGGAGAAAATTTGTTCCTCTTGGTTTCTGAGGACAGGACAAGGAGTAATGGGCTTAAAGTGCAGCAGGGGAGGTTTAGATTGGACATTAGGAAAAAATTCCTAACTGTCAGGGTGGTCAAATATTGGAATAAATTGCCAAGGGAGGTGGTGGAATCTCCCTCTCTGGAGATATTTAAGAACAGGTTGGATAGACATCTGTCAGGGATGGTGTAGACGGAGCTTGATCCTGCCTTGAGGGCGGGGGGCTGGACTTGATGACCTCTTGAGGTCCCTTCCAGTCCTATTATTCTATGATTCTAAGTTAGGGAAACAGAATAAGTAGGATCACAATTCACTAGGTAAATCCCTTGAGGCTGTAAAAAAGTGTCTCAGGGTATGTCTACACTACCCTTCTAGTTCGAACTAGGAGGGTAATGTAGGCATACCGCACTTGCAAATGAAGCCCGGGATTTGAATTTCCCGGGCTTCATTTGCATAAACCGGGCGCCACCATTTTTAAATCCCGGCTCGTTCGAACCCCGTGCCGCGCGGCTACACGCGGCACGGACTAGGTAGTTCGGACTAGGCTTCCTAGTCCGAACTACCATTACTCCTCATTCCACAAGGAGTAACGGTAGTTTGGACTAGGAAGCCCAGTCCGAACTACCTAGTCCATGCCGCGTGTAGCCGCGCGGCATGGGGTTCGAACGAGCCGGGATTTAAAAATGGCGGCGCCCGGTTTATGCAAATGAAGCCCGGGAAATTCAAATCCTGGGCTTCATTTGCAAGTGCGGTATGCCTACATTACCCTCCTAGTTCGAACTAGGAGGGTAGTGTAGACATACCCTCACTGAATAGCAATAAAGGACTCGACTTGTCAAAAATAAAATGCTCACTCCAAGCAGCAGGCCAAATGGCCTTTACCATCCATTCTAAGAGCTATTTCCCCCAGCTCCATCAGCACCTATGCCTCAGTGAAGCAGCATTAGTTCAGTCTTTACAAGGATTAACACAGCCTTGATAGAATAGTTTTTGAGAAATCATTTTCTTGTAGAGCTCTTCCTTGTACAATATAACCTGCAATAATAGATTAAAGGAGGCAATTGTATGGGAATTCTGAAGTACAAATCTTCTACCCCTTTTGAATTCACTTAGTGTTCAACTATTTGAGGTGATAAGTAAGGAGATGTGAATTTCATCACATACTCGACCCTTTCTACCCTCTACACAATCTTCCTTATAGTCCTTCTGCTTCCCCTGTTTACAAATCACCTATTTTATTCCATGAACAGATAGGTTGTTTAAGTTTTACAAGTTACTGAGTCGGCAATTTTTCATACACCTATTATACATTTCTGAAGTAGGAAAGAGTTAGTTTTCCCGCTCCAAATCCTAATCATTGAAGCCTATATCACTAATGAAGAAAAACAGACAAAATACTAAATAGGTGTCTAGGGTTAAAATAGTAGAAAGACATGGGTAATAATAGCACAGCATAGCTATCTGATTCCCTCCAGGTTACCTCCTAGAATCTGTGATGGGTATCCACCCCACATAGGATTGGAAGGGATTAAGATGCCCCAATCAGGTCAATTAATCCTACAGGCTGCACCTGGGGGAGCAGTCCAGGAGCAAGTAGCTAACTGAAAGCAGGCACCAAGGGGCAGGAACAGATGAGGCCTATAAAGACTAGTAGTTGGCAATGAAATGGGGCTGTGGCTGGGATAGGCAGCCACTCTCTGGGAAAAGAAAGGCGGGTTTGGAGCTGGTGCACCCAGAGAGAGGAGGAGATCCAGAGCAGTGCGAAGCAGTCCAGGACTGGGGCAGAGAGTGGAAAGACCAGAACTGCTGGACTGGAACTTAGAGAAGAGGGCAGGCCCAGGTTTCCTTACCAGTTATGGAGGGCATCGTACGGCACAGGTGGGGCAGAGAACTGGAAGACTGAGTCCTTTGTGGCACAGTGACTCTCAGACAAAAGACTGTACTCTGGAAGGGGGAACATGGAGTGATCTAGCCAGAGGGCTAAGTCATGAAGAGGATACTGTGGTTGTTGGAGTGAGAGAGCGGTTACAGACCAGAGAGCTAATGATGGTGTATACATCATGGAAGAGCTAATCCTCAGATTGCCCAAGAGTATGTACCAGCCCAGTGAGTGAAGCACCCCATCACTGGATCAGACCTGTTGCAGTCCCTGTTAGGGATGTTAAATAACAGTTAACTGAATAGTCAATTAAACTCATGAATTCTTATTGGTTACTCGACTATTCTATAGTCCCCAGGGGGTGAGGCCGACAGCCAGCACGCTCCAGCCCCACTCTTGTGGAGCCCACTGCCACTCAACACTGCTGTCTCTGTCTCAAGTCAGCAGCATGAAGTGCCAGGCGGGAGCTGGTCTGTAAGGGAAGCCAGTTTAAAAACCAGCTCCCCTTGTGCACCTGCTACCTGTCGCCACATGCTGCTGGCCAGCCTGCTAAAAGTTTACTGGTGTGTGTGGGGGGAGGGGAAGGAGATGTGTAGTCTATAGCATTAACCTATATGCTTTTGCTAATCTGTTAATTGGCTACACTATTGCATCCCTAGTCCCTGCACTAAACTGTTCTTCCTTCAGCAAGAGAGCAGGATGGAACTCTGCCAGCACTGGTCATGGATGATGATTGTTGCAGTGACCCAAGATGTCATCATTGTCCTCCCTCCTAGCTTCTGAATGAACTAGCTCAACGCTTGCAGCTTCTGTCATTCTAGAGAGCAAGTCCAGACCAGGAAATTGGCAAGAGAACCCAGGTCTTTTGCAAATTTGTGCAGAGCACTAACCTAAAAGCGAAACCAAACAGACCCTTAGTGACCCAGCAAACCTGGACATTCAAATGAGTGCGACGATTTTTCACCAAAACTGAAAAACACTTGGGGGGGGGGGGAGGGAATCTGCATCTGGTTGGTAACCACTGACAAATGGCTCAGCTATGGTAATTGCAATCAAAGGGAAATCCAGCTGACAATGGTAGAGTTGCCAGACATCTTTTGAAAAGGGACCATGGTAGTAGCTCCAGCTGGCAATGCTGACTAGGGATGCAAAATCCCTTTTAATCAGTTAACCTATGTGGCAAGGTCAATCCTGGGTCCCAGACCCCTGCTCTGTCCAAAACCCTGTAGTCTTACTTGTCCTTTCCAGCATTTTGGGCTTCTGTTCCTTGGCTAAATGGGTGCTGGGGCAGACACCCTTATCAGCCTGGGCTGCGTAACCACGCCTCAGTCAGCAGCTGGGCTCTCAGGCCTTAGGGAAGGGAGCCCAAACACTTATTTGCCTTCCCCGCCTACTCTGGCAGTGCTGGCATTCTGTTTATCAGCTTCTCTGTCTTGTTCCTTATCAGCTCTCAGGCTGTCTCTAAACTACATCCCTTTTTTGATAAAGGGATGTAGATTAGGCATGTTGATATTGCAAATGAAGCCAAGATTTAAATATCCAGCGCTTTATTTGCATAATGGCAGCTGCTGCTTTTTTTTTTTTTCAAAACGGGGCTTTTTCGGAAAAAAAACCTGGCAGTTTAGAAGGGGCATTTGTGACAGAAATGCCCCGTTTTGAAAGATCCTGTACTCAAAGCCCTGTTTTGAGAAAAGCAGCAGCTGCCATTATGCAAATGAAGCACGGGATATTTAAATCCTGGCTTCATTTACAATATTGATGTGCCTAATCTACATCCCTTTATCGAAAAAGGGATGTAGTTTAGACACAGGCTCACTTCCCTCTGCCTTCTCCAAACTCTTCCCCAGCAGGGAAGGCTTTTTATTTAAAACAAGATCGCCTAGCAACCTTAAGTAACATCAGCAGGCTCATAATTGATTTATAGAAGCCCTGCCTAGGCCATTCTCACCCCACCCCTGGTAACGTCAAGTGAGCTGTTCCTGGCTGCCCCAAAGTAGACTCCAGCTAATTAGGAGAAGGCATTTTCTGCTTTTCAAAGCTGTTTCTTCCTCTTCTAATCTAGCCCCCTAATCTGACCTTGTCACAGCAGTAAAACTTTGTTTAACCAGTTAACCACTTAAATGCAGGTAGGTAGGTGTTTTTCCAGCCTGGCTGGACCCACCTTGGGCAGGCAGTTGCTCTGGCCAGGCTGGAGTGCTCTGGGACTCAGCTGGGCTCGCTGTGGTTGGGGGCTGTTCCAACTCGATCGGAGCTCACCCTGCTCGTTGTGCGGCGGGCTGCTCCAGCTCGGTCAGGCTGTTAGTTAATGGTAACGGGTAATCCAATAACCCAGTAAAGTGCGCCAGCAGGCCCCTGAAGCCCCCAAGCACATAGGTAGCCTGAGAGCCTCTGCGTGCTGCCTCTGCCCCAAGCACGGGTTCTGTAGCTCCACTGGTTGGGAACTGCAGCCCGTGGCTGCTGTGAGAGCAGCACCTGCAGGTGCAAGGGCAGCACATGGAGCCCCCTGGCCAATTATGTGCCTAGGGCCACAGGAACTTGGCGGCTGTTTCCTGGGAGTGACAGTAAGCACCACCTAGACTGGGGTTGGGAACCTAAGGCCCGGGGTCCAGATGTGGCCCCTGGCTTGCCTGCCTCCGGCTCCTGAGTTTTGGGTCTCTCCCCGTAGAACTGAGGAGACTGCACTGGCACACTCTCCTCCCATCCCCTACCTTTGGCAGGGCTAGAGCACACACAGTCTACTAGCTTGGTCCCCCCTAGGCTCTGATGTGCGAGGGGAATGTGGGGAGTGTCTTTCTCCTTCTAAGACGGGAGGATGTCAGTGAGGGGTTGTTTTTTGCTTCCCATTTGTGTGAGGTCCCTGACTAATTTTTCTGTGGCCCCTGACTAAAAAAAGGTTCCCTATCCCTGGCGTAGACCCTGTACCCTGAAGCCCTTTCTGCACCCCCAACTAGGGTTGCCAGATGGTTTAACCAAAAATACAGAACACCCCTACCCCCCAAAAAAAATTCCAAGGGGGGAAAAAAAAGAGGGGGGAGAACAAAAAAAAACACCAAAAAAAAAAAAAAAAAAAAACCAGCACGGACCCTTTAAGAAATGCTTTTGAGGCTTTTTGGCCCTAACAGATCTGCCATCTTGTCCCCTAGCTCCTGTGCAGAATCAGGTAAGCACCCAAGATTTTTGCTTCCTAGCCAGGAAAAAAAAATCAGAAAATGCCAGACATTTTAGATGTCCAGTATTTTCTGAATGTTTTTTACCGGACAGGAGACAAAAATACCAGACTGTCCAGGTCAATACCAGACACTTGGCAACTCTAACCCCAACCCTTGTCCCAGCCTTGAGCCCTCTCATGCACCCCAAACCCTTCATCCCCGCTCCCACCCGAGAGTCTGCACCCCCAGCCGAAGCCTGCATCCTCCTCTTGCAACCCAACCCTCTGCCTTCAGCTCAGTGAAAGTGAGTGAGGATGGTGGAGAATGAGTGATAGAGGGAGGGATAGAAGATGGAGTAAATGTGGGGGAGGAGCCACAGGAAAGGAATAGGGTAGAGGTGTTTGGTTTTGTGCAGTTAGAAAGCTAGCAACCCTAGACAATGGAAATATTGCAACTGGTGTGACTACAGTAAGAATTCACTGTGTTTTAATCATAAAAACAACTTACTTATTTACATATTTATCAGATACAGTAGCTAGTGTCTAAGTTTAAGCATAGGGAAATACCATGGGTCTCTCTGGCACCAGGAGGCAAACCACCTTATCAAAACAAGAAAACAGAAGTAAAAAACTAACACTTAAAATAATAATACAGCACAACCTTGTATACCTCATGAGGGTTTTTATGAAGATAAATACACTTTGGCTGTGTCTACATTGGCAAGATTTTGCGCAAAAGCAGTGTCAACACTGGCCGCGAGTATTTGCGCAAGAAGACTGACGTTGTAATGTACGAAATCAGTGCTTCTTGTGCAAATACTGTGACGCTCCCGCTCAGGGATAAGTCCTCTTGAGCAAGTGTTCTTGAGCAAGAGGCCAGTGTAGACAGGTAACTTCAATTTCTTGCACAAGAAAGCCCGATGGCTAAAATGGCCATCGGAGCTTTCTTGCACAAGAGAGTGTCTACACTGGCATGGATGCTTTTGCACAAAAGCAAATCTTTTGGGCAAAGGCACATGCCAGTATAGACGCTCTCTTGTGCAAATATTTTTAATGGAAAAACTCTTCCGTTAAAAGTATTTGGGCAAAATCATGCCAGTGTAGACGCAGCCTATGAGATCCACTGCTGTAAAATGCTATGTAACACCTAGGCATTATCACTTGAACAAACAACAAATATCAGCAGCAAGGAACTCTATTGAACAGGGACAGGCCAGACAGTAAGAAAGCAAATTCTTTTGCTAACTCTGCCCTTGATCTGTCATGTGATGCTAGGCAAATAATTTCACTTCTTTCTGCCTCTGTTTCCCTTCCTACCCTTTGTCTGCCTTGTCTATTTTTAGACTGTAAGATCCTTTGAGCAGTGCCTGTCTCTTACTGTGAATTTGTACAGCGCCTAGCACAATAGGACCCCAGGCTTAGCTGCTTCCAGAATACATAATTATGAATAATGAATTAAAACTGAAAAATTCTCCAACTATCTAAAATTATTGCACATTAGACATTTGAGAACATGAACCCATTTTGTATACAATAAGGAATATCTGGGTTAGATAAATGTCTATCAGGGATGGTCTAGACAGTACTAGACTGGTCCTGCCATGAGGGCAGGGGAGCGGACTCGATGACCTCTCTAGGTCCTTTCCAGTTCTAATATTCGATGATTCTATTTTATAATTCTATGAACTTTATGCACAGCAGGCAATAACATGAACATAGGATATTGAGCTACCTGGATCTAGTATGACTATTCTTGTCTTCTGACAGTGGCCAATACTAGATGCCACAGAGGAAATGAACAGAACAGGGCAATTACGAAGTGATCCATCCCCTGACATCCAGTCCCACCCTGACTCGGAGAGAGGCTTAGGGACACGTGAAACATGGAGTTTCATTCCTGACCATCTTGACTAATGATGGACCTCTCCTCCATGAGCTTACTTTTTAAAAAATCCTGTACAGTTTTGCCTTCCAAACATCACCTGGCAATGAGTTCTATAGATTGTGCACCATGTGAAGTACTTCCTTTTGTTTTCTGTAAACCAGTTTCTTATTAACTTCACTGGGTGACCCCTAGTTCTTTCTTTATGTAAAGGAGTAAATAATACTTCTGCCTTCACTTTCTTCACACCATGATTTTATAGACTTCTATCATACCCCCTCCCCAACAGTTGCCTTTTTTTCCAGAATGAATAGTCCATTTTTTTAATTCTCCTCACAGGGAAGTTGTGTCAAACCCTTACTCATTTTTATTTTCCAATTCTAATATAACTTTTTTTTGAGATGGAACAACCAGAACTGCATGCAGTATTCAAGGAGAGAGAGTATGATATATTTCTATAGCATCACTATGATATTTACTGTCTTATTATCTATCTCTACTGGTTCCTAACTTTCACTTAGCATTTTGAGTGCTGTTGCACATTGAATGGATATACAACTTAAATGTATCAAAAATAAAACCCCCCAAATATTAATTTTAAAACTAAACCATTACTTTTAAAGTGATTCAAGAAAGTTTTATAGATAGATAAGAGTAAATTAATTTTTCGCTACAAAAAATGTTCTGTGTTAAAGGCACGGGGGAAATTAATTGTCCCATTGCAGATGGAACACTGTCTTGTTCAGAAAAACATCATTTAAGAAAAAGAAGTCTAAAGAAAATGTACCTTCCTCCCAAATCTTTGAGTTCTTTAACAGTGTTAATTTAATGACATAGCTCTTGGAGGTGATTGTTCTATGTTGGGGCAGCAGTTCAAGTGCACCACACTGAATACTACATATTCAGTTAGGCATGAAAGCAGGGCTTCAAATACAGCAGGACTCCACTGAACAGCTTGCCAGCCACAGCAGAGCATCAAGAGGCACTTTCAACAGCTAAGAAGTCAGTGGCCTACAGAGAACGTCGTAGTAGAGCTGTCATTGATGGCAAGGGACCAAATGCCCTTACACATTCATTTCACCTTCCCTGTGTCATGAAGTGAGGCTATATCAGTACAACGTATGAATTCTGATTGAGGTTGTATTATTAAAAACGGCTGTGTCAGGAGTGTTCACCCAGGCCCATTAGTGCTAACTCAGCCTCCAGCAGGCACATACCAGACAGACACATGGGGAAATGCTTATTACTGTATTTAGTGCTATCTTTGTGAGGGCTAAAAGATGCATTCCAATTTTAACTTCACCCTCCAGCCCAAAGTGGGAACTTACCGGTGACATCAGGGGACCAGGAAAGGGGATAAAATAAAGAAAGACATAGGATCAGGGTGTCAGATGGGAAAAGAGAGTGCAAGGCAGGAGAAAACAAGATCATACTCAAAAAGTAATAGCAAAATATTTTTTAAGTACATCAGAAGCAGGAAGCCTGCTAAACAACCAGTGAGGACACTGGACAATCGAGATACTAAAGGAAGACTCAAAGATGATAAAGTCATTGCAGAGAAACTAAATGAATTCTTTGCTTCAGTCTTAATGATTGAGGATGTTAGATTCCTAAATCCGAGACGTTCTTTTTAGGTGACAAATTTGAGGAATTATTCCAGATTGAGGTGTCATTAGAGGAGATTTTGGAATTAATTGATAAACTTAATAGTAACATGTCACCGGACCAGATGGCATTCCCCTAAGAGTTCTGAAAGAACTCAAATGTGAATTTGTGGAACTGTGGTTTTCAACCTATCCTTTAAATCAGCTTCTATACCTAGAGACTGGAAGATAGCTAATGTAATACCAATATTTTAAAAGGGCTCTAGAGGTTATCCTGGCACTTACAGACCAGTAAGTCTAACATCAGTACCAGGCAAATTGGTTACAACTTTATTAAAGAATAAAATTGTCAGACACATAGATGAACATAATTTGTTGTGGGGAAGTCAACATGTTTTTTTATATAGGAAAATCATGCCTTTCATATTAGAGTTCTTTGAGGGGGGTCAACACACATGTGGACAAGGGAGATCCAGTGGATATAGTATACTTAGATTTCCAGAAGGCCTTTGACAGGAACCCTCACCAAAGGCTCTTAAATAAAGTTAGTGTGTCATGGGACAAGAGGGAATGTCTTCTTATTGATTCATAACTGATTAAAAGACAGGAACCAAAGGGTAGGAATAAGTGGTAATTTTTCAGAATGGAGTGAGGTAACTAGTGGTGTCCCCCAATGGTCCATACTGAGACCAATCCTATTCAGCCTATTTATAAATATTCTGGACAAAGGAGTAAGCAGTGAAGTGGTAAAATTTGCAGATGATACTAAACTGCTCAAGACAGTTAAGACCAAAGCAGACTGTGAAGACCTTCAAAAAGATCTCACAAAATTAAGTGATTGGGCAATAAAATTGCAAATGAAATTTATTTTTGATAAATGTAAAGTAATGCACATTGGAAAAAATAATCCCAGCTATACATACAACATGATGGGGACTAAAAAGTGCATATATTTTTGCTGTCATTCTAGATCCGTGGTCACCAACAGATCAGCCAGTCGATCACGAGGCATCCTGTCTGCCCCGCTCCCATTTCCCTCCCACCCCGGAGAAGCCCCACTACCTACCTCAAGTGAAAATGGAGGTAGTGTTGGCTTCCCGGGAATGGATAGATGTCCCGCAGCTTAGCGCCACTTCTGGCGATTCCGGAAGTACACTAGCTGCTCTGCCAGGCGTACTGCAGGAGGGAGCATCGGCTCCCTGCACTGCACAGGAGGGGTGAGTCACCACGGGGCAGGCGCACACGAGGTTTCCATGCACCGGGGGTGTCAACTTCGGGGCAGGTGTGTGCGGGGCTTCCCTGCGCCAGGGGGGATGGGGGTGAGTTAGGCCCGGAGGAGGCACGCGCTGGCTTCCCAGCCCGGGGGGGGGGGGGAAGAATCTGGAGAGGAGGCACATGCAGGGGACTCTAAGCCTCCATTGCCCCCCCGCCTCCTGTCCCCACTCCCCCATTCCCACTGCCCAAGTTCCCTCTCCCTAGCCACAGAACTCTGTCCCTACTCCCCTGTCCCCAGCTACAGAACTGTCCCCATTCCCATCCCCTGAACTCTGTCCCCACTTCCCGAACTCTATCCCCACTCCCCTGTCCCCAGCTACAGAACTCTGTCCCCATCCCCACTCTCTGAATTCTGTCCCCATTCCTCTGTCCTGAGCCACAGAACTCTGTCCCCACTGGCACCCTGTCCACTGCCAAAGCACCCACTAGCACCCTTCCCCAGTACTATGTCCCCTGTTCCCACCAACACAGTTGGGGCCACATTAGTGAAGCTTGGGGTGGGGAAGGGGTGGAGGAGGGATTTTTTGCATCTCACTTGTGTGGCCCCAAATGACTTTTCTTGGGTCAGTGACCACTGACTCAAGACAGGTTCCCTGCCCTTCTCAGAAATAAAGACAATGCAGAAACTTTTTGTTTGACACAATATTTTATTTAAAAATAAAGCCTGGCCAACCCCAAATTGGGGTTAAGAACCCATCTGGCCACAGCATCATAACACTCGTGCGCTCCCCTTTCCCCCAGACCCTACATCAGAGCCTATCATACACTGGAACCCCCTGCCTGAGCCCCTCACATACCCAAATACCTGAACCCTCACATCCAGAAGTCTGTGGCTTGCTTAGTACCCTAACTCTACATCTGACCCCAACATTGCCCGGCCTGGCACCCTCTCCCTGAGCCAGTGTCCCCTTATCAACCTTCTCCTGCATCCAGATTTCCTCCCAGAGCTTGCACCTCTCACCCCTTCCCACACCCAAATCCCTCATTCCCACCCCAGAGTCTACACATCCTGTCTCAACCCAGCAAGGTTACGGCTAGACTGCAGGAATTTTTCAGGATTCCGGTG
The DNA here is from genome assembly GCF_049634645.1 of Pelodiscus sinensis. Classification (NCBI taxonomy): domain Eukaryota; kingdom Metazoa; phylum Chordata; order Testudines; family Trionychidae; genus Pelodiscus; species Pelodiscus sinensis. Next base: position 48,185,108 of record NC_134717.1, on the reverse strand, counting down.
ATATCCCAGAAAAACTCTTCTGCATCCAGAGATGCATTTGTTCTTCTACTTCTTTTAGTGGAAGAGCAAACATGATCTTTCCATCACCTCTATATTCCTCTTTCCATGAGGAATAAGGGGGCTACCAAAAGAAGGGGTTTTTATGACATTTGGTCCAGTCTACACAGGCCAAATGTTGGAAAAACTTCTTCCTACAGAAGAATTGGGGAAAAGAGATAGCAAGTGATGGAAAGGAGAAGAATAGAGAGGGCGGAACTTCAAGGAAGGGGCGGGGCTTCGAGGAAGGGGCAGGGCGGTAGATCTTGGCTTGTTTTGTCATTTAAAAAGTGATCTTGGGTGTGAAAATGTTGGAGACCACTGCCATAGAGTTACACACGACTGCGCTGTTTGTAAGCGCGGATCACGTTCGTAACTCGGGGTCCGCCATTTATGACAGCTTCGGTCGTAAATGCAAACGGTCGACTTACAACCATCTGCAACTCAGGGAAGGCTATACATTTAAAAAGCAGAGGCGCAACGGGGGGGTGGGAATAGAAAGGGGACCAGGCACAAGCTGGGAATCAGCTGATTCCTAGCTTGCACCGTACCCCACCCCCGTGTTACGGCTCTTAATACATTTTGAAGGCAGAGCTGCAACAGGGTTAGCTCCCCAGCTGGAAGCTAATACCTTTGCAGCTCTGCAGTTTCTGCCCTTATTAAGTAATCAAGTAGTTGATGGAATTTCCATCAACTACTCCCTTAGCTGATTACCCACAATTTAACATCCCTAGTTCAAGAAACTACACTCGCACATTTCCTATAGAAGTACCAGAGAAGGGTAGTCCTAAATTGACAGATTTAATTAGCAACAGCGAAATGAAAAAGGAAGGGTTTATTTTTTGCCTTAATCTTAATTTCAGGAAATAAACAAGTAGTGCCTGAAAAATACAACAGACCATACTGTCTTCCCTGACTATATTACCCTTTTTATCATTCTTGTGGCACAAAGGTGGCAGAAACTCCCATATTTCCCCCAGCAGATGATATTCACCAGCTTCATGGCTAGTGTAGCTACTTCCAGCACCAATCCTAAGCATAAAGGCACTTTGATATGAAAAAGTGGTATGATTGCAATGCAGTGCTCTCCGGTTATTCCTAGTTGGTGTATGGGGGTATGTTTTCACTGCATTCCTCTTTCGAGAGAGGAATGCAAATGCAGCTGAGCGAAACTGCAAATGAAGCGCGGATTTGAATTTCCCACATTTCATTTGCACAATCGTGTCCGGGCGCTATTCGAAATATCCTATTTCAAAAAAAGAAAAGCTGTCTAGACGCAGTTATTTCAAAAGAAAACCCTTCTTTCGAAATTACCCTTACTCCTTATAAAATGAGATTTAAGGGTAATTTCGAAAGAACGTTTTTCTTTCTAAATAACTGCATCTAGACAGCGTTTCTTTTTTCGAAATAGGGTATTTCGAAATAGCGCCCGGACACAATTGTGCAAATGAAGCACGGGACATTCAAATCCACGCTTCATTTGCAATTTCGTTCACCTGCATTTGCATTCCTCTCTTAAAAGAGGAATGCAGGGTAGACATACCCCCAGGGATTGCAGCAGGCTGTATACATTAGAGCAAATGATCTCACTAAATGGGAAAGTCAGGTTTAGTATTGCTGAAGAAGCAAAGAACCATCCACCTGAATCACCTTTTTCTGGGAGCAGACTGGAACCAAATGGGCTCTGGGCATAAGTTATAGTAGCTACAGGCTTGCTTTACTTTAAAGAGCCCCTTAAGTATGCTTTGTCTACTCAGAATCACATTGTTCCCTGTCTTTGCCCCCTCCTTGCTCTGGAATATCTAATGCGCTGAGGAGTGAAAGCAGGATTGGATTATGTTCTGAGGTCCTACCATACCATAAAAACAAAGAATTTACTATTTTCACAGAAAGGATATTGCCTATATAAACACACAAGCTTTCTATTCTCACAGGAAAATGAGAGGATTTTTTTTACACCATGAAATGAGGAAAATTATCCTTTTCATATGAATAAATGTTACAAAACTGATTAATTCTGTTAGGGAAATACAAAGTTTATCCAGATTATATAAACAAATGTTTATTCTGATGTTTTTGTTTTGCTACAGAACAATGAATTGTTGGAATTTTTCTTTTGCTATACTATATAAATACAATTAAGTTTCCTGAAACTGACAGAGGGAAGCCAACACAAATGTATTCTCTTCAAGATGCACTCAACTCAAGTCTATAAGACTATTACCTGCAAACTCAGTGAAGCATGAAGCAGAAAGCAGTATGCACACTAAAAAACACAACCATACACATGTATAGATCAAAAGAAGAAAACACACTAACACTAACAGCACAAAGAAGAATAGGAATGAAGGCACTATATGTCTGAGTTAACTGGACCGCAACCAAAAGATGGCTATTACCAGCCAAGGGGTGACTCTATATATGAAGTCACTACAAGGACGAGTCCCATACAAGTATGAGTTGGAAGGATTGCTTCACAACACTGCCATCTCCAACCTTATATTTTACCTAATTTTTATCAGCAGTGAGATTTTATCAGCAGTGAGATTTTTATCAGCAGTGTTTATTTAATATTTAAGTAAGTTATGAAGGCACAGTCAGAATTTTACCACGGCCAACAAAAGGCTGCCTTAGGAGACTGAGAGCAGGCCTATTGATAGAAATACTAATTTTACAAGTGCAATTATCAGTTTTTTCTCAGACCTGGCCTCCTGCCTGTTAATAATAATCAATTTGTGATGGGTAAGGGTATTTACATAGCCAGAAATGTATATTTTTGTCATATTTGAATGAAAATGTTTATATTGAGAGAGAATCTTGTTTTCCCCATATCTCCTTTAGTTATCAACCAATTTTGATAAAATATGAAATGGAGTCAGTTTCTTCTTTTTTAGAGATTCCTCACACTGTAAGACTCTAAACCAGTGGTTCCCAAACTTTTCAGCTTCACACCCCGTTTTTGATTTTTGAGAAACCCTCACACCCTCTCCCCTCCCCCAATTGGCAGCGAAACTTGTTGAGAGAGAGAGAAAAAAAAAAGGAACTGACCGGGCCCAAAAAACAAAAATAGCAGCAAAACTTGGGGAGGGGGACGCTTCGTGCCCCCCCTGGAATTTCTTCATGGCCCTCAGTTTGGGAATCCATATTTTAAACTGTAAAGTTAGTTATTTTATTCCTTAATCAGGTACTGAAAAGGAGCTAGCTAAGGACTCTTTTGTGGTGAAGAATCTTTAACTGCCTAATTAGGACAGCTGAAACACTGCAAAAGAGTGTAACTCTAGGCAAATAATCTTGAGCACTGTATTTTAATTTTATACACTGTATAGGCATGTCATACAAAGCAGTTTGGGGAGAAAAAGCTTAGTTTTTACTTCTGTGCTATGGATTTTATTGCATAGAAATACATGTCTCAAGTATTCAAAAACTGAACATTGGCATTGATGCTGAATTTCCTATTGTTAGCACATAATGCTCTGACATGAAAGGTGTATTTTGCAAGTTAGTACTAGCATAAGTGCTTAAAATACTGTTATCAGCAGATTACACTCCAGAGAATATTCAGAACAAATCAAGCATAACAGCCCTGCCACTCTAGAATGAATGGTTTTCCCAAAAACCAGGAACACTTAGACGACAATCTTCATTTGAACTGCCATTGCTAGTAGAAGCCAAGGTAAGCTGAAATAATAAAGCAATATTAAGCACAAGCCTTCTACTGCTGAAAGTGTGCCATTTTCTGAGAAAATACCATTACAGAAGAAAAAATGTCCCACTGAAAAACTGATTACTTATGAGCTGGCCCCCTGAACAGGGGCACACATTTGCTAATAAAAAAAGGATTTAAAAATTCTAAATTTGTCTAAGTGATCACTTTGGTTTCAAAATAAACCCCAACAATACAGTGTAACATCACATTTCCTCAATCAATAAAGTATGCAAAGGAAGGAATGGACAAGTAAACCATTTTGTCTGAGAAGAGAATTTTTTGCTGTTCTGCATCTTCAAAATAAAAGCCTTGAATGGGAGCTGTCACAAAAGGTATTTCACAATTTTTCTAAAACAGGAATTAAAGTGTTTTCATTTTTTGTTGTTCATAAATTCTAAAATATATATTTTAATTTTTGTAAGAGCTTGTTTTCCTTTTTTCCCCTCATGATTTCACCATTTCTCCCCACCAGAAAATGAGGGACACAAGGTTTGTTTGTTTGTTTGTTTAAATAAATGTTTGAGAGTGAATGTGGGAATAAACTTTCACTTGAATATTATTTATCCAACCTTTTTTTACGTAGTAAAAAAGGGGTGGCAGAATTTGAAAAATCTTGCTTCAAAAAATGCACAGAGGAAAAATAATCTGATGAAAATTAAGTCTCTCAAAGTTTCCACCGAGTCAAAAAGCAAATTCTGCCCAATAAACTACCATAGGATGGGAAAATTACAGCCTGGATACAGCTCAAGCCAATTTTGTTACAGCCAGCATAGATGACTGTGCCACTTGTCTATCCACTCCAAGATTAAGGCTCCGTAACAGGTTTCTCATCTTCTGTGTCTTCAGATTCCACCATTTTGTGACTTACTGAAACTCTAAAATAACCCCATCAGTTCAACATTTCTACGTCTAAACTTTCTGTGACTTTGTACCCAAATATCTTTCTCTCACAACTCAGTCCATGCCAATGAACATTTTGTGGTACCTTAAAATAAAAAGTATAATGAGCACCAGCAAAACAGAGGATTCTGTTTTCATCAAGGGTATTTTCCTCTGCAGGCCAATGAAGGATTTCACTGTCTTTTTTTTTTTTTAAACAAATAAGCATGGTCTTGTGACCTAAGGTACCACTATATATTTTCTATAAATTGCAATCTCACTAATTAAATAGCTGCAGGGGGTAGCCAAGTTAGTCTGTACAGGATAAACTTAAAAAACAACAAATGGTCTGGTAGCACTTTATAGACTAACAAAACATATAGCTGGGTAGTTTCCAAAGCCTCTTGATGACATTTATTTAATCTCTGGAGAAAGTTATCCAATATTGTTAAGCTAATTGATACAAAGGCAAATAAGTGATACAGGTTACACTTAACTCCTTTAATTCAACCTTGCTAGCCAGGTAAAGGTGAACTCCATTTAGAAATATCACTCCTCTTTTATACAGTATTTTCCATGGTAATTCCAAATGTTTGAGAACATCACAGTAATGTAATCCAGTTCTCTGAAATCAAAATTTAACATAGCTCACATAAAATGCATTATGATGTCCATTATACTGAATTCACAACTACAGGCTGCACCTCTATAAACCAAAACTCTCTGGTCCCAGCATGCTGTGGGGGCACCAGGAGCCTGATGGTAGGGAGGTGGGGGTGATGTGCAGCCCAGTTGGGCTGCAGGGGCAGAGGGAGGGGGAAGGGCAGAAATCAACACACAGCTCAGCTGGGCTGCCGGGGGAGCCAGGAAGCCCAGTGGTGGGGCATTGTGAGGGGGGGCAGTAGCAAGGTGGGCCAGAAATGATCTCCACTGGTCCAGAAAGATCCCTCATTCAGGACCAGTCAGGTCCCAAGAGTGCTGAATTATGGAGGTCCAACCTGTATTCTTTAAGCTAGTAATCTAAAATATCACTGAACTGATCTATGGCTGATACATGGCGTATCAATACAGATGCTATTAAATGATCAATAAACTATCAAACTTTTAATGTTTTCATTAATGACCCTATACTATATTTCAGTCTCCATATATGTTAGGTTCAATGCTATAGCATGGTAGTTGCTCAAAAACTAGCAGAAGTGAGAATATATTAATTGAGGCTTGGTGTAAATTTAAAAATTAGATTGACCTAGCTGAAGTGCTCAGGGCTGTGAAAAGATTGTGCTGTGAATGCTATGTAGATCCAACTGGACCCAACAGAAGAATTCTTCTGTCAAAATGGATGCTGCCTCTTTGAGAGATGGATTAACTACAATGGCAGAAAGCCCGCATCCATTGATGTAGGAAGCATCTATGCTACACAGTACAGAAGCCTGATCTTCCATCAACATCGTTGTATCTATACTGGAGACTGTCTCAGCATGGTGATGTTGGAAAGGAATCTAGTTTTTTCCCCACCCATGACTAGCATAGCTATGCAGATTTTACTCTGGGCTATTAAGGACCTTTTTAACATTGTTAACTGTAGACATTTATGTCACTGTCTATATAGTATACCTTATCCCAACTCCACTGAAGCAAATGGGTATTTCACTACTAAATTCAGTAGGCTTTAAATCAGTTCCTATAAGTAAAATGTTCACCTGAATCATATGGACTTCCAGTTGGACTCAGATGTTTTTCAAGATGAGACATAGGTGCCTGAGTCATTTAGAAGCCTAAGTGTCAGAGGGTATGTCTACACTACCCCGCTATTTCGAACTAGCGGGGTAATGTAGGCATACTGCACTTGCAAATGAAGCCCGGGATTTGAATTTCCCGGGCTTCATTTGCATAAGCGGGGAGCCGCCATTTTTAAAACCCCGCTGGTTCAAACCCCGTGCAGCGCGGCTACACGGGGCACGAACTAGGTAGTTCGAACCAGGCTTCCTAGTTCGAACTACCATTACTCCTCATTTCACGAGGAGTAACGGTAGTTCGAACTAGGAAGCCTAGTTCGAACTACCTAGTTCGTGCCCCGTGTAGCCGCACTGCACGGGTTCGAACCAGCGGGGTTTTAAAAATGGCGGCTCCCCGCTTATGCAAATGAAGCCCGGGAAATTCAAATCCCGGGCTTCATTTGCAAGTGCGGTATGCCTACATTACCCCGCTAGTTCGAAATAGCGGGGTAGTATAGACATACCCTGAGATACTTTAGAAAAATTTAACCAGTATGCTTACAAGTAACTTGTGTCACAATTGTAAATAACAAAGGTATGAGTTAATAGTCAAGTGTTCTAACCGGTAAAGCTCAGTGAGAGCAGATTGGACACCTCTGTCTTGTACATTCTATTCCTCATGCCTTCAGAAGTAGAATGAAAGATTGTGTCTGTTATTGAAGCATAAAGAACAGTGTAGAACATTTGCCCTTTTTCATAGAAGTAAAATTACAGCATGGGAAAGAATGTGCTGTTCTAGCAGTACAAAAATGTGAACTTGTCACTTATGTAGGAACATCATATGAGCCTTAAAAGTAATTCTCAGACAGCAGCTATGTTTTTTTTTCCAGTTGGATAAAAACATTATGCTGTTTAAAATGTATTTTCAGAAGAGGGACACTGTTAAATCTGGTGTCCCTCCTAAAGTGAGAACCAAAGCTGAGACAATGATACTGTTTCCATGTCACTATTTTTTCTACAGTCACTGAGAATCTCATCTGTCATTTCTAAAGAGCCCTGTGGCAGATGGGCCATTGTGTAGTGTCCCCTCATAAGTCCGATAAAGGAACTGAAGGCATTTCCTCCATCCATCCACTTGCTGTAGCCATGAGCTTGGCATCAACCTGTACCCAACTCAATAACAGTAAAAATAACAAACCTTCAGTGTCGCCAGCCTGCATCTTTAAATAAACAAATAACAAAACACAACTCCAAGTCAAATGCCCATCCAAAGTGCTTGAGGGCAAGACCTGGACCTGGCCATGAGGTCCTGGTTTAGCAATGAAGAGCTCTTCCAGTGTCCCAGCTGCATCCTGCACCAACCTGAGAAGCAGCAGCAAGCAAGCCTTCTTTACTAAACTATTGGCCCATGATTCATCAGTATTTTCCCCTAGCTCTTCTAGGCCTCTGGATGACTGGTTTGGTGGTAACCCTGGGGAGTAGATTTTCCTTCAACAGGAGATGTCAGGGCACCAGTGATTCACACAGAGCTCTGAAGAGGCCTGACAGCCCCTCCCTATGGTCTGTAGGCAGATTAAAGAGAAAATTAAAAAATGTATAATTTGTCTGCAATGGTCTCTATTCTCAGTTCTTCCTAGAACCAGTCAACTGCTTATTTGAGGGTAGGCACGTGTTAAACCACTACAATGTCAGGTAATGCTTTGTTCAGCCACATGTTACTGGTAGGAGACATTGGATGAGTATGGCACCATACTGTACAAAAATGGTCAAGCTTGGACTCTTCCACCTGAGAGTAAAAAGCAGAGAACCTTTCATCCAGATGGTCCTACCCAGCTCTTGGAATTCTGACCCCAAGTTCCCATCTCAATCCTTTGTTCTTGTTCCTAGGCAACCCTGGTCTCCTTTCCATCTTCCTTTGTTCTGCAGCTGGTCACAAATGGCTGGCTTGCTGCAGAAAGAGCTCCATCCCCAGTCTTTAATTACAAGGTAGCAGTTCCCCTGGCCACTGATGCGGAGCAGACCCCAGACAGCTCCGCATCAGCTACACCTGGATCTCTGGTTCCTTCCAACTGTTAAAACATGCAGCTTTTAGGGAAAACTGAGGCATGCAAAACTGTCACCCAAAATATTATGAAAAATTCCCAATCCATCGCAACCTATTGATACTGCATATTTTAAAAAATAATTCTACTCAAAGCATCCATCCCAAGCTTTAAGTATCCTTTCCATTATTTAGTTCACAATCCTAAATAACTGCACTTAAAATAAATTGCTGTCCTTCCTACGTATAGACACGGGCAGACTTACCCAACATTGCCTAAATCCTTCGGGTCATGGGACTGGTGGAGTGGGAGGTGCAGGAGTCAGGGCAGGCCTCTGGGAATGTGGAAGAGGGAGAGCAGTGCAGTAGGGAGCGGATGGGGGAGTGCAAAAGTGAGGGGTTGGGGGGTAAGGAGGTGCTCAGGGCAGGGGGTTCCCATCTGTCACAGGCTTTTTCTCTCCTACCAGAGGAGCATTTTTTCTTAACCCTTCCCTGGCACTGTGGCCAAGGGAAGGTGAAAGGATTTGGAGGGGGGCGGGGGTGTGACTACAGTCCAGCATTTTAGCAGGCTAGATGGTGGAGCCCCAGTCCTGCTGGCCACTCCCTTGGTGGTATGGCTTCCCCAGTGGACACTCTGCAGAATAGCTCTGCCCTGCGGGATCACTGACCCCACTCACCACTCTGAACCACAGCCCCTCCCTTTGCATGTAATAGAAAACAGTCCCTTTTCTGGGCCTTCCAATTTTCCTGGCACAACCAAACCCTGACCGTGCTTTAAGCTAGAAGAGGAATTTGGTGGCCCTAGCTCTTACTGTGTAGGACAGGACTGGACAAAATACGGCCCAGGGACAGAATCTGGCCCTCAAAGCCACCGGATCCAGCCCATGGACCACCCCTGAGACCCTTAGGTACACAGCTGCCACAGGTTTAAAGCTCAGTCTGGTGGCTCTCTGCTCTGGAGGGAGGGGGGAAGCTGCATGTGATCTCCCCGTCCCCAGCCCAGTCCTCAGCTCCTTTGGCCAGAGACAACCAGCTACAGTAGACTTCCGATAATCCAGCACCCTTGGGACCCAGGTGGTGCCGGATTATCAGAAATGCCGGACTATCAGGACGTACTCTGGCAGGGGCGGGTCTCGTCGGAGGGGAAGCGGGGGAGGGGGCAGGGGTGCGCCAAACCCTCCCTCCTGCGGCAGGGAGGCAGAGCCTGCGAGCGGTGGAAGAGGAGAGGCGGTGACAGGCAGGCAGCCGCATTCAGGACGTTCTGGTCAGTTACAGTCACTCCGGCTGGATCCACAGCCGACACGCAGTTAATGTAATTTTCTTCTCTACTGCCGGGAGGAGGGGGGGCAGGGGAAGGTAAGGGTTGGTGGGAGAGGGGGAGGGGAAGGAGGAGGGGGTGAGTTAAAGTACATTAACTGCGTGTCGGCTGTGGATCCAGCCCAAGTGATTGTAACTGACCAGAACGTCCTGAATGCGGCTGCTTTGGCACACCCTAGCCCCCTCCTCTTCCCCCTCCCCCTCCCCCTCCTCCTCTCCCTCTTCCACCGACCCCTACCTTCCCCTCCCCCCCCCGGCAGTAGAGAAGAAAATTACATTAACTGCGTGTCGGCTGTGGATCCAGCCGGAGTGACTGTAACTGACCAGAACGTCCTGAATGCGGCTGCTTTGGCACACCCTCGCCCCCACCTCCTCCCCCTCCCCCTCTCCCACTGACCCCTACCTTCCCCTGCCCCCCCCCTCCCGGCAGTAGAGAGGAAAGTTTCATTAACTGCGTGTCGGCTGTGGATCCAGCCGCAGTTAATCAATTACTCTAACAACTTGAAGCAGCTGCCGGAGCACTTCCGGGTTGCAGTTGGTGCCAGACCATCAGGCGTACCGGACCACTGGATGCCGGACCACCGGAGTTTTACTGTAATAGGAATTAACCCCAGCCAATCTCTCAGCTCCTATTGGCTGGAAACAACCAACCAATAGGAGCTGACAGATTGGCCTGGGGAAAGGGGGCAGCGCAAGCCTCTTCCCCCTGCCAGAGCTGAGAGCTGCATGGAGGGAATAGCCTGCAGCTCTAAGTGATCTTGGGCTGCAGCAGGCAGGGAGCCCAGCCTGCCTTGAGTGTGCTGGCCAGGAGATGCTTAGATAAATGCCTCCCAGTCAGAGCCTGCCTCTGGCACTCCTACCCTCCCACACCCAACTCTCTCCCCCAAGTCACCATCCAAACTCTCTGCATGTCTTTGCTCCAGGTCACAACTCCCTCCCATGCTCTATACCCTCTCCTACACTAATCCTCTCCTACACCCAAGCACTCTCCCAGACCCTGCACCCCAACCCCCTAACCCAGGTCACAACCCCGTCCTTTACCCAAACTCCCTCTCTAACCGCACCTCCTCTCCTGCACCCCAGTCCCTTACCCCAGGCACCCTTCTGTACGTAGCTTCCATCCTAGACACTGCATCTCCTCCACAGAAAAGTGAGGCCTTCAACATCTTTCCAACATCTTGAAGTTGTTGAAGATCCCTGCCCTCCCACCAAAAATTATTACCCACCCTTGGTTTAGGAGGAATTCTCAAAGAAATGGACTTGCAGACAGACGCACTCTAAAATATAGAGAGAGAGAATGTAATCCCACTTCAGATCAATTATATTGTATTTACAAATACACCCACCGGCTCACCAAGGAGGAAAAGGAAGAACTTTCATAGAAAGTCTGGGAGAGTAACAAAACCAGGCTCTGGCAAACCAAGGGAAGGAGTGCCCCTCATGGAGAATACAATATATTAAGAAAACCAAAGTAAACTTCACTGACTGCTGTTGATGTATTATCTAACAAAGAGAGAGGCAGGCTCCCTGGTAACCACATCCTAAAACCTTTAAGACTTTAAAAGGTCAAACATACCACAATGAAATCCACTTTGAAGCCCAGAGGTAGTTTGTGGAGCTGCAGAGTTATGAAAAGTTCAGTTGAATAGTCACACACTAGATTTCAGCTTCTGAATGGCCTATAGCTATAGCTCTGAGGAAAATGTACAACATAGCCAAGCTGAAATATCCCAAAATAGCTATTCCACGTCTATTGAAAAAGCCCATTATTTCGACATAGATGTGGAAATAATGGAAGATCTATTCCGATATCATGGTAACCCTCATTCCACATGGGTTAGTGGGAATTTTGGAATAGCGAGTTATTTCAAAATTTGGTGCTACTTAGACAGTGACAAATTATGAAATAAGCTATTTTAAAATAACATCAAAATAAGCTACACAAATTGCGTAGCACAAATTGCGTAGCTTATTTCGAGCTAAGGGTGCTGTGTTGATGCACCCAAAATGACAAAGGTAGAGATGAGTGTAGCAAGAAGTTTACACTCAGTACACCAAGAACAAATAAAACTAGGTCTTCAACTAGGAATGTTAGGCAGTGGGCAATAGAATAGTTGAGTAACAGAATGAATTTTTATCAGTTACTCAACTATTCTATAGTCCTGGGGTGGGACTGGCAACCAGTGTGCTCCCAGAGAACCCTCTGCCACTCCACACTGCTGCCTCTGTATCAGAGGTAGCAATGTGGGGTACCAGGTGGGAGCTGGTCCATGAGGGGAGCACAGGGTAGCAGCAGCCTCTGTCTGTGGACAGCTCACAACTCCTGCAGACAAGGGCTGCTGCCATGAAGCAGCCTCTTCCCACAGTAGGCCCAGCCTTGCTGCGGACAGCAGAGCAGACTTCACTGCCCCCCTTCTGTCATGCTATTGCCTCTGATAGAGGCAGCAGGTTGGGAGGGCAGGCAGCACCACGGATCCGGTGGTGGGGGGCAGCTGGAGTTTGAGCTCCCCCCTCCACTTGCTGCCTCTGATACAGAAGCAGCAAAGGGGAGAAATTAGAGTAGTCGTGAAGATTAACTGATAAGCCTAGGCTTATTGGTTAATCATATACTCAATTATTCATTTACATCCCTATCTTCAATACCACTACCACTTGCACATCAATGGAAGAAGACACTTAAATAGATAACCGGATTTACAAATAATGGCTCATCTACATCATTTACTAGTTATAACTAATCTAGTTTTGAAAAACTCCTCCAGGCTAGCTCCTTTGCACCTCTGCACTGTCCCAGGATCACACTCATCCCCCTGCTTCCTGGCAGTCTGATCCACTTTCTTGAGCGCTCCTTTCACACTCTCCCAAACATCACCTCCGTTTGTTCACATCCTAATCCCTTTTAAAAACACAATGCAAATGGACATCTTTTGTTAAAACCTCAGGCTTGCTCTGCCTCCCACGTCATAATTTTCCCACAGTTCCTCAGACATTTCTTTCCCTCTCTTGCATTCCCTGTCTCAGTCACATGGTCTTTTATCTGATCCTCTTCTCAGCTTAGGTGTACTTTTCCTTTTCACTTGAACATGCTCCCCTGAAATACTTCCAGGTCACTACTGTTCTTCCAACAGGTTTCCAGAGCTGCCCGTGAAAACAATCTAATTTGGCGATGATCTAGGTCTCAGCAAATATTCCCACACCCTTTAAGAACAATAATCAAGCTGGAGTACCTGATCTGTGGCTATCATTCTATTCCATTAAAGAACAAGCTACCTCTTGTTGACAGTTTAATCCTTTCCTATTTGTACTGGCAAGATTCGGTATAAAAAGCCCTTTCTTTGAAATACAAAGCATACCACATGTATTTGACACTTCTCAAGGGTTCCCGGGGGGGGGGGGGGGGGGTTTAAGGCCTCTTACCACCTGCCTTCAGAGTGAGGAAGTCCTGTCTGTGACTGTGTCAGTGCCCTAATAATACTAGTCTCTGGCAACACAACTATGCCCTTCCAGCCCTCCACAGGCCTCACTCTCTCTGTCCAGGCTAGTGATAGATATGCCCCAATCCCTGAATCCTCTGAGTGTTCCCTGTAATATTCAGGCCTCTATTCACTGAATACTCAGAATTACCAGGCTTGCTCTTCTCAAAGAAAAAGTATATTGCAGCTTATGACTAAATTAAAAATTTTAAATTAATGGAGATTGCCTATCTCCTAGAACTGGAAGGGACCTTGAAAGGTCATTGAGTCCAGTCCCCTGCCTTCATAGCAGGACCAAGTACAATCCCTGACAAATTTTTGCCCCAAATAGCCTCTGCAAGGATTGAACTCACAACCCTGGGTTTAGCAGGCCAATGCTCAAACCACTGAGCTATCACTCCCCTCTGATCTTAAACTTCTGAACTCAGCTTCACTGACCACACTGTACTTAGATGTATTTATAGTGAAAACAAGACTACATTTATTATAAAAGAAAAAATGCAAATGTTAGTGAATAAGAATACTGGAAACAAATGGTTCCATTAAAACACAATGATAACATGCTTTCTAGGGACTGCATTTCGCTAGAAAGGTCCCCTCCTGTCTAAAGAAGTTTCTCACTCAAAATTCTCCTTAGTGTTTTCAACCAAGGCTGGCTGAGACTCCCGTTTTTAGGAAGTGAACTTGTCAGTTTGCCTCCTAAGTGAAGGACCCTCAGGTCTCTTTGAAGTGCTAAGTATACCAGCACAGATCTCTGATGTGTACCTCAAGACAGAGACCTACTTCTGCTCCCCCATGCACCCGTTGTTTACATCTTCCTGTTTCATTTCTCTCTCTGAAGATTTCACAATCCTTCATTAACCTTTAGTTCAGATTTGTGAATGGATGCTCACTGTGAACCTTACAATACCTATTTTACAAGTAAACAGGCAGATGGTTAAAGATTTCTTGCATGAAAGAAAACTTTCACACCTTTGCTGGTGACCAGTCCCTAGACACAATGCTAAGAACATAATGTTTGGTGACTATACATAACTCTTTAACAACATTCACACATGGGTGTTTGCAATAATAACAATGTCCAGTGTGACACAGGCTTTCACTAGAGCCCACGTGTCACTCAGTGGGAGAGCTAGAATAAAGTGCTGTAACCCTTAGGCACTCATGCTGTCTACCACTTGGCATCAAGGGGTCCTTAGGTCACACCAAAGTTAAACAAGTCAATTTAAATAATTAGAACTAGAAAAATTGTTGCTTATGTATTCCTGCTCAAGAATATGCTCCTCAACATTAAGCAGTTTGCAATATATGATAGTCATAATCTGTCATGTGTTCACTATCAAATAAATAAAAAAGGATCAAGCACTGCCTGCGACTGTTTTTTGTTGTCAACCAAGAGTCTGTTTTTGTAAGTCTGATATGGTTACCTGAAATACTTTGTCCTGGTACAGAATTTGCATTTTTACTGACATTTATTCCCTCTTTAAGTCCTTCCTTTTTGGTATAGAAATACTTCAATTCCAAGCTAAGGGAACATTAGATATAATGGGACTTACAAAACCCACAGAGAGCACATGCAGAAGAGACAAAAGTCTCCCCTGCTTACAGGTGACTTGGCTGCCCAGATCTCAGCACAGCTGCCAGAACTGACAATCCTGGAGGCATGCATCAGCAGCTGGGATCAATGAGGAAAACAAGCCCAGCTATAAAGGAAGGAGAACAAAGCTATGGAGGCAAAAAGGCCTGAAATAGTAAATGAGTAGCAGCTATATCATGCTGCTTAAAAAAAAAAGAAAAGACAAGAAAACAGGACCAAACAGGGAGATATAGTCTTAGGAATTGCAGACTTTTTTTCAGGGGCTGATAAACTCATTTTAGTTGTGACTGATTGATAGACAGGCTAAAGAGGAATGAACAGGAAACCAGTTAGGAGAAAGCTAGGACCTCTACCTACAGTGCTTTAGGACTAGCTGACATAAGTTTACGTGACTAAGTCTTCAGAAACCAGAAATTGTTAAAACTGCCTGTGCACCACAGCTGTTCTTAATTATATTAATTTTATTATCACATACTGTCTTGCCAACATTTTTCCAGGTTTTGATACAAAATCTTCTCATATCTTCCAGTTTATTCCACAATCCACAACAGTTATTTATATGAAGACCATTCAGTACATAGTTTTTACACAACTTCCTAGAGATTAAATGCATGCAAACAATAGTGAAAATCTGATGTTTCCTACAGATGACTTAAATTCCTACAGATGCAGTTAAATTAGTTACATAGTTAACTGACTGAGCTACAGAAATGTGCTTGAGGAAGAGTGGGCTGCTATTGAAATTAATTGCTTAATCCCAACAACACATAACAAAATATACCTTGAAGAAACACATGGGGGGCGGGGGGGGAGAGAAGCTCTATAAATCAAAGATACACTTATAACATAAAAACACTATAAGCATACAAGAAGGAAAAGATTACAAAATCTGTGTTATGTTGGGGGAAGAACAGTAAGAGCTGTTTGAGAAATATGTAATGAAAGTTACTGTTACTGTAATACATACACATTCAACAGACTAAGGTTGTACATACAACCTTGTTTTAATCATTTCTTTAATATTATCTTAAATTTACTACAGAACACATGTCTTTATACCCTAGGACAAATATTTAGTTTGTTATATACAAGATAAGAGATCTTACTGCACAGAAGTCTTTAAAAACAAATAACTTATGTCATTTTTGGTTCATTCTACTCATAAGCACAGACAATTACATAAATTTTGGAAATGCTAGGGTATTTATTTGTAACTGAAACACTTTTGAGTTATATTTGTGCAGAAAAGCATCATGCACACTTGTGCTACAACTAAAAATGGCTAACCTGTTTAAGCGTTTGCCTAAAGCATTTTGGTATGAGTATTAGCAACACAGAATAGGGGGGCTTTAAAATAGAAATGCTACAATAATTTTAAAACACTGCAGGGAAATGTGATTATCATTTCACAATAGTGCTAAACCTGAATTTGTTCATTCACATACACTATTAATTGTTTTATACTCATTTGTTCAGTGACCCTGCAAAGTTCAACTTTTTTCTAAATATAGATTTGTCTGCTACTTTGCAGTAAAAACTGAACAGTGACAAGCCATTTCAAATCCAGCTTCCACCACTGCTCACACACTGAATTTATAGCCAAATAATATACAAAATGCTTGCTGTTATTACCCTGGTCATTACATATTATATACCTGATAAGAGTAGGAAATTGTTCCTTCCTTTCTCTTTCTTTCAGCACATACACAGAGCCAAATTTTGCTCTGGCCCCTGGCATGGTCTTCTCTCTCTCTCTCTCTCTCTCAAGTATAAAAAGGTTTAAAGACAAATGAAGCCAGGGAGCTGGTCTGAGACAAAGGGATGCAAAGACCTTGTTCAGTCCTGTCAGGGATGCTAAGGAGACAGATGGGAATAAAGGAAAAAAGGCTATAGGTTGCACCTCCCTAAAATCAGGACTCTCTGCAGGATCACAGATGTTCCTGGGCCAGGGAGCCCCTATAGCCAGCAGCAGCCCGAAAGAATAAGTGGGGCTGCAGCAGCCAGCCAAGCCTGGGCCAGCGGCAGGCAGCCTGGCCAGAGCCAGGGGCAGGGTGACCAGCTGGGGCTGGAAGCAGAGCTAGTGGTCAGCAGGCGGCTTCTTCTTGTCCAGTAAATTCCCTTGTTCAAAACTGGTCAGGTCACAAGGGTACCATACCAGGAAGGTCCAACGTGTACTTGGTATGGCTACTCTGTTGTCACAAGTAGCAAAATTAGTACTCAATTTGTTCAAACATCTTAAGTCAGTGCTTATTAACACCAAAATCAATTATCTGCAATGAAAACAATTGATCTAGTAAAATTTAGCCTGCACAGATGCAAGTGTGAAGCTGATAGCTGCTTCTGCAAATAACTAGTCTCCCCTCTTAATTCAAAAGTGAAAATTGCTTCCCCATTTCCTTTTCAAAATGTTCCATGTTTATTATCTTCAGAAACAAATGGTGAGAATATTACCTGATCATCGCTCTCCTATGTTATCCCACCAGGCAAAAAATGGAGTCTGGAGAAAAATGAGCATTGATCATCATAGGGACCTTCACTGGTCTTCTAATCCAGTCTTGCACCCAAGGCAGGACTAAATATTTTCTAAACCACTCCTGGAAGGTGCCTGTCTCACCTGCTCTTAAAAATCTCCCTTGGTAGAGATTCCACTCCTTCCTCCCCACCCCTTCCAGCACAAGCAACTTATTCAAGTGCTGAACTCCCATGCCAGTTAGGAAGTTTTCCTAATGTCTAGCCTAAACCCCTCTTGCTGCAATTTTAAGTCCATTGCTTCTTGTCCTATTCTCAGATGTTAACGAGAACCATTTTTCTCCCTACTCCTTTTAAAAACTTTTGATGTACTTTAAAACTGTTATTGTGTGATATATATGTATAACACAATAGTTGCATCTGTGGATGTGAAGGAAGTAATTTGTCTGTAGACAAAAGGTATGTCAGACTGTATTAGTAAGACCTTTGATGATGAAGGACCTCACATGAAACAGAATGTATACAGAGCAGTTTCAAAAGTTAGGCTGCAAAAAGGGGACCTTCAACTATGCAGTGAAATCTGTTCTTGTCTTTGAGTCTATTTTACACTTACAACTATACCTCAAGTGGTGGCTTGAGAAATTTTTGATTGCTTTCCTTTAGTTAGAAGCTCATGTTATCTTAACTGCAGAAGTTGTCCCCACAGAGTTCATACCAAAAAAGATCCTCTTCTACAATAATCTGGATAAAAAAAAAGATGTGCAACCAGGCAGAAATTCTGTTTCTGGGATAGAAGGACTGTCATTTGGACCAAAGTTCTAGCATTTCATTTTTTGTTCTTTGCAATGAATCCAGTTCCAATTTTTTTAAGCACAGTAATGTAGGCAAATCCAGTAGTGTTAGCTGAATACAGTACATTACATCTGTTACTTGGGTCCAGTTTTGATGTGAGTCATTGATGTTGAAGCTTCCTTCTTTTCCCAATCCAAAAACTTCTACCCGCCATGTCCCCTAACTATTGATGAATAGCATTTATAAGCATATGTGATCAGATACTTTTTAGTTTATGTAATATAGGACTCCATAGAGCCACTACATCTGTATAGTTAATCCACTGGGGGGAGGAGGGAGGTGTTAAAATAAACCAGTAAATAAGCATTTTTTAATCATAGGGGTGCGGCAGGAAGCATTGCCCTGTCCAAACAGGAATCCTCAGTCAGAAGAGAATTTACTACTACCCACAAACCTGTGGTCCTAACAGGAGCTGCCCTTCCCAAATACAGAAGTCAAACTGTGCCTATGATTTTTATGCATTTTCTTCTCCCCCCTCCCAATCATAAAATCATCAAGTTTAAGATAAAGGTGGGATTTGTTGCATTTTCCTGAATCTAACACACTTTTGTTTTCATATAGACATTTCTGCCACTTTTGGATACGCATGGAGTCATGATGACAAGCTCATGACATCCTGAGATAAGCATAAAGTCTGAATTCTGAGTCTGACAGCAGCTCCAAGACAGTAGTGAAGTTCTGTTTACCTCAAAGGGGGTATGAACTTTGAAGTTTAATGATGATCACTTAAAGTTCAATACAACTGCTTCACTGCTGAACAATGTATCAAAAACACATCTAGGAAATTAGTTTGTTCAGTATAGCTAAGTATGCACACTTGGCATTGCCGGACGTTCTGTTCATTTGAATGGTTCCAGAACAAACACAGATTCAGAAACATTTACATAATTTGGAACAGCTGACTCCAATCTTGATTTTGACTTATAAGAACAAATGTTAAAAACGTCAGCCAAAAAAATAAAAATCACATATTAGGGCCCTACTTACAATTAAAAATTCATCCATTGATGGTAAGTTTGACCCAAAGGGTTCCCATTAGATAGCAAATGGTTGTACTCCTAGGCTGTGTCTACATTGGCACCCCTTTCCGGAAAAGGGATGCTAATGAGACACTTCGGAATTGCAAATGCCGCGGGGGATTTAAATACCCCCCGCGGCATTTGCATGAACATGGCTGCTGCTTTTTTCCGGCGCGGGGTTTTGCCGGAGAAAAGCGCCAGTCTAGACGGGATCTTGAAGAAAATAAGCCCTTTTCCGGAAGATCCCTTATTCAAGTAGGGATCGCTTTCAAGTAGGAATAAGGGATCTTCCAGAAAAGGGCTTATTTTCTGCAAGCAGACCATCACTTTCAGCACAGGTACAGAAGTTGAGATTGAGGCTTGGTTCTAGTGTAGATGGGAGCCTTGAAGTCATTAATACCACTTCAGTGGTCTAAACATAATCAGCAATAGATTTTGGCAGATATTCAGGTGAAGTACTTAAACAGATGTACATTTAGCCAGCATAAAAATGAAAACAATACCTTTCGTAAAATGTTCATACAGCTATTTAAAATGTTTTTACCCCACTTCTTCCTAAATATTTACACTGTTTGTACTTGATGGTGCCATGTAAACAGAACCAAAGCTTTAAAACTTCAGCTACACTTAACTTGGATATTTCATAAAGAATTTCCATTGCTGTTGATGCTGCGTGAGTCATACCATATACAAAATTCCCATGGATGGTTTAATGTTTTAGTGTGGTTAGTTAACATAGTGGTAATAAACAGATGACGACAAACCGCGGTGAAATCCACTCGCCAGTCCTGCACCACACATGTGCCAGACCCGCATTGCGCATGCACGCGCCGCTGGTGAACTGGGTGACCAGATGAAATCTACTCGCCACAGGCGAGTAGATAAACTGATTCGTCGAGCCCTGATAATGAAATAGTGGAAGTCACTAGAAACCTGTCTGTGCTGCAGTTCTCACTGGTTATAGTCCCGGTCAAGCTAAACCAGTAAAGATGACAGATGGTTTCAACAAAAATACCGGACACACTTGACATTGCATCACAATCTACATTACGTCTTATTTAGAAAATATCGGACATTTATATTTTCTCATTTATATTTTCCTCAATTTGTTTCCCGAAAAGAAAGCTCAAATACTGGACTGTCCGATTCAAAACCAGACACCTGGCAACCCTATAAACCAGTGGAAACTTTTCCGTAAAATGTAATGGTGTGGCCTTGCATATAGTGACAAATCCCCGTCAGTGCTACCAGGAATGCTGCAGTCAGAAGTGAATATGTCAATATATTATACCACGAAACTGCAATTAAATGAGAAGGCCACTTAGTCATTTCAAGTGACAAATCCTAATATGAAAAATTGATCAATATGCATAATAATTAAAAAACATGAAGGAGTTGATTCTACAGATGTGGAAGACACTTGCCTGGGTAAGCTGCTTGCTTTTCATTGGTGGGTGGATTTTTCAAAGTCAGTGTTATTGCCATTCTGGCTGTAAAGATAATCTGTCAAAGCTGGCATTAGCCAAAACCATGTGGTCTTCCTGTATCTGCATACAACTAGTCCCATAGACTTTCACTGCTGTTAGGAGCATCTTAAACAGCAGCAAAATTGACAAATTGGATCCATTTTCCTCTGAAGCTCTTTGGGAAAGCTATGAGCAACATAATGGAGGAGGCAAGCAATAGGATTATTCATTGGGGAGAGTGACTCAATAAAGCCTGCACGTGGGGGAAAGAAATAGAAACTTGAACTTGGCAGCAGCCAGAGAGCTGTGGGAAGGCAAGAGTAATAGAAATGCCACTCTCAATACTGTAGCAGGCAGGAGGCTTTGGACTGTATGAGGAGAGGCAGAAAAGTGGGCTTCATGTTTATTAGATGTCTAGCAGCTGAATGCTGATATGAAAGATGGAGCCCGCAAGTAGGGCCCAGGGAAAACATATTATAGGAATCCCAGCTGGAAGAGTTGGCTTCTCAACTGATCATTCTTGCCTGGGCCATGGTATCCCTTCATCTTTTAAATTAATCTTTCACTAGTGGGCTTTATTCTCTTATTATTGGTTAACTTGAAAGTTTCCAAGCCTTAGGAGGGTGGGGCAAAGGAAAAGGGGAGTAACAGAGGTGTTAAAATAGAAAAAAAGTAAAGCTCAAGCCTGATATTATATAGAGATTTTTTGTGAGAGAAAGAAAGATGGAGAGAAAGAGAGAAAGAAAGAAGAGATTATGTAATGCAGAAAATGAATATAGGTATTTTAAAATCAGAGCATAAAGTAAAATAGGAGACAACTGTTTCATTCCATTAAATTGCATGCAGTGTGGCAGGCTAGTAATTTTTTGCCCAGGTTTGTATAATTCCCAGTGCTAATAGGTATGAGAAACATCTTCCTTATCCTGGATATGTAGAGAGGTATTAAGACTTAATATGACTATTCCTGTTCAGCTAAATTCTGCTCTCATTTACACTGGTATAAGTCCTGAGTAAAAGCACTAAATTAATGACTTTCCTCCAGATTTACACAAGTGTAAGAATAGATTTCCCCCCCATTACCTCTTGCAAACGCTTAAATTAGTTTAAAATAATCCAGTACAGCATTCTCTTCATGTGTGCTTTACCTTACATCTAGTGAACTAACTGGCAGTGTAAAAAGCAGATGACAAAAAATGAAAATTAAAATAAACAGATCTACCTTAATTATGTAGATGATTATATGGTCTAATAGCCCTTTAGATTTAATATTAGTCTTAAAGCAAAATGAAGTTTGAAATCTTTTAGAATAAGATGATATAAAATATCATCAGGTTAATTTACTGTTCTTTTGAGCAAAAGCAAAACTGCAAATCTTATCCTTTTGAGTGTTCAGTAAACAGATTACATCCACAGATGCAACTACTGTGTTATTCATACATGTCACACAACTGCTGGCATACTGCTCTAGCAGAGATCGCACACATTTCTGCGCCAGTTAAATAATCTTTCCAGAAATAAACACATCTTTTCAACTACTGCAAGCTATAAAATGGTTCAAGAGCCCTGCAATAATGTTTTCATTAGTCTGTGATGCTTCAATATTCAAATATTGAAACATTCCATATAAACCTTATGAAATAGGAAGAATATAAATACTCCCTATTTCCTTAATGAAGGTGCCTAATACAATTTTAAACCAATTCTCCTAGCTACCAATATAATATGGCAGAGAATGAGATCTTCCTTTTCACTTTTATATATTTAACATTAAAGCTATGTCTGCTGAAACCTTTTCTGGAAGAAGAAGAAGAAAAAAAAACCCAACCCCTTTTCTTCACACACTTGCCTTTTTATGTTATATCAGACTGCCACCCTGCCTTGTAAGCAAACCAATCACTTTACTGGGTCAGTTTTCTAAGGCTATATTTGCAGGGATTAGTTCTGGATCCCGTAATGTTCATCAGCAATTTAGCTAACTACATAGAAAGTACACATAAATTTGGGGATGATAGTACCTGGGAGGGGTTCCAAGTGCTTAGGAGGATAAGCTTAAAATTCTAATGATCTAGTCACACTGGAGGAATGGTCTCGGGTAAATAAGATGAAATTCAATAAGGACAAATGCAAAGTACTTCATTTAGGAAGGAACAATCAGCTGCACACATACAAAATAGGAAATGACTGCCTAGGAAGGAGTACTGCAGAAAGGAATCTAGGAGTCATAGTGGACCACAAGCTAAATATGAATCAACAGTGTGACACTATTGCAAAAAAAGCAAACATCATTCTGGGATGCATTAGCAGGAGTGCTGTAAGCAAGACATGAGAAGTCATTCTTCTCTACTCTGAGCTGATAAGGCTTCAACTGGAATACTATGTCCAGAAAAGAGGTGACCAAATTGGAGAAAGTCCAAAGAGCATCAAAAATTATTAAAGTTCTAGAAAGCATGACCTATCATGGAACACTGAAAAATTTGGATTTGTTTAGTCTGGAAAAGAGAAGAGTAAGAAGCCATTTTCAAGTATGTAAAAGGGTGTTACAAGAATCAGAGAGAGCAATTGTCCTCCTTAACCTCTGTGGATAGGACAAGAGATGATAGGGCTGCCAGGTGTCCGGTATTCAACCAGACAGTCTGGTTTTTGGGCCCTCTGTCCGGTAAAAAAAAATTCAGAAAATATCAGACACGTGCACTGTCCAGTATTTCTGGTTTTCCAGCTGGGCGCCCAACAGAAGCCTGGTGGGGGTGGAGGGAGTGGCTGGGAGGGGGGGGGGGGCGTGATTAGGACTGGGAGCCTCTGGTTGCATCTGACGTAGGAGTGACGCCTTGGGGAGGAGGAGAAGCCCTGTCCATGCTCCTAGAGTTCAAGTGCTGTTCAAGTGCGTTGTGGAGCCATAGCCAGACTTCCTCGCGCTTCACCAGGACCGTGCGCAGGACAGGCAGCCCCCTGGGATCTGCATGTGCCCGGGTCAGTCCCGCTCCCCACTGGCCAATTCTCTCCCCCCCACACTTCCCACCTCGGCCAGCCCTGCTTCCTGCCGGCCCTCCACCCCGACCCCGATCTCCCCTGGCCAGCCCTGCTGCCCCTGACACTCCCTCCTCCCAGCCAGCCCCGCTCCCCTTCCGGCTGATCCAACCTCTCCCCCTCATCTTCCCCCCCCCCCCGATCCAGTATGTCTGGTATTTTTTCTGAAGCTACCTGGTAACCCTAAGAGGCAATGAACTTAAATTGCAGCAAGAGAGGTTCAGGTTGGACATTAGAAAATGCTTCCTTTCAGTGCGGTTAAGTATTGGATTCTCCATGATTGAAGATTTTTAAAAACAAGTTAGACAAACACCGGTTAGGGATGATCTAGACCAGCGATGGACAGCCTAGGCTAGTGAATGGGCCGCATGAGTGGCCCTTCTTCACCTCAGTGGACCATAAGATTGAGAGAGATTAGTTTTGCTAACTGTGCATGCATACCTAGAATTTGTGGGGTGCACCAACTGAATCGTGGCAGCACTTTGATTGCACGCAGAGGGAGCACATGGCTCTACAGTCAATATTGTGTGCAATCAGCACAAACCTCACAACGTGTCCTGGCTTTAAATGTGTGTCACTTTAGTAACACCAGTAGGAAAAAAACTACATGGATGGAAATCAGTGTAATCTAGCAACCCTGCACAGGCAGTGGTAAACAAAATGTTTCACAGGCCACACAAAAAACCTCAATGAGCTACATGTGGCCCTCGAGCTGCGGGTTGTCCTCCACTGGTGTCTAGCTGGTGCTTGGTCCTGCCATGAATGCAGGGGACTGGACTATATGACCTCTCAAGGTCCTTCCAATCCTACTAGTCTATGATCTGTACTACAGTGCCATAGTACAGATGTTTCCTACAGTGATGGAAAGAGCTTTTCTTGTCGCTGTAATTAATCCATTGCTCAGAATTCTTCCATTGTCCTAGCAATGTCTACAATGGGGATCAGGTTGACTTAGCAGCATCTTTTTCACACATCCAAGCAAGGTAGTTAGAGTTCATAAATGTTATGTGTTGATCAGGCCTAATAGTGCCACAATAATTCATCTTGCATTCAGTTTGCATTTACAAAGTGGAGTTTTTGTGCTTGCCTCAGATTTAGGGGGGAAAAAATCAATACCACCAAACTTCACAGCAGAACAGATCACCATAAAGGAGAATGTCCTTTTTTAAGGATGACACGTACGCAGCTGTGAATGCCTGTATCTGGAAGAATCAAGTGCCAGCCTTCCTCAGTGGGTTTCAACAATTGAAAATCTTAGCAAAAAGGCTTGCATCATTTGTGGTTTGTAGGCTACTACTCATTGATAGTTTACTGACCATCCTCCCCCTTGCAAATGTGGCTAATTTCAGTTCCTTGCTCTAAACAGTTGGTGTAAAGGCGAAACAAGAAAGGAACCAAATGTGTTTAGTACATGTAATCCTGGTAGCATAATACTTTCCAGTCTCTAAGGAAAGATACCAGCTGTCTTGCTACTTCAAAACTCTGCTAATCCATACAGAGTGTAAAAAGACACACTCCAGGCTGCCCCTATAATGGGACATAAACAACTGAACTATTGCACATGAAGTTCATATCAGACAGTATTTTAGTGCTCACCTTTCTCCCTTCCTTTACCCACCACAATTGCAATTATGTTATTACATACATGAGTTTTAATATTTATGGGAAAGGTATTTTAAATGTATATACCATATCAATTTTCCAGTGGTGTTTTTGGGGGGAGTGTAAGGGAGACACAAATGGGGGTGGGGCAATAGCTCAGGACTTTACCATTTCTTACTCGCGTGGGAAACCAGGCATAAGTTGCAATGAATAAATCTCTACCTCAGTATCTCAGTTTAGTGCTAAGTGCATTCTTCCTCAATGCACTGTGGCTTGAAGGTGATGTGTGGAAGGCAAAAAGCTCCCTGGTCCTCTGCCAATTGGCCCATAGGAGAAAAAAATCCTTCCTGATCACCAAAGCAGGGATCAGTTAGACCCCCAGCATCTGTCTGCCTGGGTTCTCATTCCTAATTTGGCTGGGTAATGCGGGCTGCAGGAAGAGAGCCAAAAGGGACTTAATGTGGCTATGTGGGGCTAAATCCTGGGTGCCAGGGGATGGTGGCCAATTGGAGCCAGACTCCCAGGGGGAAGAGCTGCTATTGTTCCTTGGCAAGTGTCTCCCTTTCTTGCTATTAGGACATTCACTGCCGGGCCCATGAAGTTCTCCCTTCTGCTGAACAGGTGGATGGCATTTCTTCATATGCCAGTCCTGTCAAATTCATTTTGTGCACTCTCCCAGAAAGGGAAAGAGGGTGGGGGAGACAGTTGTCAAAATGCCACTTCCAAGCTTACTGGGTGTCTTGTCTCAGTTGTACGTGATCTCCAGCATACAAATGGAACTCCTCTTTTACATTCCAACCATATTTGTGTAACTCAGTCAGCAACCTTGTGGGAAAAGTTAGGTCAGCTGGTTAATTTTTATCTTATTCACTCTGCTGTAAAGTCTTCTACTCTGACAGTTCCTGTAGCATGTTTAATCAGCACTAGCAGCTTGCCTGCAAATTGACTGGTCCACCTAGCTTCTCTTTGCAGCACAGTAATGTGAGCAGTTAAGCAACTCAGCCACAAGTCACTCACTCTGGCTATGTCTACACTACAGAGTTTTTACGGAAAAACAGCCGTTTTTCAACAAAAACTCGCAGAGTGTCCACACCTCAAGTGAGTTTTTCCACAAGTAAATCGAAAGAACAGAGGGGTTTTTGTGCAATTGGCAATTCTCATTCTACAAGGAAGAATGCCTTTTTCCGCAAGAGCTCTTGCGCAAAAAGGTGTGCGTGGACAGGAAAGAGGGCTTTTTTGCCCAAGAAGAGGAAAGAAGAAAAAGCACAGGTGCCCTGGTGGCCATTCCATCCATAGCAATCACTGCTTACTTGTGAGAGAGCATCCAGGCAGTCTGGACACTCTTTCACAAAAGCACATCATATAGCAAAGGCGCATTGAAAAAGTGGATGCGCACTTGTGCACGTTTTTTGCAGATGATCTCTTTCGACAAAAGCTTCTCGCGCAAAAAGCCTGCAGTCTAGATGCATCCTCTTAGACCTGCCTTAGACTGCTGTTTTATCTTCACTGCGGGTAGTCATATTCCAGTTTCTACCAGTGCGTAACTCAAAGAGGAAGGAAGCAGATTCCAGTAGCAGCCACATGGTGTACAAATATATATGATATTTCTCTTTCCACTAACAGAACAGATACACTTGCATTTAGGCTCTTCCATTCTAGAAATTGCAATTAAGTGGTACTGGCCCAGTGGCAATTTCAGAAAAGTATGTTTCTGGTATTAGGAACAATCTGAAGTTTACCTCTTGATATAAGTGTAAGCAGAAATAGACACATGCCTGATATCAATATCTGAAATTAGTAAAAAGATATATTGGAATTAGAAAAGGTTAAAAAATGGGTAACAAAAATGATTAGGGATACGGAATGGCGAGATTAATACATTTGGGACGTTATAGCTTGGAAAAGAGACAATTAAAAAGGGATATGATAGAAGTCTATAAAATCATGATTGGTCTGGAGAAAGTAAATAAAGAAGAGTTATTTACACCCTTCCATAACACAAGAAGTAGGTATCACCAAGGTTTAAAACAAAAACAAAAAAGGAAGTATTCAGTCACACAACAATCTGCGGAACTCTCTGCCACAGGATGTTGTGAAGTCTTTAATGGGGTTCAAAAAAGAGAGAGGGAAATTAATGGAGGATAGGTTCATCAATGGTTATTAGCAGTGCTTTTTTGTGATGGTACTGCCTGGTATGCAGTACTGCCACCTCCAGATGCAATACCAGCACCTCCAGTCAGAGCTCAACAACTTTTCCCCTGGAGTACTGGCACTTTATTTTTATTTTTTTTTTATTTTTTTTTTATTTTTTTTTTACAAAAAAAGTACTGGTTATTAGCCAGGGTGAGAAGGAAAGGTGTCCCTAGCTTTTGTTTGTCAAGGATGGGAATAGATGACGGGACGGATTGTTTCTGTTCATTCCCTCTGGGGCATCTGGTATTGGTCACTGTTGGACGATAGGATACTGGACTAGATGGATCTTAGATCTGACCCAGTATGGCCTTTTTTTATGTTAACATTTTATGTGCTATCCTGACAGCCAACACTCTACAGAGTAGTTAAATTACATGTGCAAGATGAGAACACTAGTACTGATTTAAACTGCTTGTAAAACAAGTTTTGACCTTCTACTTTGGTCTCTACATACCCACTAAAAATCTAACTGCTACACCACCATCTGATACCTTTCCTACCAGCACAGAAATATTCAAGTTAAATTAACCTCCAAGTCTGGTCTCAAAATTGGAATGTTTTACAATGTTTTAAAATGAAAAACTGCTCAGGCTTTGATAGAACATCTGGAGTAGAAGCATCAGTCCAGCGCCCAGGGAACAGAGACTAGAAGAGTATTAGCAGTGATGCAAGGCTGAGAAGAGGCAAGGAAAAACTGATAATAGGCTGGGCAAAATGTTGTGGATGGCAGTAAAGACTAAAGCTGGGAACTAGGCACTTAAAGATTGGGACTTAGAGGCACTTAAATACATCTGTGGATTCCCATTGTGAAGCTCCACGATTTAAAAGTGTTAGTTTGCATACTATACTCACAGCGTGCATGTGGTCTATCTTAATTTGTGGCTTGTTCTGCCAGAAGTTTATCAATAGACCAGCACTAAGATTTAAGTTAAGAAATAAAACAAATGCAATCATACCAGCCCCACCTCTAGAATATGTCACAGACTTATGGGGATATTGGCAATTTCAGTGGTTTGAGGATTCTGAATTACATACCCCTTTAAATGAAGAACAAAATTTTAAAGAATTCCTTTAAAAAATTAGTGGATTTTCAGCATCTCTGATGTTTAGAAGTGTCTTTGTAGTACAGAGGAAAGTATATGGTCTAGACAGCAATACCTTCTATAGGGCAGCCGCCAGCCTCCCCAGCTCCATGGACAAGGGGTGGGGGGCAGCACCACACTCCTGGAGGGGGTGGGGCCTCAGACAGAAAGGGAGGGACCAGGGCAACCAGCCCATAGGGCCCCTGGACTACAGTATGCCCATTTCTCCCATTCCACAGCACTGCTGTGCGGTGCTCCAGACGCTATTTAAAGAGGCTGGGGTTCCGGCTGCGACTGCTGCTGCTGGGAACCCCAGCCCCTTTTGAATAAAAAGTTGCCCCTTTTGCCCCCTACGCACATTAACAGGCCTGACCATCCAACATCCTTGGGTTCCTGGCCCTTCACTTTCCCTTCTGTACACACACATCTGCCTGATGTCTCTTCAGCTTTTACTGCTGACTTGGCTGGCTAGCACCTTGTTGGAGCATCTGGAGAAGGATACACTGGTGATATAATGCTGGCATTAGCATGAGGATGACATGCCAGTGCATGAAACAGGAAAATAAAATTATCCATTAACAAACCAATGAAGCTGACCATATACAGAATGCTGCCTAGCACACAAGGTACAACAATTGTAAAAAGTACTGTTACTAAACTTACACTGTCCATAAATATAGGTACAAACATTTTACATAAGTGTATAGTGTCCCTTTAAGGGATATAACTGTAATTTTAAAAGTCTAGTATACTTTGTATAACTGTTTCTCTAGTATTTAGCTATAGGATTAAAAGAAACCACAAATATCTTCATTAAAAAATCAAAGCAGGAAAAATACTGGCTTAGTTTCCTCAAAGAGATAGTAACACTTTGTACAAATTGCTTTTGAACAGGTACGCTGAGTGTATATATTTTGGTTCAGGAACGCTGCTTCCCAATTGAAACTAAGAAGTTCAATCTTGAGTGAAGTGATTTTATGAAAGTGTTAAACAAAGCAGAGAAGGAAACATGATACACAAAAGTCAATCAATCTGGAAATCAACCCAATTTGTTTCCTTAGGAATCTGTACTAACTGAGAAGC
Organism: Pelodiscus sinensis; assembly: GCF_049634645.1. NCBI lineage: Eukaryota > Metazoa > Chordata > Testudines > Trionychidae > Pelodiscus > Pelodiscus sinensis. The sequence goes on along the minus strand of NC_134717.1, from coordinate 48,155,551 downwards.
TCAATTAAAGGAGATGGTCTCTCTCTTACTCATAGACTCATAGACTTTAAGGTCAGAAGGGACCATTATGATCATCTAGTCTGACCCCCTGAACAGTTCAGGCCACAGAATCTCACCCCCCCCCCCCCCGAATAATCCTCTCACCTATATCTCAGATATTGAAGCCTTCAAATACTTTGAAGATCCCAAGATGCAGAGAATCCTCCAGCTGTGATCTGTACCCCATGCTACAGAGGAAGGCGAAAAACCTCCAGGGCCTCTGCCAATCTACCCTGGAGGAAAATTCCTTCCCGACCCCAAATATGGCGATCAGCTAAACCCTGAGCATGTGGGCAAGACTCATCAGCCAGACACCCAGAAAGTTCTCTATTGTAACTCCTATCATCCCTCCACTGACCTATTCCCACTGATAATGAATGGACAATTAGTTACCAAGATCATGTTATCTCATCAAACCATCCCCTTCATAAACCCATCTAGTTTAATCTTGAAACCAGATAGATCTTTTGCCCCCACTACTTCCCTTGGAAGGCCGTTCCAGAACCTCACTC